>NC_141875.1:64297500-64922500 GCF_056163025.1 Triticum urartu | reverse complement strand
GCTATCGTTTTGTGCAGGTACGAGGGACTTGAGTGTGGCCTCCTACTGGATTGATACCTTGGTTCTCAAAAACTGAGGGAAATACTTACGCTACTTTGTTGCATCATCCCTTCCTCTCCGGGGAAAACCAACGCAAGCTCAAGAGGTAGCAAGAAGGATTTCTGGCGCCGTTGCCGGGGAGTCTACGCAAAAAGTCAACATACCAAGTACCCATCACAATCCCTATCTCTCGCATTACATTATTTTCCATTTGCCTCTCGTTTTCCTCTCCCCCACTACACCCTTGCCGTTTTATTTGCCCTCTCTCTCGCTATCCTCCCTCTCCTTTCCGCTTGCCTTTTCGTTTGCTTGTGTGCTAGTTTGTTTGCTTGTTGTCATGGCTAGTCTCATATCTTCTCCGTTGTCTCCCGAGAGTGAAGTTCTAAATTTTAAACAAAGGGAGGGAGAAAATCTAAAAGATGCTTGGTATAGAATTTCCAATGCTCAAAATAGATCTACCAGGAAGCAATCTACCTTAGTTCTTCTCCGTAATTTTTATGTAGGTGTTAATCCTTGGTATAGACATATCCTCGATACCATTACCGGAGGGAACTTCTTGGGTAGCCATACTTTCGATTCTTATAATGCTATGTTAAATTTATTTGGCTCACCACCTCTTTTGGTTAATGGAACCATGTTAACTTTGGAGCATGTTATGCAAAGACTTGAAATTATTGAAAATAAAGTTGCTACTATTGAATTAATTGAAAATATAGATAAAAAGACCCACAATCAAATTACTCAATATGGATCTAAGGTAGGAATGACTCTGAAAAATATTAAGGAAAAGGAACCCATAGTTAATGAGAAGATAAACTTAGATTCTGCTAGAATTGATAAACTTGAGGGTATCATTACAAACTTGGGAACCGCTTTTTCTTCCGTAAAGAATACTCCAAGTCCTCCTACTAAAATTGCCAAGCTTATGTATGTTCCTAAAAATAAGGGTGAATCATCTAGTAAGGAAACTGCGGATCTTAAATCTATAAGTATTCATCCCAATCTTTTTGCTATCATTAAGGAACCGATTGCTACAAATGAATTTTTCGATCTTGTGCCTAAAAGTTTGATAATCACTAGAAAGAAAGAAATTCCTAAGGGAAATAGATGCCTCATCGAAGAATTGCCTACTAAAGATGGCAATACCTAGATCTATCCTCGCTTTTATGCCTAGCTAGGGGCGTTAAACGATAGCGCTTGTTGGGAGGCAACCCAATTTTATTTTTATTCCTTGCTTTTTGCTCCTATTTAGTAATAAATAAATTACCTAGCCTCTGTTTTGGTTGTGTTTTTTTGTGTTTCATTAGTGTTTGTGCCAAGTAGAACCGTTGGGAAGACTTGGGGAAAGTCTTGTTGAACTTGCTGTAAAAAACAGAAACTTTAGCGCTCACGAGAACTGCTGTCATTTTTATTTAAAGAGTGCTATTTAGTTAATTCTTTTTGAAGATGATTAATAGATAAATTCCTCACGTCCAGAAATTTATTTTATAATTTTTGGGGTTCCAGATCTTGCTCTAGCTACAGATTACTACAGACTGTTCTGTTTTTGACAGATTCTGTTTTTCGTGTGTTGTTTGCTTATTTTGATGAATCTATGGCTAGTAAAATAGTTTATAATCCATAGAGAAGTTGGAATACAGTAGGTTTAACACCCGTATAAATAAAGAAAGAGTTCATTACAGTACCTTGAAGTGGTACTTTGTTTTCTTTCGCTAACGGAGCTCGCGAGTTTTCTACTTTAAGTTTTGTGTTGTGAAGTTTTCAAGTTTTGGGTGAATTATTTTGATGGATTATGGAACAAGGAGTGGCAAGAGCCTAAGCTTGGGGATGCCCATGGCACCCCCAATATAATCCAAGTACACCAAAAAGTCAAAGCTTGGGGATGCCCCGGAAGGCATCCCCTCTTTCGTCCCTTCCATCGGTAATTTACTTGGAGCTATATTTTTATTCACCAACATGATATGTGTTCTGCTTGGAGCGTCTTGTATTATTTGTGTATTTTTGTTTTAGTATGCCACAATCATCCTTGCTGTACACACCTTTTGAGAGAGCCATACATGAATTAGAATTTGATAGAATACTCTATGTGCTTCACTTATATCTTTTGAGCGTTATAATTTTGCTCTATGTACTTCACTTATATCTTTTTGAGCTAAGTAGTTTTGCTCTATGTGCTTCACTTATATCTTTTTGAGCTATGTAGTTTCGCTCTACGTGCTTCACTTATATCTTTTGAGCTATGTAGTTTTGCTCTATGTGCTTCACTTATATCTTTTTGAGCTAAGTAGTATTGCTCTATGTGCTTCACTTATATCTTTTGAGCGTTATAATTTTGCTCTATGTGCTTCACTTAGATCTTTTAGAGCACGGTGGTGGATTTGTTTTAAAGAAACTATTGATCTCTCATGCTTCACTTAAATTATTTTGAGAGTCTATTAATAGCATGGTAATTTTCTTAATAATAATATGCTTGGTATTCAAGATTTGTGAAACTTTCTTTTGAGTGTGTTGAATACTAAGAAAAGATTGAAGCATGATAATTGTTTTGAGATATGGAGGTGATAATATTAAAGTCATGCTAGCTGAGTAGTTGTGAATTTAAAGAATACTTGTGTTAAAGTTTGTGATTCCCGTAGCATGCACGTATGGTGAACCGTTATGTGATGAAGTCGGAGCATGATTTATTTATTGATTGTCTTCCTTATGAGTGGCGGTCGGGGACGAGCGATGGTCTTTTCCTACCAATCTATCCCCCTAGGAGCATGCGCGTAATACTTTGCTTTGATAACTTCTAGATTTTTGCAATAAGTATATGAGTTCTTTATGACTAATGTTGAGTCCATGGATTATACGCACTCTCACCCTTCCACCTTTGCTAGCCTCTCTAATACCGCGCACCTTTCGCCGGTATCATACACCTACCATATACCTTCCTCAAAACAGCCACCATACCTACCTATTATGGCATTTCCATAGCCATTCCGAGATATATTGCCATGCAACTTTCCACCATCTAGTTCATCATGACACATTCATCGTTGTCATATTGCTTAGCATGATCATGTAGTTGACATAGTATTTGTGGCAAAGCCACCATTCATATTTTTTCATACTTGTCACTCTTGATTCATTGCATATCCTGGTACACTGCTGGAGGCATCCATATAGAGTCATATTTTGTTCTAAGTATCGAGTTGTGATTGTTGAGTTGTAAGAAAAATAAAAGTGTGATGATCATCATTTAATAGAGCATTGTCCCAAAAAAAGAGAGAAAGGCCAAAGAAAAAAAGAAGGCCCAAAAATAAGAGAAAATAAATAAAAAGGGGCAATGCTACTATCCTTTTACCACACTTGTGCTTCAAAGTAGCACCATGATCTTCATAGTAGAGAGTCTCTCATGTTATCACTTTCATATACTAGTTGGAATTTTACATTATAGAACTTGGCTTGTATATTCCCATGATGGGCTTCCTCAAATTGCCCTAGGTCTTCATGAGCAAGCAAGTTGGATGCACACCCACTTAGTTTCTTTTTGAGCTTTCATATACTTATAGCTCTAGTGCATCCGTTGCATGGCAATCCCTACTCACTCACATTGATATCTATTGATGGGCATCTCCATAGCCCGTTGATATGCCTAGTTGATGTGAGACTATATTCTCCTTTTTGTCTTCTCCACAACCACCATTCTATTCCACCTATAGTGCTATATCCATGGCTCACGCTCATGTATTGCGTGAAGATTGAAAAAGTTTTGAAAAAGTTAGAGTATGAAACAATTGCTTGGCTTGTCATCGGGGTTGTGCATGATTTAAATACTTTGTGTGGTGAAGATAGAGCATAGCCAGACTATATGATTTAGTAGGGATAACTTTCTTTGGCCATGTTATTTTGAGAAGACATAATTGCTTTATTAGTATGCTTGAAGTATTATTATTTTTATGTCAATATTAACTTTTGTCTTGAATCTTTTGAATCTGAATATTCATATCACAATCAAGAAGATTTGCATTGAAATTATACCAAGTAGCACTCCGCATCAAAAAGTCTCTTTTTATCATTTACCTACTCGAGGACGAGCAGAATTAAGCTTGGGGATGCCTGATACGTCTCCAACGTATCTATAATTTTTGATTGCTCCATGCTATATTATCTACTGTTTTGGACTATATTGGGCTTTATTTTCCACTTTTATATTATTTTTGGGACTAACCTATTAACCGAAGGCCCAACCCAGAATTGCTGTTTTTTGCCTATTTCAGTGTTTCGAAGAAACGGAATATCAAACGGAGTCCAAACGGAATGAAACCTTCGGGAACGTGATTTTCTCACCGAACGTGATCCAGGAGACTTGGACCCTACGCCAATGCATCAGAGAGGCGGTCACGAGGGTGGGCCCCCCAAGGGTGCGCCCCCTGCCTCGTGGGCCCCTCGATGCTCCACCGACGTACTTCTTCCCCCTATATATACCTACGTACCCCCAAACGAACAGAGACAGAGCCAAAAACCTAATTCCACCGCCGCAACTTTCCGTATCCACGAGATCCCGTCTTGGGGCCTATTCCGAAGCTCCGCCGGAGAGGGCCGTCATCACGGAGGGCTTCTACATCATCATAGCCTCTCTGATGAAGTGTGGGTAGTTTAACTCAGACCTTCGAGTCCATAATTAGTAGCCAGATGGCTTCTTCTCTCTTTTTGGATCTCAATACAAAGTTCTCCCCCTCTCTTGTGGAGATCTATTCGATGTAATCTTCTTTTTTGCGGTGAGTTTGTTGAGACCGATGAATTGTGGGGTTATGATCAAGTCTATCTATGAAAAATATTTGAATCTTCTCTGAATTCTTTTATGTATGATTGGTTATCTTTGCAAGTCTCTTCGAATTATCCGTTTGGTTTGGCCAACTAGATTGGTAGTTCTTGCCATGGGAGAAGTGCTTAGCTTTGGGTTCGATCTTGCGGTGTCCTTTCCCAGTGACAGAAGGGGCAGCAAGGCACGTATTGCATCGTTGCCATCGAGGATAACAAGATGGGGTTTATTTCATATTGCATGAATTTATCTCTCTACATCATGTCATCTTGCTTAAGGCGTTACTCTGTTTTTAACTTAATACTCTAGGTGCATGCTAGATAGCGGTCGATGAGTGGAGTAATAGTAGTAGATGCAGAATCGTTTCGGTCTACTTGTCACGGACGTGATGCCTATATACATGATCATGGCTAGATATTCTCATAACTATGCTCAATTCTGTCAATTGCTCAACAGTAATTTGTTCACCCACCGTAGAATACTTATGCTCTTGAGAGAAGCCACTAGTGAAACCTATGGCCCCGGGGTCTATTCTCATCATATCAATCTCCATCACTTTAATCTTGTTTTGCTTTTTTACTTTGCCTTTACTTTTTACTTTGCATCTTTAAACCAAAAATACCAAAAATATTATATCTATCAGATCTCAGTCTCGTAAGTGACTGTGAAGGGATTGACAACCCCTAATCGCGTTGGTTGCGAGTAGCTATCGTTTTGTGCAGGTACGAGGGACTTGAGCGTGGCCTCCTACTGGATTGATACCTTGGTTCTCAAAAACTGAGGGAAATACTTACGCTACGTTGCTGCATCATTCCTTCCTCTTCAGGGAAAACCAACGCAAGCTCAAGAGGTAGCATGGGATCCCTTCTCGCTCAATATTTGGGAAGAGGACCAGGGCCTCTATAAATAGGACTAGCCACCACCGTAGGAGGCAGATCAGATTGGACTGGAGCCATCCATCCATAGCCTCACGCAAGTTCACCAAGCACAAGAACACCTCTCCTCAGGAGGCCGTTCTTCCCTTGTAACTGTTCATCCTTAGCCCGAGAGGCAATCCACCACACCACACTGGAGTAGGGTATTACACCACATCGGTGGCCCGAACCAGTATAACTCTTGTGTCTCTTGTTCTTTGGGTTCGTCGAGAGAGGCCGTGAGATCATGATGTGTGCGAGCTAGAGAGGGGGGAGAGAACTTCGTGCGCACCCCAGTGTTCGAACCTCAAGGGTTTTGCCGGAACCCGAAATCCGATATTTGGCGCGCCAGGTAGGGGTGCATCAAAGCTTTCCTCTCGTCAATCTGTGCTTCGCCACTCCACCAAGTTCATGGCCGACGCTCGCCGGGCCCGCGCTGAGCGTCGGGCCGCTCTCGCCACCCGTATCGCTCCGGCAGCTCCTATCGGTGGGCCTCCCCGTCGTTCTCCATCACCCGCCGCCAACGCCGCTACCGGCCCAGCGGCAAATGAGCAGCAAGCCTCCTCAGTGCACCCCTCCATGCGGCAAGATGGCCGCACCGCCACCCCGTCGCTGACTCCGGTCGGCTCATCGTCTCACGCTCGCCGCGCACCCATGGACACGCAGGCCGCGCTGCTCATGGCACGTGAGCTCCTGCGTTACCGCCCGGTCAACGACCTCTACGAGGACTGGTTGGACTGTATCGCCGAGCTCTTCATCGCTGCGGGGGGCTCTCCTGGACAAGGTAGTCAGATTCGGAGTCGGATCGGTTTTCCTTAGACAGAGTCGAGTCATAAGATCGAGTCATGGAATCGAGGATTCTACTAGATTTACTCGAATAAGATATTTTGTATGCACACAAGAAATTTATATGGGTTTTATAGTGTTTTGACACTAAATATGGAGCAAAGAACATACACATCAATGCTAGTTGTATTCCACTTCTTTTTATGGCTAACCTACCATGTAGCTTGCATGTCTGGAACATATATGAGAGGGAAATATATAGAACATTTAAACCTTCAATGCATGAAATTTACTAATATTCTTTTTAGAGTGCGTGAATAGTCGATCACTTGCCTATCTGACCTACAATGCTAAACCTTGAAGGGTCTTGCTCTCCTTCTCTGATCAATCTTGAAGCATCCTCCTTTTCACGCCAATTTCATATGTCGACAAGCCTGATCCTCAATTTCGATCTAGGGTTTCTGAGAGCTGGATCAAAGGTGTCTGCGGCTGAGCGTTTGGACTTGGGAGGGGAATGAGGGTCCATGAGATATATGAAAAGGGGTTTGGATGATGGCATATTATTTTTCTACAACTAAACAAACGACTTAGATAAGTTAGTAGAGTCGCATGTAGTCCATAGCATAGTCGGGATTGTACAGTTTTGTACAGGATTCTATGATTTAGATCGCGACTCAACATGGATTCTACCTGATCCGGATTCATAGTGGGATTTGGATCGACATGCTTCTATAGGGTCGTGAAGTCGTAGGATTCTAGTAGTCGAATCGGGATTCTGACTACCATGCTCCTGCACCATCCCTCTCGCTGCCTCGCCCGCCCCCGGCTGCGGGCGATGTGGCTCACGGAGCGCCTCCGCCCCCTCCGCATCAAGACAGCGCCCTCATGTCGAGACATGCGGCTCATGGAACGCCTCTGCCCCCTCCGCATCAAGACGGTGCCCTAGCACCGAGACGCGCGGCTCATGGAGCTCCTCCGCCCCTCCGCATCAAGACGGCATCCTCGCTCCAAGATGTGCAGTTTCGCGGCATGATCCACCGCGCCGTGTGCTCGCGCACGAAGAAAGAAGCTGCCAAGAGGTTCCCCGTCTGCAAGAAAATGCTCCACCGCTCCCAGCACCGCCACGTCATGATCGCTTGTCGCGGCAGGGCCATGCGCCACTTGCCGTGGCGGTGCAGGGACACCAAGATCAAGCTCCGCCTCCACGACGGGCCCCGGTGGCCACAGCGGGCTGCCACGCCTTCACTCCTGAGCTGCGTAGCATCGTCTGGCCGGGCAAGCTCAAGTCGGACCTGCCTCCTCGCTACGATGGCACCCCCGACCCTGCGGAGTTCTTGCAGCTCTACGAGCTGAGCATCGAGGCAGCCAACGGCGACGAAAAGGTCATGGTGAACTGGTTCCCCATGGCTCTCAAAGACGGTGCCCGCTCGTGGCTCCTGAACCTGTCCCCGGGCTCGATCTCCTCCTGGGATGAGATGCGCGACCACTTCGTCGCCAACTTCCAGGGCACTCGCGACCACCCCCTGGCCGCGGGTGACCTGCGCCGCATCAAGCAACAGCCGAGAGAGACCCTGCAGAAGTACATCCAGCGCTTCAACAACGTGCGTCTCAAGATCCCCAAGGTGACGGACGAGGCCATCATCTCAGCGTTTTTCGATGGCGTCCGCGACATCAAGATGAAGGAGGAGGTCACCATCCATGAGGAGCTATGCACGACTTTGAAGCTGTTCAACATAGCAACCAAGTGTGCAAGAGCTGAGGAGGGGCGTCTCTCCCTCCTCGAGCTCCCCGCTGCGGATCCAGAGGAGAAGAAGGCCAAGGTCAAGGACGTGAAGCACAAAGGGGTGGTTGTACTCGCGGTAGAGCCGGACACAAAGCGCGGCCGAGACCTTCCCGAGTCCTCCAAGGGCAGCCGTACGTTCTACGCCTTCCACAACGTGCGCAGCCACAACACCAACGAATGTCAAGAGCTGAGGGCCATTCGAGATGGACGCTTTGGTCGACGCCCTAGCGCAATGACCGGGGCTACGACCGAGGAGGTGGACGAGGTGGAGGACGTTGGGATAACCGCGGGCCCCGCCAGGAGTGGTGCGACCAGCCTCATGAGGACCGCTGGCAGGACCAGCCTCGTGAGGGCGCCTGGAGGGACCAGCCTTGCGAGGACCGTCCTCAGGGCAACCCTGGTCTCCCTCTGCTGCCACCGCCACCAAGGAGGAACAACGACCACCAACAGGACGAAGGGGTTGGGAGCTTCCCGAAGCTGCGCGCCATCGCCTACATCTTGGGTGGCGCTCAGGCCCCAGCTTCCCAATGCATCTTCAAGCAGTTCTCTTGTGAGGTGAATGCTGCCCTCCCCAAGCTCGAGGCCACGCGCCTGCTCAGATGGTCCAAGTATGCCATCACCTTTAGCTCGGCGGACCAGCTCAAATGTGCGCCAAGCGCCGGCGTCCTCCCGATGCTCTGTTCACCTATCATCAGCAATGTCCAAGTCACCAAGACCCTCATCGACGGTGGCACAGGGCTCAGTGTCATGTCCATCGAGAAGTTCGACAGTCTTCAAGTGCCATACGATCGGCTCCAGCCCACCAAGCCTTTCTCAGGAGTGACTGACAGCTCCACCACCCCGATAGGGTAAGTTCGTCTCCCTGTCACCTTCGGTCAGCGCGACAACTACCACACCGAGCTCGTTGACTTCGACGTCGCCCACATCCGCCTGTCGTATAATGCCATCCTCGGGTACCCAGCGCTAGCCAAATTCATGGCAGTCACCCACCATGGCTACAACGTCCTTAAGATGTCGGGAAGTGGCAAAATCATCACAATCCCGTGCGAAGAAAGAGATGTGGTGTGCTCCCTCGAGCGCGCCTTCCAAGCTGCAGCAATCAAAAACCCTGACAGCACAGGTGTACAGTACCCTCCTGAGGCCAACCCCAAGAAGAAGAAGCAGCTACTCCACACTGGGCCTCAGGGGAGCGGCACCTCCAGCGGCACCACCCCAGGATCGGCGCCCGTGCCTGCGGTGCCTCCCTCCCTCGCATAGGGAGGCGCGCCTGGCGCTCTCCTCGGGCAGGGCTCGGGGGCTCTCTTTTGGAGGGCCTTAGACCTAGCCAGCATCACGAGGGAGGCGCTCGGGCACCACATGGAGGTATGCTTCGTCGGACGTTTCCCTCAGGAGGAGACCAGGCGAGGAGCGCCCGACGCTCAGGAGTTCATCACCAAGGCCACTCAGGAGCTGCAGGATGCAAGAGCCATGCGCCGCGACCGCTGCCCACGTGGCACTACTCCCCATCCAGGCGAGGGTGGTGAGCTACGCGTCTGCTTCGACATCCCAGGGCTCAACAGGGTCGCATCTCAGGAGTGCTTCTGGCCTTCGTGTGCTGGACGGTGTGAGGGTCCACCTCACAGCTATGTTCGCATGCCATTCGGCCTGCCGAGCATGCCAGCCGCCTTCCAGCGCAACCTGCGGAGCATCCTGGCAGGTCAGGAGGCCAGGCATCACGCAGTCCTGGCGGAGACGGAGAAGGCCCTCAGGAGGCCACCTGAGCCTCCAGATCCTCCCGAGGCTCTGGGTCTCAACGGCTCGTGAGGAGCGACTTCTTTGCCACGCATCTTCAGCTACCCCAACACTCCTTCAACAACCAAACCAGGTGACATTTTCCAAGTTTATTTATTTGGTAGCGCCCCCTGGGCTGCATCTTCCCAGGTCGCGTGGGTCTATCCCTGCGGCATGTATCGCTTTACGTCTTTAGTTCACCCTGCTGGGGGCGCCCCTCGGGCTGCATCATCCCAAGGCTGCTCAGGTCCGACCAACGCTGACAAATCTGAGCGGTTGAGCTCTGGCTCGCGGCACGCCCGCGCACGTCACCTCACCAGACCCTCAATGCCTTCACCTCCTTGCGAAGCAACCAGTGGCGGACCAGCAATCACTATGGCAATTTGTGCCCTTCCTCGCGCTAACTTGCAGGAACCTCCTGAGGCCTACAGCGGGCGGTACCACGGGCTCCCTCTTCTCCCATGCAATTCGCTTGCGCATTAAAAGGGGGGCTCCTGAGCATCACGACTCAGGAGCTCTTACTGGCTCTCCAGCCCTCACCCCCTGGCCTTGACCACGGCACCGCGACCTGGCATACCAGCGGCAGCTAAGCTCGCTCGAGGACCGAGACCTGAGGATGTATATCACATAGAAGAGCGTGCAGAAGAGGGGGAGGCTCGCACGGGCCTAACCTAGCTACGCAACAGTGGTCGATGCATAAGTCTGGCGCAACAGGAGGAACCAGCTCCGGAATGCCAAGATAAGTCTTGCGCCTGGATCGACCCAGCGCTACGGCATAAGATCCTCGCCTTTCGCTGCCCTGCTGCAGCAACGTCGCCTCCCTTTCCCATCCTTAGGTAGCTTCTTGCGTGCTAAAGGGGACCTCTTGAGCATCGCGCCTCAGGAGCTCTTACTGGACCTCGGGCCGCTCACCTCCTGGCCTTGACCACGGCATCGCGACCTGGCATACCAGCGACGGCTGCAGCCTGCCTGGGGACCGGGACGTGTCTGCGTAGAGCACCAAGCTACCGCGGGGTTGGAAAGGGGAGACCGAGCCTTAGCAGGACATGTGTCCGCAAAATTTTCATCATAGGGATAATATCAACAAAAGACATTACAAACCCTTTACACGCCCCCACAGGGTCCGTCTTGATTCCTCGCAGGGAACAAGAGAAGGAAGTTTCTAGGGGCCCTATCTACACCCGCCGAACGTCGCCGGTGCCATCATCAACAATGGGCCTCCAGGGGCCGGAGCCAACCCCATCCAGATCAGCGACGGCGGCGGCCGGGCGCTACGGCCTTGCTCTAGGCCCGGCGAGAGCTCGGGGGCATGTAGCTATCGTCACTTGTCTCCGGAGTCGCGACGAGCTCGGGAGAGTCGCTGGACCACCAGGAGTCACCACTGTCGCTGGAGGAGCTGCTGGCGAGCCCAGCGGCAGGCTCGGCGTAGGCCGCTGCGCCGTCCTGACGCCCTCCTTTAGGGCAGCACTCCAAGAGGCGGCCTTCCTCGTCGAAGACCTTGAGAAACATCATGGAGACGCCGTCATACTCAAAGTGGATGGCGAGGGCGCCTTCTGCATGGTAGACTCGAGCGACCTCTCCCCGGCCACGTGATACGTCTCCAACGTATCTACTTTTCCAAACACTTTTGCCCTTGTTTTGGACTCTAACTTGTATGATTTGAATGGAACTAACCCGGACTGACGCTGTTTTCAGCAGAATTGCCATGATGTTGTTTTATGTGCAAAAAACAAAAGTCCTCAGAATGACCTGAAACTCCACGGGATATCTTACAATAAATAATAAAAAATCCTCGCCAAAGATGAAGACCAGGGGGCCCACACCCTTCTCACGAGGGTGGGGGCGCCCCCCCTAGGGCGCGCCCCCCTACCTCATGGGCCCCCTGGAAACCCCCCGACTCCAACTCCAACTCTATATAACTGCTTTCGGGGAGAGAAAAATAGTAGAGAAGAAATCATCGCGTTTTAAGATGTGGAGCCGCCGCCAAGCCCTAAATCCTCTTGGGAGGGCTGATCTGGAATCCGTTCGGGGCTCCGGAGAGGGGGATTCGTCGCCATCGTCATCATCAACCATCTTCCATCACCAATTTCATGATGCTCACCGCCGTGCGTGAGTAATTCCATCGTAGGCTTCCTGGACGGTGATGGGTTGGATGAGATTCACCATGTAATAGAGTTAGTTTTGTTAGGGTTTGATCCCTAGTATCCACTATGTTCTGAGATTGATGTTGCTATGACTTTGCTATGCTTAATGCTTGTCACTAGGGCCCGAGTGCCATGATTTCAGATCTGAACCTATTATGTTTTCATCAATATATGAGAGTTCTAGATCCTATCTTGCAAGTCTATAGTCACCTATTATGTGTTATGATCCGTTAACCCCGAAGTGAGAATAATCGGATTACTTACCGGTGATGACTGTAGTTTGAGGAGTTCATGTATTCACTATGTGCTAATGCTTTGTTCTGGTTCTCTATTAAAAGGAGGCCTTAATATCCCTTAGTTTCCATTAGGACCCCGCTGCCACGGGAGGGTAGGACAAAAGATGTCATGCAAGTTCTTTTCCATAAGCACGTATGACTATATTCGGAATACATGCCTACATTACATTGACGAATTGGAGCTAGTTATGTGTCACCCTATGTTATGACTGTTACATGATGAACCGCATCCGGCATAATTATCCATCATTGATCCAATGCCTACGAGCTTTCCATATACTGGTTTACGCTTATTTACTTTCCCGTTGCTATTGTTACAATCACTACAAAATACCAAAAACATTACTTTGCTTTCATCACTCTTTCGTTACCGTTACCATCACTATCATATTACTTTGCTACTAAACACTTTGCTGCAGATACTAAGTTTCCAAGTGTGGTTGAATTGACAACTCGGCTGCTAATACTTGAGAATATTCTTTGGCTCCCCTTGTGTCGAATCAATAAATTTGGGTTATCACCACGAGTCATGAAGATCCTCCCTGAGGAGATGGCTTCAACCTCCGCCCCAGTCACCGGGGCGTCACAGTTGGCGTGCTGCAAAAAAATCTCGAGGGGGCCCCTCGGCGGCGAAGAACTGCGGGAAGCGGATCCAAGTGCGCGGAGGCATCGCCGCCCACATCACGAGTTCGTGCGAGGAGTCCACGGCGTGGACTCCTGGGGCGACGGCGTGCGTCACCACGGCGTGGCGACCACGGCCCTGGCACGGGCGGCGGCGCTCGTCGCCCCTCCCTCCAGAGCCCTTAGCTTGGGCGTACAAAGGCAGCGGGTACCCGATAGGAGGCCGCTCGTACCATGGCCGCGACACTTCCGGCCTCACGACTATGTCGCGATGATAGGACAGCCTCCTCTTCGGCGGAAGCAGCTCGAGCTCGTCAAGGGGAGTCTTTCCCTTCTCCGCGGTCGAGAACCTTCGTATCGGTGCCATGGTCGATGCAGCAAGCGAGGAAGAAGAAGGAGCGGGAGAAGCGAAGGAGGAGATGGGTGATAGGGGCTCCGCCCCTCTTCCCATTTACAGCCAAGGGGAGGCCAACCACCGGCCTCCATGATCTAAGGTAATAATGATATTTTTCTGCATGCAGCAAGGACTCATCAAGTCGGGCAGTTGCCGAGGTAGCATGAGGAAGCGGAGACGCCGACGTCCAATCAATCGCCACGCGTCAAACGGGGCCGCAGGCTGTTGGGGCCCGCGGCACTCTGCACTTGCCCTTTGGCTTTGCCTCGAAGCCAAGTCCGAGTGCGCCTTGGGCCCGGGGGCTATTGTCGGCGTCCTGGGAACAGGGGTCCCCAGACATGCCTGCGTGCGGCCCACAGCGTGGATCCACCAGCGGCCCTGTACAGCCCATCTTCACCAGCAAACACTCAAGACCCTCGCAAGGGGCCAAGCCTCATGAGGCAGACGACACAAGACCTCCTCAGGGGTGGCCTCACCAGGTCGGCTCGCGAGAGGCGGAGAGATCAAGGCAAGGGACACCACGCGAGGTTTCTGTGACGCAAGCCATGACGACTGGAGCCAGGCGGGCGCCAGCGCGCGCAGTGTCCTCTTTCCTCTTTGGTTCTAAAGAGGCAAGCGCGGGCGAGGAGTCCTGAGGCATCAGGCAAAGGTTTCCATATTGGTGCAACGAGACCAAGACCAGCAGGCCGGCAGGACGGAGGTCACCGTGGTACCCAAGACGGCGTCACCACCAGAGCCTTTGGCAGGCGAAGACTACTTTTGTCAAGATAACTTATACTAGTTGTCTTCCTTCAAATTTGGCCGTTGTGGGATCCCTTCCCGCTCAATATTTGGGAAGAGGACCGGGGCCTCTATAAATAGGACTAGCCACCACCGTAGGAGGCAGCTCAGATTGGATTGGAGCCATTCCATCCATAGCCTCACGCAAGTTCACCAAGCACAAGAACACCTCTTCTCAGGAGGCTGTTCTTCCCTTGTAACTGTTCATCCTCAGCCCGAGAGGCAATCCACCACACCACAGTGGAGTAGGGTATTACACCACATCGGTGGACCGAACCAGTATAACTCTTGTATCTCTTGTTCTTTGGGTTCGTCGAGCTAGGCTGTGAGATCATGATGTGTGCGAGCTAGAGAGGGGGGAGAGATCTCCGTGCGCAACCCAGTGTTCGAACCTCAAGGGTTTTGCCGGAACCCAAAATCCGACAGGCGGCTCCATATCGTAAAACGTGATGAATCCTTCTCTCTGATTTTTTCACCCCGAACGTGAATATATAGAGTTGGAGTTGAGGTCGGTGGAGCATCAGGGGGCCCACGAGGCAAGGGGCGCGCCCAGGGGGTAGGCGCGCCCCCCACCCTCGTGGACAGGGTGTGGGCCCCCTAGCCTTGATTCTTTCGCCAATATTTTTTATATATTCCAGAAATATTCTCCGTTGATTTTCATGTCATTCCGAGAACTTTTATTTCTGCACAAAAATAACACCGTGGCAACTCTGCTGAAAACCGCGTCAGTCCGAGTTAGTTCCATTCAAATCATGCAAGTTAGAGTCCAAAATAAGGGCAAAAGTGTTTGGAAAAGTAGATACGATAGAGACCTATCAATATGCATCACACAATCTTAGATTCATCTATTCAAACCAACACAAAGAACTTCAAAGAGTGCCCTGAAGTTTCTACCGGAGAGTCAAGACGAAAACGTGTGCCAACCCCTATGCATAAGTTCACACATTCACAGAACCCACAAGTTGATCACCAAAACATACATCAAGTAGATCACGTGAATATCCCATTGTCACCACAGATAAGCACATGCAAGACATACATCAAGTGTTCTCAAATCCTTAAAGACTCAATCTGATAAGATAACTTCAAAGGGAAAACTCAATCCATTACAAGAAGGTAGAGGGGGAGAAACATCATAAGATCAAACTATAATAGCAAAGCTCGCGGTACATCAAGATCATGCCAAATCAAGAACACGAAAGAGAGAGATCAAACACATAGCTAATGATACATACCCTCAGCCCGAGGGTGAACTACTCCCTCCTCATCATGCAGAGCGTCGGGATGATGAAGATTGCCACCGGTGATGGTTTCCCCCTCCGGCAGGGTGCCAGAACGGGGTCCCGATTGGTTTTTCGAGGCTATAGAGGCTTGCGGCGATGGAACTCCCGATCTAGGTTCTGTTCTGGAGGTTTGGGGACATATAAGAGGTGTTGGCATCGAGAACAAGTCAGGGGAGTCCACAAGGGGCCCACAAGGTCAGAGGGCGTGCCCTAGGGGGTGTGGGCACCCTCCACCCTTGTGGAGGCCTCGGGACTCCTTTGGTGCATCTCCGGTACTCCGTGGGCTTCTTTTGGTCCAAAAACAATCGTTGTAAAGTTTCAGGTCAATTGGACTCCGTTTGATATTCCTTTCCCGCGAAACTCAAAAACAAGGAAAAACAGAAACTAGCACTGGGCTCTAGGTTAATAGGTTGGTCCCAAAAATCATATAAAATAGCATATAACATATAAAACATCCAATATAGATAATATAGTAGCATAGAACAATCAAAAATTATAGATATGTTGGAGACGTATCAGTTGGCTCTCTGTTGGTTTTCTGATTTTACAGAACTTATAGAGGCGAAATTAGGTCAAAACGGTGAACATGGACCCCACAAGCCACTAGGGTGCGCCTACCCCCTGGGTGCGCACTAGTGCCTCATGGGCCCCTCCTTCATCTTTTGGCCCTCTCCGAAGCTTCCAGGGTCTCTTTTGTCTAGAAAAATCTCCAAAAAAGATTCGTGGCATTTAGACTTCGTTTGGTACTGATATTCTGAAAAACCAAAAACAGGCAAAAAAACTGTAACTCGCACTGGGCACTAAGTTAATAGGTTAGTCCTAAAAAATGATGTATAATTGCTTGTAGTTGCATATAAAACATCCAAGATTGATACTATGATAGCATGGAACAATAAAAAATTATCGATAGGTTGGAGACGTATCAAGCATCCCCAAACTTAATTCATGCTCGTCCTGGAGTAGGTAAATGATAAAAACAGAATTTTTGATGTGGAATGCTACCTATCATATTCATCATATAATATTTTCTTTTGTGGCATGAATATTTGGATTCGAGTGATTCAAAGCAATAATCTATAGTTTGACATGAAGATATAAATACTCAAGCATACTAACAAACTACCAATGCAACCATGTCTTTCAAAATATCAATGCTAGAGAAAGTTATCCCTAGCCCATTATGCTCAGTCATTGATCCATTCATGAAACACACTGAACATTAACTACGCCCAATGCACAAGTATGACAATAGTGCTCTCCAGTTGGTGCTTTATAAGAGAAGATGGAGACTCAAAATAAAAATAAAAATGCATAAAAGTAAAATAAATAGGCCCTTCGTAGAGGCCAGAGGGAAGCAGAGATTTGCAAAGGTGCCAGAGCTCAAAGTTTAAAGCAGAGATAAAATTATTTTTGAGAGGCATTCTTTTCCTGTCAACGCCACGATCGAAAGTTTCCAATATCTCTCATCCTAGACACATTATAGGTGATTCCCAAACAGAAAATAAAGTTTACTCCCCCTCCACCATTCTTTCACAATCCATGGTTAGTTGTATCCACGGGTGCCGTCCAAACTTTCAACTTTCCAAGGGGGGGTTTATTATTTTATTTTATTTTCATTTTAATTCATTTCATGACTTGGCATCCCTATTACCTAACACTTTCTTGTGCAATGACAAGTGAATAAACACTCATCTTGACAATAATCCATCTAGCATGAAAGATATTGACAACCCCATATTGTTTCATGAGCGGTATGGGCACACAAAACGGATAGTTTTTTAAATTATTAGAGTTGGCACATGCAAATTTACTTGGAACGGCATGTAAATACCACATATAGGTAGGTATAGTGGACTCATTTGGCACAACTTTGGGTTTAAGGAATTGGATGCACAAGTAGCATTCCTGCTTAGTACAAATGGAGGCTAGCAAATAGATTGAGAAGCAACCAACTAGAAAACAAAAACAGCCATAAACATCCATTGAGAATAATTAACACTGAATAATGCACCATAAGTAGGATATAACTTTGCTACATAACTATTGACTTTACGTGCATGCATAGGGAATCACAAACCTTGACACCAATATTCTTACTAAATCACAATTACTCACTAGCATAACTCACATATTGTCATCTCCATATCACAAAACTATTGCAAGGAATCAAACTTATCGTATCCGGTGATCTACATGAAAGTTTTTATTATATCCATTTTGAATATTCATCACATTAGGACCAAAATTCATAACTTGTGCATATTACCATTACTATTGTCAACTCTCAAAATAATATAAGTGAAGTATGAGATTTCATCTATTTCTTCAAAATATAATCACGGTCATGCTCTAAATATATAAGTGAAGCACTAGAGCAACTGCCTAGCTCAAAAGATATAAGTGAAGCACATAGAGTATTCTAATAAATCACGAAAACTGTGTGTCCCTCTCAAATGGGTGTGTCCAACAAGGATGATTGTGACAAACTAAAAAGAAAACAAAGACTTATATAATACACGACGCTCCAAGCAAAACTCATATCATATGATGAATAAAAATATAGCTCCAAATAATATTACCGATGGTCGGTAGAAGAAAGAGGGGGTGCCTTCCAGGGCATCCCCAAGCTTACTTGCTTGGGAGTCCTTGAATATTACCTTGGGGTGCCTCGGGCATCCCCAAGCTTAGGCTCTTGCCACTCCTTATTCCATCATCCATCGTGATCTCACTCAAAACTTGAAAACTTCAACACACAAAACTCAATAAGACCTTCGTGAGCTCCGTTAGTATAATAAAGGGAATCAGTATTTTAGGTATTGTTGTAAACCCATTCATATTTTATTATTGCATTATACCTACTGTATTCTAACTTCACCATGGCTTATACCCTGATATAATCCATAGATTCATAAAACAAGCGAACAACGCAACGAAAACATAAGCTTTCAAAAATAGAACAGTTTGTAGTAATTCAAACAATGGCCATACTTCTGTAACTCCAAAAAATTGTGAAACATTAGGAAAACATGGGCAATTTTTATATCAATTAGGTGTAAAAAATTCAAAACTTTATCACACTCCAGCGAATTTTAACAATTCTTCTACTGGATGCAAAAGTTTCTGTTTTTGCACAGAATCAAAGCAACTATCATCCAAATTATCCCAAAGGTTTTACTTGGCACAAACACTAATTAAAACACAAAAACACAACCATAACAATAGCATAATTGTGCGGACACAAAAAAACAGAAAAAACAAGAAAATTGAGATAACTATAGGGTTGCCTACCAACTAGCGCTATTGTTTTACGCCCCTAGCTAGGTGTAATGCATAGGTTCAAGTGTTGTCATCCTTCAAATTAATTCCATAGGTGACCATCATAATAGATTCATATGGTGGACTAATTTCCTTTCTAGGGAAATGTTCCATACCTTTTTTAACGGAAATTGGAATTTTATATTCCCTTCTTTCATATCAATAACAACACCTGTGGTTCGTAGGAAAGGCCTACCAAGTATTATGGGACAAGACAGATTGCAATCAATATCAAGCACAATGATATCAATGGGTACATAATTCCTATTAGTAAGAATAAGAATGTCATTTATTCTACCAAAGGTTTCTTAATAGTGGAACCCGCTAAGTGCAAATTAAGAGAACATTCATCCATATTGGTAAAACCTATCACATCACATAGAGATTTTGGTATTGTGGAAACGCTAGCACCCAAATCACATAAATCATTGCACTCATAATTTTTAACTTTAACTTTAATGGTGGGTTCCCAGTCATCATATAATTTCCTAGGTATTGAAACCTCCAATGCTAGCTTTTCTTCTAAAGCTTTCATCATCGCTTCTACGATGTGTTTAGTGAAAACCTTATTTTTTTCATAAGTATTGGGTGAATTTAACATGGATTACAACAAGGAAATACACTCAATTAAAGAACAACTATCATACTTAAAATCCTTGAAATCCAAAAGAGTGGGCACATCGCTATTTAAAGTTTTTACCTTTCCAAACCCACTTTTATCAATTTTTTCGTTAAGATTTTCACCCTCCGAATAATGGGGACCCCCTCTAGGTAAAGTTGAGTCTTATTTAGTCCCCTTTTATCAAGTTTAATATTACTAAACAAAGATTCAATGGGTGTAACACCAATCATTTTAATATCTTCAGCATTACTACGATAAAAACCGGGCGGAATCGCTTTTTCTAAGAATTCTCGCTTGGCCCCCAACCTAGCGGTTCTTTCTTTACATTCATCCATGGAGACGTAAAGAGCTTTAATTTATTCATTAATATCAAGCTTGGGTGTCAAAAGTTTAGTTTTAAGATCTTCCACATCATGAACGATTATGTCCATGCTCTTGGACATATCATCAAGTTTACTCAATTTTTCTTCTATCGTAGTGTTGAAAACTTTTTGAGAATTAATAAATTATTTGATATTACTTTCAAGATCAGAGGGCATCCTACTATTATTATAAGGATTACCATAGGATTTTCCATAATTATTAGAGAAATTTCTAGGAAACGGCCTAGGATTAAAATTACCTCTATAAGCATTACTATTGAAATTGTTTCTCGAGACAAAATTCACATCTACGGGATCATTATTTTGCTCAATCAAAGTAGACAATGGCACATCACTGGGATCAATATGAGCGCTTTTACTAGCAACCATTTTCATAAGCGCATCTACTTTATCACTCAAAGTACTAATTTCTTCAAAAGAATTCACTTTTTTACTAGTAGGAGTTCTTTCAGTATGCCATTGTGAATAATTTTCCATAATATTATCAAGAAATTAGATAGCTTCTCCCAATGTAATTTCCATAAAAGTATCACCCACGGCAGAATCTCAAAGTTTTCTAGAAACAGAGTTCAATCCCGCATAAAAAAATTGTATGATCATCCAAAAACTTAAATCATGAGTATGGCAATTTCTTAAAATTAATTTCGTCCTCTCCCAAGATTGGGCCACATGTTCAGCTCAAGTTGTTTAAAATTCATAATTTGATTTCTGAGCGAGATAATTTTCATGGGAGGAAAATACTTGGCAATAAAAGCATCTTTACACCTATCCTAAGAATCAATATTATTTCATGGCAAGAATGAAAACCAAGTTTTAGCGCGATCTCACAATGAGAACGGGAATAATTTTAATTTGACAATATCATTATCCACATCTTTTTTTTCTTTGACATAACACACAATTCAATGGAAGTGTTAAGATGCGATGCGACATCCTCATTAGGACTAGCAGAAAATTGTTCTTTCATAACAAGATTTAGCAAAGCGATATTTATATCACAAGACTCTGCACTAGCGGCGGAAGGAGCAATTGGGGTACTAACAAAATCATTATTATTAGTATTTAAAAAATCACACAATTTTGTATTTTCTTGAGACATCGCAACAAGGCAAACAAGATAACAAGCAAACAAAAAGGCAAACACGACAAAGGCAAACAGAAAATATTTTTGTATTTTTGTAAAAATGTTTTAGAAGTGGGGGAGATGAAAATGAGAGGCAAATGACAAATAATGTAAACGCAAGGAGATGAAAGTTTATGTGTAGGTACTTGATAGATGTTGATGATATCTCCCCGGCAACGGCGCCAGAAATTCTTCCTGCTACTTGTCAGCTGCGTTGGGATTTCCCCGAAGAGGAGAGGATGATGCAGTACCGTAGAGATAAGTATTTCCCTTAGTTAAGAACCAAGATTACCAATCAAGTAGGAGAACCAAGCAACACCTCATTAGCAGTACCTGCACACAAAATAACAAATACTTGCACCCAACACGAACAAAGGGTTGTCAATCTCAGTGGTTATTTGCAAAGATGAAATCTTATAATGGTAGATAGATAAATAAAACGCAAAATGAAATAAAGTAAAGAAAAATTGCAGCAAGGTATTTTTGTATTTTAATATATGATAAAAGTATACCGGAGGCCATAGTTTTCACTAGAGGCTTCTCTCTTGGAAATAGCATACGATGGGTAAACAAACTACTATTGGGCAATTGTTAGAAAAGCGAATAATCATGACGATATCCAAGGCACTAATCATGTATATAGGCATTACGTCCGAAACAAGTAGACGGACTCTTGCTTGCATCTACTACTATTAATCCACACATCGATCGCTATCCACCATGCATCTATAATATTAAGTTCATAAAGAATGGAGTAACGCCTTAAGCAAGATGACATCATGTAGACAAAGTAAACTCACGCATAAATAAACCCCATCCTTTTATCCTTAATGGCAACAATACAAATATGTGTCTTGTCCCTTTCTGTCATCGGGATATAGATCACTGCAAGATTGAACCCATCATAAAGCACCTCTCCCATTGCAAGAAAAATCAATCTAGTTGGCCAAACCAAATCAATAGATCGAAGAGAAATACAAAGCTACAATAATCATGCATAAAAGAGTTAAGAGAAGACTCCATTGATATGTCTCCAACGTATCTATAATTTATGAAGTATTCATGCCATGTTTACAACAATTTTAGATGGTTTTGGTATGATTTGATTAGAACTAAACCGGACTGACGTGTTTTCAGTAGAAGTATTGTGTGTCGTTTTTTATGCAGAAATAAAAGTTATCGGAATGGACTGAAAATTTATGGTGATTTTTTATGGACCAAAAGAGACCCCTGAAGCAGCGAAGCTAGGCCAGGAAGTGACTAAGGAGGCCACAAGCCTAGGGGCGTGCCCCCCGGCTTCTGGGCCCCTCGGGCACCCCCTTGACATGATACCGACACCAAAAAAATTCTATAAATACCAAAACTCCCGAAAAGAACCCTAGATGAGAAGTTTCGCCGTCGCAAGCCTTCGAAGCCACAAAAAACCAATCGGGACCCCGTTCCAGCACCTTGCCGAAGGGGAAAATCATCACCGGAGGCCATCTTCATCATCCCGGCGGTCTCCATGATGAGGAGGGAGTAGTTCACCCTCGGGGCTGAGGGTATGTACTCATGTCGCTTGAACTATGTCGGTATTTCCTCAAAGAGGAAGGGATGATGCAGCACAACTGTGATAGGTATTTCCCTCAGTTATGAAACCAAGGTATCAATCTAGTAGGAGAACCAAGCAACACTATGTAAACGGTACCTGCACACAAAGAACAAATACTTGCAACCCGACGCTTATGAGGGGTTGTCAATCCCTCTTCCGGGTAACGACGTAGGAAATTGGCAAGTTGACGGGATAAAATTGTGATAGATTGGATAAGTAGATCTCGAGTAAATGCGAAATAAAAGATGCAAAGAAAACATTTTGCGGGGAAATAATAGTAGTGATTTAATAGTAGAGATCTTTTTTAGGTTAGTGGTTATTAATTATTAATTAATTGTATATATCTTTTAAAATTAGTAACTAATTAATTAATAATACTAATTAATACTCCCTTCGTTTTCTAAATATTTGTCTTTCTAAACATTTCAAATGGTTACAACATATGGATGTATGTAGACATATTTTTAATGTAGATTCACTCATTTTGCTTCGTATATAGTCACTTTTTAAAATGTCTAGAAAGACAAATGTTTAGGAACGGAGGGGATAGTAGTGATTTAATAGTAGAGATATCCTTGTTGGGCCCCGCATCAGGCATCAGTCATCACCAGCATCGGTTGGTTCCGCTCTGGGCTCACAATCTTCCGGACCCCGGACACAGAGAAGGAAACACACAAAAATAGCGAAGGAAGATATATCTAGCCAGTCCTCCGTCCGTAGTAGTACCAGGACTGTGCCACGATACACAATGATTTGATAGATGTTGGGGGCTACGCAAAAAGAGAAAACATATTCAGAAAATCTTAAATGTAAGATTTGATTTAGTAAAATCTCTCCCCTCGCCCCCGCCCGTACCTTTTGCGCTCGGCTGCTGCCAATTCTTTCCATTCCTCCCCACTCGCCGCCTACATATAGGTGCTCCTCCCCTCGGAACCCCTCGTCCTCTCGTAGTCGCGTATCTCCACCTCCACTCCACCGCACCGCACCGCACCATCAGAAGTAAGCGGCCGGCCGGGCGGTGCAAGGATAGTCGCAGACACGCGCGCACACAGACACGGTGTGACAGCAATTGCCTCCGGCGATGTCCGTTTCCTGGCCGGCGCCGTCGACGTGCGCGGCCGCCGGGGCCCTGCTGGCCGCCGCGTGGCTGCTGTGCTTCAGGCTGCTCCCGGCCGTGGCGAGGCCGAGGAGGCGGGCGATGAAGACGGGGGCGCAGCTCCCTCCCGGCAGCTTCGGGTGGCCGGTCGTCGGCGAGACGCTGGACTTCGTCTCCTGCTCCTACTCCCCGCGCCCCGAGGCGTTCGTCGACAAGCGCCGCCTCCGGTGAGTGAAATTAAGCCGTCTCTTTTCCCTGGCGCAGCACAGTGGCGGCACGCGTGCGCGTGGCACCATCCGTCCACCCATCGATGCCATGGCATGGCATGGCATGGCAGCGCGCGCGCATGCACGTGCGTGGTACTGTACTGACGCGGACCGTGGGCGCGTGCATGCAGGTACGGCAGCGCGGTGTTCCGGTCGCACCTGTTCGGGTCGGCGACGGTGGTGACGGCGGACGCGGAGGTGAACCGGTTCGTGCTGCAGAGCGACGCGCGGTCGTTCGTGCCGTGGTACCCGCGGTCGCTGACGGAGCTCATGGGCAAGTCCTCCATCCTCGTCATCAACGGCGGCCTGCAGCGGCGCGTCCACGGCCTCGTCGGCGCCTTCTTCAAGTCGCCGCAGCTCAAGGCGCAGGTCACCGCCGACATGCAGCGCCTCCTCGCCCCGGCGCTCGCCTCCTGGCGCCACCAGGGCCCCGGCGCCCGCCTCCGCATCCAGGACCACGCCAAGACGGTACGTCCCCCTGCCTACACACCATGTCCCTCCATCCATCCATTTTCTCATCTCATCGTACCACCGCCTCCCGATCGGTCGATTGATAGCTCGATTTGTAGCACGACGGCGAGGGCGAGCGAGTCTAGGCTCTAGGTAGGACGACGTGTGCGTACGTGCGTCAGAGAGGAAGGAAAGAAAGAATCGGGATGGATTGGATTGGATTACTACAAGTAGCGGTCGTATGGCGCGCGCACCGGCGTGCACACGTGCGGGCGCCGTGTCACCACATGGAAGGGGAAGCCCGGCCCGAAAGGGGGTGGGGTCTCTCTCTTTCCTCTCCTCGCCATGCCTGTGCCGTGCGTGTGCGTGTGCTAGAGATAGAGAGAGAGAGGAGGGGAGGGGAGGGGGGGTTGGGAGACTGTGACTGTGCGGGTGCGGTATCTTAATGAGATTGTGGGGAGTCCGCTGCTGGTGCCTGCCCTGCCCTGTGTTTCTCCTCCCCATTCAATTCCGCCCCCCCCCCCCTCCCTACCCTCGTGTGGGGCCCACACGCAGGATTTGATTATCACTATTACCAGCGGGCAAAAGAAAACAGTAAAAGAAATCATCTCTCCTCGCAAGAGATGTACTAGGGATACGTACTGGTGTGAAGGAGTACTTGTTATACCGTGGGGTGATTTTTTTAAATAAAAAAACACACCTGTTATAGAGGTTCATGGTACTTTTTCTGTAAAAGAATATAAGATCGTTTAGATCACTATAGATAGGGAGTAAAAACATCTTAAAACCCTAACTTATCTATTAGCTGGAGTCGAGGCACCAGGATTTACCCTACCCACCCGCCACCAGCCACCGGAACGGCAGACGTAAGGGAGGCGAATCCACAGACTCACCGGCGGAGATCAAGGGGAGTAAGACTTTCCCTAGTCACCCTGCGAGGGGGAAAAGAAACTTGCAACTTGCATGTGGTGAATTTGAGCTCCATGTCGAAATTTTGCGCCGAATTCACTGCATTTCAAGCAAAATCTTTTTTTAGATGATTTCAAGCAAAATCATGACGAGGAGGCACCTTGAAATTTTACATGAAAACGATTTAGGAGTACTACCGGAGGGACATGAATGAATGAATGAATGAATGATGAATGTGGTGTGTGCGTGTTGCAGATTGTGTTCCAGATCCTGGTGCGGGGTCTGATCGGGCTGGAGGCAGGCCCAGAGATGCAGCAGCTCAAGCAGCAATTCCAGGAATTTATTGTCGGACTCATGTCCCTTCCCATTAAGCTGCCAGGGACTAGGCTCTACAGATCCCTCCAGGTACGTACGTCCTACGCTCTTTTATTTCACTCCATCACCATCCATCCTCATCCATGCATGCAACACCCACACGCTGCAACTGTCTCCCCCGCCCCATGCATCTCATCTGCCAATATGGCAGCGAAACCAAAGGCATCAATGTCACAAGGCCACCATCGTTGTTCCTTCTGCTCACCTCTCTCTCTCTCTCTCTCTCTGGTGCGCCCGTGCGTGCAGGCCAAGAAGAGGATGGCCAGGGTGATTCAGAGGATCATACAGGAGAAGAGGAGGAGGAGGGCCCTCGACGGGCCGCCGAGGGACGCCATCGACGTGCTCATGGGCGCCGGCAGCGAGGAGCTCACCGACGAGCTCATATCCGACAACATGATCGACTTCATGATCCCCGCCGAGGACTCCGTGCCGGTGCTCATCACGCTCGCCGTCAAGTTCCTCAGCGAGTGCCCCCTCGCCCTGCAACAGCTCGAGGTACCTACCCTACTAAAACTCCATCTCACTTCCCATACTCCTACTTAGTTTCTATCAGCATTCTGGTCAGCCGGAGCCAGAGCCCGACTGATTAATCTGCACAAATTAAAAGCAACAGTTATAACATCTGAATGTGTATGAACATTGCAACCTGCCAATTCAAGCCAGACATGTTCAACTCATCTGTGTCTCGACCAAAACCTGTTTATAATTATGAGAGCCTGCATACCACAGAAGAATTTTTTAGATCGTTATCATGACATAAAGGATCGTGCCAACCTTGGTCCATGCCTTTCTTGTTGGCATCTAAGTGACGTGAGGATTAACTATTGTTGTTTACACTACCTATGTGCCTAAAAAAGTGCACTATCCATTAACAATGTGAGTGAGTGTGTGTGGGCTAGCATGCAACAAGACATGCACACACACTCACATTGTTAATGGATAATGTCAGCTACACACACATCCCATCGAAATTGGCCACCACCTTCAACTCAAGTGCTTAGCATCATGAGATGTGGCATCTAACTCGGTCGATTCATCAGTCACATTGTTACTTACTCTATGCCGTCGCTTTGCTTTAGAGTTTGGACACTGTCATGCCACCTAATCCTTGTCACATAGCTTTTGACACCTGATGGCATGATGGCAAGTGCTAATTTGTCCAGCTAGTGCAACCAAAATATCTACTCATGTGCCACTGTTAAGTAACTTCCACCCTATGAAAAACTATGTTGCACAGAACAACATTATTGGTAAATCAAACCAATCACTATTGTTGTTTCTGAAGTAGTACATGTATGTTTCTGAGATACAGTTTCATCAGTTGGTGAAATAGAAGGGCTGTGAACATTCCCTAGCTAGGATGTAGTACATCCTATTGCGCAAGCAGCAGAAGCAGCAGCAGCATCATGCCATTCACTAGTTTCCATTTACAGCGCTACAGTGCGTAGAAATTACTCGTGTGTCGACTCTGTTTCTGTCTTTGATGCCATGTGAGCAATGAACTCATTCAAGCCTCGGCGGGCCAGGTACTGTTAGGGAACATGCCTAGCTAGGTAGCGGCAGCTATCTCGATTTTCCTGCGGTAGAAAAAGGAACTGAACTTTTGATTTCGGTAACCATTTTATGCGACAATGATTGGTGACACATTTTGGCGATTCCAGGAGGAGAACATGGAGCTCAAGATGAGGAAAACCGACCTGGGTGAAACCTTGCAATGGACTGACTACATGTCCTTGTCATTCACGCAGCATGTAAGAAATACTATCAAGATCAGCACCTTGATTTACGTAATATCTTGGTTTCTATCCTACCAACAACTGGATTTACATAACATTTTGGGGGTGCATGTGTAGGTGATAACGGAGACGCTGCGAGTTGGGAACATCATCAGCGGGATCATGCGCAAGGCGGTCCGCGACGTCGAGGTGAAGGGGCATCTCATCCCCAAAGGATGGCGCGTGTTCATGTACTTCCGGTCGGTCCACCTCGACGACATGCTCTACGAGGACCCCTGCAAGTTCAATCCATGGAGGTGGAAGGTGAGGACGAGCCCCACATTCGGTAGAGATGTTGATCCAATTGCTACTCCTTTAGGCAGCACCAACATGATAGAGGGGTTCGATGAGTGGGTCTTGTGGGACTCCTGGCATGTGGGTTTTTTCTCATGTCTATATATCAGAAAATGATGAAAAATGGTGGGGTATTACTATACTTGTGGAGCTTTATATGATTGCCATTTGATTTTTTTGGGAAACCTAAGAATGTGTTTATCGGTCTGAAAAAATACAATGTGTGTGGATCAACAGGAGAAGGACATGAGCACTAGCAGCTTCACCCCTTTTGGTGGTGGGTTGAGGCTGTGCCCGGGCCTGGATCTGGCCAGGCTGGAAGCTTCCATCTTTCTCCACCACTTGGTCACCAGCTTCAGGTATGTAACTATGCATGCATGGATCACTCTCATCGCTCCCGTTCTCGTTCTCACCCGTGCATGCAAACATCACACCACCTGGCCTGCCTGCCAGCGACTCTCCGGTCCTTCATCGTTCGTTGCACGAATGATCTCCAGACTCACTCAGACAGACTTGCATGTCTCTCATCTCCCCATCACATCACTTGAGCCTAGCACGTAGCTTTGCTTTCTTTGCCACTCTAATGCACATGTGTGAATATATGTAGGACACATGTATACAATGCCCTAGTAATAGAAGTAGTGGTACGAAGAGATATTTTACCTGCACAACTAGTGTCATGAATCTACAACCTCACCACCCTGGCGACTTGGCCAAGCCATTCTTTTGCTCGAAACCGAATGTCGGGTAACACTATGTCTGGCTGTGTGTGCATCTCAGTTATGCAGGGGCCGGGTGTAATGCGTCCATTTATCAAAAACACTACATTCCCCCCTTTCAAAGATTGAAATTACGCCGCGCATTCTTCGTCGAAAATACTGTATGTAGTACTACGTGCATTGACGTGGGATGGATCGACCACCGGGGTCGCCAATAATTTGGGAAGGGAGGGAGGTTCGGATCTTCAATCTATGCCGGTACAGGCAGATGAATCCCTAGCTAGGGAGGACCAGGCCGAGAGAACGGACCCCTACACTACCCTACACCGACGGACCCTGCCTATATGGGTTGGGCTTTGCGTCGAGGGGGGGTCCGTTCCGTTGGCGCGTGGGGCCACACGTGCGACGCGGCCGGCCACCAACAAGTACTCGCCGCCGACTCCTACCACGCGTAGTGCAGTACGTACTCGCTATCACGCTATGCTTTAGGGCTAGGCCCCCTCAAAGAAAAAATGCTATAGGGCTAGGCTAGGCTAGGCTAGGCGTGAGACCGAGCAGAACGGCACGCCGGCCGCACGTGTGTACACGAGCATATAGTCGTCGTCGTCGTCGTCGTCGTATGAGCAGCATCATTCGTTCATGGCCGGTGCGTGCTGGTAGCTGTGTACGCGTGCGTGCGGCGTCGGCACGACCCCCACCAGCACGTGCGAGGGGGGGCACCCACCCTTGTGCCTGCCGCTGCGGCGCCGGCATCCACACGTGCCACTCGTCGGCGGCCGCCGCCGCACAGTGCCCGCACGCACGCTTCGGCCGGTCGGCGTAGTAGGTAGTAGGCCGATAGTGGTGGTGCTCCAGTGGGGCGGCGGTATGATCCAAAGTCGGTCCAAGCGCACCTGGTGTACGGGCACGCCATCGGTCTATGTCTATCGGCCTGTGGAGCACTCCTACGTACGTATACTGTAGTACGTAGTGGAAAAGTTGGGCGACATGCATGTAATGTGATGGTCAAAAAAATGGGCTCGACCGGGTGGATCAGACGGATGGCATGCTTCGTGTCTGCTCCGGTCCGGGTCGTGATTGAGCTCGGCTGCATGCCTGCATGAAACCCAATAAAATATGCGCGCGCATGCGCCTCGCGCTTTGACCGGCGCGCCAGGGCATGGCGCCGCTGCATGGCAGCATGGCTGTTTTTGTTTCTTTGCATCTGTAGCACCACGACCACAACAATAGCCCTTTCATTACGTTTTTCACCTTGCCCAGTACGTAGTGCCCATCAAGATTTGCACATATTTTTTACACCCCTATAACCTATTGCATGGTACTAGTATATGCGAGTGGGCACTGCACCGCACGCTAGTTATTATCAATAAAATGTTGAGATGCATGGATGCGCATCGAGATCGTGTGGCTGACGGCGAGATGAGATCCACCACATATATGTCCGTATGATGTATCGTTTGTTGCCTGACAATGACAATGACAATGACGTTGGATTGGAATGGATGGATGCAGGTGGGTGGCCGAGGAGGACCACATCGTCAACTTCCCCACCGTGCGCCTCAAGGGAGGCATGCCCATCAGGGTCACCGCCAAGGACTAGCCGCCTGTCAGCCGGATCCTTCAAGCAACTCAGCTCAGCAGTCAAGTTAAACGTGCACGTATACATATGGGTTGAATGCTACCACAACTCCACACGCATGGTGTGGTATCTTCCATCGCAAGGTTGAAGGGTCCTTCAGGAAGCTAGCTAGGCAGGCAGGCAGGCAACATCTGATCTGAGCACATAGGTATGGCCGTACGGGCAAAGTATGTATGAGTGTTGTAGGGGAGGGTTAATTAGCCGAGAAGTAGCCGTGGGGTGGATGCAACCTGGTCGCTGTAACAGGGTGAAGCAATATATAGCCGAGGAGGACTCCTGAATCTCCGATCGATGACGCTGTTATAGTAGTATAAGCAATATATATATATAGCAACTTAAAGCAAAGTTCGGAATAGATCTCTGTACGTACTACTCCATCCATTCCAAATTACTTGTCTTAAAAATGAATAAAAATGGATGTTTTTGTGACAAGTAATTCCGAACGAGGAGAGAGTAGACCGTCTGGTCTGCTTCATCAACTGAAATGCTAGGTGGTGTGAGTGAATGCGATGGCAACGCAATGAACCGGGCTGATGGGACTTCGGCTGCTGCAAAGCTGGGGCTGCGCCTGCTTTGCTTTGGGGCGGCGAAGAGGGGGAGAGGGGAGTACATACGGCCTAGAGAGAGAAGTCCAACATGGGGACGATGGATGGATGGATGGATGGATAGATAGTGTGAGCTCAGCTTTGTTGCGATCCTGCAAATTTTCAGCTGCAGCTGCAAAGAGACGCTGTCACATCCGCTGCAAGAAAGGGCAAAGGAGCTGCATCCTTTTGGGGGATGCCAAGCATAAACACTGCTGTAGAAGTATTATAGTACTCTTTCGGTAAAGAAATACAAGAGCGTTTAGATCAGTATAAAGCAGTGATCTAAATGCTCTTATATTTCTTTATAGAGGGAATAGTAGACAGTAGCATCCCAAGATCAGAGGTTTCTTCCTTTCAGTACTTGTCCTCTCGTGTTTCCATTATGTAAGCTAGGAGTAGGTTTCTATGAAGCATGCTAGAGAGTAACCGAGGGTTTGTTTGCAACGCGAGCCATTTCTCGCGATCGCGAAGAAGCTCCACCCAGCGTCCTAAGAGGGGTCCTCCCTCTAGGCCAAGGTGTCCCGAGCGTGGTCGGATCACCAGCAGCTACGCCGATCTAACACCACTATCTTCTAGCTCGGCTGGCCTCTGCTGCAGCTTCCTGACCGGTGTGCCCGGCAGCGACTAATGAGACGGGCTTTGGGGAGCACGAGAGGCAGAGCATGTGCATGGGCACAAGCTGTCTCTGTCGGGCACAATGATGATGATCTAGGAGTATATACTGTACTTAGATAAACTTGCCGACCTGAGGTAACTTGAAGCGTTATTTAGCAACACAAAAGCTGTAGCACGGACCACAACAAGAACAAGCAGAGGCCTGCTGAATGAACAAACACATGCCCCGCAAGTTGCATACTCGTCCGCGACGACCATTCCGCGACATAGATATGCAGTCACACACAAGACATGCCACATGGACGCCATAATGCTAACGCAAAGTGAAATGGCAGACTACAAAGGTTCAGAGACACTGATCTAAGACCATGAGCTGAAATAAGTGGGAATCCACATGCTATTACTAATCAGGAATCAATCAACTGGGATAACACAAACTGAACTAAAAAAACATTGTGGGAGCTCGCGGCGATTATTTTAGATAATAAGGCCAGTAAGGTTTCCATGGTTCTAGCTGGTACCATGGACTCCACATTCAGTATTTGACCAGAAACTTCATACTGAAACTCCAACTTCAATCATGACCGGAACTTGTCATGTTCTGTTTTCAAACAGTGGCGACTTAATGTAAATACTGATAATGAAATACAAGTCACCGAAGAGAACTTGTAATGCAGATAGCACCCAACAAACTTTGAGGCCCGAGGACTAATAGACAGACTGTGCAGATGTACTAAGAACATGTATAGCAGGAACAACAGATTTTCAATGTAGAAATGGCGATAAGATACACTCATCAAGGCACTGGTACAAACTGCAAAGTAACAGTGGACCCGACTGCAACAAAGAGAGTCTCTTCGTAGAAACAAAATCCGGTTTTCAGGCATCATGATATATAACTCCAAATGACAGATGTAGTATATTAGACATGCAACAGCAGCAAGGACCACAAATCAATTTGTTCTGGCAGATCTTATATTTACCATAAGATCTTGGACCAGTACAGCAAAAGCTGGTGGGAAGCTGAGGATGGTACTCACAAAGATGTGGATATATCAGCGGCAACCACTAGAGGGAAGCACTGCCCAGCAGGGTCATTAACTTCACACTGCAATTTTCATGTAGGGGCATTGACTTGTCATGGCACTCCATGCAAAATCTAAGCAAAAGAACACTATGGGACAACATTCTGACATAGATGTTTCTTACATCGTGTGCAGAACTTTTAACTCAGTTATGGTGTCAAAAGTATCCTATGTCGGGCAAACAGCAAATCAGTACACCTATCATTCCCATCTAGTTCGAACAATGCTTATGACCACAACCTTATGAAGGAAAGCTGTGACCATACGATCTACATTTATCGTGACATGGTGAGAGGGGGAAAAAATCCCACTGTACCGATCGGAAGAAACCCCATTCTAGGTTCCAGCTGACAACCATAACAGCTATTTCTCATTAGTGATGCTAGTACCACAAGAGGAAAAGAAACAGAAGAGGAACTGCACAAAACTAATGATGCATTGATATTCAGTATTACGGACCCAACGTAGGTGAGTGCGGTATTATGGAAATAAATTACGCCATGTATTGACATTGATGGGACCAAAATATGAGTTTTGCTGTCACTCAGCAAAACTGACAACTGAACTATTTTCTACTGAAACTGCATGATTGTGACACATTTCTAGCTATTAGACAGAATGGGTGAACAGGTTTCAGTCAACACAACATGGTATCCAAAGTAAATAAATCCACTTTTACCGGACACTAGCCAAAAGATCTAGTGAGCCAGAAATACATGATCATCCACAAAGAAAGCTCAAATACCGCTCTTTGCAACAACTGATATTTTAATGTCAGCTCCATGAACGACCACCTCCATGCCCCCTGTATCTATCACGATGACCTGCGAAATGCAATAATAATCAGACCCAACTCAACAAAATGGCTTTCAACAATCTCTTGGGGTAAACAAAATAATGGGTGCAGAACAAAGAATCAGCGGATCTGTATATCTTGAAAAAAAAAGCAATCCAACAGAAAACTTACCCAAAGAAGGAGGTGGTGCACCACGGCCCATATTAGCTAATTCAGGGCTGACCTTTTGCCCAGCTTCAACTAAAATGCTAATAAGATCCTTGGCAAATCTGGCGTTAGCAGCCGTGAAAAAGCTGTAGGCTGTCCCTGTTGCTCCAGCTCTGCCAGTTCGACCAATGCGATGGACATAATCCTCCAGAGACCCCGGAAAGTCATAGTTAATGACATACTTGACATCCTTAACATCTGTTTTCAAGATATACAGAACACATGTTAATCTCCCTGTGTTACATAATTTATAACTTATTGTTTCCGAGGGAATTTCTGTATACCTAAGCCTCGAGCAGCAACGTCAGTAGCTGTCATAATAGGGCTTTTCCCCGACTTGAATTCAGAAAGAACCCAATCTCTTTCAGCTTGGCTCTTGTCACCATGGATAGACAGAGCAGGCCAACCATCCATTCGAAGCTGTCTGGTGATCTGATCGCATCCTTTCTTGGTGTCCATGAATATTAAAATTCGGCTGCCATCCATTATATCCTCCAGTAGATTGACCAACCTTTATGTCACAATGGTTCAGTATTAAGGCGCTGAATTAGCATTTTGAGTACATATTATGTAATTGAAAATGAAACAGAATCCTACTTGTTATACTTCTGACTCTCAGATAATATCTCTACATGCTGAGAAATAGCATGATTAGCTTTCAGTTCTTCAGAACCAATTATAACCTGCATCACGCCAAATTAAAATTTGCTGAAATGCAACACATAAAGTCGAATACTAGTAGTATGTAAGAAATCCGCTAGCACAACGAACTGTGGGTACAATGTTCACCTTGTATGGATCAAAAAGGAAAGTCCTTGCTAGCAGCTCAACTTCCTTTGGCCAGGTAGCACTCCAGTAAAGAGTTTGTCGATCTGGACGAATCTGAAGCAGGATATAATCTTTTGACATCATTTTTTAGACTTGCCAAGTTTCAGTGAAGCCAATACTAATATTGATGGGTAATGGATAATAACTATATGGTGGATAAATGATTTGACAACCTCATCATAATAACTCAATTTATAGCGAAAATGACAATGTGCAAGTCAAAAAGGCACACATCAAATGGAGAAGATCAGAACATTGATTTGCACGTACATTCAGGATTTTTACCCTTAAATGCAATAAATCGTGTGGTAGGAAAAGGAAGAGGCTTACCTGAGACACAATTTTCTTAATCTGAGGTTCAAAACCCATGTCTAGCATTCGATCTGCCTCGTCTAAAACAAGGTATGTGACCCTCCGCAAATTTGTGTGATGTGATTCGATCATATCAATTAGTCTTCCTGGCGTGGCTATAATAATTTCAACACCTAACACAAGAACAATCGGACTATCACCAGCCATGTAAAGAACCAATAAAAACCAACACAAATAGCAAGTAACTAAATCAGTTGAGTATAGACAAACAGAAAATCCTTTCAAACAGGCACATGCAGTCATGCACACATGAGTGAGTGAGGGGGGAGGGGGGAGAACCTTTTTGAAGATCACGAACTTGAGGACCTTTTGGGACACCACCATATATGCATGTGCTTTTTATCTTTGATGATGCACCAAATTTTGTTGTCTCCTGCTGTATCTGGACAGCAAGTTCACGTGTAGGGGCTAACACAAGAACAATCGGACCATCACCAGGAGCTTGAATAACAAAGAATGTATCAGCCTTTCAGATTATTATTATCCAGAATGATTCCAGGAAAGTAAATCAAGAAATATAAGCACCATATTCGCACCTAGAATAGGCTGAGCATTAACATGAACAATGGCAGGTAAAAGGTAAGCAAGTGTTTTTCCAGATCCTGTTTCAGCAATGCCAATAAGATCACGCCCCTTCAGTGCCATTGGCCAACCTTGTGACTGGATAGGGGTAGGTTCTGTAAAGCCAGCTTTTGTGATTTCTTGCAACACGTAGTCTGCAAAAAAGAAATGAAGGACCTTAGGCAAGCAAGTGGAAACAGAGGCTGTGAGATGATAAAGCTAAGGAAGCATAAACAAAATAATAATCATGTATCTACGAATAGCAACATTTTTCTTAAACAAACAGCACAGTTTTATACATAAAGAATATAAATTTAAGAACAAAGGTGGAGGAAAACAAAGGCAGACGCCAAAGGGTATCATAATATGGTGCTACAATTTCTCCAGATGCATGAGCTTTCTGATTATAATGTGATGCAATGTGAGGACTAGGAAACTCCTAGTTGGTAAAAAAGTACAGTAATAAATATACTTTTACCACTTTGTTTTCAGTTCATAGAACACATACTATGCATCAAGTATCTTCAAAGCATGAAAATAAAAATCTAAACTTCTGGCAATAAGTGCAGTGACTGGCACACGCAAGAGCAGGATAACCAGTGCTATTATGCCCTAATATCCTATTGTTGATTACTCACATATGTAGGAAAAATGGGAGAGCTAACTAGCTAAAATTTGTGATTCAATGAGAATCACTGCTTCACAGGGCAGGCCTTTTCCCAATCAGCTAACAGGACCAACTCAGCCCAGTGACATGAGGGTATTTGCTAGAATTACATATAGGTGCATCAATATTATGCTTTTTGAGTGTGGTATGATAGAAACAGAGCATCATGTGATACAAGGAGGCACATGGCCAAATGAAGACGTTCCTGTTATTCGATTTTAAGCAATTCAACACAGATGCTAACGAGAACTTATCCTACTCCCTGCTGATTCTATCAAATTTGTGCGCCTGAAAGCCTGAAACACAACAGTAGCGCACGGGGAGAGAAGGAGCTACGAAGAACGCCATGGCCTAACCTGGGAAGCCGACGTCGCGGAAGTCGCGCACCGGCTTGGGCACGTCGTTGCCCTCGACGGTGATCTCCCGGCGGCGGCGGTAGGCCTCGACCTCCTGCGCCGTCATGCCGGCCACCGCGGGAACCTCCACGTAGAAGTTCTTCTCGAACCGCGGCAGCCCGTCCAGCTCCGCCGCGGCCGCCGCGGCGGCAGCATCCGGCTTTCCCGACGGCGCGAACGCCCTCGTCCCGCCACCGAACGCCCCCTCACTGCCAACACGGGCAGAATTGGTAACCAACCGGACCTAGAATCAGGATTACTAGGGCTGCTGTTAGGCTTAGGGTTTGGAGCGGAGCGGGTTACCTGCGGCGGTCGCGGTAGGAGCTGGGGTCCGCCGCACGGCCGTCGAAGCGGCTCATGGCGGCGGTCGCCGGCGGCAGCTAGGGTTTAGCGGCCGGCGGTGGGGGGCTCGGCTCCGGTGAGGGTGCGCCGAGGCGGTGGAGGGCTCGATTCGGCAGGCCGAGGAATTCTAGAAGAAGCAAGCAAAGCTGATGGCGGCGGCGGCGCGGCGGAGGCGATTCGAATTGGAAGTGAAGCGGAGGCGGCGAAGTTCAACAGGCGAGCTCCGCGTGCGTGCGGCATTCGGGTAGAGTGCTCGAGCTTCTGCCCTCGTAGGCGTATCTCTCAGAAATGCACAACCCGAGTTATGAAACGTCTTTCCATGTCTAACGAAAGCGTAAACAGGAAATGGCTGCACTGCCAGGTGGGGCCCTTCGGGCCGCGAACGGAGGAAGAGGGGAAATATCCACGGCGGGAGACTGTTTATCCATTTGCATCCTCGACGGCGCGAGAGTTTTTGCCTGCGGCGACGATGGCCACCGTCGCGGCGACCATGGCGGCGCCGACGCGCCACCGCCAGTTCCGCGTGCGCGCCGCCTGGGACATGAACCCGGGCGCCGCCACCGTCGCCGTGCCGAAGCCTTCAAAGGCCAAGCCCAAGCCCGCCCTGGGGCAGTCGCCGGCGACGGCGACCACCCCGGCGCGCGCGCCCCCTCCCACGCACGCCGAACTCTTCGCGCGCAGCAGCGAGGGCCAAGGTATCTGTCTGTCCTCCCTCAGCTCTGCCATCCCGGCCATTTGCTCCACGTTCTAATCCCCTGAAGCTCTGGCAGCATATGCTGTCAGTGAACAACTGGAGGCAGTTGGTATCAGGCAATTACATACAGAACTGGTCATCGAGAACTTGACGAAAACTAGTTCCATATCGCTGTGCCTGCTCTAGTTTTAGGGCCGTGTAGTTACTACTACACTATTTAGCCAGAGAAGTTTGTAATTCTGTCAATTGATTGTTGGTTGCTTCGTATTAGCAAAGAAGAGCACATACATGGGGTTTGAGAAGTGGTGGTTGCCGCCCGCGCCAGAGGTGAAGAAGCCCCGTTCACTCTACAACGCGGCATCGCTGGCATACTTGGGGGACTGCATATATGAAGTGAGAATTGGTCATTTTGTTCTTTGGTCTTCATGCATTTTACAGTTACTGTTATGTAGTTACTATATTACATGTAGCTCAACATAGCTGTCCCTTTTGACCTTCATTTGCTCTGGGTTTACTATATGATGTTCCTGACGGTGCTGAGACAATGTGTACTAGTTTTCAACTCCAAGCTTGTTTGTTGTGAGAGAGATCTGACTCTTGCTCTTTGTGATACAGCTCTATGCTCGGAGACACTTCTTCTTTCCTCCACTGAGCATCAATGAATACAATAAGCGTGTGATGGATGTTGTGAAATGTGAATCACAGGTCTGATATGGCTCTTCTTTATCCTCTGATCAAACAGCTTACATAGACTAAATGCTTCAGTATGGTATGTTCGTTGATTGTGATGTAGAATTTATCTTTATCATCTATGTTTATCTATTGTATCATAGCCTTCATATTAACATTTTCCGCACATATCAATAGGTTTTGTCTCCTAATGTTGTTTCAATTACTGCTATTTTAATGGCTGTAGTTCAATTTCTGAAGAGCACTCGTTTTGTTTGCCTTTTCTCCCTTCTGTTTGCTGCATATAAGAGAGTGCTTTGAAGCATCACAATGTCAGGCATATTTTCACATCAATTGTCATTTGTTTCCTTCCTTCAGGATCTGCTGCTGAACAAACTCCTGGGAGAGGATTTTCTAACTGAAGAAGAAAGGTAAATCTATGTTAATCTACCTTTCTTCTTCCGTCTTCGATATGTGTCTTGTACCTACTTGTTTCATAATATGATACATGCAGCTTTCTTGCATATTCTCGAAGAAAAAAAGTAAAGCTATGTTTCTAGCATTTTACTGCCTACTACTCCCTCCGTTCCGAATTACTTGTCTTGGATTTGTCTAGATACGGATGTATCTAGACTCATTTTAGTGCTAGATACCTCCGTATCTAGACAAATCCAAGACAAGTAATTCGGAACGGAGGGAGTAGGAAACACTATGCACTAGCCTCTATAAACATGCTTGAACTTCCATGCGGTGTTAGTGCATCAGTATTTAGGACGTATGAATTCATCTTCCTAGAGTTGCCTTTGTACTGCACCACGTTTCTTTTCTCTGCATTATATAGAATATGAACAAATGTAGTATTGTTTGATGCTTTCTCATCTGTCTAGTACCTGTGACCTGTGAGTTACTTAGATAATCATGTTCTGTAGGGACATACTTCGTTGGGGAAGGAACATCGTTAGCAGCAAAACTCGTACAAGAAAACGGGCAGGAATTGCAGTGTACAATCGAGCATCTTCACTTGAAACACTGGTTTGTTCTACAACTAACAGTCATGTTCACCAAATATCCTGACTTTTTTCCCTCACAACTAAAGAATTGTGGATCTCTCTCTTCTGTTATAAGTTGCAATGTTTCTTTACTAACTATAAGTTGCAGTGTGGTGTCCTCAATTGTAAAGACTAATCCTCACATTGTTTCTTAGAGGACTAAATTCTCACATTGTTGGTGATGTTACTGCTATTAGATCGGATATCTTTACCTCACGAATTTCAAGCGCTTGGAGCAAATGATGTTCCAGTTAGGATTCACAAGTGGTGCTTCGTCACAGAATATTGCAGATGAGCTGCGCTCAAGCTTCCAGTAAACATCCTTTATTTGTGCTCCTCTGGTTCCGGTTTTTAATCTGCGTCTGTGCTTACTAATGAATGTTTCTGCCAGGAAAACAACATCAACTTCTGTACAATCTCAGCAACCTGCAAAGCGATGAGCAGTTTCAGTATGTAATGAACTGAACCGGAGTTTCTTTGATGACGCAGCGACTGATACAAGCACGCGTCACTTGCAGCACACGTGTTCCAAAAGTTAAGACTTAAAAGAAAAATGAGTGAATGTTGTTTGCGTGTAGGCAAGATCGAGTTAGTTGAGGAACATATATGATCGTGCATACTGGAGGCCGTGCAAGAGGCTGATGGTTATGATCAGAAGATTGTGGCACATCGAGGTCATGATGATTCTGATCTGAAGATTGTGGCACATTAAGGTCATGAGCACAATTGAGACCCAAGCTTTGTGTGGATTCCGTGTAAGATGTGAGATCTATGGAATGAATTGATGTTGAATGCTGATATAATCTCAGTTTATTCTAGGGTATATTTCCCATTCTTTTTTTGACCGCAAATAGACTTTATTTCTCAAATAATAGACATGTCATTTACAAGCAGATGAGAAATAAAATCAGGGATCTAATCATCCCAAGAACTAGAGGATCTAGTAGTAGAAGAGTTTTTTGCTAATTCATCTGCCACCTAATTGGCCTCTCTATAGCAATGTTTGAAGGATATGGAAGCAAAGTCCATCATAAGCTGTTTACACTCTGTGATGATAGCTACCTTCGGGCCTAAATAATCATCAACTTGGTCCATAGAGTCCATTGCGAAGAAACAATCTGATTCAATTTCTATATTGTTGCATCCAATGTGAGTTGCCAAGCATATCCCGTTTCTAATGGCAGTTAGCTCAGCTAAGTCAACTCCATTGATGTTTGGAACAAACCAACTTGCTGCAGCAATGAAATCACCCCGGTTGTCCCGAGCCACTACACCACAAGCACCTGATGGGTATATTTCCCATTCTTCTTAAGAGCATCTCAGCCGCCCAACACGCCGCATGCTAAAAAACACTTTCCCGTGCGCCCTTCGCCTGGTTTTGTGCGGCCGGCAGCGCTGGCTCCAACAGTCACGCTAAAATGCAGCGCATGTGCCGCTTCAGCAGCGCGCAAAAAATGCAGCACGCGTGACTCGCCGGGGCATTGCCATATATTGCATCGTCGGCCGTCGACTCAACGAGTGAGCTCGCCGGCACTTCGGTAGCCGCCGCGCCCGTCACACACCCTGCAAGCTTCTTCATCCTCGCCTTCGAGTTGCCGGAGCCGTCCGCCGCCTTGTTCTTCTTCGCGGATGTCTTGCCCTTCTTCGGTCGCGCCGCATTGGGGAGCTTCGAGGGGGGGGGGGCGGCACGGGGCGGCGCCGGCGCGACGCCACCCGCCGTCGAGGTCAACCGCGACGGCATGAAGCAGCCGCGCGCGAGGCCGATGCTCGGAGGAGCTCCAGCGGAGGCGAGTCCAACGCTCCCCGCGCTAGGGTTTGCGGCGGCGGTGGAGGGGTCGCGGCTGTAGGATGGGGTGAGCGCGGTGCCGGCGCGTGCGTCCATCGGGTCAAGTTCGCCGACACCGGCGCGTGCGGGGCGAAGGTGGCGGGGAGGAAAGAGTGCGGCGCGAGCGCTCGTGTGTGTCACGCGTGGAAGCGGGCGCCTCAAATACACAACACGAGTTGGCGATTCGGACCGCGCGCCCAACTCCGTATGCCGCGCGCGCGGTTATTGCATGCCCGCTGGAGCCACTCTATCGGTTGCGCGCGCGGAAGCAGGCGCCTCAAATACACAGCACGAGTTGGCGATTCGGACATCGCGCCCAACTCCGTATGCCGCGCGCGCGCGGTTATTGCGTGCCCGCTGGAGCCACTCTACCGGTTGCGCGCGCGCTAAAATAACGAAATTTATGGCGCGGCGCTTGTTTAGCGCGGCTGTTGGAGATGCTCTAATAAAGGGGAGTGTCGGTGTCAAAACCGGCGGATCTCGGGTAGGGGGTCCCGAACTGTGCGTCTAGACCGGATGGTAACAGGAGACAAGGGACACGAAGTTTTACCCAGGTTCGGGCCCTCTCGATGGAGGTAAAACCCTACGTCCTGCTTGATTAAGATTGATGATATGGGTAGTACAAGAGTTGATCTACCACGAGATCGAGGAGGCTAAACCCTAGAAGCTAGCCTATGGTATGATTGTTGATGTGTATGTTGTCCTACGGACTAAAACCCTCCGGTTTATATAGACACCGGGTAGGGTTAGGGTTACATAGAGTCGGTTACAATGGTAGGAGATCTGCATATCCGTATCGCCAAGCTTGCCTTCCACGCCAAGGAAAGTCCCTCCCGGACACGGGACGAAGTCTTCAATCTTGTATCTTCATAGTCCAGGAGTCCGGCTGAAGGTATAGTCCGGCCATCCGAACACCCCCTAATCCAGGACTCCCTCAGTAGCTCCTGAACTAGGCTTCAATGACGACGAGTCCGGAGCGCAGATTGTCTTCGGCATTGCAAGGCGGGTTCCTCCTCCAAGTACTTCATAGAAGATTTTGAACACAAAGATAGTGTCCGACTCTGAAAAATAGGTTTCCACATATTGCCATAGAGAGAATAATATTTACACAAATCTAATCTGCTGACGTATTCCGTAGTGTGACATCACACCACGGCCAAGTTTTTATTCGAACCGTTTTACTGTCCCATCTCAACGCGTTATGTGAGGCGGTTCCTTGGCACGTCTTGTTAAAGCAGAGATCGTGTCCCCTTATTCTGGGATTCTCATCAATACGGGCGTGGGTAACCCAACCGCGCCATTGATTATGGCGCTTAGAGATAAGCGAGTTTTACCAGGCTGGTGGGGACATGTAGTTGCGTCCGCCCATATAAGGGGATAAGGATCCACCTTTTCACCTACGCCTTCTTCCTCCTTCGCCTATCCATTCTTGCGCACTCGAGCTCCAGCGCCCAAGTCCGCACTCCCAACCTCAACCTTCTCCAGCCATGTTCGGAGCGGGAGGCAAGTGGATGGTCTCCTCCGTCACGGAGGGACATATCAAAAAGCTGAGGAAGGCCGGATACCTGTCTAACGACATCGCGTACCGGCTCCCCGAAAAGGGGCAGCTCATCCCCACCCCTAGGCCCCATGAGAGGGTGGTGTTCCTCCCCCATTTCCTCCGCGGACTGGGCTTCCCCCTCCACCCATTTGTCCGGGGGCTCATGTTCTACTACGGCCTGGATTTCCACGATCTGGCCCCGAACTTCGTCCTCAACATCTCGGCATTTATCGTCGTGTGCGAGGCCTTCCTCCGCATCCGCCCCCATTTCGGGCTCTGGCTCAAGACTTTCAACGTCAAGCCGAAGGTGGTGCGCGGCAGCCAGGTGGAGTGCGGAGGCGCCATGGTGGGCAAGATGGCCAACGTCCTCTGGCTCGAGGGCTCCTTTGTGGAGACCCTGAAGGGGTGGCAATCGGGGTGGTTTTACATCATCGAGCCGCGCGACGCCGAATGGGTCGCACCCCCTGAGTTCCGGTCCGGACCCCCAACGCGGCTCACGTCCTGGAAAGAGATGGGCCTGTCGTGGGGTAAAAAAGGAGAGCTGACCGGACTCCAAACATGCATCCAAACCCTGGCGGACAAGAAGCTCAAGCTTGTCAACGTCGTCCAGGTTATGCTCATCCGCCTGATCCTCCCGTGTCAACAACGGGCTTTCAACCTGTGGGAGTTCGACCCGGCGCGGCACCAAACCCTGAGCAGGCTCTTCGCCACGACGTACGAAGATGCCTGGAAGGTGCTTTTCAAGGGCGCCGAGGCTCCCGCATCCGCTACCGAGGATCGCGGATTCAGCGCGCAGTGCCATGCTCTCGCGGTAAGCTGTTCTTTCCTTTTACAAGGTATCCATTTTTCATAGTTTGACTCCATGCGGGATCTAAACTCCCTTTACCTTTGACAGGATTGGCAGGTGACATCCGGACAGATCAACTGTCCGGCTCCTTTGCCCGAAGGCCCAGCGGATGCTCGCTTGGCAAAGCTGCTGGTTCCGGCACCCTATGTGGTGCCGGAGAAGAAGGTCAAGGAGAAGGCCACGGGGACTCGAAAGAGTGCCCGACGCCCGGAGGTGTCGAATTCATCATCCGACGAATCCAAGACGCACTCCTCCCGCGAAGACGAGGAGGAGGAAGAAGAGACCCCTCCCCCTCCAGCGGGGAAGGGAAGAAGAGGAAGGCCGCCCCGACTAGGGAGGCCGAAGGGTCCAAGAAGGGGAAAACCCTTCCTCCGAACTGCTCCACCGACGCCGACGGCGGCGGAGAGGAGTGGGCGCCTAGGGCCAAGCCCCTGGCCAAATCGTAAGTATCCGGATACTAGAGTAATTCGTAGTATTCGTTTATTGCACAACTTTTCCCTCATGTCGAATATGTTTATGCAGCCCACCCAAAGACCGGCTCGACGCGTCGTCGAGCGGCTCACTGGACTCGTCGGATGTGAACTCGCTTCCGACGGCTTCCTCCCCCCGTCCTAGGGACGACACCGAAGTGTTGTCCCAACAGGCTCCAAGCCGGGAGGAGGTGGTCCTGGAGGCGCCGCAAGGCGACCTCCCGGACTCCAGGAGCAAAGGGGATGAAACCCCCCAGGGCTCCAAGTCTGGCTCTAGGCCGGACACCGCTCCGGAACCTTCAGAGGTTCCAGAGTCCGGCGGGGGACCTCTTTCCAAGAGGAGTAAGTCCGCCGTGCCGGTGGCCCCCGTCCAACCGGAGGTGCCGGACAATATGTTGGAGGCGCTCCAAGGCGCCTCCATCGACGAGGAGCACCGTGCTATTATGAGTGCGGTGGTCCAGAAGGTTCAGTCCACCAAGAGCGGACTGACTGAAGCTTGTACTAGCCTTTTGACAGGCTTTGAGGTAAGTAAAGAATGTGTAAATAGTAGTACCGCATAGACAATAGCCCCTGATGCTCTGTTTGGCGTTCGGGAAGAAAAGCCGAATAGAGGATCAAATAGAATTCGCAGGAGTCTAACGAATGAGTCAATATGCATATGCAGGCTTTCCTGCTTGCGTTCGCCGCACTGACTACGGAAGTGGACACGCTAAAGCAGAACCTCGAGCGGTCCGAGCAAGAGCTCGAGCATGCCAAGAAGCAGCTCGAGGATAATGAAGGTAAGAAATACCTTGTTTTTAAATATATATAAAAAGGGTGCAATTGCAAAAAATGACAGGATTATCGTGGCTATTGTAGGGGCCACGTCTGAGGTGGCGACCCTTAAGCAAGCGCTGGTCGAGGCCGAGAAGAGTGCGGCCTCGGAGCGCACCGTGCGGGAGAAGTATGAGGCCGAGGTTGGCAAGGTGCGGCAAGAGCTCCAGGCTCTCATGGAAAAACATGAGAGTTTGGAGCTTGACTCTGAGATGCAAGCGTCCGAGCTTGCGGTGGCTATTGAAAGTGCCAAATCTGCCAAGGCCGAATCCCAGAAGACCCTCCAGGAGTTGGATGAGGTGAAGAAGATAGCGGCGGGTAAGGCATTCTTTATGCAAAGCAAATACATAAACGTGAGTTACTTGTTACTTACCCGAATCCGGAGCTCTCCAGGAGCGTTCGCAGATCTTCCCCGGAGTGTGTCTGATGCTGCCGCATTCTATCGAGCCGAGGAGGGCAGCTCGACGGAGAAGGTGTTCTGGTCTCAGTACGCTGAGGCCGGACACCCCGTGCCCCTGAGCGACCAGCTGAAGCAACTGGTCGAACTCCACAAGACGGACGAACAGGCCATGAAGGGCCTCATTGTTCGGCTATGGCCTGGAGGGGCCCTGCCTGGGAGCTATTTTGGGCTGGTGTGGCGGTTGGTGGAGGCCTGTCCAAGGCTTGAAGTCATCAAACGCTCCGTCTGCATTGAAGGTGCCCGTAGGGCCCTTGCCCGTGCTAAGGTGCACTGGGGCAAGCTGGATGCTGAGAAGCTTGTGAAGGACGGGCCACCGCCGGGGAAAGAGCATCGCAAGCCCGAAAATTATTATAAGGATGTTCTGAAGGGTGCCCGCCTTGTGGCAGATGAATGTTCTAGGGATGTAATTTTTGAGTAAAACTCGCTCGTTTTTGTCCTGTGCGCTGAAAACTTGTTCATATGCGCTGAGCAATGCTGTTGGAATTTAAAATATTACCTTCTGTGCGGCTGTTTATCAATTCTGAGAGATGGCAAGTCGTCGGCTTCTGCCCCCTTGCCGCTAGTGCTGGGGTGTTCAGGGATAAACCTGAGCGCTCTTTTTCCCGTGTTTGGGTCCTTCGAGGGAGGCGCTCAGCCCAACGAACAAGGCAATCGGACTATAACGCGTGAACACTCTCACTTAGCCATAGAATTCTATAATTTTAAATTTCGGCGAAGCCCCTAGTATTCGGAAGACCGAGTTCGGGGCGCTATCCACGCCTTGGCCGGACAGAGCCGACTCCTCGCCCTAAGCGGCATAAGTCTTTAGGGACTCGAAAAAACCTCTCGAACAGCGACCAACTCTCGCTTCATCATGACAGTCAGTTTTAGCTTTCTCCACTGAGGTGCTCGGCCCAGCTCAACTGGGGCACAATCGCAGTGGTTCTCCTAGTGCTACCTTAGCCGATATAGCGGAACGTAAGGCACCAAAACATAGGAGCCGGGCAAACCCAACTATTGACCCAAGACATGATTCGGAGCCGATGCATATAATGCTATAAGTTCGGGGTGCCGCACTTGTGGAAGTGTTCGGACTTCTCACACCATATTGAGGGGTACTGAAGCCCCTGGCGTATTTTGGCCGTACCAAATTGTACGGGTGCAACATGTCGTTAAGGAACATATATTTATAAAAGGATAATGCAAAAATAGACAAAAGCTATGCGTTGTTTATTAAAAATAGGCTGCGATCAAAGCAGAACGATACAAATAATGCGATAAGTGGAAGGTTGGACTAGTTAACATGTCCGTTCCAGGGGCAAGCTGCGGAATAATATGCGGAATAGGTATACTGCTCGTGATAGAGACCACCTGGGAGTTCCGTACTGCGGCGTGGCTTGTCTGCTTCCCTGGTTCTTGCATCGTTTGTGCGGCAATTGAGCTGCCGAACGGGCCTTCCGAAGGATGGAGTCCTGAAAGTAAGAGAAAATTAAAAAATCGGCAGCCCCTGGTACGGTTTAAGCCGTGTTTTGGGCGTGCCGTGATGGTGCCCCTTGATGAAGCTATGTACCTAGGGTAGGGTCGTGGACCTGTCCAAACTGACCTACCCAAGGACACCTCCAGAAGAAATCACATTTCAATCGACTTGGCGGTGTTTCACTCGACGGACTCGAAGACACTCGACCAAGAAGCAACCACTCGACCAAGATCCAACCACCCGACGGCCAGGAGACCTAAAGTCACTCCGCACGCTAACGGTCGGTCATTAAGTAGCTTTTATGGTCATCATAGCACTTTATTAGGGGCATTACTAGTAACGCCCGACCTTAATGTACTTAAAACCCTGCATAACTGAGGGCCGGAGGGGTCTGGCGGACTCTATATAAGCCACCCCCCTCCTCAGTGTAAAGGGTTCGCATCCCTGTAATTCATACTCTCATAATCCAGTCGACCGCCTCCGGGCTCCGAAACGTAGGGCTATTACTTCCTCCGAGAAGGGCCTGAACTCATAAACCTTGCGTTCTTACAACCTCTCCATAGCTAAGATCTTGCCTCTCCATACTTACCCCCCTACACTACTGTCAGACTTGGAACCACGACAGTTGGCGCCCACAATGGGGTAGGTGTTTTAGCGTTTGTTGGAGGAGTTGAAGGAAATATGCCCTAGAGTCAATAATAAAGTTATTATTTATTTCCTTATATCATGATAAAAGTTTATTATTCATGCTAGAATTTTATTAACCGGAAACATAATACATGTGTGAATACATAGACAAACAGAGTGTCACTAGTATGCCTCTACTTGACTAGCTCGTTAATCAAAGATGGTTATGTTTCCTAACCATGGACAAAGAGTTGTTATTTGATTAACGAGATCACATCATTAGTTGAATGATCTGATTGACATGACCCATTCCATTAGCTTAGCACCCGATCGTTTAGTATGTTGCTATTGCTTTCTTCATGACTTATACATGTTCCTATGACTATGAGATTATGCAACTCCCGTTTGCCAGAGGAACACTTTGTGTGCTACCAAACGTCACAATGTAACTGGGTGATTATAAAGGAGCTCTACAGGTGTCTCCAAAGGTACACGTTGGGTTGGCGTATTTCGAGATTAGGATTTGTCACTCTGATTGTCGGAGAGGTATCTTTGGGCCCTCTCGGTAATACACATAACATAAGCCTTGCAAGCATTGCGACTAATGAGTTAGTTGCGGGATGATGTATTACAGAACGAGTAAAGAGACTTGCCGGTAACGAGATTGAACTAGGTATAGGATACCGACGATCGAATCTCGGGCAAGTAACATACCGATGACAAAGGGAACAATGTATGTTGTTATGCGGTCTGACCGATAAAGATATTCGTAGAATATGTAGGAGCCAATATGGGCATCCAGGTCCCACTATTGGTTATTGACCGGAGACGTGTCTCGTTCATGTCTACATTGTTCTCGAACCCGTAGGGTCCGCACGCTTAAGGTTACGATGACAGTTATATTATGAGTTTATGCATTTTGATGTACCGAAGGTTGTTCGGAGTCCCGGATGTGATCACGGACATGACAAGGAGTCTCGAAATGGTCGAGACATAAAGATTGATATATTGGAAGCCTATGTTTGGATATCGGAAGGGTTCTGGGTGAAATCGGGATTTTACCGGAGTACCGGGAGGTTACCGGAACCCCCCGGGAGCTATATGGGCCATAGTGGGCCTTAGTGGAAAAGAGAAGAGGCAGCCCAAGATGGGCCGCACGCCCCTCCCCTCCCTTGGTCCGAATAGGACAAGGAGAGGGGGCTGGCCACCCTCTCTCTCTTCCCCCCTCCGCGAATCCTATTCCAACTAGGATTTGGGGGGGGGGGGAATCCTACTCCCAGAGGGAGTAGGACTCTCCTGGCGCGCCTCTCCTAGGCCGGCCGCACCCCCCCTTTAGTCCTTTATATACGGAGGCAGGGGCACCCCAGAAACACACAAGTTGATCCACGTGATCTTATTCTTAGCCGTGTGCGGCGCCCCCAGCCACCATAGTCCTCGATAATATTGTAGCGGTGCTTAGGCGAAGCCCTGCGACGGTAGTACATCAAGATCGTCACCACACCGTCGTGCTGACGGAACTCTTCCCCGACACTTTGATGGATCGGAGTCCGGGGATCGTCATCAAGCTGAACATGTGCTAGAACTTGGAGGTGCCGTAGTTTCGGTGCTTGATCGGTCGGGCCGTGGAGACGTACGACTACATCAACCAAACGCTTCCGTTGTCGATCTACAAGGTACGTAGATCACACTCTCCCCTCGTTGCTATACATCACCATGATCTTGCGTGTGCGTAGGAATTTTTTTGAAATTACTACGTTCCCCAACAGTGGCATCCGAGCCTAGGTTTTATATGTTGATGTTATATGCACGAGTAGAACACAAGTGAGTTGTGGGCGATATAAGTCATACTGCTTACCAGCATGTCATACTTTGGTTCGGCGGTATTGTTGGACGAAGCGGCCCGGACCGACATTACGCGTACGCTTACGCGAGACCGGTTCTCCCGACGTGCTTTGCACATAGGTGGCTTGCGGGTGACAGTTTCTCCAACTTTAGTTGAACCAAGTGTGGCTACGCCCGGTCCTTGCGAAGGTTAAAACAGCACCAACTTGACAAACTATCGTCGTGGTTTTGATGCGTAGGTAAGATTGGTTCTTGCTTAAGCCCGTAGCAGCCACGTAAAACTTGCAACAACAAAGTAGAGGACGTCTAACTTGTTTTTGCAGGGCATGTTGTGATGTGATATGGTCAACATGATGTTGAATTTTATTGTATGATATGATCATGTTTTGTAACTGAGTTATCGGCAACTGGCAGGAGCCATATGGTTGTCGCTTTATTGTATGCAATGCAATCGCACTGTAATGCTTTACTTTATCTCTAAGCGGTAGCGATGGTCATGGAAGCATAAGATTGGCGAGACGACAACGATGCTACAATGGAGATCAAGGTGTCGCGCCGGTGACGATGGTGATCATGACGGTGCTTCGGAGATGGAGATCACAAGCACAAGATGATGATGGCCATATCATATCACTTATTTTGATTGCATGTGATGTTTATCTTTTATGCATCTTATCTTGCTTTGATTGACGGTAGCATTATAAGATGATCTCTCACTAAATTATCAAGAAGTGTTCTCCCTGAGTATGCACCGTTGCGAAAGTTCTTCGTGCTGAGACACCACGTGATGATCGGGTGTGATAGGCTCTACATTCAAATACAACGGGTGCAAAACAGTTGCACACGCGGAATACTCAGGTTATACTTGACGAGCCAAGCATATACAGATATGGCCTCGGAACACGGAGACCGAAAGGTCGAGCGTGAATCATATAGTAGATATGATCAACATAGTGATGTTCACCAATGAAACTACTCCATCTCACGTGATGATCGGACATGGTTTAGTTGATTTGGATCACGTAAACACTTAGAGGATTAGAGGGATGTCTATCTAAGTGGGAGTTCTTTAAGTAATATGATTAATTAAACCTAAATTTATCATGAACTTAGTACCTGATAGTATCTTGCTTGTTTATGTATGTTTGTAGATAAATGGCCCGTGCTGTTGTTCCGTTGAATTTTAATGCGTTCCTTGAGAAAGCAAAGTTGAAAGATGATGGTAGCAATTACACAGACTGGGTCCGTAACTTGAGGATTATCCTCATTGCTGCACAGAAGAATTACGTCCTGGAAGCACCGCTGGGTGCCAGGCCTGCTGCTGGAGCAACACCAGATGTTGTGAACGTCTGGCAGAGCAAAGCTGATGACTACTCGATAGTTCAATGTGCCATGCTTTACGGCTTAGAACCGGGACTTCAACGACGTTTTGAACGTCATGGAGCATATGAGATGTTCCAGGAGTTGAAGTTAATATTTCAAGCAAATGCCCGGATTGAGAGATATGAAGTCTCCAATAAGTTCTATAGTTGCAAGATGGAGGAGAACAGTTCTGTCAGTGAGCATATACTCAAAATGTCTGGGTATAATAATCACTTGATTCAGATGGGAGTTAATCTTCCAGATGATTGCGTCATTGACAGAATTCTCCAATCACTGCCACCAAGCTACAAGAGCTTCGTGATGAACTATAATATGCAAGGGATGAATAAGACTATTCCCGAGCTCTTCGCAATGCTGAAAGCTGCGGAGGTAGAAATCAAGAAGGAGCATCAAGTGTTGATGGTCAACAAGACCACTAGTTTCAAGAAAAAAGGGCAAAGGGAAGAAGAAGGGGAACTTCAAGAAGAACAGCAAGCAAGTTTCTGCTCAAGAGAAGAAACCCAAGTTTGGACCTAAGCCTGAAACTGAGTGCTTCTACTGCAAGCAGACTGGTCACTGGAAGCGGAACTGCCCCAAGTATTTGGCGGATAAGAAGGATGGCAAGGTGAACAAAGGTATATGTGATATACATGTTATTGATGTGTACCTTACTAATGCTCGCAGTAGCACCTGGGTATTTGATACTGGTTCTGTTGCTAATATTTGCAACTCGAAACAGGGACTACGGATTAAGCGAAGATTGGCTAAGGACGAGGTGACGATGCGCGTGGGAAACGGTTCCAAAGTCGATGTGATTGCGGTCGGCACGCTACCTCTACATCTACCTTCAGGATTAATATTAGACCTAAATAATTGTTATTTGGTGCCAGCGTTGAGCATGAACATTATATCTGGATCTTGTTTGATGCGAGACGGTTATTCATTTAAATCAGAGAATAATGGTTGTTCTATTTATATGAGTAATATCTTTAATGGTCATGCACCCTTGAAGAGTGGTCTATTCTTATTGAATCTTGATAGTAGTAACACACATATTCATAATGTTGAAGCCAAAAGATGCAGGGTTGATAATGATAGTGCAACTTATTTGTGGCACTGCCGTTTAGGTCATATCGGTGTAAAGCGCATGAAGAAACTCCATACTGATGGACTTTTGGAACCACTTGATTATGAATCACTTGGTACTTGCGAACCGTGCCTCATGGGCAAGATGACTAAAACGCCATTCTCCGGTACTATGGAGAGAGCAACAGATTTGTTGGAAATCATACATACATATGTATGTGGTCCGATGAATATTGAGGCTCGTGGCGGATATCGTTATTTTCTCACCTTCATAGATGATTTAAGCAGATATGGGTATATCTACTTAATGAAACATAAGTATGAAACGTTTGAAAAGTTCAAAGAATTTCAAAGTGAAGTTGAAAATCATCGTAACAAGAAAATAAAGTTTCTACGATCTGATCGTGGAGGAGAATATTTGAGTTACGAGTTTGGTGTACATTTGAAAAATTGTGGAATAGTTTCGCAACTCACGCCACCCGGAACACCACAGCGTAATGGTGTGTCCGAACGTCGTAATCGTACTTTACTAGATATGGTGCGATCTATGATGTCTCTTACTGATTTACCGCTATCGTTTTGGGGATACGCTCTAGAGACGGCCGCATTCACGTTAAATAGGGCACCATCAAAATCCGTTGAGACGATGCCTTATGAACTGTGGTTTGGCAAGAAACCAAAGTTGTCGTTTCTGAAAGTTTGGGGCTGCGATGCTTATGTGAAAAAGCTTCAACCTGATAAGCTCGAACCCAGATCCGAGAAATGTGTCTTCATAGGATATCCAAAGGAGACTATTGGATACACCTTCTATCACAGATCCGAAGGCAAGACTTTTGTTGCCAAATTCGGAAACTTTCTGGAGAAGGAGTTTCTCTCGAAAGAAGTGAGTGGGAGGAAAGTAGAACTTGACGAGGTAACTGTACCTGCTCCCTTATTGGAAAGTAGTGCATCACAGAAAACTGTTTCTGTGACAGCTGCACCAATTAGTGAGGAAGCTAATGATAATGATCATGAAACTTCGGAACAAGATACTACTGAACCTCGTAGATCAACCAGAGTGAGATCCGCGCCAGAGTGGTACGGTAATCCAGTTCTGGAAGTCATGCTACTAGATCATGATGAACCTACGAACTATGAAGAAGCGATGGTGAGCCCAGATTCCGCAAGATGGCTTGAAGCCATGAAATCTGAGATGGGATCCATGTATGAGAACAAAGTATGGACTTTGGTTGACTTGCCCGATGATCGGCAAGCAATTGAGAATAAATGGATCTTCAAGAAGAAGACTGACGCCGATGGTAATATTACTGTCTACAAAGCTCGACTTGTCGCAAAAGGGTTTCGGCAAGTTCAAGGGATTGACTACGATGAGACCTTCTCACCCGTAGCGATGCTTAAGTCTGTCCGAATCATGTTAGCAATTGCCGCATTTTATGATTATGAAATTTGGCAGATGGATGTCAAAACTGCATTCCTGAATGGATTTCTGGAAGAAGAGTTGTATATGATGCAACCAGAAGGTTTTGTCGATCCAAAGGGAGCTAACAAAGTGTGCAAGCTCCAGCGATCCATTTATGGACTGATGCAAGCCTCTCGGAGTTGGAATAAACGCTTTGATAGTGTGATCAAAGCATTTGGTTTTATATAGACTTTTGGAAAAGCCTGTATTTACAAGAAAGTGAGTGGGAGCTCTGTAGCATTTCTGATATTATATGTGGATGACATATTACTGATTGGAAATGATATAGAATTTCGGGATAGCATAAAGGGATACTTGAATAAGAGTTTTTCAATGAAAGACCTCGGTGAAGCTGCTTACATATTAGGCATAAAGATCTATAGAGATAGATCGAGACGTTTAATTGGACTTTCACAAAGCACATACCTTGACAAGATTTTGAAGAAGTTCAAAATGGATCAAGCAAAGAAAGGGTTCTTGCCTGTGTTACAAGGTGTGAAGTTGAGTAAGACTCAATGTCCGACCACTCCAGAAGATAGAGAGAAGATGAAAGATGTTCCCTATGCTTCAGCCATAGGCTCTATCATGTATGCAATGCTGTGTAGCAGACCTGATGTGTGCCTTGCTATAAGTCTAGCAGGGAGGTACCAAAGTAATCCAGGAGTGGATCACTGGACAGCAGTCAAGAACATCCTGAAATACCTGAAAAGGACTAAGGATATGTTTCTCGTATATGGAGGTGACAAAGAGCTCATCGTGAACGGTTATGTTGATTCAAGCTTTGACACTGATCCGGACGATTCTAAATCGCAAACCGGATACGTGTTTACATTAAACGATGGAGCTGTCAGTTGGTGCAGTTCTAAACAAAGCCTCGTGGTGGGATCTACGTGTGAAGCGGAATACATAGCTGCTTCGGAAGCAGCAAATGAAGGAGTCTGGATGAAGGAGTTCATATCCGATCTAGGTGTCATACCTAGTGCATCGGGTCCAATGAAAATCTTTTGTGACAATACTGGTGCAATTGCCTTGGCGAAGGAATCCAGATTTCACAAGAGAACCAAGCACATCAAGAGACGCTTCAATTCCATCCGGGATCTAGTCCAGGTGGGAGATATAGAGATTTGCAAGATACATACGGATCTGAATGTTGCAGACCCATTGACTAAGCCTCTTCCACGAGCAAAACATGATCAGCACCAAGGCTCCATGGGTGTTAGAATCATTACTGTGTAATCTAGATTATTGACTCTAGTGCAAGTGGGAGACTGAAGGAAATATGCCCTAGAGGCAATAATAAAGTTATTATTTATTTCCTTATATCATGATAAAAGTTTATTATTCATGCTAGAATTGTATTAACCGGAAACATAATACATGTGTGAATACATAGACAAACAGAGTGTCACTAGTATGCCTCTACTTGACTAGCTCGTTAATCAAAGATGGTTATGTTTCCTAACCATGGACAAAGAGTTGTTATTTGATTAACGGTATCACATCATTAGTTGAATGATCTGATTGACATGACCCATTCCATTAGCTTAGCACCCGATCGTTTAGTATGTTGCTATTGCTTTCTTCATGACTTATACATGTTCCTATGACTATGAGATTATGCAACTCCCGTTTGCCAGAGGAACACTTTGTGTGCTACCAAACGTCACAACGTAACTGGGTGATTATAAAGGAGCTCTACAGGTGTCTCCAAAGGTACACGTTGGGTTGGCGTATTTCGAGATTAGGATTTGTCACTCCGATTGTCGGAGAGGTATCTCTGGGCCCTCTCGGTAATACACATCACATAAGCCTTGGAAGCATTGCGACTAATGAGTTAGTTGCGGGATGATGTATTACAGAACGAGTAAAGAGACTTGCCGGTAATGAGATTGAACTAGGTATAGGATACCGACGATCGAATCTCGGGCAAGTAACATACCGATGACAAAGGGAACAACGTATATTGTTATGCGGTCTGACCGATAAAGATCTTCGTAGAATATGTAGGAGCCAATATGGGCATCCAGGTCCCGCTATTGGTTATTGACCGGAGACGTGTCTCGGTCATGTCTACATTGTTCTCGAACCCGTAGGGTCCGCATGCTTAAGGTTACGATGACAGTTATATTATGAGTTTATGCATTTTGATGTACCGAAGGTTGTTCGGAGTCCCGGATGTGATCACGGACATGACGAGGAGTCTCGAAATGGTCGAGACATAAAGATTGATATATTGGAAGCCTATGATTGGATATCGAAAGTGTTCCGGGTGAAATCGGGATTTTACCGGAGTACCGGGAGGTTACCGGAACCCCCCGGGAGCTATATGGGCCATAGTGGGCCTTAGTGGAAAAGAGAAGAGGCAGCCCAAGATGGGCCGCGCGCCCCTCCCCTCCCTTGGTCCGAACAGGGAAAGGAGAGGGGGCCGGCCACCCTCTCTCTCTTCCCCCCTCCGCGAATCCTATTCCAACTAGGATTGGGGGGGGATCCTACTCCCAGAGGGAGTAGGACTCTCCTGGCGCGCCTCTCCTAGGCCGGCCGCACCCCCCCTTTAGTCCTTTATATACGGAGGCAGGGGCACCCCAGAAACACACAAGTTGATCCACGTGATCTTATTCTTAGCCGTGTGCGGCGCCCCCAGCCACCATAGTCCTCGATAATATTGTAGCGGTGCTTAGGCGAAGCCCTGCGACGGTAGTACATCAAGATCGTCACCACGCCGTCGTGCTGACGGAACTCTTCCCCGACACTTTGCTGGATCAGAGTCCAGGGATCGTCATCGAGCTGAACGTGTGCTAGAACTCGGAGGTGCCGTAGTTTCAGTGCTTGATCGGTCGGGCCGTGGAGACGTACGACTACATCAACCAAACGCTTCCGTTGTCGATCTACAAGGTACGTAGATCACACTCTCCCCTCGTTGCTATACATCACCATGATCTTGCGTGTGCGTAGGAATTTTTTTGAAATTACTACGTTCCCCAACAGGAGTTGCGACCTTTTCCGACCCGAATCATCATGGTTTTCGGCGGAGTTTTGGTGGAGGGCCGCGAGATCCATCTCGGTGCGCTCACGTTCATCGTCGACGACTCTGCTTGGCTCCAGGAGGCTCCGCTCGACGTGGACGCACTCCCTGTTCGTGGGGCAACGCACTTTAGCGCGTGCGTCCGCGGCGTTCTCCTGCGGCAACCGTCGACCCCCTACCGGTCGGCTCCTGTGTTGTCTTCCCTCCCAGTCTCCCGCCGGCGCAAGCGCTCCGGTCGGTCGAGACTTTAGCGCTGGGTGAGACACGCGGTGGCACGTCAGTCGGCCACCCCTCAAATCACGGCGATCGAGCCCGACGAATCCCTCTACGGCCTGTTCGACTGGCTCCGCAGAGACCGCATCCGAGTGCGACAGCAGCGATCCGGCGTCGAAGGTTCTGATGGTCGATGGACCGCCTGGTCCTCCCGGTTTTCCCCGCATCGACGGAGGCGCGGGTGGAGGCGACCCGTCGCGTGCCCATGAGGAGTATCTTCCCGAGCCTCTCACGTCACTGCAGAAAGAAGAACTTCGCCGCTGGAACGTGGATGCACTGCACACTCCTATAGTTGGAGAAACCCCCGAGGCTCGCGCCTTGGAAGACGCACGCCTGGCAAACTTGGCCGAGCGCACTCGACTGGAGAACCTCCAGCGAGCACTCGACGAGCATGCGCGACAACGGGTTCCCGAATCCAGTCGACGTCAGCTCTTCCCGCCCCCGCAGGTATATCGAACTATGATTCAGAATTTAGCAGCTGCGGCCCGTATAGCGGAGTCGATTCAGCCTTCCCAGTCGGAGGCTGACAGAGGCTTGCTGCAGATCAGAGCGTTACTCCGGGCAGCAGGAGACCAGAATTCCGCTATTTCTCAGTCGCGGAACAGGATTCACAGCAGATTCGTTGCTGCGGACACAGTCCAGTCGGCTCACATCCCGAGATCGCCCCCGAGGCGTGAGGGACATGGAGACCGGCGTGACGAGTATGGGAACCATGAGCAGTATGATCACCGAGTCGATCGTGACGGTCGACGTCGAGTGCCCACGCCTCCCCCGAGGAGCGGGTCATATGTGCCTCGCCAGCAGGATGACAGGCGCCCTCATAGTGGTGGGCGAAGGATTCCAGTCGACCCCAGAGGGCCAGACTTTGATGCGAGATCCATTCTCGTCCAAGGTTTGGTCGACAGGAACAGGGCTCACCGAGAAGGTCACGACAGAGATGCACCTACCTGAAGGAAATATGCCCTAGAGGCAATAATAAAGTTATTATTTATTTCCTTATATCATGATAAATGTTTATTATTCATGCTAGAATTGTATTAACCGGAAACATAATACTTGTGTGAATACATAGACAAACAAAGTGTCACTAGTATGCCTCTACTTGACTAGCACGTTAATCAAAGATGGTTATGTTTCCTAACCATAAACAAAAAGAGTTGTTATTTGATTAACGGGATCACATCATTAGGAGAATGATGTGATTGACATGACCCATTCCATTAGCTTAGCACCCGATCGTTTAGTATGTTGCTATTGCTTTCTTCATGACTTATACATGTTCCTATGACTATGAGATTATGCAACTCCCGTTTGCCGGAGGAACACTTTGTGTGCTACCAAACGTCACAACGTAACTGGGTGATTATAAAGGAGCTCTACAGGTGTCTCCAAAGGTACATGTTGGGTTGGCGTATTTCGAGATTAGGATTTGTCACTCCGATTGTCGGAGAGGTATCTCTGGCCCCTCTCGGTAATACACATCACATAAGCCTTGCAAGCATTGCAACTAATGAGTTAGTTGTGAGATGATGTATTACGGAACGAGTAAAGAGACTTGCCGGTAACGAGATTGAACTAGGTATGGGATACCGACGATCGAATCTCGGGCAAGTAACATACCGATGACAAAGGGAACAACGTATGTTGTTATGCGGTCTGACCGATAAAGATCTTCGTAGAATATGTAGGAGCCAATATGGGCATCCAGGTCCCGCTATTGGTTATTGACCGGAGACGTGTCTCGGTCATGTCTACATTGTTCTCGAACCCGTAGGGTCCGCACGCTTAAGGTTTCGATGACAGTTATATTATGAGTTTATGAGTTTTGATGTACCGAAGGAGTTCGGAGTCCCGTATGAGATCGGGGACATGACGAGGAGTCTCGAAATGGTTGAGACGTAAAGATTGATATATTGGACGACTATATTCGGACATCGGAAAGGTTCCGAGTGATTCGGGTATTTTTCGGAGTACCGGGTAGTTACGGGAGAAGCAATGGGCCTTGATGGGCTTTAGTGGGAAGAGGAGAAAGGGCCAAGGGGCTGCTGCGCCCCCCTCCCCTCTAGTCCGAATTGGACTAGGGAAAAGGGGGCCGGCCACCTCTCCTTCTCCTCCACTTCCTTCTCCCTTCCTCCCCTCTTGGTGGACTCCTACTAGGAATTGGAGTCCTAGTAGGACTCCACATCCTGGCCGCACCTATTGCCTTGGCCGGCCTCCTCCTCCTCCATCCTTTATATACTGAGGCAAGGGGCACCCCATGAACACAAGTTGATCCACGTGACCTTTCTCTTAGCCGTGTGCGGCGCCCCAGCCACCATAGTCCTCGATAATATTGTAGCGGTGCTTAGGCGAAGCCCTGCGGTAGTAGTACATCAAGATCGTCACCACGCTATCGTGCTGACGGAACTCTTCCCCGACACTTTGCTGGATCAGAGTCCGGGGATCGTCATCGAGCTGAACGTGTGCTAGAACTCGGAGGTGCCGTAGTTTCGGTGCTTGATCGGTCGGGCTATGGAGACGTACGACTACATCAACCAAACGCTTCCGTTGTCGATCTACAAGGTACGTAGATAACACTCTCCCCTCGTTGCTATGCATCACCATGATCTTGCGTGTGCGTAGGAATTTTTTTTGAAATTACTACGAAACCCAACAGTGGTATCAGAGCCTAGGTTTTTATGGTTTGATGTTATATGCACGAGTAGAACACAAGTGAGTTGTGGGCGATATAAGTCATACTGCTTACCAGCATGTCATACTTTGGTTCGGCGGTATTGTTGGATGAAGCGGCCCGGACCGACATTACGCGTACGCTTACGCGAGACCGGTTCTCCCGACGTGCTTTGCACATAGGTGGCTTGCGGGTGACAGTTTCTGCAACTTTAGTTAAATCGAGTGTGGCTACGCCCGGTCCTTGCGAAGGTTAAAACAGCACCAACTTGACAAACTATCGTTGTGGTTTTAATGCGTAGGTAAGATTGGTTCTTGCGTAAGCCCGTAGCAGCCACGTAAAAACTTGCAACAACAAAGTAGAGGACGTCTAACTTGTTTTTGCAGGGCATGTTGTGATGTGATATGGTCAAGACATGATGCTAAATTATATTGTATGAGATGATCATGTTTTGTAACCGAGTTATCGGCAACTGGCAGGAGCCATATGGTTGTCGCTTTATTGTATGCAATGCAATCGCGCTGTAATGCTTTACTTTATCACTAAGCGGTAGCGATAGTCGTGGAAGTATAAGATTGGCGAGACGACAACGATGCTACGATGGAGATCAAGGTGTCGCGCCGGTGACGATGGTGATCATGACGGTGCTTCGAAGATGGAGATCACAAGCACAAGATGATGGTGGCCATATCATATCACTTATATTGATTGCATGTGATGTTTATCTTTTATGCATCTTATCTTGCTTTGATTGACGGTAGCATTATAAGATGATCTCTCACTAATTATCAAGAAGTGTTCTCCCTAAGTATGCACCGTTGTGAAAGTTCTTCGTGCTGAGACACCACGTGATGATCGGGTGTGATAGGCTCTACATTCAAATACAACGGGTGCAAAACAGTTGCACACGCGGAATACTCAGGTTATACTTGACGAGCCAAGCATATACAGATATGGCCTCGGAACACGGAGACCGAAAGGTCGAGCGTGAATCATATAGTAGATATGATCAACATAGTGATGTTCACCACTACTCCATCTCACGTGATGATCGGACATGGTTTAGTTGATTTGGATCACGTAATCACTTAGAGGATTAGAGGGATGTCTATCTAAGTGGGAGTTCTTAAGTAATATGATTAATTGAACTTAAATTTATCATGAACTTAGTCCTGGTAGTATTTTGCAAATTATGTTGTAGATCAATAGCTCGCGTTGTTGTTTCCCTGTGTTTATTTTGATATGTTCCTAGAGAAAATTGTGTTGAAAGATGTTAGTAGCAATGATGCATATTGGATCCGTGATCTGAGGTTTATCCTCATTGCTGCAAGGAAGAATTATGTCCTTGATGCACCGCTAGGTGACGGACCTATTGCAGGAGCAGATGCAGACGTTATGAACGTTTGGCTAGCTCAATATGATGACTACTTGATAGTTTAGTGCACCATACTTAATGGCTTAGAATTGGGACTTCAAAGACGTTTTGAACGTCATGGAGCATATGAGATGTTCCAGGAGTTGAAGTTAATATTTCAAGCAAGTACCCGAGTTGGAAGATATGAAGTCTCCAACAAGTTCTATAGCTAAAAGATGGAGGAGAATCGCTCAACTAGTGAGCATATGCTCAGATTGTCTGAGTACTACAATTGCTTGAATCAAGTGGGAGTTAATCTTCTAGATAAGATAGTGATTGACAGAATTCTCTAGTCACCATCACCAAGTTAGTAGAACTTCATGATGAACTATGATATGCAAGGGATAACGGAAATGATTCCCAAGCTCTTCGTAATGCGGAAATTGACGAAGGTAGAAATCGAGAAAAACATCAAGTGTTGATGGTAGACAAGACCACTAGTTTCAAGAAAAGGGCAGAGGGAAGAAGGGGAACTTCAAGAAGAACAGCAAGCAAGTTGCTGCTCAAGTGAAGAAGCCCAAGTCTGGTCCTAAGCCTGAGACTAAGTGTTTCTACTGCAAAGGGACTGGTCACTGGAAGCGGAACTACCCCAAGTGATTGGCAGATAAGAAGGATGGCAAAGTGAACATAAGTATATTTGATATACATGTTATTGATGTGTACTTTACTAGTGTTTATAGCAACCCCTCAGTATTTGATACTAGTTCAGTTGCTAAGATTAGTAACTCGAAACGGGAGTTGCAGAATAAACAGAGACTAGTTAAGGGTAAAGTGACGATGTGTGTTGGAAGTGGTTCCAAGATTGATATGATCATCATCGCACACTCCCTATACTTTCGGGATTAGTGTTGAACCTGAATAAGTGTTATTTAGTGTTTGCGTTAAGCATGAATATGATTTGATCATCTTTATTGTAATACGGTTATTCATTTAAGTAAGAGAATAAATTGTTGTTCTGTTTACATGAATAAAACCTTATATGGTTACACACCCAATGAAAATAGTTCGTTGGATCTCGATCGTAGTGATACACATAATCATAATATTGAAACCAAAAGATGCAAAGTTAATAATGATGGTGCAACTTATTTGTGGCACTACCGTTTAGGTCATATTGGTGTAAAGCACATGAAGAAACTCCATGCTGATGGGCTTTTGGAATCACTTGATTATGAATCAGTTGATGCTTGCGAACCATACCTCATGGGCAAAGATGACTAAGACTCTGTTCTTCGGAACAATGGAGCGAGCAACAGATTTGTTGGAAATCATACATACTGATGTATGTGGTCCGATGAATATTGAGGCTCGCGACAGGTATCATTATTTTCTGATCTTCACAGATGATTTGAGAAGATATGGGTATATCTGCTTGATGAAACATAAGTCTGAAACATTTGAAAAGTTCAAAGAATTTCAGAATGAAGTGGAAAATCATCGTGACAAGAAAATAAAAGTTTCTACGATATGATCGCAGAGGTAAAATATTTGAGTTACGAGTTTGGTCTTTAATTAAAACAATGTGAAATAGTTTCACTACTCACGCCACCTGGAACACCATAGTGTAATGGTGTGTCCGAACGTCATAACCGTACTTTATTAGATATGGTGTGATCTATGATGTCTCTTACCGATCTACCACTATCATTTTGGGGTTATGCATTAGAGACAGCTGCATTCATGTTAAAAGGGCACCATCTAAATCTGTTGAGACGACACCGTATGAACTATGGTTTGGCAAGAAACCAAAGTTGTCGTTTCTTGAAGTTTGGGGTTGCGATGCTTATATGAAAAAGTTTCATCCTGATAAGCTCAAACTCAAATCGGAGAAGTGCATCTTCATAGGATACCCAAAAGAAAATGTTGGGTACACCTTCTATCATAGATCCGAAGGCAAGTTATTCGTTGCTTAGAATGGATCCTTTCCAAAGAAGGAGTTTCTCTCGAAAGAAGTGAGTGGGAGGAAAGTAGAACTTGATAAGGTAATTGTACCTTCTCCCTTATTGGAAAGTAGTTCATCACAGAAATCTGTTCCTGTGGCTACTACACCAATTAGTGAGGAAGCTAATGATGATGATCATGTAACTTCAGATCAAGTTACTACCGAATCTCGTAGGTAAACCAGAGTGAGATCTGCACCAGAGTGGTACGGTAATCCTGTTCTGGAGGTCATGCTACTTGACCATGACTAACCTACGAACTATGAAGAAGCGATGGTGAGCCCAGATTCCGCAAAATGGCTTGAGGCCATGAAATCTGAGATGGGATCCATGTATGAGAACAAAGTATGAACTTTGGTTGACTTGCCCGATGATCGGCAAGCAATTGAGAATAAATGAATCTTCAAGAGGAAGACGGACGCTGATAGTAGTGTTACTATCTACAAAGCTAGAATTGTCGCAAAAGGTTTTCGACAAGTTCAAGGTGTTGACTACGATGAGAGTTTCTCACTCGTATCTATGCTTAAGTCTGTCCGAATCATGTTAGCAATTGCCGCATTTTATGAAATCTGGCAAATGGATAAACAAAACTGCATTCCTTAATAGATTTATTAAAGAAGAGTTGTATATGATACAACCAGAAGGTTTTGTCAATCCTAAAGGTGCTAACAAAATATGCAAGCTCCAGCGATCCATCTATGGAATGGTGCAAGCATCTCGGAGTTGGAATATACGCTTTGATAAGTTGATCAAAGCATATAGTTTTATACAGACTTGCGATGAAGCCTGTATTTACAAGAAAGTGAGTGGGAGCACTACAACATTTCTGATAAGTATATGTGAATGACATATTGTTGATCGGAAATAATGTAGAATTATTCTGCAAAGCATAAAGGAGTGTTTGAAAGGAGTTTTTCAAAGAAAGACCTCGGTGAAGCTGCTTACATATTGAGTATCAAGATCTATAGAGATAGATCAAGACACTTGATAAGTTTTTTCAATGAGTACATACCTTGACAAGATTTTGAAGTAGTTCAAAATGGAACAATCAAAGAAAAGGTTTCTTGCCTGTGTTACAAGGTGTGAAGTTGAGTAAGACTCAAAGTCCGACCACGGCAGAAGATAGAAATAGAATGAAAGTCATTCCCTATGCCTCAGCCATAGGTTCTATAAAGTATGCCATGCTGTGTACCAAATCTATTGTATACCCTACACTGTGTTAAGCAAGGGAGTACAATAGTGATCTAAGAGTAGATCACTGGACAGCGGTCAAAATTATCCTTAGTGGAATAAGGAAATATTTCTCAATTTTGGAGGTGACAAAAAGGTTCGTCGTAAAAAGTTACGCCGATGCAAGTTTTGACACAGATCTGGATGACTCTAAGTCTCGATCTAGATACATATTGGAAGTGGGAGCAATAAGCTAGAGTAGCTCCGTGCAGAGCATTGTTGATATAGAAATTCGCAAAATACTTACGGATCTGAATGTGACAGACCCGTTGACTAAAATTATCTCACAAGCAAAACATGATCACACCTTAGTACTCTTTGGGTGTTAATCACATAGCGATGTGAACTAGATTACTGACTCTAGTAAACCCTTTGGGTGTTGATCACATATCGATGTGAACTATGGGTGTTAATCACATGGTGATGCGAACTATTGCTGTTAAATCACATAGCGATGTGATCTAGATTATTGACTCTAGTGCAAGTGGGAGACTGAAGGAAATATGCCCTAGAGGCAATAATAAAGTTATTATTTATTTCCTTATATCATGATAAATGTTTATTATTCATGCTAGAATTGTATTAACCGGAAACATAATACTTGTGTGAATACATAGACAAACAAAGTGTCACTAGTATGCCTCTACTTGACTAGCACGTTAATCAAAGATGGTTATGTTTCCTAACCATAAACAAAAAGAGTTGTTATTTGATTAACGAGATCACATCATTAGGAGAATGATGTTATTGACATGACCCATTCCATTAGCTTAGCACCCGATCGTTTAGTATGTTGCTATTGCTTTCTTCATGACTTATACATGTTCCTATGACTATGAGATTATGCAACTCCCGTTTGCCGGAGGAACACTTTGTGTGCTACCAAACGTCACAACGTAACTGGGTGATTATAAAGGAGCTCTACAGGTGTCTCCAAAGGTACATGTTGGGTTGGCGTATTTCGAGATTAGGATTTGTCACTCCGATTGTCGGAGAGGTATCTCTGGCCCCTCTCGGTAATACACATCACATAAGCCTTGCAAGCATTGCAACTAATGAGTTAGTTGTGAGATGATGTATTACGGAACGAGTAAAGAGACTTGCCGGTAACGAGATTGAACTAGGTATGGGATACCGACGATCGAATCTCGGGCAAGTAACATACCGATGACAATGGGAACAACGTATGTTGTTATGCGGTCTGACCGATAAAGATCTTCGTAGAATATGTAGGAGCCAATATGGGCATCCAGGTCCCGCTATTGGTTATTGACCGGAGACGTGTCTCGGTCATGTCTACATTGTTCTCGAACCCGTAGGGTCCGCACGCTTAAGGTTTCGATGACAGTTATATTATGAGTTTATGAGTTTTGATGTACCGAAGGAGTTCGGAGTCCCGTATGAGATCGGGGACATGACGAGGAGTCTCGAAATGGTCGAGACGTAAAGATTGATATATTGGACGACTATATTCGGACATCGGAAAGGTTCCGAGTGATTCGGGTATTTTTCAAAGTACCGGGTAGTTACGGGAGAAGCAATGGGCCTTGATGGGCTTTAGTGGGAAGAGGAGGAAGGGCCAAGGGGCTGCTGCGCCCCCCCTCCCCTCTAGTCTGAATTGGACTAGGGAAAAGGGGGCTGGCCACCTCTCCTTCTCCTCCACTTCCTTCTCCCTTCCTCCCCTCTTGGTGGACTCCTACTAGGAATTGGAGTCCTAGTAGGACTCCACATCCTGGCCGCACCTATTGCCTTGGCCGGCCTCCTCCTCCTCCATCCTTTATATACTGAGGCAAGGGTCACCCCATGAACACAAGTTGATCCACGTGACCTTTCTCTTAGCCGTGTGCGGCGCCCCAGCCACCATAGTCCTCGATAATATTGTAGCGGTGCTTAGGCGAAGCCCTGCGGCAGTAGTACATCAAAATCGTCACCACGCCGTCGTGCTGACGGAACTCTTCCCCGACACTTTGCTGGATCGGAGTTCGGGGATCGTCATCGAGTTGAACGTGTGCTAGAACTCGGAGGTGCCGTAGTTTCGGTGCTTGATCGGTCGGGCCGTGGAGACGTACGACTACATCAACCAAACGCTTCCGTTGTCGATCTACAAGGTACGTAGATCACACTCTCCCCTCGTTGCTATGCATCACCATGATCTTGCGTGTGTGTAGGATTTTTTTTGAAATTACTACGAAACCCAACACTACCAGCAGCAGAGTACATGTTTCGGGGCCAGAGTGCTTTAGTAGAGCCATCAGGGCCGCTGTGATTCCTCCCAACTTCAGGTTGGCGACTGGAGTCGGTAAGTTCACTGGCGAGTCCAAGCCCGATACTTGGCTTGAGGACTACCGAGTGGCCGTCTAGATTGGCGGCGGCAATGATGAAGTGGCCATGAAGCACCTGCCTCTCATGTTGGAGGGCTCGGCCAGAGCGTGGCTGAACCAGTTAGCGCCTAGCAACATTTACACTTGGGAAGATCTCTCCCGAGTGTTCGTCACCACATTTGAAGGCACATGCAAGCGACCGGCAGGGCTGACGGAACTGCGGTCTTGCGTGCAGAAGCCGAATGAAACTTTGAGGGATTACATCCAGAGGTGGATCATGTTACATCACTCGGTGGAGAATGTGCCTGACCACCAAGCAGTGTGTGCCTTCAAGGAAGGCGTCAAGTACAGAGAACTGAATTTGAAATTCGGTCGAACCGGAGATATGTCCCTGAATCGGATGATGGAGATTGCCACCAAGTACGCTAATGGTGAAGATGAGGATCGACTCAGGAGTGGCAAGCTCAAGTCAGTCGCCCAAGAAACCGGAGGAAATTCCAATCGGAAACAGAAGCGGAAAGCCGAGCCAACAGCTCCCGGGGAAGCCTTGGCTTTAACCCAAGGAAAGTTTAAAGGGAAACCTAAAGGACCTTGGAACCCCCAAAAGGTTAAAGACCAGGACGGAAATGATGTGTTGGACTTACCATGTCTCGTCCACACAAAGAAAGATGAAGAGGGTAATTTCATTTACCCGAAACATACCACTCGACAGTGTCAACTCTTGATCTAGCAGTTCCAGGGCAAGCAGCCCAAAGGTAAGGAAAAGGAGTCGGACAAGGTCGAGGACAAAGAAGACAGTGACGACAGATACCCTCAGGTCAATTCCACTCTGATGATTTTTGCCGATGTTGAAAGCAAAAGTCGACTGAAAGTTATTAACCGAGAGGTGAATATGGTCGCTCCGGCAACACCAAGTTATTTGAAATGGTCCCAGACTGCCATCACGTTCGACCAGTCTGATCACCCAACGCATATTGCCACCCCTGGGAGGCAAGCTCTGGTGGTCGACCCAGTGGTTGAAGGCACTCGACTGACCAAAGTCTTGATGGATGGTGGCAGTGGTTTGAAGATATTGTATGCTGAGACGTTGAAAGGGATGGGCATTCCGATGTCCAGACTCAGTGCCAGCAACATGAGTTTCCATGGAGTCATTCCTGGGAAGAAGGCTGAATCACTCGGCCAGATTGCTCTTGATGTGGTTTTCGGTGATTCCAAGAATTACCGCAAAGAGAAGTTGACATTTGAAGTTGTAGACTTCCAGAGTGCCTACCACGCTATTTTGGGCAGGCCGGCTTATGCACGCTTCATGGCCCGACCGTGTTATGTGTATCTCAAATTGAAGATGCCTGGCCCCAAAGGTGTGATCACTATTACGGGCAATTGGAAGAAAGCGGAAGAATGTTTTCAGAAAGGTTCGAAGATCGCCTATGCTCAGATGGCAGTGGTGGAATTGCAGGACTACCAGAAGACTGCATACCCGAGTGATTTGTTGCAAGCCAAGAAGCCCGCTACAGAATCAGCTTTTCAGTCGACTGGCGATACGAAGACAGCTCACATCCACCCGACCGACCCCAGCGCTGCTCCAACTCATATCTCGACAACACTTGACTCCAAATAGGAAGAAGCGCTCATCCAGTTCCTTCGTGAGAAGTGGGACATTTTCGCATGGAAGCCCTCTGACATGCCGGGTGTTCCCAGGGAGCTGGCTGAGCACCGCCTAAGAGTCGACTCAAAAGTAAAACCTGTCAAGGAACATCTCCGACGGTCCGCCGTCCAGAAGAGAAAGGCCATTGGCGAAGAGGTGTCTCGGCTCTTAGCGTCAGAGTTCATCCGAGAAATCTACCACTCCGAGTGGCTCGCCAATATTGTCATGGTCCCCAAGAAGGACAAGTCACTTCGCATGTGCATTGACTTTAAACATATCAATCGGGCCTGCCCAAAAGATCATTTTCCTCTCCCCCGCATCGACCAGATAGTCGACTCGACTGCGGGATGTGAGCGACTATCTTTTTTAGACGCCTATTCCGGGTACCATCAGATCCGTCTGTATGGGCCTGACGAGATCAAAACAGCTTTCATCACTCCATTCGTGTGCTTCTGTTATGTTACCATGCCATTCGGCCTCAAGAATGCCGGAGCCACATTCATGAGGATGATTCAGAAGTGTTTGCTCACCCAAATCAGTCGGAATGTGGAGGCGTACATGGATGATATTGTGGTCAAGTCACGGAAGGGTTCCGACCTACTAACTGACCTTGCCGAAACCTTTGCCAACCTTAGAAGGTTTGATATCAAGCTTAATCCATCAAAATGCACATTCGGGGTTCCTGGCGGAAAGTTACTCGGTTTTCTCGTTTCCGAACAGGGAATCGACGCCAATCCAGAAAAAGTCGGTACTATACTCCGAATGAAAAGTCCTGTGCGAGTGCACGATGTTCAGAAGCTTACTGGTTGCTTGGCCGCCCTAAGTCGATTCATATCTCATCTCGGTGAAAAGGCATTGCCTCTTTACCGATTGATGAAGAAGTCTGACAAGTTCGAGTGGACTCCTAAAGCTGACGCAGCGTTCGCAGAGCTCAAAGCTCTGCTCTCCACCCAGCCGGTGCTTGCTACCCCAATCAGCAAGGAGCCTTTGCTGCTTTACATTGCAGCCACAGGACAAGTCATCAGTATGGTACTTACGGTCGAGCGGGAAGAAGAAGGGAAAACCTTCAAAGTTCAGCGCCCAGTGTATTATATTTCTGAAGTCTTGACCCCATCGAAGCAAAGATATCCTCATTATCAGAAGCTCGTATATGGGATTTATATGACCACAAAGAAAGTTGCCCACTACTTCTCTGATCATTCCATTACAGTCGTCAGCGATGCTCCGTTGTCAGAGATCTTGCATAACAGGGACGCAACTGGTCGAGTGGCAAAATGGGCGATTGAACTCCTTCCTCTAGATATCAAGTTTGAGGCAAAGAAAGCTATCAAGTCCCAGGCAATCGCGGATTTCGTCGCCGAGTGGATTGAACAGTAACTGCCAACTCTGGTTCACTCGGAGCATTGGACCATGTTCTTCGACGGTTCCAAGATGCTAAATGGTTCCGGCGCCGGAGTGGTGTTGGTCTCCCCCAGAGGAGATAAACTCAGATATGTTCTTCAAATCCACTTTGATTCCTCTAACAACGAGGCAGAATATGAAGCACTTTTATATGGGTTGCGCATGGCCATTTCACTCGGCGTCCGTCGCCTAATGGTCTATGGCGACTCAGATTTGGTGGTTAATCAAGTGATGAAGGAATGGGACGTCAGAAGTCCAGCCATGACTGGTTATTGCAATGCAGTGAGAAAGCTGGAGAAGAAATTCGAGGGGTTAGAGCTTCATCACATACCCCGACTGAAAAATCAAGTAGCTGATGATCTAGCAAAAATAGGTTCCAAAAGAGAAGCCATTCCCAGCAATGTGTTTTTGGAACACATCCACACACCATCAGTCCAGGAGGATCCCTTCACTGAAGAGGCCTCGCAGCCAAAAAGCGCCACGGATCCGACTGAAGTTGAAGTTCCAGTTGTGGTCTACCTGATCATGGAAGTCTTGGTTATCACTCCCGTCTGGGCAGAACCGTACATCGTGTACATCCTAAGGAAAGAACTCCCAGAAGACGAAGAAGAGGCTCGACAGATCGTCCGTCGATCCAAGGCCTTTACAGTCATAAAGGGACAGTTATACAGAGAAAGCGCGACTGGGGTCGGCCAGAAGTGTATTACACCAGAAGAAGGTCAGATGATCCTTAACGATATCCACTCGGGGACTTGTGGTCATCATGCGTCCTCTCGGACCATTGTGGCTAAAGCATACTGAGCGGGGTTCTACTGGCCAAGAGCCAATGAGATGGCAAAAGAGATAGTCGACAAATGTGAAGGATGTTAGTATTACTCCAATATGCCACACAAACCCGCGTCAGCCCTGAAAACCATTCCACTCGTCTAGCCCTTTGCTGTTTGGGGGCTGGACATGGTTGGACCACTGAGAACAGGCAGGAGCGGCTTCACTCATGTGCTGGTAGCAGTCGACAAGTTCACCAAATGGATTGAAGCCAAGCCTATCAAGAATCCTGATGCTTGCACTGCTATCAGTTTCATCAGAGAGTTGATATTCAGATATGGAGTTCCACACAGCATCATCACCGACAACGGGTCAAACTTCGATTCTGACAAATTCAGGGCCTTTTGCGCCTCTCGGGGCACTCGAGTCGACTATGCTTCGGTCGCTCACCCCCAGTCGAATGGGTAAGCAGAAAGGGCGAACGGCCTGATTCTCAAAGGACTGAAACCCCGATTGATGCGCGATCTCAAGCACGCAGCAGGTGCATGGGTCGACGAGCTTCCATCAGTCCTTTGGGGATTAAGAACAACCCCGAATCGATTGACCGGAAGAACCCCATTCTTTCTGGTCTACGGAGCTGAGGCAGTCTTACCGAGTGACCTGCTTCACAACGCTCCCCGAGTCGAGCTCTACTCTGAAGATGAAGCAGAACAAGCCCGACAGGACGCAGTCGACCTCCTAGAATAAGAAAGAGAAATGGCCTTGATTCGATTGACCATCTATCAGCAAGACTTGCGTCGATTCCATGCCAGAAACGTGAAGAGCCGAGCCTTCCAAGAAGGAGACTTAGTCCTCCGAGTGGATCAGCAGAAACCACACAAGCTCGCTCCTACTTGGGAAGGCCCCTTCATAGTCACCAGAGTCCTCCACAATGGAGCATACCACCTCTACAATGTCGATCGCCAGATTGATGGGCCACAAGCCTGGAATGCGGAGCTACTCCGCCCCTTTTATACTTGAGTTATCATTCAGATAAGATGTAATAAGAAAAAGCTCTTGTAGTTTATTTATCAAAGACAAGAGCATTATAATTTTCCCAGTGATTATTATTGTTTTTGTTTACGTAAGAAATCCCCCAGTGGGTGGCTTAGTTGCGAATCTGCTTCGCCTAAGTTTATAAAAACGATTTCCTACCGAGTGGTGAGCCAGCCTCCCACTCAGAGTCTTAGCTGCGAATCCGTTTCGCCTAAGTTTGAAAAAAAATCCTACCGAGTGGAGAGCAGCCCTCCCACTCGGGGGCTTAGCTGCAGTCCAGTACTCGCCTAAGTTCTCTCGCTTGAGGACTTAGCTGCAGTCAGGCACTCGCCTAAGTTTGAAAAAATCCTACCGAGTGGAGAGCAGCCCTCCCACTCGGGGGCTTAGCTGCAGTCCAGTACTCGCCTAAGTTCTCCCTCTTGAGGACTTAGTTGCAGTCAGGCACTCGCCTAAGTTTGAAAAAATCCTACCGAGTGGAGAGCAGCCCTCCCACTCGGGGGCTTAGCTGCAGTCCAGTACTCGCCTAAGTTCTCCCGCTTGAGGACTTAGCTGCAGTCAGGCACTCGCCTAAGTTTGAAAAAATCCTACCGAGTGGAGAGCAGCCCTCCCACTCGGGGGCTTAGCTGCAGTCTAGTGCTCACCTAAGTTCTCTCGCTTGAGGACTTAGCTGCAGTCAGGCACTCGCCTAAGTTTGAAAAAATCCTACCGAGTGGAGAGCAGCCCTCCCACTCGGGGGCTTAGCTGCAGTCCAGTGCTCGCCTAAGTTCTCTCGCTTGAGGACTTAGCTGCAGTCAGGCACTCGCCTAAGTTTGAAAAAATCCTACTGAGTGGAGAGCAGCCCTCCCACTCGGGGGCTTAGCTGCAGTCTAGTACTCGCCTAAGTTCTCTCTCTTGAGGACTTAGCTGCAGTCAGGCACTCGCCTAAGTTTGGAAAAATCCTACCGAGTGGAGAGCATCCCTCCCACTCGGGGGCTTAGCTGCAGTCCAGTACTCGCCTAAGTTTGAAAAACAAAAAATCCTACCGAGTGGAGAGTAGCCCTCCCACTCGGAGGCTTAGCTGCAGTCCAGTGCTCGCCTAAGTTCTCTCGCTTGAGGACTTAGCTGCAGTCAGGCACTCGCCTATGTTTGAAAAATCCTACCGAGTGGAGAGCAGTCCTCCCACTCGGGGGCTTAGCTGTAGTCCGGTACTCGCCTAAGTTTTCTCGTTTGAAGACTTAGCTGCGGTCAGGTACTCGCCTAAGTACGAAACACATCCCGCTCTGTAGTAACAAGCTGCAGATCGACGGCCACCTCCCCCTTGGAGAGCTTCGCCACAAATACAACGTGCACTCCATCCTGCTCTGCAGTAACGAGGTGCAGGTAGACTGCTACCTTCCCCTTCGGAGCCGCGCCACAAGTACAAAAAAGTTGTCTCGAAAGAAGAACTATTTCCACTCGACGGGGGATTCATAAAGATATTCAACAATAAACCAAGTTCAGATAAATCCTAAAGGGTCCGGACCACAGGTCAAAGTGCTCAGGCATTCAGCCCGAAAGAGTTTAACGGTTACAAAAACCACTCGGCATTCCGAGGCAAATTTAAGGTGGGGCATAAAAGTTTGTTCACTCCGCAGGAGGAGGGCTGGCAGGCTCAACGAACTCGTCCAGGTCGACGCCATCGGCAATCCGAGTGGCGGCAGCAATGAAAGTCTCCATAAAAGTTCGGAAGTCGTGCTTCTGGGTGTTGGCGACCCTGATTGCGGCCAGCTTATCTTGTCGCACCTCCTTGCAGTGGACACGAACCAAAGACAGAGCCACATCAGCGCCACACCGAGCAGAAGACTTCTTCCACTCCTGCACTCGATCAGGGATTCCGTTAAGTCGAGTCATCAGAGACTCAAGATCGTTTTGGAGTGTGGCCTCTGGTCAAAGTGCCGGGTCGATCCGTGACATGGCGACCTTCAGTCGAGCCAAGTAGTCCACGACACCGTCGATGCGAGATTCCAGTCGGAGTAGATTCATGGCAGTTTCATCTTTCACAGGAGAGTTGATTGGATCCAAACCTGGTTCGATCCGCCCAGTCTCTTCAAAGTCCTGGCAAAACTCTGCATTCACGATCCAAGGATAAGTCAATTTTCATACACTGAGTCGACACAAAAAAAATTAGTCGGAATAGAATGAGCACCTTCAAGCTTGATGAACAACTTCTTGGCAAGACTTCTCAGATAGCTCTCTAGATCATCCCTCCTGCGAGCAATGCTTTCCATTTTCTCGCCCTGGACGAGATTCGCCTTCTTCCAGCGCGAGCACTCCTTGTTGGATTCATTCAGAGCAGACTTCAGCCTGGTATTCTCTTCTTCCAACTGGCCGACCGAAGCCAGCTTCTGTTCGGCCAGAGCGACTCTGTCGTCAGCTTCCTTTCGGGCAGCAGCCAGATCCTGGTCCTTCTTTGCCAGAGCTTCTCTCAGCTTTTCTGTAAAGAAATGGTGCTTGATTCAGAAAGAGCAGAAGGGTACTCAAGCCCAAGGCAAACCAGTCGACAAACTCGTCTAACCATTGGCACCATCCTTAGTCTTTTGCAGCTCTGTCTTGGCCAGCTCCAAGTCAAGGTTTAGTTGGATCTGCTGTTTCTCCAAATCAGCAAAGCGAGCTCCCAGATCACAAGATTTCTGCAATCAAAGAGGAGAAGTTATTTTACAGCGAAAAACAACAAAGGCAATAAATACTAAGACTACGGTCGACTGCCCGCAGTCCACCATAGTCTCGGGGACTACACCCAGTGGGTGCACTTTGCGTGCCCTCACCGGTTCTGATCCCACTCGACCGGCCCGCCGAAGTCGAGTCCAGGAAGTAAAAAAAGGTAGACAGAGAGAAAGTATAACTCAGACTACAGTCGACTGCCAGCAGTCCACCGTAGTCTCGGGGACTACACCCAGTGGGTGCACTTTGCGTGCCCCCACCGGTTCTGATCCCACTCAACCAGACCGAGTGGAAGAGATAAACTACCAGTTTGGTTTATACATTCGAAAAAATACAACGACTACTGTCGACTGCCAGCAGTCCACCATAGTCTCGGGGACTACACCCAGTGGGTGCACTCAGCGTGCCCCCACCGGTTCAAAATTTCAATCGACGCACCCAGTGGGTGTACAGATGCAAAGATTTTTGGAAAAGAGTCTTCAGATAACATATCCTAACAAAACAAGCAGTGACCAATTAACCTGAACATTGCTTTGGAGGGCCGAGCTGGCGTCGTAGGCAGCCTGACTGGCGTCCCGCACCATCCTCATCTTCTCCATCATGATGCCCGCCTGACGTATGGCTTCCTTGGCAGCATTCGCTTCGTCCTCCAGGACATGATGGGTCACAAAAACTGAAGGTGGGTCGACAGGAGCCTGAGCAGTCAACGAAGAGGGCAAGGCACTCGACAGTGGCACAGCAAAGGTAACAGAACCCCGATTGGCGTCGCCAGTGTCCTGAACGACTGGTTCCGTCCTTGGCGTCGACTGTGGCGCCTCGCTTGTAGGAGCCTGCCTATTTTTCCTCGTCAAAGGGCTCTTGGGCTCTTCATCATCATCAAGGAGGTCAATAACGTTGGGAGCTATGCAAAGTTCAATCGTCAAAATCACATCACCCAATGGTACACGTTGCAGTTGAATCGACCAAAATAAAGATAGTATGGCAGGAGTCATACCCAGTTTTGACGTGACCGCATCCTCCATCACCTCATCATCATCCCTGTAAGCTGAGGTCCTAGAAGTGGCAGCGCTGGCAGTTCCAAAGTTCGTCCGGTTAAAACAAGAAAAACAAACGACGCTGAGCGTCGAGTGTATACAGAGGAAGACACTTACGCAGAAGCGACGGGGATGTCAATCTTAATCTTCGGCAACGCCTTCCGGATTTTCGGCTCCGCAACTTTGGGGTGCTTGGTCGCTTTCTCGGTCGGGGTTGGTGAAGAGATCCGAGGACGCTTCGAAGATTGACCAGCTTGAGCAATCGCCTTTTCACGGACGCTCGGTCGTTCTTGGGCAAGTTTGGATCGCCTCTCCCTGCGAGGAGGTGACTCGACTTCTTCTTCGTCGCTTGAGTCTTCGCTTTCTCCATCCTCTTCACCATCAGAAGTCCACTCGCCACTGTCGCCGCCGCTCGCCTCACCTTCCAAGTCTTGCCCTTGCTCTCCATTGGGCATCGAGTACATTTCAGTGAGGGCCTGAAAAAATAACAATCAAAAGACATTCAGTCGACCGCAAACGGGACATCACATGGAGAGTCGGAAAGTTACTTACAGAAACATACCTGCTCCGGCTGACGCGAGTTGTCGAATGGAGTCACCCTCCTGGATCCCCGAGGGTTGTCTTTGTTGCCAGTGATTCCTCTCAACCAGCTCTCCAAGGTATCCTCACTGACCTCCTCCGGGTGGATGTGAGTGGTATCTTCGAGCCCAGAATACATCCACATCGGATGATCGCACGCCTGAAGGGGTTGGATGCGTCGACCGAGAAAGACCTCCAGCAGATCCATCCCGGTCACTCCGTCGCGGACGAGCTGGACGACCTGTTCGACCAGCTCCTTGACCTGCGCCTTCTCTTCTGGAACTATCTTCAGGGGAGCAGGCTTCTCCACTCGAGCCAAGGAGAAAGGAGGAAGCCCAGTCGACTGGCCAGGGGTCGGCTGATCCTTGCAGTAAAACCAAGTCGACTGCCAGCCCCGGACCGAGTCAGGAAGGATCATCGCTGGGAAAGTACTTTTGCTCCTCATCTGGATCCCCAGACCACCGCACATCTGGATCACCCGAGTCCTCTCGTCACTCGACTTGGTATTTTTGACCGACTGGGAACGGCAAGTGAAGATATGTTTGAAGAGCCCCCAGTCCGGTCGACAGCCCAAGAAGTTTTCGCACATAGACACGAAAGCGACCAGATAGACTGTGGTATTCGGAGTAAAATGGTGGAGCTGAGCCCCAAAGAAGTTCAAAAAACCCCGGAAGAAAGGGTGGGGAGGCAGCGAGAACCCACGATCTATGTGAGTTGCTAAGAGGACGCACTCACCCTCTCTGGGCTGCGGCTCAATTTCGTCTCCCGGGAGCCGAGCCGACTTGTGGGGGATAAATCCCCCTTCCACCAGGTCGTCGAGGTCGTCCTGCGTGATTGCCGAGCGGATCCAGTCGCCCTGGATCCAGCCCACCGGCAGGCCGGACCTCGACGAGGATCCGCCCCGGTTGGTCCGCTTGCCTTTCACCTTCGCGGTTGCCTTCTTCGCCGTTCCAGCGCCGCTGTCTTATCCTTCCCCATGGTGGCAGTTTGAGCTCGAGCGGAGATCCGGCGACGAGACGGGAGCAAGGGTGGCAGAGAAATCGGGAGAAAACAGAGAGAGAATGGTGGCGTGCGGAACAGAGCCCCGCCCCAACGCCTTATATGAGGCTGCTTCCGAGTGGCTGACTGGTAGGCCCGGACGGCCCTGCCAAATCCCGTGGCGATCGCGCGCGCGATACGTGGCGAAAAAGGTGGCGCGGGGATCGAGGCGGCTCCGCGCTATCCCATCCGTTTACTGCGGCCTCTCCCGTCCTGCGCGCTTCCCGAAATTTGGATCCCACGAAATCCGCGGGCAGCAGAACAACTCGTCGGACCGAAGATCTCCTCCGCACCGTCACTCAGAACTCTTCAAGTATAAGAACTCACTCAACAAAACCTAAGGATGGATCAAGGCGACTGGAAAGAAAGTTGTTGTCATCACTCTGGTCCATTGATCCGAAACAAGGTATGCTCACGACATGAAAAATGAGTCGGAGATGTGCTCAAACCCTTTCCCACTCAAACCTCGATCCATTCGGGGGCTAATGATGAAGCTATGTACCTAGGATAGGGTCGTGGACCTGTCCAAACTGACCTACCCAAGGACACCTCCAGAAGAAATCACATTTCAATCGACTTGGCGGTGTTTCACTCGACGGACTCGAAGACACTCGACCAAGAAGCAACCACTCGACCAAGATCCAACCACCCGACGGCCAGGAGACCTAAAGTCACTCCGCACGCTAACAGTCGGTCATTAAGTAGCTTTTATGGTCATCATAGCACTTTATTAGGGGCGTTACCAGTAACGCCCGACCTTAATGTACTTAAAACCCTGCATAACTGAGGGCCGGAGGGGTCTGGCAGACTCTATATAAGCCACCCCCTCCTCAGTGTAAAGGGTTTGCATCCCTGTAATTCATACTCTCATAATCCAGTCGACCGCCTCCGGGCTCCGAGACGTAGGGCTATTACTTCCTCCGAGAAGGGCCTGAACTCGTAAACCTTGCGTTCTTACAACTTCTCCATAGCTAAGATCTTGCCTCTCCATACTTACCCCCCTACACTACTGTCAGACTTGGAACCACGACACCCCTCCCCCTGTGCCCATGGTATCTCTAGAGCGTAGTTATGTACGCGAAGTACTGGCGTCGCCTTTTTGCGAGGGTTGGGGTTGGGGCCGCATTACTACACCTGCTCGGATCATGCCAGGTGGTCTTGTTGTAGGTTACTCCGGGCGCGCTTGACGGTGTCCGGTCATTTAGTGGCCGGACTGAAGAACTGCCTGGAGAGGCTATTTTGTACTTCCGCTGCAAGGGCCGCCGTGTGCTCCTCCGTTCGGAGGGAGCGTTCGGTGTTTCCATTGACTGTAATTACTCCTCGAGGGCCTGGCATCTTGAGCTTAAGGTATGCGTAGTGCGGTACCGCATTGAACTTAGCGAATGCGGTTCGCCCGAGCAGTGCGTGATAACCACTGCGAAACGGGACTATGTCGAAGATTAACTCCTCGCTTCGGAAATTATCCGGAGATCCGAAGACCACTTCAAGTGTGACTGAGCCAGTACAGTTGGCCTCTACACCTGGTATTACGCCTTTAAAGGTCATTTTGGTGGGCTTAATCCTGGAGGGATCTATACCCATTTTCCGCACTGTATCCTGGTAAAGCAGGTTCAGGCTACTGCCGCCGTCCATAAGGACTCTAGTGAGATGAAATCCATCAATAATTGGGTCTAGAACCAATGCGGCGAATCCGCCATGACGGATGCTAATGGGATGGTCCCTTCGATCAAAGGTGATCGGGCAGGAGGACCATGGGTTGAACTTTGGGGCGACTGGCTCTACCGCGTATACGTCCCTTAACGCACGCTTCCGCTCCCTTTTGGGGACATGGGTTGCGTATATCATGTTCACAGTCCGCACTTGTGGGGGAAAACCCTTCTGTCCACTGTTGTTCGGCGGCCGGGGCTCCTTGTCGTCATCGCTATGCAGCCCCATGTCTTCATTTTCGGCGTTTAGCTTGCCTGCCTGCTTGAACACCCAACAATCCCTGTTGGTGTGATTGGCTAGCTTTTCAGGGGTGCCATGTATCTAGCACGAGCGGTCGAGTATTCGGTCCAAACTGGACGGGCCCCTAGGATTCCTTTTGAATGGCTTCTTCCGCTGGCCAGATTTAGAGCCTCTGAATCCGGCATTAACTGTCGTATCCTCAGCATTGTCGCCGTTAATGCGGCGCTTCTGCTTGTTGCGATGCGACCTGCCACTACTGTCCCTGGTGTCCGAATTACCAGGGTTTTTGGTCATATTGTTGCTACGAGCAAGCCAGCTGTCTTCTCCCGCGCAAAAGCGGGTCATGAGTGTCGTGAGTGCTGCCATAGATTTCGGCTTTTCCTGTCCAAGGTGACGGGCCAGCCACTCGTCATGGATATTGTGTTTGAAGGCTGCTAGGGCCTCAGCGTCCGGACAGTCGACTATTTGATTTTTCTTTGTTAAGAACCGTGTCCAGAATTGCCTGGTCGATTCCTCTGGCTGCTGAATTACGTGACTTAGGTCATCGGCGTCTGGGGGTCGCACATAAGTGCCCTGGAAATTGTCGAGGAATGCGGCTTCCAGGTCCTCCCAACAACTGATTGATCCTGTTGGCAAGCTGTTAAGCCAATGCCGAGCTGGTCCTTTAAGCTTGAGTGGGAGGTATTTGATGGCGTGGAAATCATCGCCGCGGGCCATGTGGATATGAAGGAGATAATCCTCGATCCATACCGCAGGATCTGTTGTGCCATCATATGATTCGATGTTTACGGGTTTGAAACCCTCAGGGATTTGATGACCCATTATTTCGTCTGTAAAGCAGAGTGGGTGTGCGGCGCCACTGTACTGGGCTATATCGTGACGTAGCTTCAATGAGCCTTGTCTACTGTGTTCGGCTCCGCCGAATTTGTGGTCGGCGTGACGGTTACCGTCTCGAGCCGTGGGGAGCCCACGCGATCCGTAGATCGATCTTGTTTGCCTTGCCTTGTCCTCCAACATGTCTCGTAAGTTCGGCGCATATTCCCCTGCCTTGATACGGGGTGCGGCTTGAGTGGAGGGCCGAGAGGCCTCTCTATCGCGACCACGAGGTGGCCGGTCGGCTGCATCAAGTGCTTCCTCCTCTAATTGGGGTAGCAACCTGCGCTTTGGGTAGCTCTTGGAGGGGCGTTCGAGTTTATGCTCTTCGGCCGCAAGGACTTTAGTCCATCTGTCGACTAGCAAATCTTGATCAGCTTTAAGTTGTTGCTGTTTTTTCTTGAGGCTTCTTGCCATGGCCATAAGCCTGCGTTGAAAACGCTTTTGCTCGACGGGATCCTCTGGCACGACGAATTCGTCGTCGTCGAGGCTTGCCTCGTCTTCGAAGGGAAGCATATAATTATCGTCCTCGACCTCTCTGTCTGCCGCTCTCTCATGAGGGCTGGTTTCTCCATCCTCCTATGCTAAATCTTGCTGGAGGGGGTTTTCTTCGGCGCTTTCCAGAGTATTATTATCTCCCGTGCTGGAATCACCGTGTTTGTTTTGGCGGGATTTTGAGCGGCGCCGCTGACGCCGGCGCTTAGGCTGTTTCTTGGAAGGGTCATCATCCGCTGTTCCATCGCCATCTCCCTCTTTTGGGGTGTCCACCATGTATATGTCATATGACGAGGTGGCTTTCCAGGGCCTAGTAGGCGTTGGTTCTTCATCATCTCCTTCATCGGCGTCCATACCGTCGATATCTTCGGAGTCGAAGTCGAGCATGTCGGTTAAGTCGTCGACAGTGGCTACAAAGTGGGTGGTGGGTGGGCTTTGAATTTCTTCATCGTCCGTACCCCAACCTTGTTGACCGTAGTCCGGCCAGGGCTCTCCTGATAAAGAGAGAGACTTCAGTGACTTCAGGATATCGCCAAAAGGCGAGTGCTGAAAGATGTCCGCGGCAGTGAACTCCATGATCGGCGCCCAATCGGATTCGATCGGCAGGGGCACGGGGGGCTCGGAGTCCGAAGAGGAGTCCGGCTCCTTGGAGTCACGGGTCTCGCGGAGTACGGGGCTGGTGCTTGGCTCAATCGCCGTTGGGGTTGCAGCCCCCGAGGTGGCGTCCAACCGCCCATCCTCGATCGGCGCAGTTGGCTCCGAATTAAGGGTCGGAGCCGATGCGGATGCGGCCTCCAGGGCACTGTTCGGCGGCAGAGCTAGATCATGCTCATCGTGACAGTGCGGCGCGCTCGGCAGTGGCTCGAATCCGTCGAAGATCAAGTCCCCGCGGATGTCACCCGTGTAGTTTAAATTTCTGAATCTGACCTGACGGCCAGGGGCGTAGCTTTCGATCTGCTCCAGACGGCCAAGCGAATTGGCCCGCAGTGCGAAGCCGCCGAAGACGAAGATCTGTCCGGGGAGGAAGGTCTCACCCTGGACTGCATCGCTATCGATGATCGTAGGAGCCATCGAGCCTGACGGCGACGACACAGAGGAACTCTCAATGAAAGCACCAATGTCGGTGTCAAAACCGGCGGATCTCGGGTAGGGGGTCCCGAACTGTGCGTCTAGGCCGGATGGTAACAGGAGACAAGGGACATGAAGTTTTACCCAGGTTCGGGCCCTCTCGATGGAGGTAAAACCCTACGTCCTGCTTGATTAATATTGATGATATGGGTAGTACAAGAGTTGATCTACCACGAGATCGAGGAGGCTAAACCCTAGAAGCTAGCCTATGGTATGATTGTTGATGTGTATGTTGTCCTACGGACTAAAACCCTCCGGTTTATATAGACACCGGGTAGGGTTAGGGTTACATAGAGTCGGTTACAATGGTAGGAGATTTGCATATCCATATCGCCAAGTTTGCCTTCCACGTCAAGGAAAGTCCTTCCCGGACACGGGACGAAGTCTTCAATCTTGTATCTTCATAGTCCAGGAGTCCGGCTGAAGGTATAGTCCGGCCATCCGAACACCCCCTAATCCAGGACTCCCTCGGGGAGTCAAATTTATGTTACTTTGTGTGTGTCCTGTTGGTGTGCCCTGGAGTGGCTTGGAGTATGTAAGAGCAACTCTATTAGAGTTATCATATCCACTCAGGCCTCTTTTGGTTCAACAAGATGTCATTTGGTTGACACCAAAGGAATTTTTCCATTGAGTGTAGACTCTTTTTTATTTTTCTATGAAATGTGGAGGATAGGAACCAATCCTATGTAGGAATAGGAATCCATTCCTATGAACCAAATGGCTCTAAAGGAAAAAAATCCTATAAGAATCCTATCCTCTAGAATTCCTATGAAATTCCTTTAAACCAAAGGAGACCTCAAACTGCATAATAACTATCATACTGATCACGGAGCACAAAAAATAACAGCTCTCTAGTATCCACCTCTCAAACGCCATATTTGGAGACCGCGGGAGACTCGTTTGGAGCTCACTCCGAACCCAATTGCCAGCAGGGGAGTGAAGTTTTAGCTTCGTCCTCCTCGTGCCACAGGTAGGTTTTGAAGCAGCACAGCCTCCACACACCACCGCGCCGGGGTAGACGTGGCCGTCAACCATTTGGCCATTAACACCATGGCCGCTCATGTGAGCCCACTAGTTTTTACACCTAATTCCATTTTGCATCATCTGTTCGAGTTACAGTTTTACAACTTCAATATGCATCATCTGTTGAAGTTGTCACATTTTTTTAAGATGTAAAAGCATATTTTAGAGATGTAAATTTTTACATCTTCTATTTTACATCTCCAAATTTATGCTCTTACGCCTCCATACATACATACAAAGTAGCTAAGCCAACATGGCATGACCTTGTGCATTATACATGCCCACTTCGTACAAGTTTTACCACAGATTTGACACTGCGGCAGAACGCACATGTTGACCAAGCAGAAGGGGATCATGGTCAAAGCTTATCGCGACACCTCGCGTTGACCAGGCGAAACGAAGGCAGCTCGGAGCTAGCTAGACGACGAGCGTTGCGCGGAGCAGAGCAACCACGTGCGCGCGCGCCGCAGCAGCCTACAGGCTCACTCCGCCGCGGCGGCGCCGTCCTTGCGCCGGCCGAACTTGTGCACGGCGAGGTGGAGCTCCGCGGCGGCCACGAGGAAGTGCACGGCCTGAGCAGGCCGGAGCAGCCCCACCACGCCGCGCAGCGTCTCCAGCCTCAGCGCGTCCGCCATCTCCAGCACGCGCTTCATCGCCTCCGCCTTGGCATCCATCTCCCGCTCCATCCCCTCCGCCGCGTCCACACCTCCTTTTCCGGCGAGCTCCACCATCTTCGTCGTCGCCAACGACTCCTATATGTTCACATTAGTTACCGATCAAAAAAAAGGAGAGGGGGCAGGGGTTGGTAAACGGTTTACCTGCGCGCCGGCGGCGGCCTCCTCGATCTCCCGTTCCCCCCGGATGGTGCGGCGCTGCAGCTGGTCCGCGGCCTGGAGCTGCTCGGCGGAGAGGCCGCCGAGGTCGCCGTCCCCGAGGCTGCCGCCGTCGAGGAAGGCCGGGAGCTTGGCCTCGAGCTGCACGCCGGACTTGGAGTAGAGCAGCTGGATCGCGGCGGTGGGGCGCCAGCCGCCGCACCAGAGGTAGAGGCTCTCGGTGGCGGAGATCCACGAGGGCGCGAACATGGGGAGCACGTCGGCGGAGGCGGCCGCGGACTTGGCGCGGTAGTAGTGCTCGTAGTGGCCGAGGACACGGTCGACGAGGCGCCGGAGGTCAGCGTCGTCGGGCCGCGCCGTGGCCGCGGCGCGGAGCGCGGCCAGGTCACGCGACTGCTCCAAGATCCAGCACTCGAAGAACTTGGCGAAGGACTCGCCGCCGTCGGAGGCCGGGGCTAGGCTCCCGTTGGGATGCTGTGGCCGCGAGGTGGCGGTCATGGTGATCCAAGTGGCTCTCGCTCGCTCTGCGTTTGGTGGAGGTTTCGATGGCTTTGGAGTGAACCGGCGGAGCGATTTTTAAGGCGGCAAAACGGATATAGTACTACGACATTTCATGGATTTATATCTTTGTTCGCATATATTTTTGCCAGGTAAAGACAAAACAAGTACTACGAGTGAGCAGTAGTAGAAATACGGGTGGTACCGGTACCAGTACAGTCCACGGACACGAACAACAAAACCAAAGATCATTATTTTTCTTCCAAGACGGAGGATAACACCAAAGCCTCCGCATGCCATATATTATTATTATTATGAACACAGTACAACGCAGAACCTCACATACATGCACATACACTCATCTCTATGAACGTATGCACACACATCCTACCCCTATTACCTCGGAGATACAGAGCCGACACAATTTGAGATTGACAAAGTCATCACATATGTCGGTGCTAAACCAGCGGATCTCGGACAGGGGGTCCCGAGCTGATGATCTTGGTACACTAGAAGTAAAATGGATACAATTTCACCCAGGTTCGGACCCTCTTGAAGAGGTAAAACTCCACATCCTGCCTGTATTGTATTGTATTGGTTCTGGATGTGGTAAAAAATACAGATGATCTATCTTGAGATTGTATGAATGAGTTCTAACCTCTAAGCCTTCAATGCATGTCTCTACACACCAAACCCCTCGGCTTATATAGGCATCGGGGTATTTAGAGTTTACACATAACCGGTTACAATCTAGGGATAAACATGCTGATAATTCAAATACGTCTTAGAAGTGTACGTCAAGTCTTTGGAGGATTCCATCTTGAGTACGTTGAGGGTCATGGCATATGAGTCCCATTCTTTGGTTGTGGACGGGTCCTCGGCCTGGCCCATGATCGGTGAGCCGACATGGTGTGCACCCCCTAATCTAGGATACCGTCAGTAGTCACAGAACTGGTCGTCAAGCCGAGGACTTGGGCTTCTATCTTCATAACAACTTCAGCCTTGTGGTCTTCAGCTTCGTAGGCGAGTTCCATCCTCCACGTCGGTTTCTAGATCCGAGGTCCTCATTTTGTGCTCGGCTGTCGATGTTCAGGTATAGATCCGAGTGATGACGTACTTCGGATATCCGGGCATCTTTTAACAAGATCCTTTGTGCAAGTAATATATTTTTATTTGGTCCGAGGGCGGAGGGACGAGGTTGATTCCTTGTAAATGAAGTTTTATTCTCCAAGGACTCTCGACGACCTTTGGTCGTTTTTGTGGTCCCATAACTTACCATGACTGTGGGAAGGAGTCATGGTGGGCCCGATGATCCACTTTTAACGAAAATTTTAACTTCTTTTCCTCAATCCGTGCTCCAAACAAGGCATAACACCTGGGGAACACACAAATTTACTATCAGAGACTTGAAAGTCCCATCATGACTTGTCTTATCGTGGTGGGTATAAAGTGTCAGGGGAGGTAATTTTTCCGTTCACCTTGCATGTTGCTTTCCCTGCTGAAAGAACATGCGGTGCCCCCATGTTTGGTTTTCGTAATTGATGACAATCTCTATGGACTAATGGTTGCCTTGAGTTATATTTGAAGGTTTTGTCCATAGGCTTTTCTTGGAGTACATGTGTTGGTTTCAAGGAGAGTTTGTGTCGACCAAGGTGTTATTCAAGGAATTATCCAAAGATTGGTCATGTGAGAGTTGAGCTTATTGCAAGCATGTCTTGAAGAAGAAGATTGTGTGATCATTCATGTCTACCTTCAAGACATCATTCAAATGAAGAGAATTGGAAAGGTTCAAGGATGATCAAGACTAAGTCAAGAGTGAATCAAGTTGATCAACTCACAAAGCGCAGAAGATGTACCGAGAGGGATCAAGTGATCCCATGGTATGGTAAGAATTGTCAATTACGCTTTGTGTACTAACCCATGGTCTTCGTGAGAGTTCTTTGTGGGGTTAGGTTGCGGTGTGCAAGTTCAAGTGGAGCATCACGAAGAGATCAAATGCTTGAAGCTTGCCGTCCTTTGTGGTGATAATGGACTTGTGAAGATGTGCGGAAGAGTGGCTCACCCATAGTGGAGTATGGGGGAGCAATCAACTAGTCTTCATCGAGTCAACACAATCAAGAAAGGTGGTCCAACTTGAGGGAGTCAAGATTGTCATCATCTAGCTCAAGTGGACCATGTGCAAGGCAAATGTTTGCCCTTGATAGGTTTTCTATTTTACCGGTCTCATGATGGTAGTTGGGAGACCGGGTTATAGGATCGACTGCCGTACTATCAAGGCGGGCTCTCGATGAGTAGCTTGATCGTATCGTTCGTAGAGAGCTCAAACCATTGTATCCTTGCATCATCTTTCTTGGTTCTTGTTTGGTTCTCTTTGAGAGTCTTAGAGCTTATGGTCATCTTGATGACAAGCTCGAGTTCATCGAAAACGGAGTTCACATGCATATTCTATGATGTTTTCGATGTTGGAGGTTTTGCCGGTTCTTCTCGGTTGGAGGTTTCACTCCTCTATTTGTTGGCATACCTCCCCTGACTCTTCTTCTATATCCAGTCCCAGTTTTGATGCTACTCGTCGTCTTGTTTCCATCAAGCTTGAGTTTGCTCAATTCGGAGCTCATATGCAGAAGTTTTGGCAGTTCTGGTTTTCTTGAGAGTGGTTTTTGTCTGGTCCCAGCGGTAGTACCGCGTGCCCCAGCGGTAGTACCGCTTGGAGCTCTCAGCCGGTGTACCGCTGCTTCCGGGCGGTGGTACCGCCAACTTGCTCAGCAAAGACTTGGGCGGTTGTTCCGGCCAGGCACCGCCCAAGTACTGGTCAGGCCTCTGTTTTGATGCGGTACTCGGGCGGTGGTGGCCCGGTTGGTCCGGTAGTACCGGTACCACCGGTGTCCGGAGCGGTTCTACCGCTCAGGACTTAGCCGCCTGAGCGCTCAAGGCCATGCGGTTGCACCGGCCCGGTACCGCTGGACTACCGCACTCGGGGGTGACTCCCTTCTGTTCCTATGCGGTGGTTGAGCGGTGGCTGGGCAGTTGGTCCGGTTGTTCTTCTCAACCGGTGCTACCGCCTGGTCGCCCGGTTGTACCGCCTGGTAGGCTTCTGCACGTATACTGTGAGTCCCGGTTGTATCGGGACCAGGAGCGGTAGTACCACTCGTGTGCGGGCTGAGCACATAACGGTTGGATTTCCCCCCTCCTATAAAAGGGGGTCTTCTTCCCCATTGAACCTAACCTTTTGAGCTCGTGTTCTCCCCCCATTGTTGACCTTCTTTGAGCTTGCTAACTCTCAATCCCTCCATGGATTCTTGCTAGTTTTTGAGGGAAAAGAGAGAGGAGATCTAGATCCACATTTCCACCAATCACTTTCTCCTCTATGTGAGGGGAACCCCTTGGATCTAGATCTTGGAGTTCTTGGTGTTCTCCTTCTTGTTCTTCCTCTCATTTTCCTCCCTAGCATTAGTTGCTCCGGTGGGATTTGAGAGAGAAGGACTTGGGCACTCCGTGTGCCCTTGCCATTGCATTTGGTGCATCGGTTTGAGTTCTCCACGGTGATACGTGGAAGTGAAGTTTGAGAAGCTTATTACTCTTGGGTGTTTGGGCACCCTAGAGCTTGTTCCTCTTGGGTGCCTTGGCGCCCTAGACGGTTGGTGTTGTTCGGAGCTCAATCATTGTGGTGTAAAGCTCCGGGCAAGCGTCGGGGTCTCCAATTAGGTTGTGGAGATCGCCCCGAGCAATTTGACGGGTACCGGTGACCGCCCCCAAGGGTTGCCAAAGTGTACGGGTTCGGTGACCGCCCCCAAGGGTTGCCATTTGTACGGGTTCGGTGACCGCCCTCAAGGGTCCCTTAGTGGAATCACGGCATCTTGCATTGTGCAAGGGCGTGAGGAGATTACGGTGGCCCTAGTGGCTTCTTGGGGAGCATTGTGCCTCCACACCGCTCCAAACGGAGATTAGCATCTGCAAGGGTGTGAGCTTCGGGATACATCGTCGTCTCTGCGTGCCTTGGTTATCTCTTACCCGAGCCCCTTTACTCATGCACTTTACTTTGTGATAGCCATATTGTTTCTTGTCATATATCTTGCTATCACAATAGTTGCTTATCTTGATTAGCATAAGTTGTTGGTGCACATAGGTGAGCCTAGTTGTTTTAGGTTTTGTGCTTGACAAATTAACCGCTAGGTTTATTCCGCATTTGTTCAAGCCTAAATCGTAATTATTTTAAAACGCCTATTCACCCCCCCTCTAGGCGACATCCACGATCTTTCAATTGGTAACAGAGCCTCGTCTCTCTTTATAGGGCTTAACCGCCTAGAGAGTAAGGATGTCGACTAGGGGATTAGGATTCTCTGACTCTCTTAGTTTCGATGGCACAAATTTTGATGTTTGGGTAATTCGCATGCTTAATCTCTTTAGGGTCATGGACCCAAATTTAGAGTGAATTGTAGATATGGGTTTTTCTCCTCCAAAGGATCCCCAAAGATTATCTTTAGAGAATGAGAAAAACTCTTATCTCAATGCTCAAGCTTCTAATGTGCTTTTCGATGCTTTGAGCAATGTAGTTATATTTCAACTCATGCCGTTCCGGGATGCTCATGAGTTGTGGACAAAGCTTCAAGATAACTATGGCGTGTCCAAGTTTTGTGGGGATGATTGTTCTCCCTCCACATCCGGCCGTATAGTCTTCTCAACTTCTTCTACTTCACCTACATGTGGATTGCCACAAGGTAATGTTATGGTGAGTAGTGTTGGTCATTGCAATGATGATAGTGTGCTTGTCGTTGATGACTCTTCATCACTATCTTGTTGCAATGCTCCATCTTTGTACTTTAGCACTTCGAGCACTCCAAATGTCTCACATGCTTGTGTTGATAGTTCTTGCATATCATGTAGAAATTGCTTGACTAAATCTCATGATGATATGCTTGCTATGCCTTGTTGCCATGATAAAAATGTATCTATTTCCTCGAGTTGTTGTGATAACAATGTAGAGGAAACCCAACACTCCATGGAACAAGATGTGGGTTTAAATGGTGCTTCAAGGGATCATACATCATCATCTATTGCTTTTTGCCTTATGGCTAAGGCTTCAAAGGTATCTCCTACTTTGAAACCCGATATGTCTCTTGATGATGATGTTGATGCTAATGATGATGAGGATAATGATGAAGAGAATGATAATGTTGCCTCCTTAAAAATTAAGGGGGAAATAGTTTTTAAAGCTCTTCATAAAAATAAAATTGCTCGTTCCAACTTCATGGAAATCATGTCCATTGCCATTGAGGGCAAGAAGTATATTGATGAGTTGGAATCTCGTCTTGAGGAGCATGAGGTCACCATTGATAAAATGGAAGGTTATGAGCGTGATTACGCAAATGAAATTGCGGACCTCTCTCAAGATCTTGAACTTGAACAAACCACCAAGGAATCTCTTGAGGAGACTTTTGCTCTAGAATTATCTAGAGTGAGGGAATCTCGTGATAGAGCTCTTAAGGTGGCCAATGATTTTGAAGCTAAAAATGAGGAGCTTGAAGTTGCACATGCTAAACTCCTTGAGGACTTTGAGCACCTCGAAAATGGCTCAAGGGTCATTAAGAGTGAGCTCATCAAACTCACTGAGTCTCATGCTCAACTTAAAGCTTCATATTCTAAAGAGCTTGCCAAGTTGTCTTCTCCTCTTGTTGCTAATGATGATGCTTGTGCTACTAACTCTATCTCTTGTGAAGCATCCATATTTAAGGAGAATGTTGAGCTAAGGTCTCAACTTGAGTTGCTATCTAGCAATTATGGAATGTTGGAAGAAAATCATGTAAAGTTCACAAGCTCTCATGATGATCTTCTAGTATCCCATAATGTGCTAAAATTAGCTCATGAGGCCATGCTTGCTAAGGTAACATCTAGTGAGCCTCATGTGGATACTAGCACTACTTCTAATCAAAATGCTATATTGCCATGTGCTAGTCCTTGTAATTCATCTACTCACAATGTTGGTACATCTTGTGATGAATTGCTTTTCTTGCCTTGTTGCTCTAACGATGAAGCTTATACTTCCTCTAGTACTTGTGTTGAGACTAACCATGTAGAGGAAATCAAAGAGCTCAAGGCCCAAGTCACTTTTTTGAAGAAAGACTTGGAAAAGAGTCATGAAGGGAAATCCACACTTAACAATATCTTGAGTGTGCAAAAATCCCCCAATGACAAAGGTGGACTTGGATTCAACTCCAATAAGAAGAAGAAGTCCAAGATGATCAAGAAGAAGGGCCAAGAACAAGTCAAGAATTCGGCCAAGATTATTTGCTTCAAGTGCAAAGTAGAAGGGCATCATGTTAGATCTTGCCCATTGAAGAAGAAGCCCATTAGTGACAAGCAACAAGGGAAGCGGCCACAAGTTCACTCTCATTCTCAACCTCAAGTTGAAGAAAGGCCTCTTCCCAAGAAGACTCAAGCTAATGCTTCTCAAGTTGAGAAATCAAGTGAGAAGAAAGTGAAGAATAGACGTTGCTACCTATGTCGTGAGAAAGGTCACCTCGCTTCTTCATGCACTAATGGTAACTTATCCAACCCAATTATTATTGATGATGTCTATTCTCTTGGGAAGGATAAGGTTGGCAATGTGTTCGCCAAATTTGTTGGTGCTCAAAGTGGTGTCAAGAAAAGAACCATTTGGGTAGCCAAGCCTATTGTGACTAACCTCTTAGGACCCAACTTGGTTGGGGACCAACAAGCTCAAACTTGATCAATAGGTGATATTGGAGGTCATTGGAGACTTGGCTACATTATGAAGAATTAAGGGGACTTCATCATTCTTATTGTCTCAAGCCAAGTCAATTGAATCATCAAGTTTATATCTTATATCCAATGTGCCTCCTTGCGGTAACTTGTACTTAAATTGCTTACATTGAAAGTTACTTGCCCCCTTGCATGTTGTGGTTTTGTACCTTGCATGTGCTTGTATATGTTGTGCTTCCAATTTGCTTATCTTGAGAAATCAAGTATGTGTATGTTGGTTTGCACATCATGTACGTGTGTGTTGTGTGTTGAGCCTTTTGCATCTTGTTTATTTCTTAGTAGGCTATTGTGAGAGATTAATGGAATATCCCATTATGGGGGAATGATGTGCTTTGTGCACCTCACAATCCTATAAATGTGTGTACATGAGTAATACCATCTAGTATTGATATTTCAAGATTATCTAGTCACTATGTGGTATGTCTTCTCATGAGAAATTCAAATTCTAAATAGTCCATTAATGATCTCTTGTTGCATCCTTTAATTGCCTCTTGTCTATCTTTAATTGGTATCACATTATGGGGGAGTAATATGCTATGTGTATATTACTAGCCTAGAAAATGTGTACATTTGAGATATTGTCACCTAGAGTTGATATTGTTAATTATCTTGTTCCTAGGTGGCATGTTAGCTCTACAAGTTGCAATTTGCTTTTTGTTTGGTGTGAAGATGATGTCGGATATCCTTGCTATCTACCACCGGGAATTATTTCCAAATACTTCTTGTCTTTTGACAATTGGTACTCACTTGTGTGGTAGATATTATTGATCATCTTTACATTAGCCTTTGCTTTATCTCTTGCCTAGGATTGTGTCAACTCCCATTGTATTCCATACCACTTGTGGATCTTGTTATTTCCTTGAGCTTGTCTAGTGTTTGTATAGATATAGTGAAAGTGGTGATCCCATCTTGTGCTTTTTGTATTCAAATGCAAATTCTCCATATTGCACAATGCTTGGGGGAGCTATCCTATTTTTCTTAGAACACTCACCTTGTGATCCTTTTCAAGTGTGTGTTGGTGGAATGCAAATCGTTTCTTTTGGTACTTGTGCCATCATGGAACTTTGTAGAGCACTTGGTTTGTTTGGAACCATTCTCTCTTTTGGGAGTTTGACATCTTTCTTTTTGTGTATCAATGGATATCTCATTCCTTGATGTATCGTTTAATGATATCCTCCAAGTGATTATTTATTCATTTGGTATCCTTTTCTTCGCTTGGTATTTCTTTGTCTTTTGGTCTCGGTTCTTGAAAGTCTTGAGCATGCATATTAACTTCATGTAGTATCTTTGGCATGCTTTCTTTCTTTGACCCAATATATAGGAGGAACTCCACCAAGTCTCAAATTGGACGAGATGTGCATGAAATTCATTTTCATATCTATATGCACATATTTATGTGGAGTTTGTCCTATGTGTTGTTGGTTATCTAACTCTTTGGTCCCAATGAGTTTGGGTACCATTTTGTTTGTGTTGTTATTCTAGGAACAAGTGGAGATGCATTGGATGCTCGGCTCACTCACAAGGAAGGAGTTGTCACCATGTGCTTATTGGAGTCAAGCTAGGATGATCAATGAACTACTTTGTACCTTCAATTGGTATCTAGTACATCCTTCCAATGTTATCTCGGTAACAAGTATCTTCATATACTTCATGCACACATTTCTTGCATCAACCTTGTGTAGGTTGCATCTTAGCATGATTTTCATTCCATCTTGTGATACTTGTTTCCTTTCACAAAGCATCTCAACGATGATCTCATGTTGCTAGTTGCGATGTCTTTGATGGTTGTGTAGTAGGAATTCATTTATATACAATAAGACCTTTTCTAGCCATGAGCTATGCTTCCAAGCAAATATATTATTGGTATATGTATGACCTCCCTTTGGATATCTTGTTCCTCGTGTTGTAACTATTTCGGGTGTACATCCTTCTTTGTAGATATATATCATGATTTCGTCTACCTAGAATCTTATACACTTGAGAGAAGTTGCATATCTAGTTGATATCCTTTCTTTCACGGCCACCTTGTCTTTCTTATGTTATTTCTTTGGTGGCTCCGTGAAAGCTTTTGCCTTGAGTGCATGTCTTCTATCGTTGCATCAATTACCAAAATGGGGGAGATTGAAAGAACATGCGGTGCCCCCATGTTTGGTTTTGGTAATTGATGACAATCTCTATGGACTAATGGTTGCCTTGAGTTATATTTGAAGGTTTTGTCCATAGGCTTTTCTTGGAGTACATGTGTTGGTTTCAAGGAGAGTTTGTGTCGACCAAGGTGTTATTCAAGGAATTATCCAAAGATTGGTCATGTGAGAGTTGAGCTTATTGCAAGCATGTCTTGAAGAAGAAGATTGTGTGATCATTCATGTCTACCTTCAAGACATCATTCAAATGAAGAGAATTGGAAAGGTTCAAGGATGATCAAGACTAAGTCAAGAGTGAATCAAGTTGATCAACTCACAAAGCGCAGAAGATGTACCAAGAGGGATCAAGTGATCCCATGGTATGGTAAGAATTGTCAATTATGCTTTGTGTACTAACCCATGGTCTTCGTGAGAGTTCTTTGTGGGGTTAGGTTGCGGTGTGCAAGTTCAAGTGGAGCATCATGAAGAGATCAAATGCTTGAAGCTTGCCGTCCTTTGTGGTGATAATGGACTTGTGAAGATGTGCGGAAGAGTGGCTCACCCATAGTGGAGTATGGGGGAGCAATCAACTAGTCTTCATCGAGTCAACACGATCAAGAAAGGTGGTCCAACTTGAGGGAGTCAAGATTGTCATCATCTAGCTCAAGTGGACCATGTGCAAGGCAAAGGTTTGCCCTTGATAGGTTTTCTATTTTACCGGTCTCATGATGGTAGTTGGGAGACCGGGTTATAGGATCGATTGTCGTACTATCAAGGGGGGCTCTCGATGAGTAGCTTGATCGTATCATTCGTAGAGAGCTCAAACCATTGCATCCTTGCATCATCTTTCTTGGTTCTTGTTTGGTTCTCTTTGAGAGTCTTAGAGCTTATGGTCATCTTGATGACAAGCTCGAGTTCATCGAAAACGGAGTTCACATGCATCTTCTATGATGTTTTCGATGTTGGAGGTTTTGCCGGTTCTTCTCGGTTGGAGGTTTCACTCCTCTATTTGTTGGCATACCTCCCCTGACTCTTCTTCTATATCCAGTCGCAGTTTTGATGCTACTCGTCGTCTTGTTTCCATCAAGCTTGAGTTTGCTCAATTCGGAGCTCATATGCAGAAGTTTTGGCAGTTCTGGTTTTCTTGAGAGTGGTTTTTGTCTGGTCCCAGTGGTAGTACCGCGTGCCCCAGCGGTAGTACCGCTTGGAGCTCTCAGCCGGTGTACCGCTGCTTCCGGGCGGTGGTACCGCCAACTTGCTCAGCAAAGACTTGGGCGGTTGTTCCGGCCAGGCACCGCCCAAGTACCGGTCAGGCCTCTGTTTTGATGCGGTACTCGGGCGGTGGTGGCCCGGTTGGTCCGGTCATACCGGTACCACCGGTGTCCGGAGCGGTTCTACCGCTCAGGACTTAGCTGCCCGAGTGCTCAAGGCCATGTGGTTGCACCGGCCCGGTACCGCTCGACTACCGCACTCAGGGGTGACTCCCTTCTGTTCCTATGCGGTGGTTGAGTGGTGGCTAGGCGGTTGGTCCGGTTGTTCTTCTCAACCGGTGCTACCGCCTGGTCGCCCGGTTGTACCGCCTGGTAGGGTTCTGCACGTATACTGTGAGTCCCGGTTGTACCGGGACCAGGAGCAGTAGTACCGCTCGTGTGCGGGCTGAGCACATAACGGTTGGATTTTCCCCCTCCTATAAAAGGGGGTCTTCTTCCCCATTGAACCTAACCTTTTGAGCTCGTGTTCTTCCCCCATTGTTGACCTTCTTTGAGCTTGCTAACTCTCAATCCCTCCATGGATTCTTGCTAGTTTTTGAGGGAAAAGAGAGAGGAGATCTAGATCCACATTTTCACCAATCACTTTCTCCTCTATGTGAGGGGAACCCCTTGGATCTAGATCTTGGAGTTCTTGGTGTTCTCCTTCTTGTTCTTCCTCTCATTTTCCTCCCTAGCATTAGTTGCTCCGGTGGGATTTGAGAGAGAAGGACTTGGGCACTCCGTGTGCCCTTGCCATTGCATTTGGTGCATCGGTTTGAGTTCTCCACGGTGATGCGTGGAAGTGAAGTTTGAGAAGCTTACTACTCTTGGGTGTTTGGGCACCCTAGAGCTTGTTCCTCTTGGGTGCCTTGGCGCCCTAGACGGTTGGTGTTGTTCGGAGCTCAATCATTATGGTGTAAAGCTCCGGGCAAGCGTCGGGGTCTCCAATTAGGTTGTGGAGATCGCCCCGAGCAATTTGACGGGTACCGGTGACCGCCCCCAAGGGTTGCCAAAGTGTACGGGTTCGGTGACCGCCCCCAAGGGTTGCCAAAGTGTACGGGTTCGGTGACCGCCCCCAAGGGTTGCCATTTGTACGGGTTCGGTGACCGCCCTCAAGGGTCGCTTAGTGGAATCACGGCATCTTGCATTGTGCGAGGGCCTGAGGAGATTACGGTGGTCCTAGTGGCTTCTTGGGGACTATTGTGCCTCCACACCGCTCCAAACGGAGATTAGCATCTGCAAGGGTGTGACCTTCGGGATACATCGTCGTCTCTGCGTGCCTTGGTTATCTCTTACCCGAGCCCCTTTACTCATGCACTTTACTTTGTGATAGCCATATTGTTTCTTGTCATATATCTTGCTATCACAATAGTTGCTTATCTTGATTAGCATAAGTTGTTGGTGCACATAGGTGAGCCTAGTTGTTTTAGGTTTTGTGCTTGACAAATTAACCGCTAGGTTTATTCCGCATTTGTTCAAGCCTAAATCGTAATTATTTTAAAACGCCTATTCACCCCCCCTCTAGGCGACATCCACGATCTTTCACCTGCCTCAACGCAACTTTTCCTCCCATCTTTGCTTCTTGAGCTCCAGCACAGGAAAACGCCCCGGCTCGTCAAAGCGACCCAACTGGACCAGGAAAATTCGGCCCACATGCCCGGGTTGGCCGATAATCCCCATACCTAGCTTATATCTGCGACGGATATGGGGACGTCCAGATGCGCCCTAGCGCGCTCACCACATCGGCTCCGAGAAGCCATACCTATCCCAAATCCTCTCAAAATTGACTAGTCCACCACTTCGACCGCACTCCTCATGCCTCTGTCCTCCAGTTCCCGCCTCTATGTCGCACACCTCCTCCTTTGCTTGACCTCCGCATAGTATTCCTCGTCCACCATCACTGGCGTCGTCGCCGACAACCCTGTACGGCACCACCAGCATGCATGATGCCTTGGCAGAATAGGTCAGGATCCCAACCGTAGCAGTCAGTTGCAAGGCGGAGAACGTCACCCGAAGGGAGCGTCGCCGGAAGCAACACGAGCGTGGAGCAGCGGAGAAGGTAGTTGTAGAGATGACCTGTACGGAGGTGTCCGGTTATGATGACATGAACTTTGGCCCGAGCGGTGTAGTGACACAAACCAATTCGTCTGTCATGGACGTAGGGAAAACTACTCGTCAATAGTGGACGGGCATCCAAATTTGAGGTTTCCAGAAGATGCCCCCGTTGCGGCCATGATGGCCGACTCACCCCTATGCCATTTTGCATTACTTGATTCTTTTGTTCCTTATACCATTCAATCGTACTTATAGGTTGATAGTTTAATTGTGATGCATATTGCAGGACCAAATAGTGCTAAACATGATAAATGATGGTCAGGAGCCTTTGCAATTTGACATGGGGGATGTCAATTCCCCTATGTTTGAAGGCAGGCAAACACCACAAACTAAAAGGAAGAAAGTAGTGAAGCCAAGAGGTCCGACGTTCGCACAATTTGAAGATATTTTGTTGGTTGAGAGTTTGTTGAACACTAGCATGGATCTGATCCACCATCCAAGAGACTAGTTCGTAGGATGATAGTTTAATTGTGATGCATATTGCAGGACCAAATAGTGCTAAACATGATAAATGATGGTCAAGAGCCTTTGCAATTTGACATGGGGGATGTCAATTCCCCTATGTTTGAAGTCGGGCAAACACCACAAACTAAAAGGAAGAAAGTAGTGAAGCCAAGAGGTCCGACGTTCGCACAATTTGAAGATATTTTGTTGGTTGAGAGTTTGTTGAACACTAGCATGTATCTGATCCACCATCCAAGAGACTAGTTTGTAGGATGATATTTTAATTGTGATGCATATTGCAGGACCAAATAATGCTAACATGATAAATGATGGTCACGAGCCTTTGCAATTTGACATGGGGGATGTCAATTCCCCTATGTTTGAAGTCGGGCAAACACCACAAACTAAAAGGAAGAAAGTAGTGAAGCCAAGAGGTCCGACGTTCGCACAATTTGAAGATATTTTGTTGGTTGAGAGTTTGTTGAACACTAGCATGGATCTGATCCACCATCCAAGAGACTAGTTCGTAGGATGATAGTTTAATTGTGATGCATATTGCATGACCAAATAGTGCTAAACATGATAAATGATGGTCAAGAGCCTTTGCAATTTGACATGGGGGATGTCAATTCCCCTATGTTTGAAGTCGGGCAAACACCACAAACTAAAAGGAAGAAAGTAGTGAAGCCAAGAGGTACGACGTTCGCACAATTTGAAGATATTTTGTTGGTTGAGAGTTTGTTGAACACTAGCATGGATCTGATCCACCATCCAAGAGACTAGTTTGTAGGATGATATTTTAATTGTGATGCATATTGCAGGACCAAATAATGCTAACATGATAAATGATGGTCAAGAGTCTTTGCAATTTGACATGGGGGATGTCAATTCCCCTATGTCTGAAGTCGGGCAAACATCACAAACTAAAAGGAAGAAAGTAGTGAAGCCAAGAGGTCCGACGTTCGCATAATTTGAAGATATTTTGTTGGTTGAGAGTTTGTTGAACACTAGCATGGATCTGATCCACCATCCAAGAGAACGTGAGCAAGTTTACTGGTTTTTCCCAAATAAGTTGTTAGCCAGAACCAAAGCGGCAATATAGTTCAAAACCATGCAACTTTGGCGGCGGCTTTGCACTATCAAGTCGAGAAAAGGCCATTCAATATGTCGCATTGTTGAATGAAATTGAATGGAAACCCAGAGTGACAACCCGTCCTTGAGGGCACTGAAAGCGGCATGAAGAAGATGAAAAAAAACCGATGGGTCTAGCTCCAACCAATCAATTGGATTGGATGACGAAGAAGAAAATGGTGGGGCTGACATACAAGCAACCGTGTTAAAGGGGAACCGACATGTGATGGAAAACAAATGGGAGAAGGATAGGATTGCCCGTACGTGATGGCGCAGCAAGCAAAAAACGTCCGCCACCTGGACGTGCATTTTTTCCGCCAAGGAGGTGAAGAAGGAGGAGAGGTACAAACCCTTTATAGATGTGCAAAAGGAGAAGATGGAGTTTAGCGGGGATAGGTTGAAGATGGAGAAGGACAAAGTAGAATTGAAAAGAAAGAGAAGATTGCAAAATGAAAGCTCCAAAAGACGACAACAATGGAAGGAATTGAGCTCGAGAGAGAGAAATTGAGACTTGTGAGAGAGATGGATGAGTCGAGGATCATGTTGCAAGACACTAGCCTCTTGGACAATGAATCCAAGAGGATCAACAAGCATAACAATTGAGCACCGATTCATTCGTGTACCCGCTAACATAAGCGTTTTCGACCCACATGCGTCAATCAGGCCCAACCAAAGAGCAACGCAGACTTATGAGAGGCCTTGGGCCTTCTTCCCCCAAGAGACTAGCATGTTAGGAGGGGAGACCTCCGCCCTTATAAATCGTGTTTTGCCTCATCCCACAACCGATGTGGGACTAAAACCCAACAATCATGTTTTCGTGCATGAATTGTGTTGCATTTTATTTTGGCATCTAATGAATTGTTGAATTGTGGCCTATATTGTACCGCGAATTGTTGAAATATTATGTACATGCATGAATTTGCATGGATATGGGTTTTCACATATGAGAGTATGGTTATACAGAGGACAAAAAAGACTCGTCCAAACACCGTCCGCGGGTCTGTCCGGTAGTCCGAATTTGTCAACTTCGGTTGCAGACGCTCTTAGCGAACACCTACTCGGCGGAGGCGTGTCCACGTCGAAGGGTGGGCATCATCTTTTTTTATTTGTCGTGGTTGCGGTAAGAAGAATCGCACACTGCCGTCGCCAGTGCGACGTTAGTCCTATCGTCGTCACACTGGCCAGTTTAGTCCACGTGACGTGACTCTCTTCCCCAAAGTGTAATTTTATCCACGACACCTTTCTTTATCACTCAACAGATATAAAGGTCCAAAGTAGTAAACCATTAGTGGTCGGCAGCGTTCCACGCGCGAGGGATGAGTAGACTGCGACAAATGCACGTCCAGGGGCATCGCCCCTCGATCGGATGATGCGTTCCACCGCAGCATTTTGGACGCACGCACGCACGGACGGCCGCGCTCGCGGTGCGCATGCCGATCCAGACAGAGCCGGTGCCCGCCCGGTGGTGACCATGTCGGCACGATGACCCTGGTCACGTCACGTGCGTCGTGGGCTAGCTAAACCGGCGCTGGGATCGCTGGGCAAGTTGGCCACTTGGGACCGGGGTGACGGCCAGGTTCCCGAGGGAGGGGCTCTGGAGGCTACCGACGGCGACGGGGATCGGATTTCTTTGTTTATGCACGCACGCAGTCGCAAGTTGATGGCGACGTACATCGGTTCTTGCTTGGCGGCGAAGGAACAGAGGCGTTGCGCGGCTCCTTGCGGCGGCGCACAGGAGTACACGGTAGATATGTTTTGGTGGGCGGAGACGGTGGCCGGTGTGTGGCGAGGAGACGGCACATGGTTTTCTGCTCGGCCTCGGCCGTACCACAGACCAGCCTGCCTGTACTCGAGGCAGAATAAACGGCCATGAGCACACCGTGAAACTTGAAGGGAATTCTCTGTGACTCGTGATTCACTTGGATGTGTCTGGTTAACTCCGATTTCCCCCGCTTTGCATCTGTGGCTTATATGGGCTGATTGAGGTAATACAAGTAGGAAATCATATTCTACACATTGTTTGGTTGCCTGCATATTTCCACATGCATCAAGTTAACAATTTATTCCCTGTGTCTGGTTGTCTGCATGAGTGTTGTGATGCAAAGCATGCTGTTTGGACACATAGATACGCCTTGAGTAAAACAACAATAGAATCACTATGAACTCGACGATGAGCTTACCATCTACCACCCTAGCAAGTGCTCACTCCATTACATATGATCACATCGATCACATGAGTAAAACAACAATAGAATCACTATGAACTGGACGACGATGATGAAATTCTTCACCCCACACGGCCTACTGTCTTTGAAAGGACGTGGATGTCGCCTAAAGGCGTGGGGGGATTGAGTGAGCGTTTGAAAAACAATTACATTTTATACTTGAATAAATGCGAAACAAAACATACGTTTAATTTACGAACCACAAAGCCAAAATAAACAAGGTTCAACTATGTGCATCAACAACTTATTCTAAGCAAAATAAAAAAACGATGTGATAGCACGATATATAACTTCGAGCATGAAGGCTATCACAAAGTAACTGCATAAGTAAAGGGCTCGGATAAGAGATAACCGAGGCACACGGAGACGATGATGTATCCTGAAGTTTATACCCTTGCGGATACTAATATCCATTAGAGCGGTGTCGGTGTACAAAAGTAGGGACGCTCCTTTTTACCCCTTTACTTGTGCACGGACAGTCGGAGCCGTGCCCACGGCCACACTAAGCAGGGCAGGGGAGGGAAGCCGGAGAGAAGCCAAAGGCGCAAGGCGGTCAGACGCAACGCCAAGACCAAAAACATAAAGAGCAAAGGGGGCAAGGCGGACTCCCCCGGCAGGACCCTTGCCAGTGCAGCCTCAGCAGCCCCGGCAAGAGCCTTGCCGGGCCAACTTGCCCAACGCCAGCAGAGCGAGCCACCTTTGAGCCCAAAAGCTCCGAACGCCGTCAACAACTACGTTGGGACCAGGGCTCGGGAGGCACCTCCGTGGTGGCATGCAGATCTTTGTTAAGACCATAGATATATGAGATCAGATGAGGATCAGGAGACGATGACCCTCGGCGGGGTCCTCGCCAAGGAAATCCACAAGACCCCCGACAAGCGTCTTGCCGGGAACGACTACGACACCACGGCAAGACCCTTGCCGGGACCCCGGCAAGGCCCTTGCCGAGGACGCCAACAGGGCCACTGCCAGGCCCACACCAGCCAAGACTCCGCCGCCGTTCGCATGCAGCTGCCAGTCCAACCAGCTGGGCAGGCACCTGCGTGGCAACATGCAGCTTCCAGACCAAATCAGCAAGCATCTGCGTGGCGGCATGCAGATCTTCATGAAGGCCCTACCACCGTGCCACCTTAGTTGCTTGCCTGCCTACATGGCGCTGCATGCATCGCTGGCCTGGGCGCGTGTCGAAGCGAGGCGGAGCGGCGACGGATGGGACAGGCCTCGTTGCCGTCCCCGATAAAGCTAATGGACACCTACGTAGCGTATTTAATGCACTTTGTCCCGTAATGCCGTGCGATAAGCTCGCGCACTGTAGGCCTTTCCACCTGTTGGGGAACGTAGTAATTTCAAAAAAAATTCCTACGCACACGCAAGATCATGGTGATGCATAGCAACGAGAGGGGAGAGTGTTGTCTACGTACCCTCGTAGTGTTGGGAAACGTAGCAGAATTTTAAAATTTTCTACGCATCACCAAGATCAATCTATGGAGTCATCTAGCAACGAGGGAGAGGGGAGTGCATCTACATACCCTTGTAGATCGCGAGCGAAAGCGTTCAAGAGAACGGGGTTGATGGAGTCGTACTCGTCGTGATCCAAATCACCGATGACCGAGCGCCGAACGGACGGCACCTCCGCGTTAAACACACGTACGGTTGGGGAAGACGTCTCCTCCTTCTTGATCCAGCAAAGGGAAGGAGAGGTTGATGGAGATCCAGCAGCACAACGTCGTGGTGGTGGAAGCAGCGGTGATCTCGGCAGGGCTTCACCAAGCTCCAACGAGAGGGAGAGGTGTTACGAGGGGAGAGGGAGGCGCCAGGGACTTGGGTGCGGCTGCCCTCCCTCCCCCCCACTATATATAGGGCCCCTAGGGGGGCGCCGGCCCTAGGAGATCCCATCTCCAAGGGGGGGCGGCGGCCAAGGGGGGGACTTGCCCCCCAAGTCAGGTGGGGCGCCCCCACCCCTAGGGTTTCCAACCCTAGGCGCAAGGGAGGCCCATGGGGGGCCCACCAGCCCACCAGGGGCTAGTTCCCCTCCCACTTCAGCCCATGGGCCCCTCCAGGATAGGTGTCCCCACCCGGTGGACCCCCGGGACCCTTCCGGTGGTCCCGGTACAATACCGATTGTCCCGATGGCCGAAATTGGACTTCCTATATATAAATCTTCACCTCCGGACCATTCCGGAACTCCTCGTGACGTCCGGGATCTCATCCGGGACTCCGAACAACTTTCGGGTTACCGCATACTAATATCTCTACAACCCTAGCATCACCGAACCTTAAGTGTGTAGACCCTACGGGTTCGGGAGACACGCAGACATGACCGAGACGACTCTTCGGTCAATAACCAACAGTGGGATCTGGATACCCATGTTGGCTCCCACATGTTCCACGATGATCTCATCGGATGAACCACGATGTCGAGGATTCAATCAATCCCGTATTCAATTCCCTTTGTCAATCGGTACGTTACTTGCCCGAGATTCGGTCGTCGGTATCCCAATACCTCGTTCAATCTCGTTACCGGCAAGTCACTTTACTCGTACCGTAATGCATGATCCCGTGACCAAACACTTGGTCACATTGAGCTCATTATGATGATGCATTACCGAGTGGGCCCAGAGATACCTCTCCGTCATATGGAGTGACAAATTCCAGTCTCGATCCGTGTCAACCCAACAGATACTTTCGGGGATACATGTAGTATACCTTTATAGTCACCCAGTTACGTTGTGACGTTTGGTACACCCAAAGCACTCCTACAGCATCCGGGAGTTACACGATCTCATGGTCTAAGGAAATGATACTTGACATTGGAAAAGCTCTAGCAAACGAACTACACGATCTTGTGCCATGCTTAGGATTGGGTCTTGTCCATCACATCATTCTCCTAATGATGTGATCCCGTTATCAATGACATCCAATGTCCATAGTCAGGAAACCATGACTATCTGTTGATCAACGAGCTAGTTAACTAGAGGCTCACTAGGGACATGTTATGGTCTATGTATTCACACATGTATTATGATTTCCGGATAACACAATTATAGCATGAATAATAGACAATTATCATGAACAAGGAAATATAATAATAATCATTTTATTATTGCCTATAGGGCATATTTCCAACAGTCTCCCACTTGCACTAGAGTCAATAATCTAGTTACATTGTGATGAATCGAACACCCATAGAGTTCTGGTGTTGATCATGTTTTGCTCGCGGAAGAGGTTTAGTCAACGGATCTGCGACATTCAGATCCGTATGTACTTTGCAAATATCCATGTCTCCATCTTGAACATTTTCACGAATGGAGTTGAAGCGACGCTTGATGTGCCTGGTCTTCTTGCGAAACCTGGGCTCCTTGGCAAGGGCAATAGCTCCAGTGTTGTCACAGAAGAGAGTGATCGGCCCCGACGCATTGGGTATGACTCCTAGGTCGGTGATGAACTCCTTCATCCAGATTGCTTCATGCGCTACCTTCGAGGCTGCCATGTACTCCACTTCACATGTAGATCCCGCCACGACGCTTTACTTGCAACTGCACCAGCTTACTGCCCCACCATTCAAAATATACATGTATCCGGTTTGTGACTTAGAGTCATCCAGATCTGTGTCGAAGCTAGCGTCGACGTAACCCTTTATGACGAGCTCCTCGTCACCTCCATATACGAGAAACATATCCTTAGTCCATTTCAGGTACTTCAGGATGTTCTTGACCGCTGTCTAGTGTTCCATGCCGGGATTACTTTGGTACCTTCCTACCAAACTCACGGCAAGGTTTACATCAGGTCTGGTACACAACATGGCATGCATGATAGACCCTATGGCTGAGGCATAGGGGATGACACTCATCTTTTCTCTATCTTCTGCCATGGTCGGACATTGAGCCGAGCTCAATTTCACACCTTGCAACACAGGCAAGAACCCCTCCTTGGACTGATCCATATTGAACTTCTTCAATATCTTATCAAGGTATGTGCTTTGTGAAAGACCTATGAGGCGTCTCGATCTATCTCTATAGATCTTGATGCCTAATATGTAAGCAGCTTCTCCAAGGTCCTTCATTGAAAAACACTTATTCAAGTAGGCCTTAATACTGTCCAAAAGTTCTATATCATTTCCCATCAAAAGTATGTCATCCACATATAATATGAGAAATGCTACAGAGCTCCCACTCACTTTCTTGTAAACGCAGGCTTCTCCATAAGTCTGCATAAACCCAAACGCTTTGATCATTTCATTAAAGCGAATGTTCCAACTCCGAGATGCTTGCACCAGCCCATAGATGGAGCGCTGGAGCTTGCATACCTTGTTAGCATTTTTAGGATCGACAAAACTTTCCGGCTGCATCATATACAATTCTTCCTTAAGAAAGCCGTTAAGGAATGCCGTTTTGACGTCCATTTGCCATATCTCATAATCATAGTATGCGGCAATTGCTAACATGATTCGGACGGACTTCAGCTTCGCTACGGGTGAGAAGGTCTCATCGTAGTCAACCCCTTGAACTTGTCGATAACCCTTAGCGACAAGTCGAGCCTTATAGATGGTAACATTACCATCCGCGTCCGTCTTCTTCTTAAAGATCCATTTATTCTCTATCACTCACCGATCATCGGGCAAGTCTGTCAAAGTCCATACTTTGTTTTCATACATGGATCCTATCTCGGATTGCATGGCTTCAAGCCATTTGTTGGAATCTGGGCCCAGCATTGCTTCTTCATAGCTCGAAGGTTCACCGTTGTCTAACAACATGATTTCTAGGACAGGGTTGCCATACCATTCTGGTGTGGAACGTGTCCTTGTGGACCTTCGAAGTTCAGTAGCAACTTGATCCGAAGTACCTTGATCATCATCATTAACTTCCTATATAGTCGGTGCAGGCACCACAGGAACATCTTCCTGAGCTGCGCTACTTTCCGGTTCAAGAGGCAGTACTTCATCGAGTTCTACTTTCCTCCCACTTACTTCTCTCGAGAGAAACTCTTTCTCCAGAAAGGACCCGTTCTTGGCAACAAAGATTTTGCCTTCGGATCTAAGTTAGAAGGTATACCCAATGGTTTCCTTAGGGTATCCTATGAAGACGCATTTTTCCGACTTGGGTTCGAGCTTTTCAGGTTGAAGTTTCTTGACATAAGCATCGCATCCCCAAACTTTTAGAAATGACAGCTTAGGTTTCTTCCCAAACCATAATTCATACGGTGTCATCTCAACGGATTTAGACGGTGCCCTATTTAAAGTGAATATAGTTGTCTCTAGATCATATCCCCAAAATGATAGCGGTAAATCAGTGAGTGACATCATAGATCGCACCATATCCAATAGAGTGCGATTATGATGTTCGGACACACTGTTATGCTGAGGTGTTCCAGGCAGCGTGAGTTGTGAAACGATTCCACATTTCCTTAAGTGCGTACCAAATTCGTGACTTAAATATTCTCCCCTACGATCTGATCGTAAGAATTTTATCTTTCGGTCACGTTGATTCTCTACCTCATTCTGAAATTCCTTGAACTTATCAAAGGTGTCAGACTTGTGTTTCATCAAATAGACATACCCATATCTACTTAAGTCATCAGTGAGAGTGAGAACATAACGATAGCCACCGCGAGCCTCAACGCTCATTGGACCGCACACATCAGTATGTATAATTTCCAATAAGTTGGTTGCTCGATCCATTGTTCCGGAGAACGGAGTCTTGGTCATTTTACCCATGAGGCATGGTTCGCACGTGTCAAATAATTCGAAATCAAGAGACTCCAAAAGTCCATCTGTATGGAGCTTCTTCATGCGTTTGACACCGATGTGACCAAGGCGGCAGTGCCACAGATATGTGGGACTATCATTATCAATCTTACATCTTTTGGTATTCACACTATGAATATGTGTAACATCACATTCGAGATTCATTAAGAATAAACCATTGACCAGCGGGGCATGACCATAAAACATATATCTCATATAAATAGAACAACCATTATTCTCGGATTTAAATGAGTAGCCATCTCGTATTAAACGAGATCCAGATACAATGTTCATGCTCAAAGCTGGCACTAAATAACAATTATTGTGGTTTAAAACTAATCCCGTAGGTAAATGTAGAGGTAGCGTGCCGACGGCGATCACCTCGACCTTGGAACCATTCCCGACGCGCATCGTCACCTCGTCCTTCGCCAGTCTCCGCTTATTCCGCATCTCCTGTTTTGAGTTACAAATATGAGCAACCGCACCGGTATCAAATACACAGGAGCTACTATGAGTACTGGTAAGGTACACATCAATTACATGTATATCACATATACCTTTAGTGTTGTCGACCTTCTTGTCTGTAAGTATTTGGGGCAGTTCCGCTTCTAGTGTCCCTTTCCCTTGCAATAAAAGCACTCAGTCTCAGATTTGGGTCCATTTTTGGCTTCTTCCCGGCAACTAATTTACCGGCCGCGGCAACTCCCTTGCCGTCCTTCTTGAAGTTCTTCTTACTCTTGTCTTTCTTGAAACTAGTGGTTTTATTGACCATCAACACTTGATGTTCCTTTTTGATTTCCACCTCCGCTGATTTCAGCATTAAAAATACTTCAGGAATAGTTTTCACCATCCCCTGCATATTGTAGTTCATCAGAAAGCTCTTGTAGCTAGGTGGGAGCGACTGAAGGATTCTGTCAATGACCGCCTCGTCCGGGAGGTTAATGTCCAGCTGGGACAAGCGGTTGTGCAACCCAGACATTTTGAGTATGTGCTCACTGACAGAACTATTTTCCTCCATCTTACAACTGTAGAACTTGTCGGAGACTTCATATCTCTCGACCCGGGCATGAGCTTGGAAAACCATTTTCAGCTCTTCGAACATCTCATATGCTCCGTGTTGCTCAAAACGCTTTTGGAGCCCCGGTTCTAAGCTGTAAAGCATGCCGCAATGAACGAGGGAGTAATCATCAGCACGCGACTGCCAAGCGTTCATAACGTCTTGGTTCTCTGGGATGGGTGCTGCACCTAGAGGTGCTTCTAGGACATATGCTTTCTTGGCAGCTATGAGGATGATCCTCAGGTTCCGGACCCAGTCCGTATAGTTGCTGCCATCATCTTTCAGCTTGGTTTTCTCTAGGAACGCGTTGAAGTTGAGGTTGACATGAGCGTTGGCCATTTGATCTACAAGACATTTTGCAAAGGTTTTTAGACTAAGTTCATGATAATTAAGTTCATCTAATCAAATTATTTAATGAACTCCCACTCAGACAGACATCCCTCTAGTCATCTAAGTGATACATGATCCGAGTCAACTAGGCCGTGTCCAATCATCACGTGAGACGGACTAGTCATCATCGGTGAACATCTTCATGTTGATCGTATCTTCTATACGACTCATGTTCGACCTTTCGGTCTTCCGTGTTCCGAGGCCATGTCTGTACATGCTAGGCTCGTCAAGTCAACCTAAGTGTATTGCGTGTGTAAATCTGGCTTACACCCGTTGTATTCGAACGTTAGAATCTATCACACCCGATCATCACGTGGTGCTTCGAAACAACGAACCTTCGCAACGGTGCACAGTTAGGGGGAACACTTTATTGAAATTATTGTGAGGGATCATCTTATTTAAGCCTGTCGTTCTAAGCAAATAAGATGTAAAACATGATAAACATCACATGCAATCAAATAGTGACATGATATGGCCAATATCATTTTGCTCCTTTTGATCTCCATCTTCGGGGCGCCATGATCATCATCGTCACCGGCATGACACCATGATCTCCATCATCATGATCTCCATCATCGTGTCTTCATGAAGTTGTCTCGTCATCTATTACTTCTACTACTATGGCTAACGGTTTAGCAATAAAGTAAAGTAATTACATGACGTTTATGTTGACACGCAGGTCATAAATAAATTAAGACAACTCCTATGGCTCCTGCCGGTTGTCATACTCATTGACATGCAAGTCGTGATTCCTATTACAAGAACATGATCAATCTCATACATCACATATATCATTCATCACATCCTTTTGGCCATATCACATCACACAGCACATGCTGCAAAAAAAAGTTAGACGTCCTCTAATTGTTGTTGCAAATTTTTACGTGGCTGCTATAGGTTTCTTAGCAAGAACGTTTCTTACCTACGCCAGAACCACAATGTGATATGCCAATTTCTATTTACCCTTCATAAGGACCCTTTTCATCGAATCCGATCCGACTAAAGTGGGAGAGACAGACACCCGCTAGCCGCCTTATGCAACTAGTGCATGTCAGTCGGTGGAACCTGTCTCACGTAAGCGTACGTGTAAGGTCGGTCCGGGCCGCTTCATCCCACGATGCCGCCGAATCAATATAAGACTAGTAACGGCAAGTAAATTGACAAAATCGACGCCCACAACATCTTGTGTTCTACTCGTGCATAGAAACTACGCATAGACCTAGCTCATGATGTCACTGTTGGGGAACGTAGCAGAATTTTAAAATTTTCTACGCATCACCAAGATCAATCTATGGAGTCATCTAGCAATGAGGGAGAGGGGAGTGCATCTACATACCCTTGTAGATCGCGAGCGGAAGCGTTCAAGAGAACGGGGTTGACGGAGTCGTACTTGTCGTGATCCAAATCACCGATGACCGAGCGCCGAACGGACGGCACCTCCGCATTAAACACACGTACGGTTGGGGAAGACGTCTCCTCCTTCTTGATCTAGAAAAGGGAAGGAGAGGTTGATGGAGATGCAGCAGCACGGCGTCGTGGTGGTGGAAGCAGCGGTGATCTCGGCAGGGCTTCGCCAAGCTCCAACGAGAGGGAGAGGTGTTACGAGGGGAGAGGGAGGTGCGGCTGCCCTCCCTCCCCCCCACTATATATAGGGCCCCTAGGGGGGCGCCGGCCCTAGGAGATCCCATCTCCAAGGGGGGGCGGCGGCCAAGGGGGGACTTGCCCCCCAAGTCAGGTGGGGCGCCCCCACCCCTAGGGTTTCCAACCCTAGGCGCAAGGGAGGCCCATGGGGGGCGCACCAGCCCACCAGGGGCTGGTTCCCCTCCCACTTCAGCCCGGACCATTCCGGAACTCCGAAACTTTCTCGTGAAGTGGTCCCGGTACAATACCGATTACCCCCGAAACTTTCTCGATGGCTGAAACTGGACTTCCTATATATAAATCTTCACCCCGGACCATTCCGGAACTCCTCGTGACGTCCGGGATCTCATCCGGGACTCCGAACAACTTTCGGGTTACCGGATACTAATATCTCTACAACCCTAGCGTCACCGAACCTTAAGTGTGTAGACCCTACGGGTTCGGGAGACACGCAGACATGACCGAGACGACTCTCCGGTCAATAACCAACAGCGGGATCTGGATACCCATGTTGGCTCCCACATGTTCCATGATGATCTCATCGGATGAACCACGATGTCGAGGATTCAATCAATCCCGTATTCAATTCCCTTTGTCAATCGGTACGTTACTTACCCGAGATTCGATCGTTGGTATCCCAATACCTCGTTCAATATCGTTACCGTCAAGTCACTTTACTCGTACCATAATGCATGATCCCATGACCAAACACTTGGTCACATTGAGCTCATTATGATGATGCATTACCGAGTGGGCCCAGAGATACCTCTCCGTCATACGGAGTGACAAATTCCAGTCTCGATCCGTGTCAACCCAACAGATACTTTCGGGGATACCTGTAGTATACCTTTATAGTCACCCAGTTACGTTGTGACGTTTGGCACACCCAAAGCACTCCTACGGCATCCGGGAGTTACACGATCTCATGGTCTAAGGAAATGATACTTGACATTGGAAAAGCTCTAGCAAACGAACTACACGATCTTGTGCTATGCTTAGGATTGGGTCTTGTCCATCACATCATTCTCCTAATGATGTGATCCCGTTATCAATGACATCCAATGTCCATAGTCAGGAAACCATGACTATCTGTTGATCAACGAGCTAGTTAACTAGAGGCTCACTAGGGACATGTTATGGTCTATGTATTCACACATGTATTATGATTTCCGGATAACACAATTATAGCATGAATAGTAGACAATTATCATGAAAAAGGAAATATTATAATAATCATTTTATTATTGCCTCTAGGGCATATTTCCAACACGTAGACCGGCAATGGAAGCGTTGACACAACATAGAGGAAGTAGTCGTACGTCTTCCCGATCCGACCGATCCAAGTACCGAACATACGGCACCTTCGAGTTCTGCACACGTTCAACTCGGTGACGTCCCTCGAGCTCCGATCCAGCCGAGTGTTGAGGGAGAGTTTCGTCAGCATGACGGCGTGATGACGGTGATAATGTTCTACCGACGTAGGGCTTCGCCGAAGCACTGCTATGATATGACCGAGGTGGAATATGGTGGAAGGGGGCACCGCACACGGCTAAGGAATGATCACGAAGAACAACTTGTGTATCATGGGGTGCCCCCTTGCCCCCGTATATAAAGGAGGGAGGGGGAGGTGCGGCCGGCCCCTAGGGGTGCGCCTGGAGGAGTCCTACTCCCACCGGGAGTAGGACTTCCCCCTCTTGCCTTGTTGGAGAAGGAAAGGGGAAGGGGAAAATAGGAAAGGGGGGCGCCGCCCCCTTCCTTGTCCTATTCAGACTAAGGGGGGAGGGGGCGCGCGGCCTGCCCTGCCTGACCCTCCTCTTCTCCCTTAGGGCCCATGTAGGCCCATTAACCCCTGGGAGGGTTCCGGTAACCCCTGGTACTCTGGTAAAATCCCAATTTCACCCGGAACGATTCCGATATCCAAATATAGGCTTCCAATATATCAATATTTATGTCTCGACCATTTTGAGACTCCTCGTCATGTCCGTGATCACATCCGGGACTCCGAACAACCTTCGGTACATCAAAACACAAAAACCCTAATTACGATCATCACCGAACTTTAAGCGTGCGGACCCTACGGGTTCGAGAACTATGTAGACATGACCGAGACACGTCTCCGGTCAATAACCAATAGCGGAACCTGGATGCTCATATTGGTTCCTACATATTCTACGAAGATCTTTATCGGTCAAACCGCATAACAACATACGTTGTTCCCTTTGTCATCGGTATGTTACCTGCCCGAGATTCGATCGTCGGTATTCCAATACCTAGTTCAATCTCGTTACCGGCAAGTCTCTTTACTCGTTCCGTAATACATCATTCCACAACTAACTCATTAGTTGCAATGCTTGCAAGGCTTAAGTGATGTGCGTTACTGAGAGGGCCAGAGATACCTCTTCGACAATCAGAGTGACAAATCCTGATCTCGAAATACGCCAACCCAACAAGTACCTTCGGAGACACCTGTAGAGCACCTTTATAATCACCCAGTTACGTTGTGACATTTGGTAGCACACAAAGTGTTCCTCCGGTAAACGGGAGTTTCATAATATCATAGTCATAGGAACATGTATAAGTTATGAAGAAAGCAATAGCAACAAACTAAACGATCAAGTGCTAAGCTAACGGAATGGGTCAAGTCAATCACATCATTCTCCTAATGATGTGATCCCGTTAATCAAATGACAACTCACGTCTATGGTTAGGAAACATAACCATCTTCGATCAACGAGCTAGTCAAGTAGAGGCATACTAGTGACACTCTGTTTGTCTATGTATTCACACATGTATTAAGTTTCCAGTTAATACAATTTTAGAATGAATAATAAACATTTATCATGATATAAGGAAATAAATAATAACTTTATTATTGCCTCTAGGGCATATTTCCTTCACCACCTCCTGTGTGCCACTGTGGCAACCCCTTTTTCCTATAAAAGGAGGCCCGAGGCGACCAAGAGAGGGATTCGGCTTTTTGGAATGGCACAACCACCGTAGCTAGTTCAAAAAGCTCAAGAACACTCAATACATCCACCAAAGCAGGACTAGGGTCTTACGCATCCTCGCGGCCAAACCTGGGTAAACGCCCAGTGATCCCATAGGTGTCGTTCCCATCGACATCTTTGGCGCACCAGGTAGGGGAACATAGTTGTGAGAATCTGGTCTAGCAGTTAGCCTAGCGGTTCTTCGTCGCCATGGCTCCCAAGAAGAAGGCGACCATGGCGGTTGGTTTGTCAGGAGTCAGACGGCCCGTGCCAGCGAGGGCGAGTAGCAGGCTGGTCGCGGACAGGACACGAGGCGTGGCCCGCGAGCATCGACATCGCTCTGGCAGTCAGAGCCCAACGAGCAGCGTCGCTCATGCGCAAGACGGCGGGCCGCACGCCACAAAATCTGGAGACGGAGCTGGGCCCCCCGCGGGCGGCGCGGGCCCCTCCGGGTCGTCGCCGTGCCACCTGTCGTGGATCTAAGACTGAAAGTAGAATGGGGGGTAGGTATGAGGAGGCAAGATCCTGGCTATGGAGTAGTTGTACACACGAGTTTTACGAGTTCAGGCCCTTCTCGGAGGAAGTAACAGCCCTACGTCTCGGTGCCCTGAGGCGGTCGACTGGATTATATGTGTGTGTGTGTTTACGAAAGTGCGAACCCTTGTCCCAGAGGAGGGGGGTGGCTTATATAGAGTCCGCCAGGACCCCAGCCCCCCTCCGTTACACAGGGTTCAATGTTCATAAAGGTGGGGTGTTACTGGTAACGTCTACAATAAAGTGTTATAAATGCTCATAATGCTATGGTTTAAGTCACGACCGTTGCAGAGTGGAGGGCTTCTCGTGTTCTGGTGGTCGAGTGTCTTCAAGGTGGTCGAGTGTCTTCAAGGAAGTCGAGTGAGCACGTCTTCATGGTCGAGTGGATGATGTTTTCTCTTCGACTGCTTCTGATTCTTTATAAAGATGTCCTTGGGGAGGGTATGCTGGACAGGTCCATGACCCTACCCTAGGTACATAGCTTCATCATTAGCCCCCGAATGGATCAGGGTTTGAGTGAGGAAGGGGTTGAGAACACTTCTGACCCACTCTTTTTGCTATGAATATGTCTTGTCCTGAAACAATGAGTTGAGGAGACGACGTCGACTCCTTTCTCAGTCGCCTTGGTCCATTCTTGGTTGTTGTCGAGTGAACTTTCATGGTTGAATTCTGAATGATGATGTAGAGGGTGTTTGTCTTCAGTCTGACAGGTTGTTCCGCTCTCCGCGGATCTCGCGGGATTCGAATTTTGGGAAGCGCGCCAGATGGGAGGAAACGAGGTTATCGGAATGGATTAGGTAAGTCTCCTCGATCCCCATGCCACCTTTTTCGCCACGTACTGCGCACACGACTGTTGCAGGATTTGTTTAGATCGCTTGGGTCCACTAGTCAGCCACCCGGTGGAAGGCCTTATAAAAGGTCTTGGGCCAGGCCTCTGCTCCGCACGCCCCCATTCTCTCTTCTCTTTCTCCCAATCTCTCCGCCACTCTCGCTTCCGGCTCGTCGCCGGACCTCCGCTCGAGCTCGATCTGCCACCATGGGGAAGGATAAGACGGCGGCGCTAGAACGCGCGAAGAAGGCGACCGCGAAGGCGAAGGGCAAGCGGACCAGCCGGGGCGGATCCTCGTCGAGGTCCGGCCTGCCGGCGGGCTGGATCCAGGGCGACTGGATCCGCTCGGCAACCATGCAGGACGACCTCGACGACCTGGTGGAGGGGGGATTGATCCCCCACAAGTTGGCTCGGCTCCCGGGGGACGAAACCGAGCCGCAGCCTAGAGAGGGTGAGTGTGTCCTCCTAGCAACCCACGTAGATCGCAAATTCTCGCTGCCTCCCCACCCTTTCTTCCGGGGTTTTTTGAACTTCTTTGGGGCTCAGCTCCACCATTTCACTCCGAACACCATAGTCTATCTGGCCGCTTTCGTGTCCATGTGTGAAAACTTCTTGGGCTGTCGACTGCACTGGGGGCTTTTCAAACACATCTTCACTTGCCGCTCCCAGTCGATCAAAAAGGCCAAGTCGAGTGACGAGAGGACGCGGGTGATCCAGATGTGCGGTGGTCTGGGGATCCAGATGAGGAGCAAGAGTACTTTCCCAGCGATGATCCTTCCTGACTCGGTCCGGGGCTGGCAGTCGACTTGGTTTTACTACAAGGATCAGCCAACCCCTGGCCAGTCGACTAGACTTCCTCCTTTTTCCTTGGCTCGAGTGGAGAAGCCTGCTCCCCTGAAGGTAGTTCCAGAAGAGAAGGCGCAGGTCAAGGACCTGATTGAATGGGTCATCCAGCTTGTCCACGACGGAGTGACCGGGATGGATCTGCTGGAGGTCTTTCTCGGTTGACGCATCCAACCTCTTCAGGCGCGCGATCATCCGATGTGGATGTACTCTGGGCTCGAGGATACCACTCGGATCCACCCGGAGGAGGTCAGCGAGGATATCTTGGAGAACTGGTTGAGGGGAATCACTGGCAACAAAGACAACCCTCGGGGATCCAGGACGGTGATTCCATTCGACAACCCGCGCCAGCCGGAGCAGGTATATTTCTGTTTTATCAAGTATCTTTCCGATTCACCATGTGATGTCCCGTTTGTGGTCGACTGAATGTATTTTGATTGTTATCCTTCCAGGCCCTCATTGAAATGTACTCGATGCCCAACGGAGTGCAGGACCCCGGCGCTGAAGAAGAAGGGAGTGGGGGCGAGAGCAGCGAGGAGCATTCGGAAGCCAAGGAGGACGAGGAGAGCGATGAATCGACCGATGAGGAAGAAGTCGACTCGCCTCCTCGCAGGGAGAGGAGGTCCAAGCACACTCATGACCCGGCACATGCTTCGGACTTGGTGGCTGTGCCGATCGGGCAATCCTCGAAGCACCCCAGGACGTCTTCCCCGACATCGACTGAGAAGCCTCCAAAGCAATCCAAGGTCGCGCCACTTCCAGCGCCGAAAGTGCCGAAAGCCATCTCTTCCAAACCGCCCAAAGCTTTGCCTCGGATCAAAGTAACCATTCCTACTATCTCCGGGTAACCATCTGACTTGTCCTTTATGTGGATTCGATTAACTGGGTGTAACAGATTGAATGCGGGCCTTTGCAGTGCTGCTACTTCAGGGACCTCTTCATACCAGTACCGGGACGAGGAAATGGAGGATGCGGTAACCTCTAACCCAGGTATGAACTCTTGCGATTTTGATTCTTGATCCTTTTAGGGTCGAGTGGTTCACTTGGGGTCGAATGTTCTGTCTTGCAGCTCCACCCAACATCATTGACCTTCCGGACGACGACGAAGATGTGGCTCCTAAGCCTAGGAAGAGCAAGAAGGTAACAGCTGGCAGGGTGGCTCGGCAGGAACCAACTGCAACGCCTCCCGTCTGTCAAGCTGAAGATGCGAGCAGGGCCGCTGTGACGTTTGCTGCACCCTTGCCGAGTGGGCATCCCACGCGGTCGACCGCGCCTGTGGTTCCTTCAACTATCCAGCTCCACACCATGGAGCCTCAAGTAGCTGCACCTGGGTCGTCTGCACATTTTTTCACCAGCTACCCCGTCCTAGAAAACCAGTCGGAAGCGGCTACGAAAGCCATCCGACAGGCTGATATGATGATGGAGCGGGTGAAGATAGTGCACGAGAGCAGTCAGGCTGCCTATGACGCTAGTGCCGCTCTTCGGGCCAACGTCCAGGTGAGTAGACTTTCCGACTGTTTTTGTTCTCGAAAAATCTTCTTCCACACAATCTCCCATTGTTCGCGTTGAATTAGAGCACCCACTGGGTGTTGCTGTCGTTTTTGGTTCTTTCTCTCTCTTTTTTTTACTCCTTGCACTCGACTCCCGCGGGCCGGGCGAGTGGGATCAGAACTGGTGGGGGCACGCCAAGTGCACCCACTGGGTGTAGTCCCCAAGACCGCGGTCGACTGCTGGCAGTCGATTGGGGTCTGAACAGCTTGTTGTCCACTTCTTTAGGTTTTATTCACTCGAAAATGAACTGCTTTCGAACCTATCAATTGACCTGTCTCTTGCCTCCTGCAGAAGTCGTGTACTCTTATATCCAAGTTTGCCGAACTCGAAGAGAAGCAGAGGCAACTCAACTTAGACTTGGAATTGGCTCAGCAAAATCTGAAAAAAGCTCAAGACGAGGCCGCTGGTATGGAAGGTAACTGATTGCCGACTGAATTTCAATATATCTCTTTGATCTATTTTTTGATTCGATTATTTCTTTTGTAGAGAAAATGAAGTTGGCTCTGGACAAGAAGGACTCAGACCTTGCCGCTGCACAAAAAGCAGCCCAAGACAAAAGCGCTCTCGCAGACAAGAAGCTTGCTTCAGTCGGAACGCTTGAAGGAGAGGTGACTAGACTGACATCTTGTCTTAATGAAGCTAACCGCGAAGTGACCAGCCTAAAGAAGGATAAGGTCGCCCTGAACGAAAAGTTGGAGTCTGTGATCCGCAAGAGGAACGACACAGAAGCTTATCTGAGGACCCTCGCCAAGAAGCTTTATCTCGTGCTGGGAGGTATTTCTTTTAATAAGATTGTGTTGATGCTTGCCATCGGATTTTGCTCGGTTGATTGAACTGACTTTTGGCTGCAGAACTTTGTCAAGACTTTGACGAAGAAACTGGAAGGGTCGAGACGGGTCTGGACCCTATCGCTTCCCCGGTCTGCGACGAAACTGCGATGAACGTGCTCCAACTGGAGTCCCGTATCACCAGCGCCACAAGCTACCTCGCACGCCTGAAGGAGGTTGTCTCTCGAATCGACTCGAAGCTTTGGCCGGAGGCGACGCTTCAGAATGATCTGGAATCTCTGATGACTCGACTGAACGAGATCCCTGACCGAGTGCAAGAATGGAAGAAATCCTCCGCCCGGTGTGGTGCTGATGTGGCGCTGTCCCCGATGCGAGTCCATTGCAAGGAGGTTCGTGAAGACAAGCTGGCTGCGATCAAAGTCGCTAACACCAAAAAACACAACTTCCAGTCCTTCATGGAGACTTTCATTGCTGCCGCTACTCGGTTCGCTGATGGGATCGATCTGGACTCATTCGTGGAGCCTGCCAGTCCTCCTCCGGCCGAGTGAACAATCCTATGAAACTTGGATACGCCTTAAATTTGCCTCGGAATGCCGAGTGGTTTCTGTAACCGTTAAACTCCTTCGGGCTTGGTGCCCGAGTACTTTTGATTCGCTGCTTGGAACCTTTTAGTATTTAACTGAATTTGGTTTATCTCCGAATGTACTTGTGTTTGCCTTTGGATGGACTTTGCTTGTTGCACCTCTTCGTCCTTGCGGATAGGGATGGAGCGGACGTTGTATTTGTGCCGCAGCTCCAAAGAAGAAGGTTGCAGTCGACCTGCACCTCGTCGTCCTTGCGGATAGGGATGGAGCAGACGTTGTATTTGTGCCGCAGCTCTGAAGAAGAAGGTTGCAGTCGACCTGCACCTCGTCGTCCTTGCGGATAGGGATGGAGCGGACGTTGTATTTGTGCCGCAGCTCCGAAGAAGAAGGTTGCAGTCGACCTGCACCTCGTCGTCCTTGCGGATAGGGATGGGTCTCAAACTTATGCGAGTACTGGACTGCAGCTAAGCCCCCGAGTGGGAGGATTGCTCTCCACTCGTGTAACACCCTCGATGCGGCTATATCTCCCACGTGTCGAAGCACGACTTAGAGGCATAACCGCATTGAAAGCAATGTCGCAAGTGAGGTAATCTTCGCAAACAAGCCATGTAATATAATAAGGGAAAAGATACATAGTTGGCTTACAATCGCCACTTCACACAGTTACATGAATAAAGCATTACATCATCCAAATACAATCAAGGTCCAACTACGAAACCAAAATAAAAGAAGACTACCCCAAATGCTACACAGATCCCCGATCGACCCCAACTGGTCTCCACTACTGATCAACTACAATGAAACGACACAACGGCCAAGATCTTCATCGAGCTCCTCCTTGAGCTTGGTTGCGTCACCTGCATGGGTTCATCGGTACCTGCAAGCTGTTTTTGGAAGTATCTGTGAGTCACAGGGACTCAGCAATCTCGCACCCTCGCGATCAAGACTATTTAAGCTTATGGGTAAGGTAAAGGTATGAGGTGGAGCTGCAGCAAGCGACTAGCATAATATGGTGGCTAACATACGCAAATGAGAGCGAGAAGAGAAGGCAAAGCACGATCGAGAAACTATGATCAAGAAGTGATCCTAGAACAACCTACGTCAAGCATAACTCCAACACCGTGTTCACTTCCCGGACTCCGCCGAGAAGAGACCATCACGGTTACACACGCGGTTGATGCATTTTACTTAAGGTCAACTTCAGGTTTTCTACAACCGGACGTTAACAAATTCCCATCTGCCCATAACCGCGGGCACGGCTTTCGAAAGTTCAAATTCCTGTAGGGGTGTCCCAACTTAACCCATAACAAGCTCTCACGGTTAACGAAGGATATTCCTTCTAGCGGGAAGACCCGATCAGGCTCGGAATCCCGGTTACAAGACATTTAGACAATGGTAAAACAAGACCAGCAAAGCCACCCAGATGTGCTGACAAATCCCGATAGGAGCTGCACATATCTCGTTCTCAGGGCACACCGGATGAGCAAGACGTCGGGTGGGCCAGCCCAGAGTTGCCCCTGGTAGCTCCAGACATCGCTCAGTTGGACCAACACTCAGAGGAGCACTGGCCCGGGGGGGTTAAAATAAAGATGACCCTTGGGCAGGCCTACCCAAGGGAAAGAAAAGGCTAGGTGACGAATGATAAAACCAATGTTGGGCCTTGCTGGAAGAGTTTTATTCAAGGCGAACTGTCAAGGGGTTCCCATTATAACCCAACCGCGTAAGGAACGCAAAATCCGGGAACATAACACCGATATGACGGAAACTAGGGCGGCAAGAGTGGAACAAAAAACCAGGCATAAGGCCGACCCTTCCACCCTTTACCAAGTATATAGATGCATTAATTAAATAAGATATATTGTGATATCCCAACAAGTAAACATGTTCCAACAAGGAACAACATCTCCATGTTCCAAAAAGGAAGAAACTTCAATCTTCACCTGCAACTAACAACGCTATAAGAGGGGCTGAGCAAAGGCCAAACAACGGTTTGCTAGGACAAGGTGGGTTAGAGGCTTTGTTCAACAATATAGGAGGCATGATAAGCAAGTGGTAGGTATCGCAGCATAGGCATAGCAAAAGAGCGAGCAACTAGCAAGCAAAGATAGAAGTGATTTCGAGGGTATGGTCATCTTGCCTGAAATCCCGCAAGGAAGAAGAACGAGTCCATGAAGAAGACAAACGGACATAGTCGAACGGGTCCTCACAAACACGACGTTACCAGAAACAACCCGAAGAAGCACACCGGAAAGAAGCAGATAACATAGTAAACAACCAACACATGAACATGGCATGATGCACAATCAAGTATGATGCATGTCCGGTTTAATGAAGCAAGGCATGGCAAAGTGCATAAGCAACCCTACAAATTAAGTGGAGCTCAATATGCAACGGAGGTGCATATTGAAGAAAACACCACATGACTTATTTAGTTCTCTCTCGTTTATGTACCCAACAAGGTTAAATGTTGTTAGCATGGCAAGAGGTGAAGCATGATGAAACTATCTAATCTAGGCAAGTTTAAATGAGGCCGGAACAACAAAACAACAAGTCCGGAAACTCCTCATATGCATATATTAGGTTTGTTACTGTTCTTCCCTAAACATAATTTTAGAGTTGTTAAACATGCTAGGTGAGTGCATCATGTTAAACTAGGCATTTTTCTACCCCATTTACATATAAGGTTTATTAAAATCCAAGTTACGGTTATTTAGTTATGAAATAAATCATTTTAACATGGCATTGGAGCAAAATAATGCAAACATCATTTTAAACATTTTAACATGGCAAGAAAGTGGCATATTATTAATCTACACATAATTTTAAGCAAGTTTCATATATAAATTATTTTAAACCGATGCACGGTTGAGGATTTATTAAATGCATGAAGTATGAGGGTTTTTCTGCAATTCTGTCAACTCTGGATAATTAGCAAATTCGGTCGCGAAAAAAAAACAGGCACTCGGGCCGAATCTAGCCGGCCCAACCATGGAAAAAAAGAGGGCGCGCACTGGCCTCACCATGGGCCTCAGCCCACTCGGTGGAGGAGGGAGGCCGGTGGGTCGCGCAACTGGGCCTCGGGCGTGCTTGTGGCCCACGCGGGCATGTGCGGCAACGGCCTGGGGCACGCTCGCCCGAATCATAGAGGAAGGGGACAAAGCAGGCAGCAGCGATTGAAACAGGGGAGCAGCGGCGGCGTGGGACTTGCAGGTCGGCGCGCGAGCCGACAAGGAACTCCGGCGACGGTGGCTGACGACGATGCGAGCGCCGTGAACGGGCAGGACCGGGCGAGGGGGTCTCGGATCCGGCGGCGCAAGGGAGCTCTGAGGCGGGGAGGAACGACAAGGCCCTGGCAGGGAAAAATTCAGTCACGAGGCAGGGACAGAGAGAGGGACGGAGTGAGATCGAGAGGAGGCGAGGCGACCTGGCCGTGGCCGGCCGACGGTAGGCGCGGGCGCCCGAGGATGCGAGGTGGAGGAGCATGGGGAGGCTCGTCTCTGTTGAAGACGAGGCCATGGGCGACGCTGTCGGGGAGGCGACGAGCGAGGAGGTTGAGGCCTGCACGAGGTTGGTGCGGCTGCTCCATGGGAGGAGCTCCTGGTCGGAGGCTTTGGGGTACTTGAGCGCGAGCTCCTGCTCGATCCGGCAGCGGGGCGATGAACAAGCGGCGGCCACGGCGTATTCCTGTCAGTGGCAAGAGGTCAGGCCACAGGGAGAGGCAAGGGCAATAAGAAGAAACAGGGGGAGAAAAGGAGGGCGGCGACTCATCTGCTAGCTGATTCGGGCACTCGGGAGGAGATCGTCTCCCCGGGTCGACGAGGAGAGAGAGGAGGGAGAGGATCGATGGGCTTGGGTGGATCGAGGGGAAGCAGAGGCTGGTTGGTTCGGTGGCGAAAACGGGGAAGGGAAGGAGACGGCGCTGGTTGGGCATGGGGATCGGGGGGATCCCGATGAGGATTTGGGAGATAAGTGCGGCGGTGGCGGCAGGGACAAGCCCCTAGTTTCTAGGGTTGGGTCCGTATATATATAGTAAGTGGGTTTTTGGGTACGGGTATTCGGTCCCTCTGATCGAAATCGAGTGGATGCGAATAAATGGGTTAGGGAGCCCAATTAAGAAAACGGAGACGTTTCGTAGATGTTTGGGGATGATCCGAGTCCAATGGTGACAACTGTCCGGGTCGGATCCGGGACAGCTTCGGACGCGCGCGCGAGGAGGGCCGCGGGCACTGTGCAGAGAGGGGTTAGGTGAACGAGGTCAAGTGTGTGGACTGAGAAGAGAGAGGGGGAATGCAACCCGGCAACCGTATTCGGAGACTGGAAACGTCCGACGTTAGACCGGCTATAATGCCGCTATAGTTATCCGTTGGGGCGTCAAACGGACTCCGAATGCGATGAAACTTGACAGGCGGTCTATCTACACTACAATAATACCACACGTCAAATCTCATCCCATTTCGAGAACATTTTCCGGCCATTTATAAAATAATATTTCGGACATGCCGCAGGCGCGTGCAAGTGTGTCTGGGCTCAGAACGGACAACGGAAGGAACGAGGAGACCGGGACGGGTGCAAGTTCCGAAAACATGATGATGCAATGCACATGATGACATGATGAAATGCAACACGCAGGCAAAAGACAAGGCAACAACATCGAATAACTGGAGGATAACTGGCACATCGGTCTCGGGGCGTTACAACTCGGTAGGATTTTTCCAAACTTAGGCGAGTGCTGGACTGCCGTTAAGCCTCTTAGCGAGAGAACTTAGGCAAGTGCTCAACTGTAGCTAAGCCCTTGAGTGGGAGGATTGCTCTTCACTCGGTAGGATTTTTTCAAACTTAGGCGAGTGCTGGACTGCCGTTAAGCCTCTTAGTGAGAGAACTCAGGCGAGTGCTCGACTGCAGCTAAGCCCCCGAGTGGGAGGACTGCTCTCCACTCGGTAGGATTTTTTCAAACTTAGGCGAGTGCTGGACTGCCATTAAGCCTCTTAGTGAGAGAACTTAGGCGAGTGCTAGACTGCAGCTAAGCCCCCGAGTGGGAGGACTGCTCTCCACTCGGTAGGATTTTTTCAAACTTAGGCGAGTGTTGGACTGCCGTTAAGCCTCTTAGTGAGAGAACTTAGGCAAGTGCTCGACTGCAGCTAAGCCCCCGAGTGGGAGGACTACTCTCCACTCGGTAGGATTTTTTCAAACTTACGCGAGTGCCGGACTGCCGTTAAACCTCTTAGTGAGAGAACTTAGGCGAGTGCTCGACTGCAGCTAAGCCCCCGAGTGGGAGGACTGCTCTCCACTCGGTAGGATTTTTTCAAACTTAGGCGAGTGCTGGACTGCCGTTAAGCCTCTTAGTGAGAGAACTCGGGCGAGTGCTCGACTGCAGCTAAGCCCCCGAGTGGGAGGACTGCTCTCCACTCGGTAGGATTTTTTCAAACTTAGGCGAGTGCTGGACTGCCGTTAAGCCTCTTAGTGAGAGAGCTTAGGCGAGTGCTCGACTGCAGCTAAGCCCCCGAGTGGGAGGACTGCTCTCCATTCGGTAGGATTTTTTCAAACTTAGGCGAGTGCTGGACTGCCGTTAAGCCTCTTAGTGAGAGAACTTAGGCGAGTGCTCGACTGCAGCTAAGCCCCTGAGTGGGAGGACTGCTCTCCACTCGGTAGGATTTTTTCAAACTTAGGCGAGTGCTGGACTACCGTTAGGCCTCTTAGTGAGAGAACTTAGGCGAGTGCTCGACTGCAGCTAAGCCCTCGAGTGGGAGGACTACTCTCCACTCGGTAGGATTTTTTCAAACTTAGGCGAGTGCTGGACTGCCGTTAAGCCTCTTAGTGAGAGAGCTTAGGCGAGTGCTCAACTGCAGCTAAGCCCCCGAGTGGAAGGATTGCTCTTCACTTGGTAGGATTTTTTCGAACTTAGGCGGAACGGATTCGCGACTAAGCCCACCCACTGGGGGATTTCAGGAGTAAATATGAACAACCCAATCAAATGAGAGAACTGTAAGCTCTTGTCTTTGATAAATGAATTACAAAAGGTGTTGCTTATTACATTTTATTCGAACGAGTGTTTAAGTATAAAAGGGGCGGAGCAGCTCCGCGCTCCAAGGCCGTGGCTCGTCTTTCTGATGCTCGATACTGTAAAGATGGTATGCTCCGTTGTGGAGAACTTTGGTGACGATGAAGGGGCCTTCCCAAGTTGGAGCGAGCTTGTGTAGTTTCTGGTGATCCACTCGAAGAACCAAGTCTCCTTCTTGAAAGGCCCGACCCCTCACGTTCCTGGCGTGGAATCGACGCAAATCTTGCTGATAAATGGTCGAGCGGATCAAGGCCATCTCTCTTTCCTCCTCTAAGAGATCGACTGAATCTTGCCGGGCCTGCTCTGCTTCTGCTTCAGAGAAGAGTTCAACTCAGGGTGCATTGTGGAGCAAGTCACTTGGCAGAACAGCTTCGGCTCTATAGACTAAGAAGAAAGGAGTTCTTCCAGTCGACCGATTAGGAGTTGTCCTTAAACCCCACAGAACTGACGGAAGTTCATCAACCCAAGCACCTGCTGCGTGTTTGAGATCAGGCATCAGTCGGGGCTTCAGTCCTTTGAGAATTAGGCCATTGGCTCTTTCTGCTTGTCCGTTTGACTGTGGGTGAGCAACAGAAGCATAGTCGACTCGAGTGCCCTGAGAGGCGCAGAAAATTATGAACTCATCGGAATCGAAGTTCGATACATTGTCCGTGATGATGCTGTGTGGGACTCCATATATGAACGTCAATTCTCTGATAAAACTGACAGCGGTGCTAGCGTCAAGGTTCTTAATGGGTTTGGCTTCGATCCATTTGGTAAACTTGTCGACTGCAACGAGCACGTGAGTGAAGCCGTTTCTGCCGGTCCTCAGCGGTCCAACCATATCCAGTCCCCAAACAGCGAAGGGCTAGACGAGGGGAATGGTCTTCAGGGCTGACGCTGGCTTGTGAGACATATCGGAGTAAAATTGACAGCCTTCACATCTGTCGACTATATCTTTCGCCATCTCATTTGCTCGTGGCCAATAGAATCCAGCTCGGTATGCTTTAGCCACGATGGCCCGAGAGGACGCATGGTGGCCACAGGTTCCCGAGTGTATGTCATTAAGGATCATTCGACCTTCTTCTGGTGTTATGCATTTCTGACCGACTCCAGTCACACTTTCTCTGAACAGCTTCCCTCTTATCACAGTAAAAGCTTTAGATCAGCGGACGATCTGTCGAGCTTCTTCTTCATCCTCTGGGAGCTCTTTCCTGAGGATGTATGCAATGTAGGGCACCGTCCAATCGGGAGTAATGGCCAGTGAAGGAAATATGCCCTAGAGGCAATAATAAAGTTATTATTTATTTCCTTATATCATGATAAATGTTTATTATTCAAGCTAGAATTGTATTAACCGGAAACATAATACATGTGTGAATACATAGACAAACAAAGTGTCACTAGTATGCCTCTACTTGACTAGCCCGTTAATCGAAGATGGTTATGTTTCCTAACCATGAACAAAAGAGTTGTTATTTGATTAACGGGATCACATCATTAGAAGAATGATGTGATTGACATGACCCATTCCATTAGCTTAGCACCTGATCGTTTAGTATGTTGCTATTGCTTTCTTCATGACTTATACATGTTCCTATGACTATGAAATTATGCAACTCCCGTTTACTAGAGGAACACTTTGTGTGCCACCAAAAATCACAACGTAACTGGGTGATTATAAAGGTGCTCTACAGGTGTCTCCGAAGGTACTTGTTGGGTTGGCGTATTTCGAGATTAGGATTTGTCACTCCGATTGTCGGAGAGGTATCTCTGGGCCCTCTCGGTAATGCACATCACATAAGCCTTGCAAGCATTGCAACTAATGAGTTAGTTGTGAGATGATGTATTACGGAACGAGTAAAGAGACTTGCCGGTAACGAGATTGAACTAGGTATTAAGATACCGACGATCGAATCTCGGGCAAGTAACATACCGATGACAAAGGGAACACCGTATGTTGTTATGCGGTCTGACCGATAAAGATCTTCGTAGAATATGTGGGAGCCAATATGAGCATCCAGGTTCCGCTATTGGTTATTGACCGGAGACATGTCTCGGTCATGTCTACATTGTTCTCGAACCCGTAGGGTCCGCACGCTTAAGGTTTCAATGATAGTTATATTATGAGTTTATAAGTTTTGATGTACCGAAGGAGTTCGGAGTCCCGGATGAGATCGGGGACATGACGAGGAGTCTCGAAATGGTCGAGACGTAAAGATCGATATATTGGACGACTATATTCGGACATCGGAAAGGTTCCGAGTGATTCAGGTATTTTCGGAGGTACCGGGGAGTTACGGGAATACGAGGAAGAAGCAATGGGCCTTAGTGGGAATGACCAGGAGGTGGCGCGCGCCCCTCCCAAGCCCAGTCCGAATTGGACAAGGGGTTTGGGGCGCGGCCCCTCTCTCCCTTCCTTCCCCTCTTCCCCCCTTTCCCCCCTTCTCCTAGTTGGACTAGGAAAGGAGGAAACCTACTCCAACTAGGAGTAGGAATCCTACTCCCCTGGCACGCCCCTCCTAGGGCCGGCCTCCTCCCCCCTTGCTCCTTTATATACGGGGGCAGGGGGGCACCTCTAGACACACAAGTTGATCTTCATGATCGTTCTCTTAGCCGTGTGCGGTGCCCCCCTCCACCATAATCCTCGATAATATTGTAGCGGTGCTTAGGCGAAGCCCTGCGACAGTAGAACATCAAGATCGTCACCATGCCGTCATGCTGACGGAACTCTTCCCCGACACTTTGCTGGATCGGAGGCCGGGGATCGTCATCGAGCTGAACGTGTGCTAAAACTCGGAGGTGCCGTAGTTTCGGTGCTTGATCGGTCGGACCGTGAAGACGTACGACTACATCAACCGCGTTGTCATAACGCTTCCGCTTTCGGTCTACGAGGGTACGTAGACAACACTCTCCCCTCTCATTGCTATGCATCACCATGATCTTGCGTGTGCGTAGGAATTTTTTTGAAATTACTACGTTCCCCAAAAGTGGTATCAGAGCCTAGGTTTTATGTGTTGATGTTGTGCACGAGTAGAACACAAGTGAGTTGTGGGCGATATAAGTCATACTGCTTACCAGCATGTCATACTTTGGTTCGGCGGTATTGTTGGATGAAGCGGCCCGGACCAACATTACGCGTACGCTTACGCGAGACTGGTTCTACCAACGTGCTTTGCACACAGGTGGCTGGCGGGTGTCAGTTTCTCCAACTTTAGTTGAACCAAGTGTGGCTACGCCCGGTCCTTGCGAAGGTTAAAACAGCACCAACTTGACAAACTATCGTTGTTATTTTGATGCGTAGGTAAGAACGGTTCTTGCTAAACCCGTAGCAGCCACGTAAAACTTGCAACAACAAAGTAGAGGACGTCTAACTTGTTTTTGCAGGGCATGTTGTGATGTGATATGGTCAAGACATGATGCTAAATTTTATTGTATGAGATGATCATGTTTTGTAACTGAGTTATCGGCAACTGGCAGGAGCCATATGGTTGTCGCTTTATTGTATGCAATGCAATTGCGCTGTAATGCTTTACTTTATTACTAAGCAGTAGCGATAGTCGTGGAATCATAAGATTGGCGAGACGACAATGATGCTACGATGGTGATCAAGGTGTCGCGCCGGTGACGATGGTGATCATCACGGTGCTTCAAAGATGGATATCACAAGCACAAGATGATGGTGGCCATATCATATCACTTATATTAATTGCATGTGATGTTTATCTTTTATGCATCTTATCTTGCTTTGATTGACAGTAGCATTATAAGATGATCCCTCACTAAATTATCAAAGTATAAGTGTTCTCCCTGAGTATGCACCGTTGCGAAAGTTCTTCATGCTGAGACACCACGTGATGATCGGGTGTGATAGGCTCTACGTTCAAATACAACGGGTGCAAAACAGTTGCACACGCGGAATACTCAGGTTAAACTTGACGAGCCTAGCATATAACAAATATGGCCTCGGAACACGGAGACCGAAAGGTCGAGCATGAATCATATAGTAGATATGATCAACATATTGATGTTCACCATTGATACTACTCCATCTCACGTGATGATCGGACATGGTTTAGTTGATTTGGATCACATGATCAGTTAGAGGATTAGAGGGATATCTTTCTAAGTGGGAGTTATTAAGTAATATGATTAATTGAACTTTAATTTATCATGAACTTAGTCCTGGTAGTATTAGCATATCTATGTTGTAGATCAATAGCTCGCGTTTAGCTCCCCTGTTTTATTTTTTATATGTTCCTAGAGAAAACTAAGTTGAAAGATGTTAGTAGCAATGATGCGGATTGGACCCGTGATATGAGGTTTATCCTCATTGCTGCACAGAAGAATTATGTCCTCGATGCACCGCTAGGTGACAGACCTATTGCAGGAGCAGATGCAGACGTTATGAATGTTTGGCTAGCTCAATATGATGACTACTTGATAGTTTAGTGCACCATGCTTAACGGCTTAAGAATCGGGACTTCAAAGACGTTTTGAATGTCATGGACCAGATGAGATGTTCCAGGAGTTGAAGTTATTATTTCAAGCAAATACCCGAGTTGAGAGATATGAAGTCTCCAACAAGTTCTATAGCTAAAAGATGGAGGAGAATAGCTCAAGCAGTGAGCATGTGCTCAGATTGTCTGGGTACTACAATCGCTTGAATCAAGTGGGAGTTAATCTTCCAGATAAAATAGTGATTGACAGAATTCTCTAGTCACCATGACCAAGTTAGTAGAACTTTGTGATGAACTATGACATGCAAGGGATAACGGAAACGATTCCCAAGCTCTTTGTAATGCTGAATCCAACGAAGGTAGAAATCAAGAAAAATATCAAGTGTTGATGGTAGATAAGACCACTAGTTTCAAGAAAAGGGCAAAGGGAAGAAGGGGAACTTCAAGAAGAATGGCAAGCAAGTTGCTGCTCAAGTGAAGAAGCCCAAGTCTAGTCCTAATCCTGAGACTAAGTGCTTCTACTGCAAAGGGACTGGTCACTGGAAGCGGAATTGCCCCAAGTATTTGGCGGATAAGAAGGATGGCAAAGTGAACAAAGGTATATTTGATATACAGATTATTGATGTGTATTTTACTAGTGTTTGTAGCAACCCCTCGGTATTTGATACTGGTTCAGTTGCTAAGAGTAGTAACTCGAAACGGGAGTTGCAGAATGAACATAGACTAGTTAAGGGTGAAGTGACGATGTGTGTTGGAAGTGGTTCCAAGATTGATATGATCATCATCGCACACTCCCTATACTTTCGGGATTAGTGTTGAACCTAAAATAAATGTTATTTAGTGTTTGCGTTGAGCATGAATATGATTGGATCATGTTTATTGCAATACGGTTATTCATGTAAACTAGAGAATAATTGTTGTTCTGTTTACATGAATAAAACCTTATATGGTTACACACCCAATGAAAATGGTTCGTTGGATCTCGATAGTAGTGATACACATATTCATAATGTTGAAGCCAAAAGATGCAGAGTTGATAATGATAGTGCGACTTATTTGTGGCACTGCCGTTTAGGTCATATCGGTGTAAAGCGCATGAAGAAACTCCATACTGATGGACTTTTGGAACCACTTGATTATGAATCACTTGGTACTTGCGAACCGTGCCTCATGGGCAAGATGACTAAAACGCCGTTCTCCGGTACTATGGAGAGAGTAACAGATTTGTTGGAAATCATACATGCTAATGTATGTGGTCCGATGAATATTGAGGCTCGTGGCAGGTATCATTATTTTCTGATCTTCACAGATGATTTGAGTAGATATGAGTATATCTACTTGATGAAACACAAGTATGAAATATTTGAAAAGTTCAAAGAATTTCAGAGTGAAGTGGAGAATCATCGTAACAAAAAATAAAAGTTTCTACGATATGATCGCAGAAGTAAAATATTTGAGTTACGAGTTTGGCCTTCAGTTAAAACAATGTGAAATAGTTTCACTACTCACGCCACCTGGAACACCACAATGTAATGGTGTGTCCGAACGTCATAACCATACTTTATTAGATATGGTGCGATCTATGATGTCTCTTACCAATCTACCACTATCGTTTTGGGGTTATGCATTAGAGACAGCTGCATTCACGCTAAATAGGGCACCATTTAAATCCGTTGAGACGACACCGTATGAACTATGGTTTGGCAAGAAACCTAAGCCGTTGTTTCTTAAAGTTTGAGGTTGCAATGCTTATGTGAAAAAGTTTCAACCTGATAAGCTCTAACCCAAATTGGAGAAGTGTGTCTTCATAGGATACCCAAAAGAAAATGTTGGGTACCCCCTCTATCACAGATCCGAAGGCAATATAATCGTTGCTTTGAATGGATCCTTTCTAGAAAAAGAGTTTCTCTCGAAAGAAGTGAGTGGGAGGAAAATAGAACTTGATGAGGTAACTGTACCTGCTCCTTTATTGGAAAGTAGTTCATCACAGAAATATGTTCCTGTGACTACTACACCAATTAGTGAGGAAGCTAATGATGATGATCATGTAACTTCAGTTCAAGTTGCTACCGAACCTCGTAGGTAAACCAGAGTGAGATCCGCACCAGAGTGGTATGGTAATCCAGTTCTGGAGGTCGTGTTACTTGACCATGACGAGCCTGCAAACTATGAGGAAGCGATGATGAGCCCAGATTCCGCGAAATGGCTTGAGGCCATGAAATCTGAGATGAGATCCATGTATGAGAACAAAGTATGGACTTTGATTGACTTGCCCAATGATCGGCGAGCCATTGAGATTAAATGGATCTTCAAGAGGAAGACGGACGCTGATAGTAGTGTTACTATCTACAAAGCTAGAATTGTCGCAAAAAGGTTTTTGACAAGTTCAAGGTGTTGACTACGATGAGAGTTTCTCACTCGTATCTATGCTTAAGTCTGTCCGAATCATGTTAGCAATTGCCGCATTTTATGAAATCCGGTAAATGGATAAACAAAACTGCATTCCTTAATGGATTTATTAAAGAAGAGTTGTATATGATACAACCAGAAGGTTTTGTCAATCCTAAAGGTGATAACAAAATGTGCAAGCTCCAGCGATCCATCTATGGACTGGTGCAAGCATCTCGGAGTTGGAATATGCGCTTTGATGAGATGATCAAAGCATATAGTTTTATACAGACTTGCGGTGAAGCCTGTATTTACAAGAAAGTGAGTGGGAGCACTACAACATTTCTGATAAGTATATGTGAATGACATATTGTTGATCGGAAATAATGTAGAATTATTCTGCAAAGCATAAAGGAGTGTTTTGAAAGAATTTTTTCAAAGAAAGACCTCGATGAAGCTGCTTACATATTAAGCATCAAGATCTATAGAGATAGATCAAGACGCTTGATAAGTTTTTTCAATGAGTACATACCTTGACAATACTTTGAAGTAGTTCAAAAATGGAACAGTCAAATAAAGAGTTCTTGGCTGTGTTACAAGGTGTGAAATTGAGTAAGACTCAAAGCCCGACCACGGCAAAAGATAGAAAGAGAATGAAAGTCATTCCCTATGCCTCAGCCATAGGTTCTATAAAGTATGCCATGCTGTGTACCAGATCTATTGTATACCCTACACTGTGTTAAGCAAGGGAGTACAATAGTGATCTAAGAGTAGATCACTGGACAGCGGTCAAAATTATCCTTAGTGGAATAAGGAAATATTTCTCAATTATGGAGGTGACAAAAGGTTCGTCGTAAAAAGTTACGTCGATGCAAGTTTTGACACAGATCTGGATGACTCTAAGTCTCGATCTAGATACATATTGAAAGTGGGAGCAATTAGCTAGAGTAGCTCCGTGCAAAGCATTGTAGACATAGAATTCGCAAAATACATACGGATCTGTATGTGACAGACCCGTTGGCTAAAATTATCTCACAAGCAAAACATGATCACACCTTAGTACTCTTTGGGTGTTAATCACATAAACGATGTGAACTAGATTACTAACTCTAGTAAACCCTTTGGGTGTTGGTCACATGTCGATGTGAAGTATGGGTGTTAATCACATGGTGATGTGAACTATTGATGTTAAATCACATGGTGATGTGAACTAGATTATTGACTCTAGTGCAAGTGGGAGACTCAAGGAAATATGCCTTAGAGGCAATAATAAAGTTATTATTTATTTCCTTATATCATGATAAATGTTTATTATTCATGCTAAAATTGTATTAACCGGAAACATAATACATGTGTGAATACATAGACAAACAGAGTGTCACTAGTATGCCTCTACTTGACTAGCCCGTTAATCGAAGATGGTTATGTTTCCTAACCATGAACAAAAGAGTTGTTATTTGATTAACAGGATCACATCATTAGAAGAATGATGTGATTGACATGACCCATTCCATTAGCTTAGCACCCGATCGTTTAGTATGTTGCTATTGCTTTCTTCATGACTTATACATGTTCCTATGACTATGAAATTATGCAACTCCCGTTTACCAGAGGAACACTTTGCGTGCCACCAAACGTCACAACGTAACTGGGTGATTATAAAGGTGCTCTACAGGTGTCTCCGAAGGTACTTGTTGGGTTGGCGTATTTCAAGATTAGGATTTGTCACTCCGATTGTCGGAGAGGTATTTCTGGGCCCTCTCGGTAATGCACATCACATAAGCCTTGCAAGCATTGCAACTAATGAGTTAGTTGTGAGATGATGTATTACGGAACGAGTAAAGAGACTTGTCGGTAATGAGATTGAACTAGGTATTAAGATATCGACGATCGAATCTCGGGCAAGTAACATACCGATGACAAAGGGAACACTGTATGTTGTTATGCGGTCTGACCGATAAAGATCTTCGTAGAATATGTGCGAGCCAATATGAGCATCCAGGTTACGCTATTGGTTATTGACCGGAGACATGTCTCGGTCATGTCTACATTGTTCTCGAACCCTTAGGGTCCGCACGCTTAAGGTTTCGATGATAGTTATATTATGAGTTTATAAGTTTTGATGTACCGAAGGAGTTCGGAGTCCCGGATGAGATCGGGGACATGACGAGGAGTCTCTAAATGGTCGAGACGTAAAGATCGATATATTGGACGACTATATTCGGACATCGTAAAGGTTCCGAGTGATTCGGATATTTTCGGAGGTACCGGGGAGTTACGGGAATACGAGGAAGAAGCAATGGGCCTTAATGGGCCTTAGTGGGAAGGACTAGGAGGTGGCGCGCGCCCCTCCCAAGCCCAGTCCGAATTGGACAAGGGGTTTGGGGCGCGGCCCCTCTCTCCCTTCCTTCCCCTCTTCCCCCGTTTCCCCCCTTCTCCTAGTTGGACTAGGAAAGGAGGAAACCTACTCCAACTAGGAGTAGGAATCCTACTCCCCTGGCACGCCCCTCCTAGGGCCTGCCTCCTCCCCCCTTGCTCCTTTATATACGGGGGCAGGGGGGCACCTCTAGACACACAAGTTGATCTTCATGATCGTTCTCTTAGCCGTGTGCGGTGCCCCCCTCCACCATAATCCTCGATAATATTGTAGCGGTGCTTAGGCGAAGCCCTGCGACAGTAGAACATCAAGATCATCACCACGCCGTCGTGCTGACGGAACTCTTCCCCGACACTTTGCTAGATCGGAGTCCGGGGATCGTCATCGAGCTGAACGTGTGCTAAAACTCGAAGGTGCCGTAGTTTCGGTGCTTGATCGGTCGGACCGTGAAGACGTACGACTACATCAACCGCGTTGTCATAACGCTTCCGCTTTTGGTCTACGAGGGTACGTAGACAACACTCTCCCCTCTCGTTGCTATGCATCACCATGATCTTTTGTGTGCGTAGGAATTTTTTTGAAATTACTACGTTCCACAACAGCCAGAACCTCCATGATTAGGTCGACCACAGCTGGGACCTCGACTTCAGTCGGATCCGTGGCGCTTTTGGGTTGTGGGGGCTCTTTAGTGAAAGGGTCTTCCTGAACTGTCGGCGTGTGAATATGCTCCAAGAATACATTGCTGGGAATGGCTTCTCTCTTGGAGCCTATCTTTGCCAATTCATTGGCTTCTTGATTTTTCAATCGGGGGATGTGGTGGAGTTCTAACCCCTCAAACTTCTTCTCAAGCTTTCTCATCGCCTTGTAGTAACCAGTCATGGCTGGGCTTCTAACGTCCCACTCCTTCATCACTTGATTAACTTCCAAATATGAGTCGTCGTAGACCATGAGGCGACGGACGCCGAGTGAGATGGCCATGCGCAACCCATACAGGAGTGCTTCGTATTCTGCTTCATTGTTGGAAGAATCAAAGTGAATCTGGAGGACATATCTGAGCTTGTCTCCTCGGGGGGATACCAGAACTACTCCAGCACCAGAACCGCTCAACATCTTGGATCCGTCAAAGAACATGGTCCAGTGCTCAGAGTGAACTTGAGTCGGCAGTTGCTGTTCGATCCACTCGGCGAGGAAATCTGCTATTGCTTGGGACTTGATAGCTTTCTTTGCCTCAAACTTGATATCCAAGGGAAGGAGTTCAATCGCCCATTTAGCCACTCGACCAGTTGCATTCCTGTTGTGCAGAATCTCTGACAATGGAGCGTCGCTGACGAGTGTAACAGAGTGATCTGAGAAGTAGTGTGCAACCTTCTTCGTGGTCATGTAAATTCCATAGACAAGCTTCTGATAGTGAGGATATCTCTGCTTTGACGGGGTCAGGACTTCAGAAATATAATAAACTGGGCGTTGAACTTTGTACGCTTTTCCTTCCTCTTCCCGCTCGACCGTAAGTACTGTACTGACGACTTGTCCAGTGGCTGCTATATAAAGCAAAAGAGGCTCTTTGCTGATTGGAGCAGCAAGCACCGGCTGGGTGGAAAGCAGGGCTTTTAGCTCTGCAAATGTTGTATCAGCTTCTGGAGTCCACTCGAACGTATCTGATTTCTTCATCAGTCGGTAAAGGGGCAGCGCCTTTTCACCGAGGCGAGAAATGAATCGACTTAGGGCGGCCAAGCAACCAGTAAGCTTCTGGACATCATGCACACGCACAGGGCGTTTCATTCGGAGTATAGCGCCTACTTTCTCTGGGTTAGCATCGATTCCTTGTTCGGAAACAAGAAAACCGAGTAACTTTCCGCCTGGAACTCCAAACGTACACTTTGCTGGATTGAGCTTGATATCATACCTTCTGAGGTTAGCAAAAGTTTCAGCGAGGTCGGTCAGCAGGTCGGAACCTTTACGTGACTTGACCACAATGTCATCCATGTATGATTCCACATTCCGACTGATCTGAGTGAGCAGGCACTTCTGAATCATTCGCATAAATGTGGCTCCGGCGTTCTTCAAGCCGAATGGCATTGTGACATAACAGAAGCACCCGAACGGGGTGATAAAAGCTGTCTTTATTTCGTCGGGTCCATACAGACGGATCTGGTGGTACCCGGAGTAGGCATCCAAAAAGGACAAACGCTCGCACCCAACAGTCGAGTCGACTATCTGATCGATGCGAGGGAGAGGGAAGTGATCTTTCGGGCAGGCCCGATTGATATGCTTGAAATCGATGCACATGCGGAGTGAGTCATCTTTCTTTGGGACCATGACAACATTGGCTAACCACTCGGAGTGGTAAATCTCTCAGATAAACTCAGCTGCCAAAAGCCGAGCCACCTCTTCGCCGATTGCTTTTCTTTTCTGGACGACGGACCGTCGAAGATGCTCTTTGACTGGTTTCACTTTCGGGTCGACTCTCTAACGATGCTCAGCCAGTCCCCTGGGAACACCTGGCATGTCGGAAGGCTTCCATGCAAAGATGTCCCAGTTCTCATGGAGGAACTGGATGAGCGCTTCTTCCTATTTGGAGTCGAGTGTGGTCGAAATGTGGGTCGGAGCTGCATTGGGGTCCGTCGGGTGAATGTGAACAGACTTCGTCTCGCCAGACGACTAGAATGCTGAATCTGTGGCTGGCTTCTTGGCTCGCAACAAGTCACTTGTGTCTACATTTTTCTGGTATTCTTGCAATTCTGCCATGACCATCTGGGCATCGGCGATCTTTGAGCCCTTCTGGAAACACTCTTCCGCCTTTTTCTGATTACCAGAGATAGTGATCACTCCTTTGGGACTAGGCATCTTCAATTTGAGGTACACGTAACAAGGTCGAGCCATGAATCGTGCATAAGCTGGCCTGCCCAGAATTGCATGATACGCACTCTGAAAATCCACGACTTCAAACGTCAACTTTTCTTTGCGGTAATTTTTGGCATCACCGAAAACCACGTTGAGTGCAATCTGACCGAGGGACGCAGCCTTCTTGCCTGGGATGACCCCATGGAAACTCATATGGCTTTCACTGAGTCTGGACATCGGAATGCCCATTCCTTTCAACATTTCTGCATACAGAATGTTCAGGCCACTGCCACCGTCCATCAGGACCTTTGTCAGTCGAGTGCCTTCGACAACCGGGTCGACTACCAGCGCTTGCCTCCCAGGGGTGGCGATGTGCACTGGGTGATCAGACTGGTCGAACGTAATGGCAGTCTGCGACCATTTCAAGTAATTGGGTGTCGCCGGAGCGACCATGTTCACTTCTCTGTTGATGACTTTCAATCGACTCTTGTTTTCAACATCAGCAAAAATCATCAGAGTGGAATTCACGTGAGGATAACCATCATCATCTTCCCCTTCACTCTCAGCCTTGTCTGCCTCCTTCTCCTTTTCCTTGGGCTGTTTCTCTCGGAACTGCTGGATCAGGAGCCGACACTGTCGAGTGGTATGCTTCGGGTAAATGAAATTACCTTCTTTGTGTTTTTTGGTGTGGATATGGCACGGCAGATCCAACACGTCATTTCCATCTTGATCTTTTACTTTCTTGGGGTTCCATGACCTTTTGGGCTTCCCCTTGAACTTTCCTTGAACCACAGCCAAGGCCTCACCCAGAGCAGCTGGTTCGGCCTTGCGATTTTGTTGCCGACTGGAGTTTCCTCCCCCGGCTTCGTGGGCGACTGCTTTGTGCTTGCCGCTTCGCAGTCGCTCCTCCTCTTCACCATTGGCATACTTGGTGGCGATTTCCATCATCCGAGTCAAAGTCATGTTTCCTGTCCGACTGAATTTCAGATTCAACTCCCGGTACCTGACGCCTTCCTTGAAAGCACAAATTGCCTGATGATCAGACACATCTTCCACCGTGTGGTGCAGGGTGATCCACCTCTGGATATAATCTCTCAAAGTTTCATTCGGTTTCTGGACACAACACTGTAATTCTGTCAAACCTGCTGGCCGCTTGCAAGTACCCTCAAACGTTCTGACAAACACTCGGGCGAGATCTTCCCAAGTATAGATGCTGCTAGGCGCCAACTGATTCAGCCACGCCCTAGCCGAGCCCTCCAACATCAGAGGAAGGTGTTTCATGGCCACCTCATCATTGCCGCCACCAATCTGGACAGCCACTCGGTAGTCTTCGAGCCAGGTCTCAGGCTTGGACTCTCCGGTGAACTTACTGACTCCAGTCGCCAACCTGAAGTTGGGGGGAATCACTGCAGCTCTGATAGCTCTGCTGAAGCACTCTGGGCCAGAGACATGCACCCTGTTGCTGGTTTGCGGGCCTCTGTCATGGCCATCTCGGTGAGCTCTGTTTCTGTCGACCAAGCCTTGTACGAGAATAGATCTCGCATCAAAGCTTGGCTCCCTGGGGTCGACTGGAATACCTCTTCCGACGCTGTTAGGGCGCCTATCTTCATGTGGCCGCGGCACGTACGACCCACTCCTTAGAGGAGGCGTGGGCACTCGACGGCGACCACCGCGATCGGCTCGACGATCATACTGCTCCTGGTTTCCGTACTGATCACGCCGCTCTCCACGTCCCTCACGCCTCGAGGGCGATCTCAGGCTACATTGATCAAGAAGGAAATCCAAAAGGAACTCGAGTTTTTGGTGCGATCGCTCGGGAATTGAGACTTATGAATTTCACTCAAAGAGTCTCATGAGCTCCTGAGGTATTAAAAGCATCTAAAACAGATATTATTGTGGATTCCCTCTCCTTGTGGGCTGGACTCCTTTTTACATGGACAGACAGGAAAGTGCCGACTGGACCGTATCTGCAACCACAGATCTGCTATGGATCCTATCCCGCGACTGAGACACGGCCATATTCTGCTCTCCTGCTGCCCGGAGCAAGGCCCTGATCTGCGCCAGACCTCAGCCAGCTTCTGACTGGGAAGGTTGAATCGACTCTGCTATCCGGGCCGCAGCTGCTAGGTTTTGGATCGATGTCCGGTATACCTGAGCCGGAGGTGGAAAAAGTTGGCGTCGGCTGGACTCAGGAGCACGTTGACGAGCGCGATCGTCGAGTGCGCGCTGTAGGTTCTCCAGCTGAGTGCGCTCAGCCAGATTGGCCAAGCGAGCCTGTTCCAAGGCCTGGGCCTCGAGCGTTTCTCCAACTATAGGAGTATGCAGGGCATCCATGTTTCGGCGACGAAGTTCTTCTCTCTGCTGCGAGGAGAGAGGCTCGGGCAGTACTCCTCGTGAACGCGCGACGGATCGCCGTTCCCGTCACCTCCGTCTTCACGATCGAAGCCAGGAGGACCGCGTGGTCCATTGACCATTAGGACTTCCGCTGCCGAGTCATTCCTGCCGCACTCGGATGCAGTCTCTACGGAGCCAGTCGAGAGATCGAACAGGCCGTAGAGAGACTCGTCGGGCTCGAGCGCCGCGACTTGAGGGGTGGCCGACTGGCGGGCCACCGCATGCTTCACCCACCGTTGAACCCTTGACCGGCCGGTGCACTTGTTCTGGCGGGTCGCAGGGAGGGGGAAAGCCGTTGGAGTCGACTGGTACTGGGTCGACAGTTGCCGCAGGAGGACGCCGCTGACGCACGCGCGAAAGTGCGTTCCCCTGCGGGCGGGGAGCACGTCGACATCGAGTGGCGCCTCCTGAAGCCAAGCGGAGTCATCGGCGACAAACACGAGCGCGCCGAGACGGATCTCGCGGCCCTCAGCCAAACCTCCGCTTGGAACCATGATGATTGGGATCGGAAAAATTGCAACTTCTCCAATAAGTCGCTAAGACACCTGCCCCACGGTGGGCGCCAACTGTCGTGGATCTAAGACTGACAGTAGAATGGGGGGTAGGTATGAGGAGGCAAGATCCTAGCTATGGAGTAGTTCTACACATGAGTTTTACGAGTTCAGGCCCTTCTCGGAGGAAGTAACAGCCCTACGTCTCGGTGCCCTGAGGCGGTCGACTGGATTATATGTGTGTGTGTGTTTACAAAAGTGCGAACCCTTGTCCCAGAGAAGGGGGGTGGCTTATATAGAGTCCGCCAGGACCCCAGCTCCCCTCCGTTACACAGGGTTCAATGTTCATAAAGGTGGGGCATTACTGGTAACGTCTACAATGAAGTGTTATAAATGTTCATAATGCTATGGTTTAAGTCACGACCGTTGCAGAGTGGAGGGCTTCTCGTCTTCTGGTGGTCGAGTGTCTTCAAGGTGGTCGAGTGTCTTCAAGGAAGTCGAGTGAGCACATCTTCATGGTCAAGTGGATGATGTTTTCTCTTCGACTGCTTCTGATTCTTTGTAAAGATGTCCTTGGGGAGGGTATGCTGGATAGGTCCATGACCCTACCCTAGGTACATAGCTTCATAACCACCCACGGGCGGCGCGACAACCTCCAGGACGCCCTCCCCGGCGCCCACAGCGTGCTCTTCCCATGGTGTGCACGACGAGCGTGACCACGCCGGCGACCCTCGACACCGCCGTGGGAAGAGCCCTGTGCATCATCTGCAGGATGAAGGAGGCCAGCCTGCCCGCCGAAGTGCTGGCGACAATGACACACAGCCGCTGGGCCGTGATAGAGCTCCTTCTAACGTGGTTAGAAGTCGAAGCACGCCACGGTCCACACAGCTTTCGCCACCACCCACGCCAGCAGAAGGTTTGGCGCGCGCGTAGCTGCTCCTCGACTTCCCTCCTGCTGCGGAGAAGCTCGACTAGTGGAGAGTGATAACCCACAAGTATAGGGGATCACAACAGTTTTCGATAAGTAAGAGTGTCGAACCCAACGAGGAGCTAAAGGTAGGACAAATATTCCCTCAAGTTCTATCGACCACCGATACAACTCTACGCACGCTTGACGTTCGCTTTACCTAGAACAAGTATGAAACTAGAAGTACTTTGTAGGTGTTGTTGGATAGGTTTGCAAGATAATAAAGAGTACGTAAATAAAAAGTAGGGGCTATTTAGATAAAGAAACAATAAAGTAAATATAGCGAGTGTGGAAAAGTGGTGGTAGGAGTTGCGGAATTGCCCCTAAGCAATTGACTACTTTACTAGACCGATAGCAAGTATTATGTGGGAGAAGCCACTGCTAGCATGTCATCCCTGACTTGGAATTATATGCACTTATGATTGGAACTATTAGCAAGCATCCGCAACTACTAATGTTCATTAAGGTAAAACCCAACCATAGCATTAAGGTATATTGGACCCCCTTCAATCCTGTATGCATCAATTTCTATGCTAGGTTGAAGCTTCTGTCACTCTTGCCCTCCAATACATAGTCCTATCAACATACAACTAACCCTAGGGTGTGATCCACGCGCGCAATCATATGATGGGCACCAAAGGACAGCAACATAACCACAAGCAAATTAAATCAATCATAGCAATTCATCAACCACCGATAGGACAACGAAAATCTACTCAGACATCATAGGATGGCAACACATCATTGGATAATAATATGAAGCATAAAGCACCATGTTCAAGTAGAGGGTACAGCGGGTTGCGGGAGAGTGGACCGCTGTAGATAGAGGGGGGAAGGTGATGGAGATGTTGGTGAAGATGGCGGAGGTGTTGGAGTAGATCGCGGTGATGATGATGATGGCAATGGCAGCGTTCCGGCGCCACCGGAACAGAAGGGGAGAGGGGGCCCCTTCGTCTTCTTCTTCCTTGACCTCCTCCCTAGATGGCAGAAGGGTTTCCCCTCTGGTCCTTGGCCTCCATGGCATGGGAGGGGCGAGAGCCCCTCCAAGAATGGATCTGTCTCTCTGTCTCTCTCTGTTTCTGCGTTCCCAGATTCTTCCCTTTCACCGTTTCTATATTCCCGGAGATCCGTAACTCCGATTGGGCTGAAATTTTGACACGATCTCTATCCAGAAATTAGCTTTCTTGCGGCGAAAGAAGGGCTCCAACCGCCTTACGGGGTGGCCACGAGGGTCAGGGGCGCGCCTGACACCCTGGGGCGCGCCCCCCTACCTCATGCCCCCCTCGGGCACCATCTCGCGATGATTCCACCTCCCAAAATTCATAAATATTCCAAAATAAATCTCCGTCAGTTTTTATTCCGTCTGGACTTCGTTTGTTATGGGTTTTTTGCGAAACAAAAAACATGCAACAAACAGGAACCGGCACTGGGCACTGGATCAATACGTTAGTCCCAAAAATAGTATAAAAAGTTGCCAAAAGTATATGAAAGTTGTAGAATATTGGCATGGAACAATCAAAAATTATAGATACTACGGAGACGTATCAACATCCCCAAGCTTAATTCCTGCTCGTCCTCGAGTAGGTAAATGATAAAAAAGATAATTTTTGATGTGGAATGCTACCTAGCATAATCTTGATCATGTAATCTAATCATGGCATGAATATTAAGACACGAGTGATTCAAAGCAATAGTCTATCATTTGACATAAAAACAATAATACTTCAAGCCTACTAATAAAGCAATCATGTCTTTTCAAAATAACATCGCCAAAGAAGGTTATCCCTACAAAATCATATAGTCTGGCTATGCTCCATCTTCACCACACAAAATATTCACATCATGCACAACCCCGATGACAAGCCAAGCAATTGTTTCATACTTTTGACGTTCTCAAACCTTTTCAACTTTCACGCAATACATGAGCGTGAGCCATGGACATAGCACTATAGGTGGAATAGAATATGATGGTGGAGAAGAAAAAAGGAGAAGATAGTCTCACATCAACTACGCGTATCAATGGGCTATGGAGATGCCCATCAATAGATATCAATGTGAGTGAGTAGGGATTGCCATGCAACGGATGCACTAGAACTATAAGTGTATGAAAGCTCTAACTGAAACTAAGTGGGTGTGCATCCAACTTTCTTGCTCATGAAGACCTCGGGCATTTGAGGAAGCCCATCATCGGAATATACAAGCCAAGTTCTATAATGAAAATTCCCACTAGTATATGAAAGTGATAACTCAAGAGACTCTCTATATGAAGAACATGGTGCTACTTTGAAGCACAAGTGTGGAAAAAGGATAGTAACATTGCCCCTTCTCTCTTTTTCTCTCATTTTTTTATTTTTTTTATTTTTTTATTTTTTTGGTGGGCTTCTTTGGCCTCTTTTTTATTTGGGCTTCTTTGGCCTCTTTTATTTATTTTTAAAGTCCGGAGTCTCATCCCGACTTGTGGGAGAATCACAGTCTCCATCATCCTTTCCTCACTGGGGCAATGCTCTAATAATGATGATCATCACACTTTTATTTACTTACAACTCAATATTACAACTCGATATCTAGAACAAAGATATGAGTCTATATGAATGCCTACGGCGGTGTACCGGGATGTGCAACGATCAAGCGTAGCAATGCCATCAAAAAACGGACAAGCCATGAAAACATCATGCTAGCTATCTTACGATCATGTAAAGCAATATGACAATGAATGCTCAAGTCATGTATATGATGATGATGGAAGTTGCATGGCAATATATCTCGGAATGGCTATGGAAATGCCATGATAGGTAGGTATGGTGGCTGTTTTGAGGAAGATATAATGAGGCTTATGTGTGATAGAGCGTATCATATCACGGGGTTTGGATGCACCAGCGAAGTTTGCACCAACTCTCGAGGTGAGAAAGGGCAATGCACGGCACCGAAGAGGCTAGCAATGATGGAAGGGTGAGAGTGCGTATAATCCATGGACTCAACATTAGTCATAAATAACTCACATACTTATTGCAAAAATCTATTAGTCATCGAAACAAAGTACTACGCTCATGCTCCTAGGGGGATAGATTGGTAGGAAAAGACCATTGCTCATCCCCGACCGCCACTCATAAGGAAGACAATCAATAAACACCTCATGCTCCGGCTTCGTTACATAACGGTTCACCATACGTGCATGCTACGGGACTTGCAAACCTCAACACAAGTATTTATCAATTTATCAATTTCACAATTACTCGACTAGAATGACTCTAATATCACCATATTTATATCGCAAAACTACTGCAAGGAATCAAACATATCATATTCAGCGATCTACAAGTTTATGTAGGATTTTATGACTAACCATGTGAATGACCAGTTCCTGTCATCTCTCTAAATAGATATAAGTGAAGCACGGGAGTTTAATTCTTTCTACAAAAGATATTCCCATGCTCTAACAAATCAAAGTGAAGCAAAAGAGTATTCTACAAATGGCGGTTGTCTATGTAAAGAGAAACAGGCAATCCAAACTTCAAATGATATAAGCGAAGCACATGAAGCATTCTATAAAGCCATACTCAAAAGATATAAGTGAAGTGCAAAGAGCATTCTATAAATCAACCAAGGATTATCTCATACCAGCATGGTGCATAAAATAAAAATGAAAACTAAATGCAAAAGACGCTCCAAGATTGCACATATCGCATGAACGAAACGAATCCGAAAACATACCGATACTTGTTGAAGAAAGAGGGGATGCCTTCCCAGCATCCCCAAGCTTAGACGCTTGAGTCTCCTTGAATATTTACTTGGGATGCCTCAGGCATCCCCAAGCTTGAGCTCTTGCCTCTCTTCCTTCTTCTCACATCGAGACCTTCTCGATCATCAAACACTTCATCCACACAAAACTTCAACAGAAAACTCGGTAAGATCCGTTAGTATAATAAAGCAAATCACTTATCTAAGTACTGTTGCAAACCAATTCATATTTTGTTTGTGCATTGTCTCTACTGTAATATAACTTTTTCATGGCTTAATCCACTAATATAAATTGATAGTTTCATCAAAACAAGCAAACTATGCATTAAAAACAGAATATGTCTAAAACAGAACAGTCTGTAATAATCTGAACATTCACCATACTTCAGATACTTGAAAAATTCTACCAAAATTAGGAAAAATAAACAATTTGTATAGGAAGGCAGTGCAAAAATAATCAGAACCATTTGACGTTCTAGCTAAAAATGTAAAATCGCGCACTACAGCCAAAGTTTCTGTCTTGCACCGTACAAACCATCAAGCAAATGTAAACATCCTAAAGGCAAATCTTGGCACATTATTTTTATTATACAATGGAATTGTACAAGGGGATAATTATTTTTATTGAAAAGTTTATGTAATCAAGATTCACAAAGTTTCCGTGAGCACGAACAAAGTTCAAGGCTAGCTCCCACTTCATCAATGCTTGTCTTTCTCACTTTCGCTTTCCTTTTTGAAAAAGTTTTGGGTTACCCTCTTTATTTTTGTTGTTTTTAAACTATATAAAATCACTCAATAGAAATAAATGACTCTCTAAAACTTCCGGGTTGTCTCCCTGGCAGCGCTTTCTTTAAAGCCATTAAGCTAGGCATATAGTGCTCAAGTAGTGAATCCACCCGGATCCCAAGGTATATCAAAGCCAATTCTAATTAGCAATGATTTGTAATTTAGTAGTGAGCACAAAGTAACATATATCATGTAATGACGAAGTCTAACTCTCTTCCTATGCATCGGCATGTCATAAAAGAACAATTCATGCACACAAAGTAAAGGCCAATGCATAATATAAACAATTTCTTGCAATTCTATCATATTGGAAACATAGAGAGGTGGAGATATAGTTCCTCTCTCATAATAATTGCAACTAGGAGCAGCAAACACATGCATATTATATTCATCAAAATCATCATGTGCAAAGGTAAAAGGCAACCCATCAATATAATCCTTAATAAAAGCAAACTTCTCTGATATAGTGTAATCGGGAGAATTCAAAAAGATAATAGGACTATCATGCGTGGGTGAAATAGCAACAATTTCATGTTTAACATAAGGAACTATAGCAAGTTCATCTCCATAAGCATAATTCGTATTGGCACCTTGGCCACAAGCATAGCAAGCATCATCGAAAAGGGATATTTCAAAAGAATCGACGGGATCATAACAGTCATCATAGCAATCATCCTTCGGTAAGCACGAAGGGGAATTAAACAATGTATGAGTTGAAGAGTTACTCTCATTAGAAGGTGGGCACGGATGATCAATCCGCTCTTCCTCCTTTTGTTCTTTGCTCTCCTCATCATCTTTTTCATTCAATGAGCTCACAGTTTCATCAATTTCTTCTTCCATAGACTCCTGCAAAATATTAGTCTCTTCTTGGGCAGCGGAGTATTCCTCAATATATTGTTTAACATAGGTATTAGAAGCATAATTATCATAGCAATATTTAAGTATAGCAAAATTTTCAGATTTGTGAAAAGTAGCATCATACTTTTCAATCAAAGAAGCAATTTCATAAGCACCCTCAAAAGCAACAAATTCTTCAATTTGTTGAACATCATAGTAACTATAAACACCTTTAGCATAAGAAGATAAGATTCCATTATCAATAAAATCACATTGGTAGGGAAGGTGTTTCTTAGGGTTTTCAGAACAACAAGTAAAATCATATAATTCACATAAATTCCAAGCATAGCATTGCAAACGTTGAATTTGACTCCATAATAATTTCCCTTTTTCAGATATACGGTGTCGCACATAACAAGCACGCTCATCTAAAGATTTGCCCTCAACTAAGCTAGTTGGGGTTTCAGCATGAGCACATAGGGATCGAAGATGATCCAAGTAATAAGCTTCAGCAGTGTGATAGATTTTGAGTGGTTCTTCAACCATTGGTTCAGTAGGTACAACTAATTTTTTTGGTATTTTGTGTTTCCTACCCATAACTAAAGATAGAAAACAACTAAGAACAGCAAATAAAAATTACTTAGTGATAAAGCAAACAAGCACACACGAGAATATTCACCCCACGCTATTGCTCCCCGGCAACGGCGCCAGAAAAAGGTCTTGATAACCCACAAGTATAGGGGATCGCAACAGTTTTCGATAAGTAAGAGTGTCGAACCCAACGAGGAGCTAAAGGTAGGACAAATATTCCCTCAAGTTCTATCGACCACCGATACAACTCTACGCACGCTTGACGTTCGCTTTACCTAGAACAAGTATGAAACTAGAAGTACTTTGTAGGTGTTGTTGGATAGGTTTGCAAGATAATAAAGAGTACATAAATAAAAAGTAGGGGCTGTTTAGATAAAGAAACAATAAAGTAAATATAGCGAGTGTGGAAAAGTGGTTGTAGGAGTTGCGGAATTGCCCCTAAGCAATTGACTACTTTACTAGACCGATAGCAAGTATTATGTGGGAGAGGCCACTGCTAGCATGTCATCCCTAACTTGGAATTCTATGCACTTATGATTGGAACTATTAGCAAGCATCCGCAGCTACTAATGTTCATTAAGGTAAAACCCAACCATAGCATTAAGGTATATTGGTCCCCCTTCAATCCCATATGCATCAATTTCTATGCTAGGTTGAAGCTTCTGTCACTCTTTCCCTCCAATACATAGTCCTATCAACATACAACTAACCCTAGGGTGTGATCCATATGCGCAATCATATGATGGGCACCAAAGGACAGCAACATAACCACAAGCAAATTAAATCAAGCATAGCAATTCATCAACCACCGATAGGACAACGAAAATCTACTCAGACATCATAGGATGGCAACACATCATTGGATAATAATAGGAAGCATAAAGCACCATGTTCAAGTAGAGGGTACAACGGGTTGCAGGAGAGTGGACCGCTATAGATAGAGGGGGAAGGTGATGGAGATGTTGGTGAAGATGGTGGAGGTGTTGGAGTAGATCGCGGTGATGATGATGATGGCCACGGCAGACCAGCGCCACCGGAAGAGAAGGGGAGAGGGGGGCCCTTCGTCTTCTTCTTCCTTGACCTCCTCCCTAGATGGGAGAAGGGTTTCCTGTAACGCCCCGAGATCGTTGCGCCACGTGTCTTCCAGTTATTCGCTGTTGTTGCCTTGTCATTTGTTTGTGTGTCATGCATTTCATATCATGTCACCATGTGCATCGCATTTCCATACGTGTTCGTCTCATGCATCCGAGCATTTTCCCCGTTGTCCGTTTCTCAATCCAGCGCTCCTATGTCCTCCGGTGTCCCCTTTTACCTCTTTTCGTGTGCGGGTATTCAACATTCTCGGATTGGACCAAGATTTGACAAGCGGCCTTGGTTTACTACCGGTAGACCGCCTGTCAAGTTTCGTGCCATTTGGACTTCGTTTGATACTCCAACAGTTAACCGAGGAACCTAAAAGGCCTCGTGTGTGTTGCAGCCCAACACCCTTCCAAAGTGGCCCAAAACCCACCTAAACCCTCTCCATCATCTAGAGCGTTCGATCACGATCGTGTGGCAGCAAACCGCACCTCATTTGGAGCTTCCTAGCTCCCTCTACCTCTATAAATAGACCCCCCACGAAAATCCCGGGTCTCCTCTCCCCGAAACCCAAAAAATCTCATCTCAGCGCGCCGGACTTTGTCCGCCCGCATCGGACACGCCGCGCCGCCGCCCCGCACGAGTGGCGTCCCGCCACATGGCGCCCGCCGCCCTCCGCGGGCCGGGAAGCCCGATCCGGGCCCCCGTGGCCCGTCTCCTCGTCGCCGCCGCCCGCAGGAGGGAGCTGCCCGACGCCACCGCCTCTCCTCTCGCCGGTGCCCGTGCCACCGTACGCCGCCGACCACCGCCGCCGCCATTGCCGCTCCGACGCCGGCGCCGCCCCATCCTCGCCGCACCACCATGCGGGCCCCGCGCCTCGCTGACCGACGCCGCGCGCCGCTCTCCTCCGTCTCTGGCCACCGGAGGCAAGACCGACGACCTCTCCTTCCTCCTCGACTCCGGCAACCTGTTCCGGCGAAGCTCTGGAGAGACCTCGAACCGCATGCAAATCGGGCCAGATCCAGATCCACCTCGGGTTGACTTTTTCCCTCAAAAACCCTAGTTTTTTATGCAACTTTGACATGCCATAACTCTACATCCGTAGCTCCGATTCGTGCGTGTAGCATATCAAAATGTTCTTCTCGATGAGTACATCATTTCATCTCATTGCATCATTTTCATTTGAGCTCATCTTGATGCCCGAAATGTCGTTGGAAGAGGGCTATGTGAGGAATATGTCAGATCTATTTTAGCAAATGACCTTTTGTCATTTTTCCCTGATTATTGTGTGCATGCTATGATCTTGAGCTCTATAGGTGTTTTGTAGAGTGCCATGCCATCTTTACAGGGGTGTATGCCATGTATTTTTGTGATCTTCGTGGTGACTAGCACAAGCATGCAAAGTAGCTTACTCGGTGATGCTGATTTCAGGGACTTAGAATTTCACTAAGTCCTTGTCCTGATATTGTTTTTATGCCAGATGTTCATGTTGTTTCCTAGTGATCCGTGCCTCTTTTGAGGATTATCAGTAAGGATGTTTTGTCAATATTTTTGTGCTATATCCATCCTTAGCTTTATTTGCAATTATGGAGCACTCTACCTTGAGTCAATCGAGCTCTACTTTTGCTATAAAATGTTCCTGGCAGATTGTTAACTTGTTTAGCATTTTTGCCAAGCTTGTTATTGTTGATCCGTGCATGCTATAATGTTGTTTTTGCCATGTCTAGCTTCTATGCCATGTCTTCTTGCTGGGTGTATGCTTAGCTTGTCATGCAATGCCTCATAGTGAGTGCATTGAGCTCGTGAACATGCCTACTTGTTAATCTGTTTTGCATGCTCCAGCTTTTCACTAAGTCTGAATCTGTTTATGTTTTTGCTATGTTCACATGCTTGCAATTGTTTTCTCTGATCCCTTTTGGCTCTTGGTCACTAAGGGACTTTTGTTATATGCTTTGAGTAGCTTCATGCCATGCCTTAATTTGCCATGTTATGTTCCTGTAGCATGTAGTTTTCATGCAAAAAAATTGCTTCCTCATAATAAATTCCTGTTTTGTTGTTATTTCACCAAGTCTGAAACCTGTTATCTTTTGCACTTTTTCCATACTTGTTTGAACCTGTTATTGAGTGAATTAGTCGTAGCTCAGTGTTCATCGTTTGTCAAGCATCATGAGTGGATCCCTGCCATGTATTTTGTTGCTATGTTTGGGTGCTGTAGCATATTTATCTTGATGCATTTAGATGGCTACTTGTTGTTTATCGCAGACCGGTGCCATATTTGTTTTGCTTGCCATTTCCAAACCGTGCATCCGATTCCGGTGATCTATATATCAATTTCGACTGAAATCAACTCATCTTTCCAGCGGCACTCTTGGTTTTCCAAGTTGAGGCCAGGTTCAATCTTTCCTTTCCGAAGTATGCATATGCATTGCATATCACATCCCGCATATCATGCCATGTTTTGCATCATGTTGTTTGTGCATTGCACGTGGTTGATTGTGTCTCCCTTTGCTTGTGTTCTTGCTTTGGGTAGAGCCGAGAGACCAGTACGTGATTGAGGAACCAGTTGAGTATGTTTACAAGGATCAAGCTTACGTCAACTCGGAGAACTTTGAATGCAAGATGACCATACCCTCGAAATCACTTCTATCTTTGCTTGCTAGATGCTCGCTCTTTTTCTATGCCTATGCTACGATACCTACCACTTGCTTATCATGCCTACCAATTGCCATGTCAATCCTCTAACCCACCATGTCCTAGCAAACCGTTGTTTGGCTATGTTACCGCTTTGCTCAGCCCCCTCTTATAGCGTTGCTAGTTGCAGGTGAAGATTGGAGATCGTTCCTTATTGGAACATGTTTATTTCGGGATATCACAATATTATCTTGTTTATCTTAATGCACCTATATACTTGGTAAAGGGTGGAAGGCTCAGCCTTATGCCTGGTGTTTTGTTCCACTCTTGCCGCCCTAGTTTCCGTCATACCGATGTTATGTTCCTTGATTTTGCGTTCCTTACGCAGTTGGGTGATAATGGGAACCCCTTGACAGTTCATCTTGAATAAAACTCCTCCAGCAAGGCCCAACCTTGGTTTTACCATTTGCCACCTAAGCCTTTTCCCTTGGGTTTCGCGAACTCAAGGGTCATCTTTATTTTAAACCCCCGGGCCAGTGCTCCTCTGAGTGTTGGTCCAACCTGTCAACCGCCGGTGGCCACCAGGCGCAACTCTGGGCTGGCCTACCGGAAGTTTGGACAATCTGGTGTGCCCTGAGAACGAGATATGTGCAGCTCCTATCGGGATTTTTCGGCACATCCGGGTGGCTTTGCTGGTCTTGTTTTACCTGTCGAAATGTCTTGTAACCGGGATTCCGAGTCTGATCGGGTCTTCCCGCTAGAAGGAATATCCTTCGTTGACCGCGAGAGCTTGTGATGGGCTAAGTTGGGACTCCCCTGCAGGGATTTGAACTTTCGAAAGCCGTGCCCGCGGTTATGGGCAGATGGGAATTTGTTAATGTCCGGTTGTAGAGAACTTGTCACATGACTTAACTAAAATACATCAACCGTGTGAGTAGCCGTGATGGTCTCTTCCCGGCGGAGTCCGAGAAGTGAACTCGGTGTTGGAGTAATGCTTGACGTAGGTTGTTCCAGGATCACTTCTTGATCATAGTTGTTCGGCCGTGCTTTTGCCTTCTCTTCTCGCTCTCTTTTGCGTATGTTAGCCACCATATATGCTAGTCGCGTGCTGCAGCTCCACATCATGCCTTTACCCTTCCTATAAGCTTAAATAGTCTTGATCGCGAGGGTGTGAGATTGCTGAGTCCCCGTGTGTAAGTGCATCTAGTGCCACCCCTAGTTGGTTTTGGAGTATTGACGACAAACCTAGTTGAGGGACTAATGTGTTTGTGAGAATTGCAGGATAACACAGGTAGAAGTCCCTCATTGATTCGGTTTTCCTACCAGAGATGACCCCTAAAAATGTATGAAGACATTGAAGTCAAAGGTGGTATATGAAGATATTCACATTGAAGACTATGACAAGAGAAGACACCACATGAAGCCTATGGAGCTCGAAGACTTAGATCTTTCGTAGTTCTCTTTCTTCTGTGTTGAGTCATAGGAACCACCGTACTGTTAAGTGGGGTCCAAGAGAACCAGTCAGAATGACTGAAGTGATGCTTAAACAAAACCTATGTCTTCGAGTGAAGACTTTGAGAGCGAATCTTGTCCAGAGTCGGGAAAGTCAGCTTTTCTTGAAGCCCAAGTAAAGTTGCCGTGTGAGTTTGAAATCTGACCGTTGGAACACGTGTCAGTTCCTTAGTGACCCAGGGTCATTTCGGAGAAATCAGGTCGGGTTGCCAAGTGGCTATAAATAGCCCACCATAAACGGTTGGCTTCTCAGATTCAGAGTACGGCCTTTGTCGTTTGAGAGCAACCCACCTCGAAGCCTTTGAGAGAGAATTCCTTGCGAGGATAAAGCCCTAACCACCCAGAGCCAAAGAGAATTAGGCATCACTTAAGTCTTCTTGTCTGTGTGATCTGAAGACTTATTACACTTGAGGACTGTGCATCCTCCAGCCGGTTAGGCATCGTGTTCTGAGCATCCAAGAGACATTGTGGATTGCCGGTGAACAAAGTCTTTGAAGGTTTGGGAGTCTACCTTGAAGACTTACCAGAGTGATTGGGCGAGGTCTGTGTGACCTTAGCTCAAGGGGAATACGGTGAGGACTGGGTGTCCTGAGCTGCGTGTTCAGGACTGGGTGTCCGGGACTGTGTGTCCTAAGGTTTAAATACCTACGCCCTAACCAGACGTACAGTTGTCACAGCAACTGGAACTGGTCCAACAAATCATTGTCTTCAGCGAGTCATTGGTTTCATCTTCCCTTCCCTTTACTTACTGTTACTCCTTGTGAAGTCATTGTATGTTCGCACTATCTTTTGTCTTCACTGAGTGACTACGTGTTCTGTGTGGCTTCACAATATCTTCCTACCTGATCCTTACTACATTGCTGCTATTAGTCATTGTGCTTTCACTCTATTGAATACTTGACTATGGCTTGCCTAGTGTAGTCTACCTTCCGCTGCAGGGTAATAGGTTTATTTCTATCGTTTGTCTTCATAACTTCCACGTTTTGAAGACTTTCATAAAAATCGCCTATTCACCCCCCCTCTAGTCGATATAACGCACTTTCAATTGGTATCAGAGCAAGGTGCTCCCTTGTTCTGTGTGATTCCGTTTAACCACCTAGAGTTTTAGCTATGTCGACTGCAGGGATAATTAAAGTCTCCGTTGCGTGCCCCGTCTTCGATGGAACTGAATATCCCTACTGGAAGAATAAGATGCGCATGCATCTTGAAGCCATTGATGTCGACCTATGGTATGTCGTCAAGAACGGCATTCCCAAGGCTGGAGAAGGTGTCACTGCTGTTGATGTCAAGAAGTTCGTTCAACTGGACTCTACTGCCAAGAATATCATCTGTGGTCATCTGACCAAAGGACAGTATGGCCGTGTGAGTGCTTTGGAAACATCTAAGCTGGTCTGGGACTGGCTCTCCAAGGTCAATGAAGGCGTCTCAACCCAGAGAGATCGGAGAATCAGTGTCCTTCGCAACCTCTTCAACCGCTTCAAGCGAAATGACAATGAGAATGTCCAGCTCACATTTGACCGACTCACTGACATCACAAATGAGCTTCAAGCCCTCGGCGCTACTGAGATCACCAAACATGAAGTCGTCAAGACACTACTGAGATCACTTGATAGTTCGTTTGACACCCTAGCCCTGATGATTCAAGAACGTCCTGATTTCAAGACACTCGATCCGTCTGACATACTTGAGAGGCTCAACACACATGAGTTTCAGCTTTCTAAGAAAAGAGATATCTATGGTCCAAACTATGGGCGAACTCGTGCCTTGAAGGCAAAAGCTGTCTCCTCATCTGAAGAAGAATCTGACAGCAGTTCGGATGATCCTGAAGACATTGGAAGGGAACTTGCTATGCTTGTGATGAAGTTCCAAAAATTCACCAAGAAGAAAGGTTTCAGAAAGTCTTCCCGATCAAGCTCAAGGAATGATGAAGCTTTTGCTCACGACTACAAGAAGAAAACATGTCGCAAGTGCAAGAAACCTGGCCACTTCATCTCTGAGTGTCCACAGTGGGACAATGACAACAAAAAGAAGAAGAAGAGCAAGGAATATGACTCTGACGACAAGAAGAAGAAGAAATACTCAAAGTCTTCTTCCAAGTCTTCCTCAAAGTCTTCATCACACAAGAAGAGCTCATATGGCAAGGAACGTGCGTTTGTTGGCAAGGAAATGGATTCAGAGGAGGAGTCCGCTTCTGAGGAGGCGGAGGTGGAGTCTGAGGAGGAGTCTGATTCAGGCGTCGCAAGTCTGGCTACAGCATACGTTGCCAAGTCCATCTTCAACACTGAAGACAATGACTTCATCACCGACACCGATGCAAATGACAAGGACTACTCCGCTTCTACCTACTGCTTCATGGCACGCGGTGCCAAGGTAAACACACGCACTACTCACTATCAAACATCTAGTGACGATGACTCTGATTGTGGTTCAAAACCCAGCTACAAAACACTTGCTAAAATTGCAACTGAACAACAGAAGGCTATGGAACATATTCAAAAACTGTTAGACAGAAGCGATGATCTGTTAGGTGCTGAAATGACTCGATCTGAATCCTTAATTGAAGACATAAAAAATCTTCACGTTAAGTATGAGGAACTTGAAAGTCGTCATGAAACTCTCTCAACAACTCATGAAAAGCTTTCCTATGATTATCTTCAAAAGAAGCAAGATCTTGAGAAATTGAGAGCGGCTCATGAAGATCTTCAAAAGGAAAACGAGTCACTTCGCGCCAAACAAATCAGTTCCGCTCAGGAAGGATTTGAACCACCATGTCTTAAATGCATTGAGCGTGATAATGCTACTTCTGTTGCTGAATGTTCTACTGCTACTACTATTGCAATATCTTCAACTGTTGATGTGGTAACTAACCCCTCTGCTGAGGTTACCACTGCTATTGCTGATGAGAATGCTAGGTTGAAGACATTGCTTGAAACAGGGATGTACAAAAGTCTTAAAGGGCATCAGACACTATGTGATGTCCTCAAAAAGCAGATTCTGAACCGAAACCCGAGGAAAGAGGGTGTTGGGTTCGTGAGGAAAATGAATGCTGATGGCTCTTACTGGAAACCTGAGCAGTACCCCAAAACCACGTGGGTTGCTGCAAAGGAACCTTCAGCAGATCCATCCAATCTATCTGGCTTCACTTGTGCTAACCCCATTATCATTGATGAATCCCTTGATGCAAACTATAAACTGTTTAAGAATCAGAATGGTGAAGTGTTTGCCAGGTACATTGGTACTAACTGCAAGAATGGACCGCCTATGAAGAAGATCTGGGTTCTGAAAAGGTGTCTGGAGAATCTTCCTGTGAATGTCATCATGACACCTCACGTGAAGAAGACAAACCTCAGACCAAAGGCTTCATACGGTCCAAAGGCTTCATACAGACAGAGGACTCACCCGAGTCGCACTAACGCAAATGTTTTGCAGGGAAACCATACTCAGGCATATGAATATGAGAGCGGTTCATCAAACCGCCATGTTCATAAGACCAAGAACTATTCTGCTTATTCTTATGAGTAGTATTGTCCGCCTGCAAGACTGTTTGCTAGGGCTCCAAAGCCAAAGTTCTCAGATGCTGCACTTAGACTTATTGCTTCTAAGCCACCCTTGAAGATGTGGGTGGCTAAGAAAGCTTAACTCTCTTTTGCAGGGAAAGGTCTCTAGCAGAAAACAAAAATCGTCTGACGCTATTGCTGGGGACCTTAAACAAATTGTAGGGCGCAAGATCAAATGCCCGAATGGTCTTACTATGTACTTCGTTCCTGAGTCGCTTGCTACTCTCCCTATTAGTCCTAATCTGGATCTAAGCTTTCATAACCCACTGGTTCGTCAAATGTTTTTGCTTCACAATGCTCTTCGTGAAGCCTATCCCCCTAACTACAGTGTAGGGTACAACACCAGCGTCTTCAGAATGGATTATTGATAGTGGGTGTACAAATCACATGACTGGCAAAAGAAGCCTTCTTATGGACTCAACCTTACGTCCATTCGACAAGAGCCACATCACATTTGCTGACACTGGTAAAAGTAAGGTATTGGGTCTAGGTAGAGTTACAATCTCAAGGGATCAACACATGGATAAAGTCATGCTTGTTGAATCCCTTGGGTTCAACTTAATGTCTGTCTCAATGCTTTGCGATTTAAACATGATCGTAATATTTGGAAAATATCGTTGCCTTGTTCTAATGGAATCTGACAAGTCTCTAGTATTTGAAGGGTATCGAAAAGATGATTTGTACGTGGTAGATTTCTCAGCAGGACCACAGCTTGCCGTATGTCTTCTAGCAAAAGCTTCAGAATGCTGGCTCTGGCATTGGAGGCTTGGGCATGCTAGCAACAAGAAGCATGTCATAGGCATCGAGGGCGTCAAGTTCAAGAAAGATCACTTATGCGGTGCCTGTGAGGCGGGAAAGATGACGAAGGCCAAACATCCCTCGAAGACAATCATGACCACTACTCGACCCTTCGAACTGCTTCACATGGATCTTTTCGGTCCCACTCATTACTCAACTCTTACTACTACTGCTTGTCTCTATGGCTTTGTCATTGTTGATGATTATTCTAGATATACTTGGGTGCACATAATCCTTTACAAGACTGAAGTGCAGGATGTCTTCAGACGCTTCGCCAATCGAGCAATGAACAACTATGGCGCCAAGATAAAGCATATCAGAAGTGACAATGGCACTGAATTCAAGAACACTGGCCTTGATACATATCTTGATACCTTGGGCACCACACATGAATTCTCAGCCCCGTACACGCCACAGCAGAATGGGGTCGTCGAACGCAAGAACAGAACACATTGAGATGGCCAGAACGATGCTAGATGAATACAAGACTCCAAGAAAATTCTGGACTGAAGCCATTGATACTGCATGCCATACAATCAATCGTGTTTATCTTCACAAGCTTCTGAACAAGACATCTTATGAGCTCCTTACTGGCAAGAAGCCAAATGTCAGTTACTTCAGAGTATTTGGCGCCAGGTGCTGGATCAAGGACCCACATCACACCTCAAAGTTTGCACCAAAAGCACATGAGGGTTTTATGCTTGGATATGGAAAGGATTCGCACTCCTACAGAGTCTTCAATCTCTTTCATTACAAAGTGGTTGAAACAGTGGATGTGCGGTTCGATGAGACCAACGGTTCACAAAGAGAGCAACTGCCAAATGTGCTAGATGAAGTTCCATCCAGTGAATCAATCAAGCTAATGGGAACTGGAGAAATTATACCTTCTGAAGCTCATCCTGAAGAAGAACTTATCATCTCAGCACCTGATCAACATGAAGACAATGCTCAGCCTGAAGACATTCCTTCTAACAACGACAATGATCAGCAAGAGCAAAATCTTCGCCCTGTACATCTTCGCGTTGCCAATGAAGTGCAGATTGAAAGAATAATTGATAGCATCAATGCACCCGGTCCACTCACTCGTTCAAGGGCAACTCAGCTAGCAAATTTCTGTGGGCACTTCGCATTCGTCTCAATAACAGAACCCAAGAAAGTTGAAGAAGCCTTCATGGAACCTAAATGGATTCAAGCTATGCAAGACAAGCTTCAACAGTTTGAGCTGAATAATGTATGGGAACTGGTCAAGCGTCCCGATCCTCGGAAGCACAACATAATAGGCACCAAATGGATATAACGCAACAAGCAAGATGAGCATGGTCAAGTTGTCAGAAACAATGCTCGTCTCGTTGCTCAAGGATATACTCAAGTGGAAGGCATTGACTTCGATGAAACATTTGCTCCTGTGGCTAGACTTGAAGCCATATGCATACTGCTGGCCTATGCAAATCATCACAACATACTTCTTTATCAAATGGATGTGAAGAGCGCCTTCCTCAATGGCAAGATTGAAGAAGAAGTGTATGTTGCACAACCTCCTGGCTTTGAAGATCCAAAACATCCTGACATGGTATACAAGCTCAACAAGGCACTGTATGGCCTCAAACAAGCCCCTCGGGCCTGGTATGACACACTCAAATACAGATGTATGTGGTCCGATGAATATTGAGGCTCGTGACGGATATCGTTATTTTCTCACCTTCACAGATGATTTAAGCAGATATGGGTATATCTACTTAATGAAACATAAATCTGAAACATTTGAAAAGTTCAAAGAATTTCAGAGTGAAGTTGAAAATCATCGTAACAAGAAAATAAAGTTTCTACGATCTGATCGTGGAGGAGAATATTTGAGTTACGAGTTTGGTGTACATTTGAAAAATTGTGGAATAGTTTCGCAACTCACGCCACCTGGAACACCACAGCGTAATGGTGTGTCCGAACGTCGTAATCGTACTTTACTAGATATGGTGCGATCTATGATGTCTCTTACTGATTTACCGCTATCTTTTTGGGGTTATGCTCTAGAGACGGCCGCATTCACATTAAACAGGGCACCATCAAAATCCGTTGAGACGACGCCTTATGAACTGTGGTTTGGCAAGAAACCAAAGTTGTCATTTCTGAAAGTTTGGGGCTGCGATGCTTATATGAAAAAGCTTCAACGTGATAAGCTCGAACCCAAATCGGAGAATTGTGTCTTCATAGGATATCCAAAGGAAACTATTGGATACACCTTCTATCACAGATCCGAAGGCAAGACTTTTGTTGCTAAATTCGGAAACTTTCTTGAGAAGGAGTTTCTCTCGAAGGAAGTGAGTGGGAGGAAAGTAGAACTTGACGAGGTAACTGTACCTGCTCCCTTGTTGGAAAGTAGTACATCACAGAAAACTGTTTCTGCGACACCTACACCAATAAATGAGGAAGTTAATGATAATGATCATGAAACTTCAGAACAAGATACTATTGAACCTCGTAGATCAACCAGAGTAAGATCCGCACCAGAGTGGTACGGTAATCCAGTTCTGGAAGTCATGCTACTAGATCATGATGAACCTACGAACTATGAAGAAGCGACGGTGAGCCCAGATTCCGCAAAGTGGCTTGAAGCCACGAAATCTGAGATGGGATCCATGTATGAGAACAAAGTATGGACTTTGGTTGACTTGCCCGATGATCGGCAAGCAATTGAGAATAAATGGATCTTCAAGAAGAAGACTGACGCTGATGGTAATGTTACTGTCTACAAAGCTCGACTTGTCGCGAAAGGTTTTTGACAAGTTCAAGGGGTTGACTACGATGAGACTTTCTCACCCGTAGCAATGCTTAAGTCTGTCCGAATCATGTTAGCGATTGCCGCATTTTATGATTATGAAATTTGGCAGATGGATGACAAAACTGCATTCCTGAATGGATTTCTGGAAGAAGAGTTGTATATGATGCAACCGGAAGGTTTTGTCGATCCAAAGGGAGCTAACAAAGTGTGCAAGCTCCAGCGATCCATTTATGGACTGGTGCAAGCCTCTCGGAGTTGGAATAAACGCTTTGATAGTGTGATCAAAGCATTTGGTTTTATACAGACTTTCGGAGAAGCCTGTATTTACAAGAAAGTGAGTGGGAGCTCTGTAGCATTTCTAATATTATATGTGGATGACATATTGCTGATTGGAAATGATATAGAATTTCTGGATAGCATAAAGGGATACTTGAATAAAAGTTTTTCAATGAAAGACCTCGGTGAAGCTGCTTACATATTAGGCATTAAGATCTATAGAGATAGATCAAGACGCTTAATTGGACTTTCACAAAGCACATACCTTGACAAGATTTTGAAGAAATTCAAAATGGATCAAGCAAAGAAAGGATTCTTGCCTGTGTTACAAGGTGTGAAGTTGAGTAAGACTCAATGCCCGACCACTGCAGAAGATAGAGAGAATATGAAAGATGTTCCCTATGCATCAGCCATAGGCTCTATCATGTATGCAATGCTGTGTACCAGACCTGATGTGTGCCTTGCTATAAGTTTAGCAGGGAGGTACCAAAGTAATCCAGGAGTGGATCACTGGACAGCGGTCAAGAACATCCTGAAATACCTGAAAAGGACTAAGGATATGTTTCTCGTATATGGAGGTGACAAAGAGCTCACCGTAAAAGGTTACGTTGATGCGAGCTTTGACACTGATCCGGACGATTCTAAATCGCAAACCGGATACGTGTTTACATTAAACGGTGGAGCTGTCAGTTGGTGCAGTTCTAAACAAAGCGTCGTAGCGGGATCTACATGTGAAGCGGAGTACATAGCTGCTTCGGAAGCAGCGAACGAAGGAGTCTGGATGAAGGAGTTCATATTCGATCTAGGTGTCATACCTAGTGCATCGGGTACAATGAAAATCTTTTGTGACAATACTGGTGCAATTGCCTTGGCAAAGGAATCCAGATTTCACAAAAGGACCAAGCACATCAAGAGACGCTTCAACTCCATCCGGGATCTAGTCCAGGTGGGAGACATAGAGATTTGCAAGATACATACGGATCTGAATGTTGCAGACCCGTTGACTAAGCCTCTTCCACGAGCAAAACATGATCAGCACCAAGGCTCCATGGGTGTTAGAATCATTACAGTGTAATCTAGATTATTGACTCTAGTGCAAGTGGGAGACTGAAGGAAATATGCCCTAGAGGCAATAATAAAGTTATTATTTATTTCCTTATAATCATGATAAATGTTTATTATTCATGCTAGAATTGTATTAACCGGAAACATAATACATGTGTGAATACATAGACAAACAAAGTGTCACTAGTATGCCTCTACTTGACTAGCTCGTTAATCAAAGATGGTTATGTTTCCTAACCATGAACAATGAGTTGTTATTTGATTAACGAGGTCACATCATTAGTTGAATGATCTGATTGACATGACCCATTCCATTAGCTTAGCACCCGATCGTTTAGTATGTTGCTATTGCTTTTCTTCATGACTTATACATGTTCCTGTGACTATGAGATTATGCAACTCCCGTTTGCCAGAGGAACACTTTGGGTGCTACCAAACGTCACAACGTAACTGGGTGATTATAAAGGAGCATTACAGGTGTCTCCAAAGGTAGATGTTGGGTTGGCGTATTTCGAGATTAGGATTTGTCACTCCGATTGTCGGAGAGGTATCTCTGGGCCCTCTCGGTAATGCACATCACATAAGCCTTGCAAGCATTACAACTAATGAGTTAGTTGCGAGATGATATATTACAGAACGAGTAAAGAGACTTGCCGGTAACGAGATTGAACTAGGTATTGGATACCGATGATCGAATCTCGGGCAAGTAACATACCGATGACAAAGGGAACAACGTATGTTGTTATGCGGTCTGACCGATAAAGATCTTCGTAGAATATGTAGGAGCCAATATGGGCATCCAGGTCCCGCTATTGGTTATTGACCAGAGACATGTCTCGGTCATGTCTACATTGTTCTCGAACCCGCAGGGTCCGCACGCTTAAGGTTACGATGACAGTTATATTATGAGTTTATGCATTTTGATGTACCGAAGGTTGTTCGGAGTCCCGGATGTGATGACGGACATGACGAGGAGTCTCGAAATGGTCGAGACGTAAAGATTGATATATTGGAAGCCTATGTTTGGACATCGGAAGTGTTCCGGGTGAAATCGGGATTTTACCGGAATACCGGGAGGGTTACCGGAACCCCCCGGGAGCTATATGGGCCATAGTGGGCCTTGGTGGAAAAGAGAAGGGGCTGCCCTAGATGGGCTGCGCGCCTCCCCCTTCCCCTAGTCCTATTAGGACTAGGAGAGGTGGCCGGCCCCCTCCTCCTCTTTTCCCCCTCCGCGAATCCTATTCCAACTAGGATTGGAGGGGGAATCCTACTCCCAGAGGGAGTAGGACTCTCCTGTGCCTCCCTCCTTGGCCGGCCAGCCTCCCCCCTCTACTCCTTTATATACGGAGGCAGGGGACACCTCTAGACACACAAGTTGATCCACGTGATCTGTTCCTTAGCCGTGTGCGGTGCCCCCCACCACCATATACCTCGATAATACTGTAGCGAAGTTTAGGCGAAGCCCTGCTGCAGTAGTACATCAAGATCGTCACCACGCCGTCGTGCTGACGGAACTCCTCCCCGACACTTTCCTGGATCGGAGTCCGGGGATCGTCATTGAGCTGAACGTGTGCTCGAACTCGGAGGTGCCGTAGTTTCGTTACTTGATCGGTTGGATCGTGAAGACGTACGACTACTTCCTCTACGTCGTGTAAGCGCTTCCGCAGTCTGTCTGCGTTGGTTACGTAGACAACACTCTCCCCTCTCGTTGCTATGCATCACATGATCTTGCGTGTGCGTAGGAATTTTTTTGAAATTACTACGAAACCCAACAGTGGCATCCGAGCCTAGGTTATTTATGTTGATGTTATATGCACGAGTAGAACACAAGTGAGTTGTGGACGATACAAGTCATACTGCCTACCAGCATGTCATACTTTGGTTCGGCGGTATTGTTGTACGAGACGACCCGGACCAACCTTACGCGTACGCTTACGCGAGACCGGTTCCCTCGACGTGCTTTGCACATAGATGGCTTGCGGGCGACTGTCTCTCCAACTTTAGTTGAACCAAGTATGGCTACGCCCGGTCCTTGCGAAGGTTAAAACGGAGTCTATTTGACAAACTATCGTTGTGGTTTTGATGCATAGGTGAGATTGGTTCTTGCTTAAAGCCCGTAGAAGCCACGTAAAACTTGCAACAACAAAGTAGAGGACGTCTAACTTGTTTTTGCAGGGCATGTTGTGATGTGATATGGTCAAAGCATGATGCTGAATTTTATTGTATGAGATGATCATGTTTTGTAACCGAGTTATCGGCAACTGGCAGGAGCCATATGGTTGTCGCTTTATTGTATGCAATGCAATCGCGATGTAATGCTTTACTTTATCTCTAAGCGGTAGCGATAGTCATGGAAGCATAAGATTGGCGAGACGACAACGATGCTACGATGGAGATCAAGGTGTCGCGCCGGTGACGATGGTGATCATGACGGTGCTTCGAAGATGGAGATCACAGCCACAAGATGATGATGGCCATATCATATCACTTATATTGATTGCATGTGATGTTTATCTTTTTATGCATCTTATCTTGCTTTGATTGACGGTAGCATTATAAGATGATCTCTCACTAAATTATCAAGAAGTGTTCTCCCTAAGTATGCACCGTTGCGAAAGTTCTTCGTGCTGAGACACCACGTGATGATCGGGTGTGATAGGCTCTACGTTCAAATACAACGGGTGCAAAACAGTTGCACACGCGGAATACTCAGGTTATACTTGACGAGCCAAGCATATACAGATATGGCCTCGGAACACGGAGACCGAAAGGTCGAGCGTGAATCATATAGTAGATATGATCAACATAATGATGTTCACCGATGAAACTACTCCATCTCACGTGATGATCGGACATGGTTTAGTTGATTTGGATCACGTGTTCACTTAGAGGATTAGAGGGATGTCTATCTAAGTGGGAGTTCTTAAGTAATATGATTAATTGAACTTAAATTTATCATGAACTTAGTACCTGATAGTATCTTGCTTGTTTATGTTGATTGTAGATAGATGGCTCGTGCTGTTGTTCCGTTGAATTTTAATGCGTTCCTTGAGAAAGCAAAGTTGAAAGATGATGGTAGCAATTACACGGACTGGGTCCGTAACTTGAGGATTATCCTCATTGCTGCACAGAAGAATTACGTCCTGGAAGCACCGCTGGGTGCCAGGCCTGCTGCTGGAGCAACACCAGATGTTATGAACGTCTGGCAGAGCAAAGCTGATGACTACTCGATAGTTCAGTGTGCCATGCTTTACGGCTTAGAATCGGGACTTCAACGACGTTTTGAACGTCATGGAGCATATGAGATGTTCCAGGAGTTGAAGTTGATATTTCAAGCAAATGCCCGGATTAAGAGATATGAAGTCTCCAATAAGTTCTATAGCTGCAAGATGGAAGAGAACAGTTCTGTCAGTGAACATATACTCAAAATGTCTGGGTATAATAATCACTTGATTCAATTGGGAGTTAATCTTCCAGATGATTGCGTCATTGACAGAATTCTCCAATCACTGCCACCAAGCTACAAGAGCTTCGTGATGAACTATAATATGCAAGGGATGAACAAGACTATTCCCGAGCTCTTCGCGATGCTGAAAGCTGCGGAGGTAGAAATCCAAAAGGAGCATCAAGTGTTGATGGTTAACAAAACCACTAGTTTCAAGAAAAAGGGCAAAGGGAAGAAGAAGGGGAACTTCAAGAAGAACGGCAAGCAAGTTGCTGCTCAAGAGAAGAAACCCAAGTCTGGACCTAAGCCTGAAACTGAGTGCTTCTACTGCAAGCAGACTGGTCACTGGAAGCGGAACTGCCCCAAGTATTTGGCGGATAAGAAGGATGGCAAGGTGAACAAAGGTATATGTGATATACATGTTATTGATGTGTACCTTACTAATGCTCGCAGTAGCACCTGGGTATTTGATACTGGTTCTGTTGCTAATATTTGCAACTCGAAACAGGGGCTACGGATTAAGCGAAGATTGGCTAAGGACGAGGTGACGATGCGCGTGGGAAACGGTTCCAAAGTCGATGTGATCGCGGTCGGCACGCTACCTCTACATCTACCTTCGGGATTAATATTAGACCTAAATAATTGTTATTTGGTGCCAGCGTTGAGCATGAACATTATATCTGGATCTTGTTTAATGCGAGACGGTTATTCATTTAAATCAGAGAATAATGGTTGTTCTATTTATATGAGTAATATCTTTTATGGTCATGCACCCTTGAAGAGTGGTCTATTCTTATTGAATCTCGATAGTAGTAATACACATATTTCATAATGTTGAAGCCAAAAGATGCAGAGTTGATAATGAAAGTGCAACTTATTTGTGGTACTGTCGTTTAGGTCATATCGGTATAAAGCACATGAAGAAACTCCATACTGTTGGACTTTTGGAACCACTTGATTATGAATCGCTTGGTACTTGCGAACCGTGCCTCATGGGCAAGATGACTAAAACACCGTTCTCCGGTACTATGGAAAGAGCAACAAATTTGTTGGAAATCATACATACAGATGTATGTGGTCCGATGAATATTGAGGCTCGTGACGGATATCGTTATTTTCTCACCTTCACAGATGATTTAAGCAGATATGGGTATATCTACTTAATGAAACATAAATCTGAAACATTTGAAAAGTTCAAAGAATTTCAGAGTGAAGTTGAAAATCATCGTAACAAGAAAATAAAGTTTCTACGATCTGATCGTGGAGGAGAATATTTGAGTTACGAGTTTGGTGTACATTTGAAAAATTGTGGAATAGTTTCGCAACTCACGCCACCTGGAACACCACAGCGTAATGGTGTGTCCGAACGTCGTAATCGTACTTTACTAGATATGGTGCGATCTATGATGTCTCTTACTGATTTACCGCTATCTTTTTGGGGTTATGCTCTAGAGACGGCCGCATTCACATTAAACAGGGCACCATCAAAATCCGTTGAGACGACGCCTTATGAACTGTGGTTTGGCAAGAAACCAAAGTTGTCATTTCTGAAAGTTTGGGGCTGCGATGCTTATATGAAAAAGCTTCAACGTGATAAGCTCGAACCCAAATCGGAGAAATGTGTCTTCATAGGATATCCAAAGGAAACTATTGGATACACCTTCTATCACAGATCCGAAGGCAAGACTTTTGTTGCTAAATTCGGAAACTTTCTTGAGAAGGAGTTTCTCTCGAAGGAAGTGAGTGGGAGGAAAGTAGAACTTGACGAGGTAACTGTACCTGCTCCCTTGTTGGAAAGTAGTACATCACAGAAAACTGTTTCTGCGACACCTACACCAATAAATGAGGAAGTTAATGATAATGATCATGAAACTTCAGAACAAGATACTATTGAACCTCGTAGATCAACCAGAGTAAGATCTGCACCAGAGTGGTACGGTAATCCAGTTCTGGAAGTCATGCTACTAGATCATGATGAACCTACGAACTATGAAGAAGCGACGGTGAGCCCAGATTCCGCAAAGTGGCTTGAAGCCACGAAATCTGAGATGGGATCCATGTATGAGAACAAAGTATGGACTTTGGTTGACTTGCCCGATGATCGGCAAGCAATTGAGAATAAATGGATCTTCAAGAAGAAGACTGACGCTGATGGTAATGTTACTGTCTACAAAGCTCGACTTGTCGCGAAAGGTTTTTGACAAGTTCAAGGGGTTGACTACGATGAGACTTTCTCACCCGTAGCAATGCTTAAGTCTGTCCGAATCATGTTAGCGATTGCCGCATTTTATGATTATGAAATTTGGCAGATGGATGACAAAACTGCATTCCTGAATGGATTTCTGGAAGAAGAGTTGTATATGATGCAACCGGAAGGTTTTGTCGATCCAAAGGGAGCTAACAAAGTGTGCAAGCTCCAGCGATCCATTTATGGACTGGTGCAAGCCTCTCGGAGTTGGAATAAACGCTTTGATAGTGTGATCAAAGCATTTGGTTTTATACAGACTTTCGGAGAAGCCTGTATTTACAAGAAAGTGAGTGGGAGCTCTGTAGCATTTCTAATATTATATGTGGATGACATATTGCTGATTGGAAATGATATAGAATTTCTGGATAGCATAAAGGGATACTTGAATAAAAGTTTTTCAATGAAAGACCTCGGTGAAGCTGCTTACATATTAGGCATTAAGATCTATAGAGATAGATCAAGACGCTTAATTGGACTTTCACAAAGCACATACCTTGACAAGATTTTGAAGAAATTCAAAATGGATCAAGCAAAGAAAGGATTCTTGCCTGTGTTACAAGGTGTGAAGTTGAGTAAGACTCAATGCCCGACCACTGCAGAAGATAGAGAGAATATGAAAGATGTTCCCTATGCATCAGCCATAGGCTCTATCATGTATGCAATGCTGTGTACCAGACCTGATGTGTGCCTTGCTATAAGTTTAGCAGGGAGGTACCAAAGTAATCCAGGAGTGGATCACTGGACAGCGGTCAAGAACATCCTGAAATACCTGAAAAGGACTAAGGATATGTTTCTCGTATATGGAGGTGACAAAGAGCTCACCGTAAAAGGTTACGTTGATGCGAGCTTTGACACTGATCCGGACGATTCTAAATCGCAAACCGGATACGTGTTTACATTAAACGGTGGAGCTGTCAGTTGGTGCAGTTCTAAACAAAGCGTCGTAGCGGGATCTACATGTGAAGCGGAGTACATAGCTGCTTCGGAAGCAGCGAATGAAGGAGTCTGGATGAAGGAGTTCATATCCGATCTAGGTGTCATACCTAGTGCATCGGGTCCAATGAAAATCTTTTGTGACAATACTGGTGCAATTGCCTTGGCAAAGGAATCCAGATTTCACAAAAGGACCAAGCACATCAAGAGACGCTTCAACTCCATCCGGGATCTAGTCCAGGTGGGAGACATAGAGATTTGCAAGATACATACGGATCTGAATGTTGCAGACCCGTTGACTAAGCCTCTTCCACGAGCAAAACATGATCAGCACCAAGGCTCCATGGGTGTTAGAATCATTACAGTGTAATCTAGATTATTGACTCTAGTGCAAGTGGGAGACTGAAGGAAATATGCCCTAGAGGCAATAATAAAGTTATTATTTATTTCCTTATAATCATGATAAATGTTTATTATTCATGCTAGAATTGTATTAACCGGAAACATAATACATGTGTGAATACATAGACAAACAAAGTGTCACTAGTATGCCTCTACTTGACTAGCTCGTTAATCAAAGATGGTTATGTTTCCTAACCATGAACAATGAGTTGTTATTTGATTAACGAGGTCACATCATTAGTTGAATGATCTGATTGACATGACCCATTCCATTAGCTTAGCACCCGATCGTTTAGTATGTTGCTATTGCTTTTCTTCATGACTTATACATGTTCCTGTGACTATGAGATTATGCAACTCCCGTTTGCCAGAGGAACACTTTGGGTGCTACCAAACGTCACAACGTAACTGGGTGATTATAAAGGAGCATTACAGGTGTCTCCAAAGGTAGATGTTGGGTTGGCGTATTTCGAGATTAGGATTTGTCACTCCGATTGTCGGAGAGGTATCTCTGGGCCCTCTCGGTAATGCACATCACATAAGCCTTGCAAGCATTACAACTAATGAGTTAGTTGCGAGATGATATATTACAGAACGAGTAAAGAGACTTGCCGGTAACGAGATTGAACTAGGTATTGGATACCGACGATCGAATCTCGGGCAAGTAACATACCGATGACAAAGGGAACAACGTATGTTGTTATGCGGTCTGACCGATAAAGATCTTCGTAGAATATGTAGGAGCCAATATGGGCATCCAGGTCCCGCTATTGGTTATTGACCGGAGACATGTCTCGGTCATGTCTACATTGTTCTCGAACCCGCAGGGTCCGCACGCTTAAGGTTACGATGACAGTTATATTATGAGTTTATGCATTTTGATGTACCGAAGGTTTTTCGGAGTCCCGGATGTGATCACGGACATGACGAGGAGTCTCGAAATGGTCGAGACGTAAGGATTGATATATTGGAAGCCTATGTTTGGACATCGGAAGTGTTCCGGGTGAAATCGGGATTTTACCGGAATACCGGGAGGGTTACTGGAACCCCCGGGGAGCTATATGGGCCATAGTGGGCCTTGGTGGAAAAGAGAAGGGGCTGCCCTAGATGGGCTGCGCGCCTCCCCCTTCCCCTAGTCCTATTAGGACTAGGAGAGGTGGTCAGCCCCCTCCTCCTCTTTTCCCCCTCCGCGAATCCTATTCCAACTAGGATTGGAGGGGGAATCCTACTCCCAGAGGGAGTAGGACTCTCCTGCGCCTCCCTCCTTGGCCGGCCAGCCTCCCCCCCTCTACTCCTTTATATACGGAGGCAGGGGACACCTCTAGACACACAAGTTGATCCACGTGATCTGTTCCTTACCCGTGTGCGGTGCCCCCCACCACCATATACCTCGATAATACTGTAGCGAAGTTTAGGCGAAGCCCTGCTGCAGTAGTACATCAAGATCGTCACCACGCCGTCGTGCTGACGGAACTCCTCCCCGACACTTTGCTGGATCGGAGTCCGGGGATCGTCATCGAGCTGAACGTGTGCTCGAACTCGGAGGTGCCATAGTTTCGGTACTTGATCGGTTGGATCGTGAAGACGTACGACTACTTCCTCTACGTCGTGTAAGCGCTTCCGCAGTCGGTCTGCGTTGGGTACGTAGACAACACTCTCCCCTCTCGTTGCTATGCATCACATGATCTTGCGTGTGCGTAGGAAATTTTTTGAAATTACTACGAAACCCAACACGAATCGCCAGGGGAACCTGTGTAATAACGCAGTGCCGCCCTGTACCTATAAATACACACTTCACGGCGGTCATTATCTCTTCTTCCACTCTCGCACGAACCCTAGCGCCACCGCTAGCCCTCGACGACGCCGGCGACGAAGCGCTTCGCTGCCGCAACCTCTCCGACGCCGTCTTCACGCTGACCGCGGACATCATCCTCTCCGCCGTCGCCGTAGGTGTCCTCCGTCGCCAAGTTAGGGCACGGAAGATCGAACTGCTCGGCCTCATCTTCCACTCCGTCTAGCAATTCTTAGTGTGGTGAATAATACTTCCTTTTTACGGCACCGTTGATCCTATGGCTTTGTCACTTTCTACCACAAGAAGTTTCTATTCACACAAGTTAGATCTCTCTCATACTGCATCTCATAACATGCCTAGTATATTCACTTATGCTTCACAAAGTAGTTAGATTCCTCACTTGTACTAATCTCTGGATTCGTACAAATCTGGAACCAACTCCTTATCTATGAGTGAATGTCTTCGCATGATGAGGTCAATGTCTTCTAAACTGATTTATATTCAAAATCTTCTGAGAATGCATATGACCTCTTCCCCTTCCCTCGCACCTTAATGCTGTCATAGGTACATGTCCGTGGGAGAATCCCTTGGTTCTCATAGTCTGCATTCATTTGCAGAATTCTTACAGCATCATATAAATTCTCCCGAAGCAAGTTCTTGTTTGTCCAGCAAGCAAAAATCTTTGAAGCCTTTGAACGTGTTGAAGCCTTTCAGTTTAAAGTTCATGGCTTCAGAGAAATCAGCAAGGAAGGGTGGCAGAAAGCGTCATGGAGAAACATCTAGAGATCTGCCAGATAACCTCTCAGAACTGTACAAGACAGATCCCGAAGAGGATTACAATCAGCGCAAGACCCGAATCCAATGGATTCGAAGATATTGGGCAGAACAATGGTTCAAATACCGATTTGTAACCCAGGAATATGCTGAGAAAAATGCCATCAAGAGACCATGGGGAGACATCCTATACAAGAACCTTCAACCCAGGTCCAGAGATGAAGCCATTGAACAAGGCTTCTATCCCTGCATGGTCCGTGGGCCACAGCCTGTTGATGCACACCCATCGTCACTACTATGGTGTCGTGACGACATTCTGTTCAAGCGCAACTTCCAGTTTGCCTAGAACTCAGTGAAGCAAAACAAGAAGACATTGGGACTAGACTTCAACCCTGGTCCCTCAGCTCCAAGGGCTGATGGCACACGAGATGCAGAACCCAATGTCGTCGGTCCTTTCTACAACCTTGAAGGCCTCATCACCCATATCTTGGTTCAAGGGACTGCAGTGAATGAGCCTGCAGCTGACGCTGAATCAGATGAAGCGCCTGCAGCGCCGAAGCCAAAGAAGTTGAAGAAGCCTAAAGCTTCAAAGCCTGCCCCTTCACCAAAAATCTCACGGGCGAAGCCACTGGCAACTGCACCTCCTGAAGACAGTGTGCAGTCCGAAGATTTATCACACATCTCCAAGCCCCAGAAGGTCAAGATGCCTCTGCCACACACCGGCCAAGAGCTAACAGCTGCTGCCATTCTGCGCAATGATGCCATTGATCTGTCAAGTGATGAAGATCTTGCAGATGACGTTCTTGAGCAACTCATCAAGAGCAAAGAAAAAGCAGAAATCTTCAATGATCTGCCTCTCTTTGATGTGACAATCATCCACAAATTCATTGATGAGTGGTTTGACACACCAAACATCAGCTTCGAAGATCTGCAGCTACCCATTGGCCTCAGTGTCGCCTTCCATGGCACCATTGCTTCAGAGCTAGCTCTCGCTCAGCGCATCGTCTAAATGAAGCAAAAGATTGACTATGAAAAGGCTCAGTTCAAGAAGCATATGGCCAAGCTCAACGTACAAGAGGTCAAGAACTTCAAGCTCATGCTACACGAGCTTAAAGAAGCCTTTCTCAAGAAGCGTCAAGAAGCTCAAGGTTCTCGTGAGCGCATGAAGAGCCTAGCTGACAGGTGTGTGCAAGCCTACAATGAGGCTGAGAAGCGCAAGGCCCTTGGGCGTCCTGGCATCGACCCCAGGATGGCTGCAAAGAAGAAGAAGCCCGCTATGGCCGAACCCGATGCACCAAGGCAGGAAGCAGATCCCATTGTCTTCCCAACTAGCATGACTCGCTCGAAGCCAAAGGCCAGGTCAACCGCTTCAGAATTGAAGAAGACGAGGACTGCTGAGGCTGAAGCCAGGAAGAGGAAACATCCTGAAGCCTCTCCTACTGCCCCCTCCAACAAGAAGAGGAAGACCAAGAAAGAACGGGCTGCTCCCATAGAGCCTTTGATTGTTGAACCCATTTCCATGGTTCGTCCAGACGCTGAACGACAACTGACAATCCATGAGCCTGCTTTCACAGAGGCTCATGAAGCTGAAGACTTTCCAGCAGCTGATCCCATCGCTGCTGAAGACATTGGTCACCATGACCATGTAGAAGATGGTGCAGTCCTTCCTCAGCTCGAGCACAGCGAACTCATCAGCATTGATCATCCTCTGACGCCAATCACTCAGGATGCTTCATGGGCTGATCGCCCACAAGAGGAAGAAGACTTTGAGGCCCAGCCAACTCCAACTACACAGGCGTCGCCTGCGTTGCGCGGGCTTCGCAAAGGACCAAGGCCTCCAGTATCTGCGTCTGAAACTGCTGAAGACAATCCGGCTGCATCAGCCGCGGAAGAAGTCCCACAAGTTGCCACTCCCCTGTCCCACCAAGAAGCAGTTCTCGAGGAGAACGTGATCGTGACCGATCCTCCTGCTCGTCAAGTGGAGGTTGAACATCTTGAGGCTGCCACCACCAACACCACTGAAGCCACTGACGCTGTCATGGCTGAAGCTAATGTGGAGCTCTCACCAACAAAAGCACCAGAAGTCAGCGAAGCCACTGATCCCGCCACTTCTGTTCTGAGTCTGCTGCCGGTCCCCAGTTCGAATATCATGTTGAGCATAGGCCTCAGGTACAGAAGCCAATCCCAAGATTGCCAAGGTTCCCAGGTCCTGCATCAGCACCTGGCTCCTTCAATATCAATGGCTTCAGAGCAGACAACACATTCTTCAACAGCTCCAAGAACCCCTACTCCAGGGAAAGAATATCATCTGATCGGTTTTGGAGTTATCCGCAGCGAAGCTATTACTCATGCGCTCTTTACAACCAAGGTCGCATCTTCCCACACAAGCGCCTTGACATTGAAGCAATAGCTAGTCTGCCCTGTCTGGAAGAAGCTCTGGATTGCTTCAAAGAGGTTGGACTGCTACCGTTCGTCACTGACCAAGAGCATTGGAATGAAGAGTTGCTGCTCCAATTCTATGCCACACTTCACATCCGTGGGTATAGCAGAGATCCGAAGACTTGGGTCCTGGAGTGGATGACAGGAAACATTCATCACGAAGCCAAAGCCTTTGACATCATTGAGCTCACTAGTTTGCCCACTCCTGGCGATCTCTACGAGCATGGCTGTCAGCTTCATAGTGAAACTATTGAGAGCATCTTTCAGAAGACTGAACCTAATATGAGTCAGATGCTTAGTATGATGAAGCCATTGCCCCAAGATGCTACTTATCCCACGGAGTTCTTCGTTGAAGACCTTGAGTATCTGCCAAGAACCATTTATCACATCATAAGGCGAACTCTCTGGCCAATCAAAGGACATTCTCCCCATGCCAAGCTGGAAGGTGCAATGAAGACTTTGGTCTTCTACATTCTTCATGGAAAATGCTTCAATACACAGGATTTCTTCATTCGCCAACTTGCTGCATCCGGCTCTGATCTGTTTGGTTTGAAGTTCTACGCCCCTTGGGTGATGCGGCTGATCAAACTTCACTCCGCTATCTCATATCAGCCCTCGGCCCGCAACCATCGGATCTTTTTGCCTGATGTGGATATGTCTATTGAAGCCATCTATCCTGAGCCTGCCAAGGAACCTCTCAGTCTTCAGAATGCAGAGCATCAAAGTTTCACTCAGAACGTTGAAGGCGTGGAAGCCGTAACTCGTGTGTATCCTTTGGCTGGCACTACACGTGCACCGCATCCTGCTCTCACTGAAGCCACTGACAGTACAACTACTCCACGACCCAAGAAGCGCACTCGTGTTCTCAACGACCGAGAGCTTCTTGTGGCTCTTCATCAGAAACAGGATAGGCATCATGACTGGCTGAAGCGTCAGATGCAAAGCCTCTTGGTGGATGTTAATCGCATTCGCAATCTTGCCACCAAGAATGCTTTTGTTGCCCATGAAACCTCTTGCCGCACATGGAAAGGGCTAACGCTGATGTGTTCTGAAGATGATCTTCAAGAGGATGGCTTCACTGAGCGATTCAAGTTTGACTCCACACCTCCTCGAAGGGCAGTGCTGCGACGAACTCCATCCCTTGAAGACTCTGAGTTCTCTTCCTCTGCTGCAACTGTGAATGCCAGAGTCATCGAGGATTAAGACGATGCTACTTCACCGCCACCTCCTTCAGCACGCTTCGACTCTGCTCCAAGCTCTTCAGCACCGCCAAACACCACCAACGACCCTGCTGCTTCACCTACTCCTCATGGGAATGAGTAGATGCTCTATGTCTTCAAACCTTTTTGGTCCTTATTGACAAAAGGGGGAGAAGCATATGAGGTTGATAGTCTTCAAGCGGGTCCATATGGGCGGGTGCTTTATATTTTGCTTCGTGCTTACAACTCTCGTTTTGCTACATTTGGTTCTTTGAGTTGTAACACTTAAACTCGATGGTCGTCTGCTACTTATCTGCCACCTTGTGTTGAGATGATAAATTCCGCATGTGTGACGATAAATTCCGCACTTAGATCATTCTGCAGACGTCCATTTTCCATTATGCATGTCATTATCTTCATATACTTTCACATGCATAGTGGATTGTCATCATAAGTTGAAGTGGATCTCCACAAGTACAACCTGCCATGTGCATTTGCATTCCAAAAGCAAATTAACTTATATGCACATCTTCAGGGGGAGCCCTTGCAACTTATGAAGACAATTCCTTATCCTTTACAATTTCACAGATTATATTCCCCGTTGAAAACTTCAACTAGTTTGTCATCAATCACCAAAAAGGGGGAGATTGTAAGTGCATCTAGTGCCACCCCTAGTTGGTTTTGGAGTATTGACGACAAACCTAGTTGAGGGACTAATGTGTTTGTGAGAATTGCAGGATAACACAGGTAGAAGTCCCTCATTGATTCGGTTTTCCTACCAGATATGACCCCTAAAAATGTATGAAGACATTGAAGTCAAAGGTGGTATATGAAGATATTCACATTGAAGACTATGACAAGAAAAGACACCACATGAAGCCTATGGAGCTCGAAGACTTAGATCTTTCGTAGTTCTCTTTCTTCTGTGTTGAGTCATAGGAACCACCGTACTGTTAAGTGGGGTCCAAGAGAACCAGTCAGAATGACTGAAGTGATGCTTAAACAAAACCTATGTCTTCGAGTGAAGACTTTGAGAGCGAATCTTGTCCAGAGTCGGGCAAGTCAGCTTTGCTTGAAGCCCAAGTAAAGTTGCCATGTGAGTTTGAAATCTGACCGTTGGAACACGTGTCAGTTCCTTAGTGACCCAGGGTCATTTCGGAGAAATCAGGTCGGGTTGCCAAGTGGCTATAAATAGCCCACCCCCTACAACCATAAACGGTTGGCTGCTCAAATTCAGAGTACGGCTTTTGTCGTTTGAGAGCAACCCACCTCGAAGCCTTTGAGAGAGAATTCCTTGCGAGGATAAAGCCCTAACCACCCAGAGCCAAAGAGAATTAGGCATCACTTAAGTCTTCTTGTCTGTGTGACCTGAAGACTTATTACACTTGAGGACTGTGCATCCTCCAGCCCGTTAGGCGTCGCGTTCTGAGCATCCAAGAGACATTGTGGATTGCCGATGAACGAAGTCTGTGAAGGTTTGGGAGTCTACCTTGAAGACTTACCAGAGTGATTGGGCGAGGTCTGTGTGACCTTAGCTCAAGGGGAATACGGTGAGGACTGGGTGTCCTGAGCTGCGTGTTCAGGACTGGGTGTCCGGGACTGTGTGTCCTAAGGTTTAAATACCTAGCCGCCCTAACCAGACGTACAGTTGTCACAGCAACTGGAACTGGTCCAACAAATCATTGTCTTCAGCGAGTCACTGGTTTCATCTTCCCTTCCCTTTACTTACTGTTACTCCTTGTGAAGTCATTGTATGTTCGCACTATCTTTTGTCTTCACTGAGTGACTGCGTGTTCTGTGTGGCTTCACAATATCTTCCTACCTGATCCTTACTACATTGCTGCTATTAGTCATTGTGCTTTCACTCTATTGAATACTTGACTATGGCTTGCCTAGTGTAGTCTACCTTCCGCTGCAGGGTAATAGGTTTATTTCTATCGTCTGTCTTCATAACTTCCACGTTTTGAAGACTTTCATAAAAATCGCCTATTCACCCCCCCTCTAGTCGATATAACGCACTTTCACCGTGACTCACAGATTCCTTCCAAAACCAGATGCAGGGACCGATGATACCATTCCAGGTGTTTCGACAGAGCTCAAGTGGGAGTTCGATGAGGACTCGGGATGATACTACGTTTCTTTCCCAGATAATCAGTAGTGGTGCCCAGTTGGGGCGATCGGAGACTTTGTCGCATTTGGGGGTTGATCTTTATTTTGGTTCCATAGTCGGACCTTGAGTGAATTTGGATGAATGTAATGACTTATTCATGTATTTGTGTGACATGGCAAGTGTAAGCCAACTATGTACCTTTCCCCTTTATTTATTTATTTATTTATTTATTTATATGGGTTGTTGTGAAGATTACCTCACTTGCGACATTGCTTTCAATGCGGTTATGCCTCTAAGTCGTGCTTCGACACATAGGAGATATAACCGCATCGAGGGCGTTACATTTCCCCTCTGGTCCTTGGCCTCCATGGCATGGGAGGGGCAAGAGCCCCTCCGAGATTGGATCTGTCTCTCTGTCTCCCTCTGTTTCTGCGTTCCCAGATTCTTCCCTTTCACCGTTTCTTATATTCCCGGAGATCCGTAACTCCGATTGGGCTGAAATTTTGACACGATCTCTATCCGGAAATTAGCTTTCTTGCGGCGAAAGAAGGGCTCCAACCGCCTTACGGGGTGGCCATGAGGGTCACGGGAGCGCCTGACACCCTGGGGCGCGCCCCCTACCTCGTGCCCCCCTCGGGCACCGTCTCGCGATGATTCCACTTCCCAAAATTCATAAATATTCCGAAATAAATCTCCGTCAGTTTTTATTCCGTTTGGACTCCGTTTGGTATGGGTTTTCTACGAAACAAAAAACATGCAACAAACAGGAACTGGCACTCGGCACTGGATCAATATGTTAGTCCCAAAAATAGTATAAAAAGTTGCCAAAAGTATATGAAAGTTGTAGACTATTGGCATGGAACAATCAAAAATTATAGATACGACGGAGACGTATCAGAGAGCCACCATCCGGAGCCTCGTCGCCGTCGCCAACAAAGACGAGCCACGGCCGGCAGGGCCCTCGGGCCGACGCTTCGTTGAGCCACCACACGCCAACGGTGGAAGGACCGGGGGAGCTGCAGCCATAGTGCACTCTCCTCCCCCGCGCCAGCCGCCGCCGGTGCTGGTCCGTCGTAACGGCGCTGGTGATAACATTTCCATAGCGTCGTCCAACCCCCGGACCCACCGCGATCAACACCAAGTTCTTGGGGAGCGAGTCCATGAAGACGCTCGAACCACGATCGAGCGTCGGCGTGATACACGCCACCAGTCGGATAAGCGGGCGGGACCCGCTATGGAACACCCAGCACCGGGGGGCTCCGGTGGCCTACCTTACGAGGTGGGTTGCCCAGCCTTTACCTGTGAGTTGCGGCTGTTCAAGTGGCCATCCCACCGCACGTTCAAGCCCGACGTCGACGAGAAGTACAACGGCAAGACCCACCCGTCAGAGTTCCTCAGCATCTACACCATCGCGATGCAAGATGCCGGAGCTCGCGACGACAAGGTGCTTGCCAATTACTTCCCGTTGGCACTGAAGCCCAACGTCATGTCTTGGCTGATGCACTTGCCGGCGGATTCCGTTTCTTCTTGGTCGGATCTGTGCCATGAGTTCGTTGGTGCCTTCACCGGAGGCCACCAAGCTCATGGCCAGGCCAGTGATTTGCATATCATTCCCTAGAAGGAAGGGGAAACCCTGCGCAAGTACATCCAGAGATTCAGCCGGGTGTAGTACAACATCCCCGATGTTCATCCCGCCGCCGTGATTAGCGCGCTCCATCAGAACGTGCACAACCGCAAGATGCGCGAAGAGCTGGCGATGAACAAGGTTAAGGATGTGGCCGAACTTTATGTTCTGGCCGATAGGTGCGCCCGGGCTGAAGAGGGAAGGAAGTACCCCGGCAAGGACGCCAGCGTGGAAACTGACTCTACTGATGAAGACACCGCCGCCCCGACGAAGAAGAGCCGGCGTCGCAATAGGAAACGCAAGGGCAAGGTCATGCTTGCTGTCGAGGGAACCGACGACACCGGTGCCGCCAAGAAGGCCATGGCAGACGACCCCGGCAAGGAGATTGCCGGGTGCGCCGCCTGCCGGGCCTTGGCGGTTGCCAACAAGCCAGGAGGATCCGACAAGCAGTATTGCAAGATCCACCGCACCAAGGGCCACAACCTCCAGAACTGCCGACAGGTCGAGCTGCTTGCCGAAAAGCAAAAGGCCGAGTATGAGAGGCGGGACAAGGAGAAGGGTCAGGATGGTGCCGAAGGATCCGGCAAGAAGCGTGGCGGGCAAGGAGGTCGCCGCAGCAAGGATAACTAGCAAGAGAGGCCCGCTCGGGGCCGCGACAAGAAGCAGGAAGACGATGATCATGACGAGGACGATGAGTCTGGCGAGCAAGAGTTTTAGAAGGCTACGGAGGCCATGTGCGTCGATGGTGGCGCCTCGCTGCACACTTCTCACCGCCAGCTCAAGCAGTGGGCGCGTGAGATTACAGCAGCAGAGCCATTGTTTGACGCTTAGAAGCCACTGAAGTGGTCCAGCACGCCCCTCATCTTTGACGCCGAGGACTACCCTGACCGCACGACTGCGGTCGAGTGTTTGCCGTTGTTAGTCTCGCCAACGATACGCAACCTTAAGGTGAACAATATGTTGGTTGACGGCGGGGCCGGCATGAACCTGATCTCGCCCGTCGTGATCAAAAGGCTGCAAATTCCTGATGGAGACCACGAGGAAACATGTATGTTTCAAGGGGTTAATTCGGGAAGGAGACAGCCGAAGGGGAAGGTCACATTGCCCGTGACGTTTGGAGGTGAGTTGAACTACAGGACGGAAAGGATCGTCTTCGATGTGGCCGAGATCCCCTTGCCCTACAACGGGATCCTCGGCTGCCCGACACTAGCCAAGTTCATGGCGGCGTCGCACTACGCCTACAACACGCTAAAGATGCATGGGCCGGTGACCATCATCATTGTCCCCTCCGACAAGAAGGACGCATTGATCTGCGCTGACCAACTCTATCGAGGAGCAGTTGCAGCAGCTGCCGCCAAGGCACTTGCTCCTACCGTTGAAGCCCCGGGAGGGAAGAAGAACACCGACAAGACCTCTCGCACCCACTCCGGCAAGCGCACCTCTTCGGAGTGATGTGCTACCATCGAGGACGTGCCCGAGAGCTCTACCGGCAAGAGCAAGAAATCCAGAGCTGCACCACCAGAGACCAAGAGGGTGTCTGTCAAGGCGGATGGCACGGGAGGGGCTTTCACCATAAGCTCCACCCTCGACATCAAATAGGAAAGCGCGCTCGTCGCTTTCCTACGGGCGAATGTCGATGCGTTTGCGTGGCAAGCATCCGACATCCCCGGCGTTCCCAGGGAAGTGATTGAGCACCACCTTGCTGTCTGTCCCCATGCGCGACCCGTCAAGCAGAAGGTCAGGAAGCAAGCTTTGGAACAACAGGAGTTCATCACAGAGGAGATCAGGAAATTGGAAGCGGCAGGTTTGGTGAGAGGAGTGCTCCATCCGACGTGGTTGGCCAATCCGGTGGTGGTGCACAAGGCAAATGGGAAGTGGAGGCTGTGTATTGACTACACATATGTCAATAAGGCTTGTCCTAAGGACCCCTTCTCGTTGCCGCGCATCAACCAGATTGTTGACTCCACGACCGGGTGTGATCTTTTGTCATTCCTCGACGCCTACTCGGGCTACCACCAGATCTTCATGATAAGAGAAGATGACGAGAAGACAACATTTATCACCCCATGTGGTACGTATTGCTTTTTACGGATGCCTTTCGGGTTGAAGAGTGCTGGCTCGACATTCGCAAGGGCGGTCCAGATTGGTTTTGAGCCCCAGCTACATAGAAATATGGAAGTTTATATGGATGACATAGTGGTCAAAACCAAGGACAAGGCGACCCTTGTACAAGACTTAGAAGAGACGTTTACCAACCTACGCAAGATCAACCTCAAGCTGAACCCTGAGAAGTGTGTCTTTGGTGTCCCGTCAGGAAAACTTCTTGGGTTCTTTGTGTCGCAGCGTGGGATCGAGGCAAACCCAGACAAGATTAAGGCTATTGAGCAGATTGAGGCACCCAAGCGGATCAAGGATGTGCGCCGGCTCACTGGCTGCGTTGCCGCCATGAGCAGATTCATCTCCAAGTCCGCCGAGTGTGCCCTTCCCTTTTTCAAAATCTTGAAGAAGGCAGGCCCAATGGAGTGGACCCCAGAGGCCGAGGCGGCGTTGCAGGATCTGAAGAAATACCTTTCCTCTACACCAATACTGGTTGCGCCTAAATCACAAGAGCCGTTGCTGCTGTATCTGGCGGCAACGAATCAGGTGGTCAGCGCTGCACTAGTGGCGCAGAGGGAGGTCGACGAAGAGGCAATGGCAGCGACATGACCGACAGATGGCAAGTCAGAGATTCCCCCGGCAGGGCCTGGTGCCAGCAAGGCGGGGCCCGTGGCAGAGTCTGACGCCATCGGGACAGGGCCCGCGCAGCCAAGTGAAGTGGTGCAGAAGAAGAAGATGATGCAGCACCCGGTTTACTTTGTCAGCTCCCTCTTGCAGGGGGCAGGTCAAGGTACTCCGGTGTGCAGAAATTTCTCTTCGGCCTCGTGATGGCCTCGAGGAAGCTGTGTCATTACTTCCAAGCCCACGAGATCACTATTGTCACCCGCCTCCCGTTGCAACGGATACTGCACAACCCAGATGCAACCGGAAGGATTGTGGAGTGGGCCTTGGAGTTGTCAAGCTTTGGGTTGAAGTTTGAAAGTACTTCAACAATCCAGAGCAGAGTCTTGACGGAGTTCATTGCAGAATGGACATCAACGCCTGATGAAGAAATCCAGGAAACCGATCTCCCCGACAAGGAAGCAAGTTGCGACTGGATCATGTACTTTGATGGGGCTTGCTCGCTGCAAGGCGCCGGTGCTAGTGTGCTGCTTGTCGCACCCACCGGAGAGCACCTCAAGTATGTGATCCAGATGCACTTTCCCAGAGAGATGTCGACAAACAACACTGCTGAGTACGAGGAGCTACTTGCCGGTCTTAGGAACACGGCAAACCTCGGGGTGAAGAAGCTCATCATCAGGGGTGATTCGCAGCTTGTCGTCAGACAAGTCAACAAAGACTATCAGAGTCCGTTGATGGAGGCCTACGTAGATTAGGTGAGGAAGCTGGAGGAGCGCTTCTGCGGTATACAAGCGGAGCATGTTCCCCGAGCGGAGAACGACATCGCTGACTACCTGTCAAAGCGCGCTGCATTCAAGCTACCTGTGGAACCAAGTGCCTTTTTGCTTCGTTTAACTCAACCATCCGTCGAACCATCAACGGAGCAGAACAAGCGGAGGAAATCAGGCCCGGGCAAGTACTTTCCCATCGAGCCCTCAGGGGCCACCAGCAAGGGTGTTGCCGCGGATTCCGAGCCCGCCAAGGGGCAGCTGGCTCCGGCAGGGCACCGAACCCTGGCCGTAGAGACGGCTGCCCCATGGCGGAAGAGATGCCTTTGGTCCTTGCTGTCAAGCCATAGGCTCCGGCATGGGCCACAGCATACCGTCCGTTTCCTACAGACAGGGGAACTTCCTGAGGAGCAGGAAGAAGCAAAAAAAAGTAGCCCGTCGGTCTGCCTTGTACCAGTTCGTCGATGACGTCTTGTACAGAAAAAGACAAAAGGTGCGAAATTGAAGTGCATCACCGGGAGGAAGGACTAGAGCTGTTAGCAGAGATACATGGAGGCATATGTGGCTCCCACATAGGGTCGAGGGCCCTTGCCGGCAAGTCATTCCTGCAAGGCTTCTTCTGGCCCACCGCTCCAGGATGCGACGACACTAGTAGCCAGGTGTGAGGCGTGCCAGTTCCATTCGAAGAAGCTTCATCAACCAGCTCAAGCCCTTCAAACAATCCCTCTATCCTGGCCGTGTTCGGTCTGGCGGCTCGACATACTGGGCCCTTTCCCTCGCGCTGTCAGGGGCTTTGAGTACTTGTACGTTGCAATCGACAAGTTCACAAAGTGGCCGGAGGTGGAGGCAGTGAGGAAGGTTACAGCACAGTCGGCCGTCAAGTTCTTCAAGGGGCTAGTCTGCCGTTTTGGTGTACCAAACAGGGTCATCACTGATACGTCTCCAACGTATCTATAATTTTTGATTGCTCCATGCTATATTATCTACTGTTTTGGACATTATTGGGCTTTATTATCCACTTTTATATTATTTTGGGACTAACCTATTAACCGGAGGCCCAGCCCAGAATTGTTGTTTTTTTCCTGTTTTAGGGTTTCGAAGAAAAGGAATATCAAATGGAGTCCAAACGGAATGAAACCTTCGCGAACGTGATTTTCTCATCGAATACAACTCAGGAGACTTGGACCCTGCGTCAAGACACATAACAGGAGGCCACGAGGTAGGGGGGCACGCCTACCCCCCTCCCCAGGCGCGCCCTCCACCCTTGTGGGCCCCCTGTTGCTCCACTGACATACTTCTTCCTCCTATATATACCCACGTACCCCCAAACGATCAGATACGGAGCCAAAACCCTAATTCCACCGCCGCAACTTTCTGTATCCACGATATCCCATCTTGGGGCCTGTTTCGGAGCTCCGCCGAAGGGGGCATCGATCACGGAGGGCTTCTTCATCAACACCATAGCCCCTCCGATGAAGTGTGAGTAGTTTACCTTAGACCTACGGGTCCATAGTTAGTAGCTAGATGGCTTCTTCTCTCTTTTTGGATCTCAATACAATGTTCTCCCCCTCTCTTGTGGAGATCTATTCGATGTAATCTTCTTTTTGCGGTGTGTTTGTTGAGATCGATGAATTGTGGGTTTATGATCAAGTCTATCTATAAATAATATTTGAATCTTCTCTGAATTCTTTTATGTATGATTGGTTATCTTTGCAAGTCTCTTCGAATTATCAGTTTGGTTTGGCCTGCTAGATTGATCTTTCTTGCAATGGGAGAAGTGCTTAGCTTTGGGTTCAATCTTGCGGTGTCCTTTCCCGGTGACAGTAAGGGCAGCAAGGCACGTATTGTATTGTTGCCATCGAGGATAACAAGATGGGGTTTTCTTCATATTGCATGAGTCTATCCCTCTACCTCATGTCATCTTGCTTAAGGTGTTACTCTATTTTTAACTTAATACTCTAGATGCATGCTGGATAGCGGTCGATGAGTGGAGTAATAGTAGTAGATGCAGGCAGGAGTCGGTCTACTTGTCTCGGACGTGATGCCTATATACATGATCATACCTAGATATTCTCATAACTATGCTCAATTCTGTCAATTGCTCAACAGTAATTTGTTCACCCACCGTAGAATACTTATGCTCTCGAGAGAAGCCAGTAGTGAAACCTATGGCCCTCGGGTCTATCTTTACCATATCAATCTCCTACTACTTAGTTATTTACTTTGCCTTTATTTTACTTTGCATCTTTATCATAAAAATACTAAAAAATACTATCTTTATCATATCTATCAGATCTCACTCTCGTAAGTGGCCCTATAGGGATTGACAACCCCTATTTGCGTTGGTTGCGAGGATTTATTTGTTTTGTGCAGGTGGGGGACTCATGCGTAGCCTCCTACTGGATTCATACCTTGGTTCTCAAAAACTGAGGGAAATACTTACGCTACTTTGCTGCATCATCCCTTCCTCTTCGGGGAAAACCAATGCAGTGCTAAAAGAGGTAGCAAGAAGGATTTCTGGCGCCGTTGTCGGGGAGGTCTTCGCAAAAGTCAACATACCAAGTACCCATCACATACCCTTATCTCCCGCATTACATTATTTTCCATTTGCCTCTCGTTTTCCTCTCCCCACTTCACCCTTACCGTTTTATTCGCCCTCTCTCTCTATCTTCCCTCTCTTTCTCTTTTTGCCTCTTTTTATCCGCTTGCTTTTTGTTTGCTTGTGTGTCACGATGGCTCAAGATAATACTAAATTGTGTGACTTCACCAATACCAACAACAATGATTTTATTAGCACTCCGATTGCTCCTCTTACCGATGCTGAATCTTGTGAAATTAATGCTGCTTTGCTGAATCTTGTTATGAAATATTCGTTCTCCGGCCTTCCTAGTGAAGATGCCGCTACCCATCTAAATAGCTTCGTTGATTTGTGTGACATGCAAAAGAAGAAATATGTGGATAATGATATTGTTAAATTGAAGCTATTTTCTTTTTCGCTTAGAGATCGTGCTAAAGCTTGGTTTTCGTCTTTGCCTAAAAATAATATTGATTCATGGAGTAAGTGCAAAGATGCTTTTATCTCTAAGTATTTTCCTCCTGCTAAGATCATCTCTCTTAGAAACGATATTATGAACTTTAAGCAACTTGATCATGAACATGTTGCACAAGCTTGGGAGAGAATGAAATTAATGGTACGTAATTTCCCTACTCATGGTTTAAATTTATGGATGATTATACAAAAATTTTATGCCGGATTGAATTTTGCTTCTAGAAATCTTTTAAATTCGGCCGCGGGAGGCACTTTTATGGAAATCACTTTAGGAGAAGCTACTAAACTCCTAAATAATATTATGGTTAATTATTCTCAATGGCATACTGAAAGATCTACTAATAAAAAGGTGCATGCGATAGAATAAATTAATGATTTGAGTGGAAAGATGGATGAACTTATGAAATTATTTGCTAATAAGAGTGTTTCTTCTGATCCTAATGATATGCCCTTGTCTACTTTGATTGAGAATAATAATGAATCTATGGATGTGAATTTTGTTGGTAGGAACAATTTTTGTAACAACGCGTATAGAGGAAATTTTAATCCTAGGCCTTATCCTAGTAATCTCTCTAATAATTATGGTAATTCCTACAACAATTCTTATGGAAATTATAATAAGATTCCCTCTGATTTTGATTCTAATATTAAAGAATTTATTACTTCGCAAAAGAATTTTAATGCTATGATTGAAGAAAAATTGCTTAAGATTGATGATTTGGCTAGGAACTTGATAGAATTGCTCTTGATGTTGATTCTTTGAAACTTAGATCTATTCCAACTAAGCATGATATCAATGAGTCTCTCAAGTCCACGAGAATTTCCATTGATGAGTGCAAAAAAAGAACCGCTAGGATGCGTGCTAAGAAAGACGCCTTTATAAAAGCGTGTTCTTCTAGTTCCTATGAAAATAATGATGAAGATCTAAAAGTTATTGATGTGTCCCCTATTAAATCTTTGTTTTGCAATATGAATCTTGATAATGATGGGACTGAATATGATCCACCTTTACCTAGAAGGCGTTCCAAGAATTCTGAATCTTTTGATCTTGATGCTAAATTTGATAAAAGTGGGATTGAAGAAATTAAAACCCTAGATGTTGCTAAACCCACTATTATGGATTTCAAGGAATTTAACTATGAAAATTGCTCTTTGATCGATTGTATTTCCTTGTTGAAATCCGTGCTAAATTCTCCTCACGCTTATAGTCAAAATAAAGCGTTTACTAAACATATCGTTGATGCCTTGATGCAATCTTATGAAGAAAAACATGAATTGGAAGTTTCTATCCCTAGAAAACTTTATGATGAGTGGGAACCAATTATTAAAATTAAAATTAAAATTAAAGATCATGAATTCTATGCTTTATGTGATTTGGGTGCTAGTGTTTCCACGATTCCAAACACTTTGTGTGATTTGTTAGGTTTCCGTGATTTTGATGATTGCTCTCTAAACTTGCACCTTGCGGATTCCACTATTAAGAAACCTATGGGAAGAATTAATGATATTCTTATTGTTGCAAATAGGAATTATGTGCCCGTAGATTTTATTGTTCTTGACATAGACTGCAATCCTTCATGTCCTATTATTCTTGGTAGACCTTTCCTTAGAACGATTGGTGCAATTATTGATATGAAGGAAGGAAATATTAGATTCCAATTTCCATTAAGGAAAGGCATGGAACACTTTCCTAGAAAGAAAATTAAATTACCTTATGAATCTATTATGAGAGCCACTTATGGATTGCCTACCAAAGATGGCAATACCTAGATCTATTCTTGCTTGTTATGCCTAGCTAGGGGCGTTAAACGATAGCGCTTGTTGGGAGGCAACCCAATTTTATTTTTATTCCTTGCTTTTTGCTCCTGTTTAGTAATAAATAAATTATCTAGCCTCTGTTTTGGTTGTGTTTTTTGTGTTTAATTAGTGTTTGTGCAAAGTAGAACCGTTGGGAAGACTTGGGGAAAGTCTTGTTGAACTTGCTGTAAAAAACAGAAACTTTAGCGCTCACGAGAACTGCTGTCATTTTTATTGGGAAGTGCTATTTAGTTAATTATTTTTGCAGATGATTAATAGATAAATTCGTCACGTCCAGAAATTTATTTTAGAATTTTTGGGGTTCCAGATCTTGCGCTAGCTACAGATTACTACAGATTGTTCTGTTTTTGACAGATTCTGTTTTTCGTGTGTTGTTTGCTTATTTTGATGAATCTATGGCTAGTAAAATAGTTTATAAACAATAGAGAAGTTGGAATACAGTAGGTATAACACCCATATAAATAAAGAATGAGTTCATTACAGTACCTTGAAGTGGTCTTTTGTTTTCTTTCGCTAACGGAGCTCACGAGATTTTCTACTTTAAGTTTTGTGTTGTGAAGTTTTCAAGTTTTGGGTAAAGATTTGATGGATTATGGAACAAGGAGTGGCAAGAGCATAACCTTGGGGATGCCCATGGCACCCCCAAGATAATCTAAGGACACCTAAAAGCCAAAGCTTGGGGATGACCTGGAAGGCATCCCCTCTTTCGTCTACTTCTATCGGTAACTTTACTTGGAGCTATATTTTTATTTACCACATGATATGTGTTTTGCTTGGAGCGTCTTGTATGATTTGAGTGTTTTCTTGTTAGTTTACCACAATCATCCTTGCTGTACACACCTTTTGAGAGGGCCATACATGATTTGGAATTTGTTAGAATACTCTATGTGCTTCGCTTATATCTTTTGAGTTATATAATTTTTCTCTAGTGCTTCACTTATATATTTTAGAGCATGGTGGTGGATTTGTTTTATAGAAACTATTGATCTCTCATGCTTCACTTAGATTATTTTGAGAGTCTTAATAGCTTGGTAATATTCTTAAAATCCTAATATGCTTGGTATGCAAGATAATAATAAAACTCTCTTACGAGTGTGTTGAATACTATGAGAAGTTTGATACTTGATAATTGTTTTGAGATATGGAGATGGTGATATTAAAGTCATGCTAGTTGAGTAGTTGTGAATTTGAGAAATAGTTGTGTTGAAGCTTGTGATTCCCGTAGCATGCACATATGGTGAACCGTTATGTGATGAAGTCGGAGCATGATTTATTTATTGATTATCTTCCTTATGAGTGGCGGTCGGGGACGAGCGATGGTCTTTTCCTACCAATCTATCCCCCTAGGAGCATGCGTGTAATACTTTGCTTTGATAACTTGTATATTTTTGCAATAAGTATATGAGTTCTTTATGACTAATGTTGAGTCCATGGATTATACGCACTCTCACCCTTCCACCTTTGCTAGCCTCTTTAATACCGCGCACCTTTCGCCGGTATCATACACCCACCATATACCTTCCTCAAAACAGCCACCATACCTACCTATTATGGCAATTCCATAGCCATTCCGAGATATATTGCCATGCAACTTTCCACCGTTCCGTTTATGACACACTCCATCATTGTCATATTGCTTAGCATGATCATGTAGTTGACATAGTATTTGTGGCAAAGCCACCGTTCATGATTCTTTCATACTTGTCACTCATGCATCATTGCATATCCCGGTACACCGCCGGAGGCATTCACATAGAGTCATATTTTGTTCTAAGTATCGAGTCGTAATTGTTGAGTTGTAAGAAAAATAAAAGTGTGGTGATCATCATTATTAGAGCATTGTCCCAGTGAGGAAAGAATGATGGAGACTATGATTCCCCCACAAGTCGAGATGAGACTCTGGACGAAAAATAAAAAAAGAGAAAGAAAAGAGGCCAAAAAAAGAGAAAAGGCCCAAATAAAAAAATAAAAAAAGAGAGAAAAAAGAGAAGGGACAATGTTACTATCCTTTTACCACACTTGTGCTTCAAAGTAGCACCATGATCTTCATAGTAGAGAGTCTCTCATGTTATCACTTTCATATACTAGTGGGAATTTTTCATTATAGAACTTGGCTTGTATATTCCAATGATGGGCTTCCTCAAATTGCCCTAGGTCTTCATGAGCAAGCAAGTTGGATGCACACCCACTCAGTTTATTTTTGAGCTTTCATATACTTATAGCTCTAGTGCATCCGTTGCATGGCAATCCCTACTCACTCACATTGATATCTATTGATGGTCATCTCCATAGCCCGTTGATACGCCTAGTTGATGTGAGACTATCTTCTCCTTTTTGTTTTCTCCACAACGACCACTCTATTCCACCTATATTGCTATATCCATGGCTCACGCTCATGTATTTGCGTAAAGATTGAAAAAGTTTTGAGAATGTCAAAAGTATGAAACATTGCTTGGCTTGTCATCGGGGTTGTGCATGATTTAAATATATTGTGTGGTGAACATAGAGCATACTCAGACTATATGATTTCGTAGGGATGACTTTCTTTAGCCATGTTATTTTGAGAAGACATAATTGCTTTGTTAGTATGCTTGAAGTATTATCATTTTCATGTCAATATGAACTTTTGTCTTGAATCTTTCGGATCTGAATATTCATACCACAATTAAGAAGAATTACATTAAAATTATGCCAAGTAGCAATCCACATCAAAAATTCTGTTTTATCATTTACCTACTCGAGGACGAGCAGGAATTAAGCTTGGGGATGCTTGATACATCTCCAATGTATCTATAATTTTTGATTGCTCCATGCTATATTATCTACTGTTTTGGACATTATTGGGCTTTATTATCCACTTTTATATTATTTTGGGACTAACCTATTAACCGGAGGCCCAACCCAGAATTGTTGTTTTTTGCCTGTTTTAGGGTTTCGAAGAAAAGGAATATCAAACGGAGTCCAAACGGAATGAAACCTTCGCGAACGTGAATTTCTCATCGAATACAACTCAGGAGACTTGGACCCTACGTCAAGACATGTAACAGGAGGCCACGAGGTAGGAGGGGCGCCTACCCTCCCAGGCGCGCCCTCCACCCTCGTGGGCCCCCTGTTGCTCCACCGACGTACTTCTTCCTCCTATATATACCCACGTACCCCCGAACGATCAGATACGGAGCCAAAACCCTAATTCCACCGCCACAACTTTCTGTATCCACGAGATCCCATCTTGGGGCCTGTTCCGGAGCTCCGCCGGAGGGGGCATCGATCCCGGAGGGCTTCTTCATCAACACCATAGCCCCTCCGATGAAGTGTGAGTAGTTTACCTCAGACCTACGGGTCCATAGTTAGTAGCTAGATGGCTTCTTCTCTCTTTTGGATCTCAATACAATGTTCTCCCCCTCTCTTGTGGAGATCTATTCGATGTGATCTTCTTTTTGCGGTGTGTTTGTTGAGACTGATGAATTGTGGGTTTATGATCAAGTCTATCTATGAATAATATTTGAATCTTCTCTGAATTCTTTTATGTATGATTGGTTATCTTTGCAAGTCTCTTCGAATTATCAGTTTGGTTTGGCCTACTAGATTGATCTTTCTTGCAATGGGAGAAGTGCTTAGCTTTGGGTTCAATCTTGCGGTGTCCTTTCCAAGTGACAGTAGGGGCAGCAAGGCACGTATTGTATTGTTGCCATCGAGGATAACAAGATGGGATTTTCATCATATTGCATGAGTCTATCCCTCTACATCATGTCATCTTGCTTAAGGCGTTACTCTGTTTTTAACTTAATACTCTAGATGCATGCTGGATAGCGGTCGATGAGTGGAGTAATAGTAGTAGATGCAGGCAGGAGTCGGTCTACTTGTCTCGGACGTGATGCCTATATACATGATCATACCTAGATATTCTCATAACTATGCTCAATTCTGTCAATTGCTCAACAGTAATTTGTTCACCCACCGTAGAATACGTATGCTCTCGAGAGAAGCCACTAGTGAAACCTATGGCCCCCGGGTCTATCTTTATCATATCAATCTCCTACTACTTAGTTATTTACTTTGCTATTTACTTTGCCATTATTTTACTTTGCATCTTTATCATAAAAATACCAAAAATATTATCTTTATCATATCTATCAGATCTCACTCTCGTAAGTGGCCCTATAGGGATTGACGACCCCTATTTGTGTTGGTCGTGAGGATTTATTTGTTTTGTGCAGGTGCGAGGGACTCGCGCGTAGCCTCCTACTGGATTGATACCTTGGTTCTCAAAAACTGAGGGAAATACTTATGCTACTTTGTTGCATCATCCCTTCCTCTTCGGGGAAAACCAACGCAGTGCTAAAAGAGGTAGCAATCACCGACAATGGCACGCAGTTCACAAGCCACACCTTCATGCAATACATCCAAGACCTCGGCAGCAAGGTTAGTTTTGCTTCCGTGGCACAACCCCGGAGCAACGGCCAGGCGGAGAGGGAAAATGCTGAAGTGTTGCGAGGCCTGAGAACGAAGAATTTTGACAGGCTGCACAAGAGCGGAAGGTGCTGGATTGATGAGTTGCCGGCGGTTCTTTGGTCGATCAGGACGACGCCAAATCAAGCCACCGGCCAGACAGACTTTGTCCTAGTATATGGGGCAGAAGCAGTTCTCCCCACATAACTCATATACGGGTCACCTCGAGTGATCGCTTATGAAGAGCTTGAGCAAGAGCAGTTGCGGCAAGATGACGCAACGCTCCTTGAGGAAGATCGTCTTCGGGCGCCTGTGAGAGCAGCACGCTACCAGCAAGCCTTGCGCCACTACCATAGCCGCAAGGTTCATGCCCGAAGCTTTGAGGAAGGCGACCTTCTTCTTCGGCGCGTTCAGTCGGCCAAGAATTCCAACAAGTTGACGCCAAATTGGGAAGGCCCTTATCGGGTAATACGAGTCACCAGGCCCGGCACAGTCCGCCTAGAGACCGAAGATGCTGTCCCAGTGAGAAATTCCTAGAACATCGAACATCTTCACAAGTTTTACCCATAAGGAGTGGTTGTCGGGCCTCCCGGCAAACCACCTTTTGTACAAGCCTTGTCGGCAAGGCATGTAACCCTCTGTACAAAGCCAAGCGCAGACCCTGAGCATAAATAAACGAAGCGCTGGCGCCCTAAGTTATAGCATGCATGCTAGGTTAAGTCTCTCCCTCGGTTAGGGTTGATAGTGCTTAGCGGCGACTAACCCCTAGCCTAGAGGTCGAGTGTGCATATTTCTGTTCTCTTTGGTTCGCAGGGCACACAGACACTTCTGCTGAGCCGCTTGGGAAAAAGAGAACAAACCGGCGCTCCGGCCCTGGCAGGCCAAGACTGCTGGGGGCTGAAGATACAAGGATCCAACCACGGCAAGCCAAGGTCTCCGGGGGCTGCGAATTCAGATAAGTCTTTCATCCCCCTGTTATGCGTTTTCGTATAGAACTGGGACATGTGAAACCTCGTTTATGTTCTTAAAACCACCGTGCTCCCCCTTTCCTGTACCAAAGAGCAACTTCCTGGGTCGGAATTTGGTAGTAGTCGTGGTGGCGAGGAGATGAACGAGGGGCCTAACTCTACTTCGCCCCTGCCTCTGCCAAGAGCGCGAGAATGGTCGACTGAAGTGGGGAGACGGTAAGGCCTGTTGCCGGGCGACAATGTTTATCTTAAAAATAACAATGATTCATCCTTGGCATGGGCCTCGCTCACGCACAAAGAACCCGGCAAGCACCCTTTTTCATTAAAAACATCCCATACAAATACAGTTCATACAGAATTTAAAACATGAGCAAGGGGATTACAAGTCTTAAAATTAACAAGTGCCCACAGGCTTACAAACTAAAAAGAGATAAGGTGCCCGTAATCCCTTTCTTGTCCCTCTCCTCAGAAGGTGGAACAAGGCAGCAGGAGGGCAAAAAGAGCGCATAGGCAAGGTACGAGGAGCAGAAGGCACCAAGAGAACATCTTGGTACCAGGAAAGGAGCTGGAAGACGAGGCAGCGGGCCGGTAATACGCGACGAAGGCGTCGGTGCCCGCATACTCCGATTTGACGGCTGCCACCCGCCTTCTTCGCCTTCTCCGGCCCTCCTACGCCAGCTGCCCAAGGAGACGACGGGGAGCGCCCCGATGGAGAGCTTGGTGAGGAAGGCCCTTGGCAGGGCACGTGGCCGAGGGAGGGGCAGCGCGGTCTGTCGAAGTCGGAGTCGGCATCCTGCCGCTCGACTCCCTCGTCGTCGCTGTCGCTGTCCTCCTTGTCACTCCCGCTTGAGGGTGAATCTTCATTGTCAGAGGAGCTCTCCATGCAGAACTTTAGACGAGTTTCAAGATCTCCAAAGATCTTGATGGAGAGCAGGCCGCCCTCCATTAACTTGAAGTAGAGGATGAGCCCCACCGTCAGGCTATGGATGCGAGCAAATGTCTTCCATCCGCGACAGAGGTACATAACATGAGGAGCGGGGAAGTCGACGTCGACCCGGATGCCGCCGGTCCTGCAGCCCCTCATGTGCAATCTGAGGGTCTGGGACGGATCGAGCTCCATTTCCTGAGCAAAGGGGGTGAGGAGACGGAGACGACGACGCGGTGTTCGGCGCAGCCTAATGAAGAACTCGCGGGGCTGGTCCCCGACGTGTCCCTCCGTCGCCGGAGGCACCGCTGGCGGAGGCACGGCCATCGCGGTGCCTCGTCCCCCTCTCCCCCAACCGCCGCGGCAACCTCGGCCATGCCCCCTCTCCCTTCCTCTCATGGCCAGCTCCACCGCCATGGGCTCATGGGAAGGAGGGAGGCGCTGACGAGCAGCAACCCTCGCCGCCACCGTCGAAGGCCCAGCACCTCCTCTCGCCATGGCAGGTGGAAGAAAGGAGCAAAGATGGAGGAAGATGGCTACTGAAGGAATGTGGGATGACGCCCCCCTCTCCCTCCTTAAAAAGTGGCGGGGTCGAGGCTCAGCCGCCCCACTCAACCAATCTAGCCATCGGAGGCGCAGGGAATCAGGACCGACCCGTTGCCCCAATCAGGGACGGCCCGGTTTACCGCCTCCACCGCCTGCCACTTGCATGGAGGACGTGTGACGAGCGAGCATGATCGAAAGGACAGGTGAGGCGACCGTTCCCCGCCCCGTGATCGTGGGGCGTGGGTGCCTTGAAGACTGCGACCCGAGTCCACCCAGTAAATGAGCCGTGCCTCCACGCCTCCCTCTTTTTATGGGGAAGGCGCGAGCCGCCTCTTTACTATGATGTGACGCATGCATGTGGAAACCATCCCACGCATGACCCCCACGTCATGCATGACCCTCCACGTCGCGCGCAGGTCGTGGGGAAGCGCGGCGGACGAAAAATTACTGCGGTAAAATCCCGCCCCGACTGCCCGCGCACCGTTTTGGCCCTGGCCCAACAACGTGTCGCGCTTATGTGTGGCCCAGGCCCGGGGGCTCCTATTGGTGTACAAAAGTAGGGGCACTCCTTTTTACCCCTTTACTTGTGCATGGACAGTCGGAGCCGTGCCCACGGCCACACTAAGCAGGGCAGGGGAGGGAAGCCGGAGAGAAGCCAAAGGCGCAAGGCGATCAAAGGCAACACCAAGACCAGAAACACAAAGAGCAAAGGGGGCAAGGCGGACTCCCCCGGCAGGACCCTTGCCAGGGCAGCTTCAGCAGCCCCTGCAAGAGCCTTGCCGGGGCAACTTGCCCAACGCCAGCAGAGCGAGCCACCCTTGAGCCCAAAGGTTCCGAACGTCGTCAACAACTACGTTGGGACCAGGGCTCGGGAGGCACCCCTGTGGTGGCATGCAGATCTTTGTCAAGACCATAGATATATGAGATCAGATGAGGATCAGGAGACGACGACCCTCGGCGGGGTCCTCGCCAAGGAAATCCACAAGACCCCCGGCAAGCGTCTTGCCGGGGACGACTACGACACCACGGCAAGACCCTTGCCGGGCCCCCAGCAAGGCCCTTATCGAGGACGCCAGCAGGGCCACTGCCAGGCCCGCACTAGCCAATATTCCTCCGCCATTCGCATGCAGCTGCCAGCCCAACCAGCTGGGCAGGCACCTGTGTGGCAACTTGCAGCTTCCAGGCCAAATCAGCAAGCACCTGCGTGGCGACATGCAGATCTTCATGAAGGCCCTACCACCGCGCCACCTCAGCTGCTTGCCTGCCTACATGGCGTTGTTGGAAATATGCCCTAGAGGCAATAATAAAATGGTTATTATTGTATTTCCTTGTTCATGATAATTGTCTATTGTTCATGCTATAATTGTATTAACCGGAAACCGTAATACATGTGTGAATGCATAGACCACAACGTGTCCCTAGTAAGCCTCTAGTTGACTAGCTCGTTGATCAATAGATGGTCATGGTTTCCTGACCATGGACATTGGATGTCATTGATAACGAGATCACATCATTAGGAGAATGATGTGATGGACAAGACCCAATCTTAAGCATAGCACAAGATCGTGTAGTTCGTTTGCTAAAGCTTTTCTAATGTCAAGTATCATTTCCTTAGACCTTGAGATTGTGCAACTCCCGGATACCGTAGGAATGCTTTGGGTGCACCAAACGTCACAACGTAACTGGGTGGCTATAAAGGTGCACTACAGGTATCTCCGAAAGTGTCTGTTGGGTTGGCACGAATCGAGACTGGGATTTGTCACTCCGTATGACGGAGAGGTATCTCTGGGCCCACTCGGTAATGCATCATCATAATGAGCTCATTGTGACTAAGTAGTTGGTCACGGGATCATGCATTATGGAATGAGTAAAGTGGCTTGCTGGTAACAAGATTGAACAAGGTATTGGGATACCGACGATCGAATCTCGGGCAAGTAACGTACCGATTGACAAAGGGAATTGTATACGGGATTGCTTGAATCCTCGACATCGTGGTTCATCCGATGAGATCATCGTGGAACATGTGGGAGCCAACATTGGTATCCAGATCCCGCTGTTGGTTATTGGACGGAGAGTTGTCTCGGTCATGTCTGCATGATTCCCGAACCCGTAGGGTCTACATACTTAAAGTCTGATGACGCTAGGGTTATAGGGAAAGTTTGTACGTGGTTACCGAATGTTGTTCGGAGTCCTTGATGAGATCCCGGATGTCACGAGGCATTCCGGAATGGTCCAGAGGTAAAGGATAATATATAGGAAGTAAGGTTTTGACCATCGGAAGTGTTTCAGGCGTCACCGGTAATGTACCGGGACCACAGGAGGGTTCCGGGGGTCCACCGGGAGGGGCCACCAGCCCTGGAGGCTTGCATGGGCCGAGAGTGGGAAGGGACCAGCCCCTAAGTGGGCTGGTGCGCCTCCCACCAGGGCCCAAGGCGCGGCTAGGAGGAGAAGGGGGGAAACCCTAGGCGAAGATGGGCCTAAGGCCCACCCTAGGGCGCGCCCCCCCTCTCCCCCTCTTGGCCGCCCCCTCCATCCCATCTAGGGCTGCCGCCCCCCAGGGGTGGGAACCCTAGAGGGGGCGCACCCTCCTCCCCTCCTCCTATAAATAGTGGGGGTTTTGGGGCTGCACAACACACGAGTCTCTCTCCCTCTTGGCGCAGCCCTACCCCTCTCCCTTCTCGTCTCTTGAAGTGCTTGGCGAAGCCCTGCTGGTGTGCCACGCTCCTCCACCATCACCACGTCGTCGTGCTGCTGCTGGACAGAGTCTTCCCCAACCTCTCCCTCTCTCCTTGCTGGATCAAGGCGCGGGAGATGTCACCGGGCTGTACGTGTGTTGAACGCGGAGGCGCCATTGTTCGACGCTTAGATCGGAATCGACCGTGATATGAATCGTTGCGTGTACGACTCCACCAACCGTGTTCTTGTAACGCTTCCGCTTAGCGATCTTCAAGGATATGAAGATGCACTCCCTCTCTCTCGTTGCTAGTATCTCCTAGATTGATCTTGGAGACACATAGGAATTTTTTAATTATTGCTACGTTCCCCAACAGTGGTATTAGAGCTAGGTCTATGCGTAGATTCTATGCACGAGTAGAACACAAAGCAGTTGTGGGCGATGATTTGTTCAATTTTCTTACCGTTACTAGTCTTATCTTGATTCGGCGGCATTGTGGGATGAAGCGGCCCGGACCGACCTTACACGTACGCTCTCGTGAGACTGGTTCCACCGACTGACATGCACTTGATGCATAAGGTGGCTGGCGGGTGTCTGTCTCTCCCACTTTAGTCAGATCAGATTCGATGAAAAGGGTCCTTATGAAGGGTAAATAGCAATTGGTATATCACCGTTGTGGTTTTGCGTAGGTAAGAAACGTTCTTGCTAGAAACCCATAGCAGCCACGTAAAACATGCAACAACAATTAGAGGATGTCTAACTTGTTTTTGCAGGGTTTGCTATGTGATGTGATATGGCCAAAAGGATGTGATGAATGATATATGTGATGTATGAGATTGATCATGTTCTTGTAATAGGAATCACGAATTGCATGTCGATGAGTATGACAACCGGCAGGAGCCATAGGAGTTGTCTTAATTTATTTATGACCTGCGTGTCAATGAAAACGCCATGTAATTACTTTACTTTATTGCTAACCGTTAGCCATAGTAGTAGAAGTAATAGTTGGCGAGGCAACTTCATGAAGACACGATGATGGATATCATGATGATGGAGATCATGGTGTCATGCCGGTGACGATGGTGTTCATGCCGCGCCTCGAAGATGGAGATCAAAGGCGCAAGATGATATTGGCCATATCATGTCACTTTATGATTTGCATGTGATGTTTGTCATGTTTTTACATCTTATTTGCTTAGAACGACGGTAGCATAAATAAGATGATCCCTCATTAAAATATCAAGAATTGTGTTCCCCCTAACTGTGCACCGTTGCTAAGGTCCGTTGTTCCGAAGCACCATGTGATGATCGGGTGTGATAGGTTCTAACGTTCGCATACAACGGGTGTAAGCCAGATTTACACACGCAATACACTTAGGTTAACTTGACGAGCCTAGCATGTACAGACATGGCCTCAGAACACGGAAGACAGAAAGGTCGAACATGAGTCGTATAGTGGATACGATCAACATGAAGATGTTCACCGATGATGACTAGTCCATCTCACGTGATGATCGGACATGGCCTAGTTGACTCGGATCATGTATCACTTAGATGACTAGAGGGATGTCTATCTGAGTGGGAGTTCATTAAATAATTTGATTAGATGAACTTAATTATCATGAACATAGTCAAAAGGTCTTTGCAAATTATGTCGTAGCTCATGCTTTGGTTCTACTATTTTAGATATGTTCCTAGAGAAAATTTAGTTGAGAGTTGACAATAGCAATTATGTAGACTGGGTCCGTGAACTGAGGATTGTCCTCATTGCTGCACAAAAGGGTTATGTCCTTAATGCACCGCTCGGTGTGTTGAACCTCGAGCGTCGTCTGTAGATGTTGGGAAACATCTGACATACACGTTTTGATGACTACGTGATAGTTCAGTGCGTAATGCTAACGGTTTAGAATTGTGGCACCAAAGACGTTTATGAAACATCGCAGAACATATGAGATGTTCCAAAGACTGAAATTGGGATTTCAGACTAGTGCCCACGTCAAGAGGTATGAGACCTCTGACAAGTTTCTTAAGCCTGCAAACTAAGAGAGAAAAGCTTAGTCGTTGAGCATGTGCTCAGATTGTCTGAGTACTACAATCTCTTGAATCGAGTGGGAGTTAATCTTCCAGATGAGATAGTGATGGTTCTCCATAGTCACTGCCACCAAACTATTGGAGCTTCGTGCTGAACTATAACATATCAGGGATAGACATGATGATCCTTGAGCAACTCGCGATGTTTGACACCGCGAAAGTAGAAATCAAGTAGGAGCATCAATTGTTGATGGTTAAACCACTAGTTTCAAGAAGGGCAAGGGAAAGAAGGGATACTTCATGAAACGGCAAATCAGTTGCTGCTCTAGTGAAGAAACCCAAGGTTGAACCCAAACCTGAGACTAAGTGCTTCTGTAATGAGGGGAACGGTCACTGAAGCAGAACTACCCTAGATACTTGGTAGATGAGAAGGCTGGCAAGGTCGACAGAAGTATTTTGAATATACGTTCTATTATTGTGTACTTTACTAGTACTCCTAGTAGCACCAGGGTAATAAATACCGGTTCGGTTGCTAAGTGTTAGTAACTCGAAATAAAAGGCTACGAAGACTAGCTAAAGGTGAGATGACGATATGTTGGAAGTGTTTCCAAGGTTGATGTGATCATACATCACACGCTCCATCTACCATCGAGATTGGTGTTAAACCTAAATAATGGTTATTTGGTGTTTGCATTGAGCATATACATGATTGGATTATGTTTATCGCAATACGGTTACTCATTTAAGGAGAATAATGGTTACTCTATTTATTTGAATAATACCTTCAATGGTCTTGCACCGAAAATGAATGGTTTATTGAATCTCGATCGTAGTGATACACATGTTCATGCCAAAAGATATAAGATAGTAATGATAGTACCACATACTTGTGGCACTGCCATTTGAGTCATGTTGGTATAAAACGCATGAAGAAGCTCCATGTTGATGGATCTTTGGACTAACTCGTTTTGAAAAGATTGAGACATGCGAACCATGTCTATTGGTAGATATGCATGAAGAAACTCCATACAGATGGATCATTTGGACTCACTTGTTTTTGAATCACTTGGGACATGCAAATCATACCACATGGGCAAGATGACTGAAAGACCTCGTTTTTAGTAAGATGGAACAAGAAAACAACTTGTTGGAAGTAATACATTTTGATGTGTGCAGTCCAATGAGTGCTGAGGCACGCAGTGGATATCGTTATGTTCTTACTTCACAGATGATTTGAGTAGATGCTGAGTATATTTACTTGATGAAACACAAGTCTGAATTATTGAAAGGTTTAAGTAATTTCAGAGTGACGTTGAAGATCGTCGGGACAAGAGGATAAAATGCCTATGATATGATCATAGAGATGAATATCTGAGTTACGAGTTTGGCACACAATTAAGACATTGTGGAAATTGTTTCACAACTAATACCGCCTGGAACACCATAGTGTGATGGTGTGTCCGAACATCATAACTGCACCCTATTGGATATGGTGCATACCATGATGTCTCTTATCGAATTACCACTATCGTTTATGGGTTAGGCGTTAGAGACAACCGCATTCACTTTAAATAGGGCACCACGCAATTCCGTTGAGACGACACCGTATGAACTATGGTTTAGAAAAACCTAAGCTGTCGTTTCTTAAAAAGTTTGGGGCTGCGACGCTTATGTGAAAAAGTTTTAGGCTGATAAGCTCGAACCCAAAGCGGATAAATGCATCTTCATAGAATACCTAAAACAGTTGGGTATACCTCCTATTTCAGATCCGGAAGCAAAAGTGATTGTTTCTAGAAACGGGTCCTTTCTCGAGGAAAAGTTTCTCTCGAAAGAATTGAGTGGGAGGATGATGGGGACTTGATGAGGTTATTGAACCGTCACTTCAACTAGTATGTAGTAGGGCACAGGAAGTTGTTCCTGTGGCACCTACACCAATTGAAGTGGAAGCTTATGATAGTGATCATGAAACTTCGGATCAAGTCACTACCAAACCTCATAGGTCGACAAGGATGTGTACTACTTCAGAGTGGTACGTAATCCTGTCTTGGAAGTTATGTTGCTAGACAACAATGAACCTACGAGCTATGGAGAAGCGCTGGTGGGCCCAGATTTCGACGAATGGCTCGAGGCCATAAAATCCGAGAGAGGATCCATGTATAAAAACAAAGTATAGAATTTGGAAGAACTACTTGATGGTCATAAGGCTGTTGGGTGCAGATGGATTTTAAAAGGAAGATAGATAATGATGGTATGTGTCACCATTAAGAAAGCTCGACTTGTCGTTAAGATGTTTCCGACAAGTTCAAGGAGTTGACTACGATGAGACTTTCTCACTCGTAGCGATGCTAAGAGTCTATTGGAATTATGTTAGCAGTTACTGCATTATTTATGAAATCTTTCATATAGGATGTCAAAACATTGTTTCCTCGATGTTTTTCTTGAGTAAAGGTTGTATGTGATACAACCAGAAGGTTTTGTCAATCCTGAAAGATGCTAACAAGTATGCAAAGCTCCAGCAATCCTTCTAAGGACTGGAGTAAGCATCTCGGAATTGGAATGTACGCTTTGATGAGATGATCAAAGATTTTGGGTTTATACAAAGTTTATGAGAAACTTGTATTTCCAAAGAAGTGAGTGGGAGCACTATAGAATTTTTGATGAGTATATGTTTTTAACATATTGTTGATCAGAAATGATGTAGAACGTGTGGAAAGCATACAGGGTTATTTGAAAAGTGTTTTTCAATGGAAAACCTGGATTAAGCTACTTGAACATTGAGCATCAAGATCTATAAGGATAGATCAAAAACGCTTAATAGTACTTTCAAATGAATACATACCATGACAAGATTTTGAAGGAGTTCAAAATAGATCAGCAAAGAAGGATTTCTTGGCTGTGTTACAAGGTGTGAGTATTGAGTAAGACTCAAGACCTGACCACGGCAGAAGAGAGAGAAAGGACGAAGGTCATCCCCTATGCTTTAGATGTAGGCTCTACAGTATGCTATGCTGTGTACCGCACCTGAAGTGTGCCTTGCCATGAGTCAGTCAAGGGGTACAAGAGTGATCCATGAATGGATCACACGACAGCGATCGAACTTATCCTTAGTAACTAGTGGACTAAGGAATTTTCTCGATTATGGAGGTGGTAAAAGAGTTCGACGTAAAGGGTTACGTCAATGCAAACTTTGACACTAATCCAGATGACCATGAGTAGTAAACCGGAGTCGTACAGTAGAGCAGTTATTTGGAATAGCTCAAAGTAGCGCGTGGTAGCTGCATCTACAAGATGACATAGAGATTTGCAAAGCACACATGGATCTGAAAGGTTCAGACCCATTGACTAATAAACCTCTCTCACAAGCAAGATATGAACAAACCCCATGGGTGTTGGATTCATTACAATCACATAGTGATGTGAACTAGATTATTGACTCTAGTGCAAGTGGGAGACTGTTAGAAATATGCCCTAGAGGCAATAATAAAATGGATATTATTGTATTTCCTTGTTCATGATAATTGTCTATTGTTCATGCTATAATTGTATTAACCGGAAACCGTAATACATGTGTGAATGCATATACCACAACATGTCCCTAGTAAGCCTCTAGTTGACTAGCTCGTTGATCAATAGATGGTCATGGTTTCCTGACCATGGAAATTGGATGTCATTGATAACAGGATCACATCATTAGGAGAATGATGTGATGGACAAGACCCAATCTTAAGTGTAGCACAAGATCGTGTAGTTCGTTTGCTAAAGCTTTTCTAATGTCAAGTATCATTTCCTTAGACCATGAGATTGTGCAACTCCCGGATACCGTAGGAATGCTTTGGGTGCACCAAACATCACAACGTAATTGGGTGGCTATAAAGGTGCACTACAGGTATCTCTGAAAGTGTCTGTTGGGTTGGCACGAATCGAGACTGGGATTTGTCACTCCGTATGACAGAGAGGTATCTCTGGGCCCACTCGGTAATGCATCATCATAATGAGCTCATTGTGACTAAGTAGTTGGTCACGGGATCATGCATTACGGAACGAGTAAAGTGACTTGTTGGTAACAAGATTGAACGAGGTATTGGGATACCGACGATCGAATCTCAGGTAAGTAACGTACCGATTGACAAAGGGAATTGTATACAGGATTGCTTGAATCCTCGACATCGTGGTTCATCCGATGAGATCATCGTGGAACATGTGGGAGCCAACATGGGTATCCAGATCCCGCTATTGGTTATTGGCCGGAGAGTTGTCTCGGTCATGTCTACATGATTCCCGAACCCGTAGGGTCTACACACTTAAGGTCCGATGACGTTAGGGTTATAGGGAAAGTTTGTACGTGGTTACCGAATGTTGTTCGTAGTCCCGGATGAGATCCTGGATGTCACGAGGAGTTCCGGAATGGTCCGGAGGTAAATGATAATATATAGGAAGTGAGGTTTTGACCACCGGTAGTGTTTCGGGCGTTACCAGTAATGTACCGGGACCACAGGAGGGTTCCGGTGGTCCACTGGGAGGGGCCACCAGCCCCAGAGGCTTGCATGGGCCAAGAGTGGTAAGGGACCAGCCCCTGAGTGGGCTGGTACGCCTCCCACCAGGGCCCAAGGCGCAGCTAGGAGGAGAAGGGGGGAAACTATAACGCCCCGAGACCGATGTGCCAGGTGTCTTCCAGTTATTCGCTGTTGTTGCCTTGTCATTGCTTGCGTGTCATGCATTTCATATCATGCCATCAAGTGCATTTCATTTGCATACGTGTTCGTCTCATGCATCCGAGCATTTTCCCCGTTGTCCCTTTTGCAATCTGGTGCTCCTATGTCCTCCGGTGTCCCTTTCTACCTCTTTTCGTGTGCGGGTATTAAACGTTCTCGGATTGGACCGAGACTTTTCATGCGGCCTTGTTTACTACCGGTAGACCGCCTGTCAAGTTTTGTACCATTTGGACTTCGTTTGATACACCAACGGTTAAACGAGGGACCAAAAAGGCCTCGTGTGTGTTGCAGCCCAACACCCCTCCAAAGTGGCCCAAAACCCACCTAAACCCTCTCCATCATCTAGAGCGTTCGATCACGATCGCGTGGCCGAAAACCGCACCTCATTTGGACTCTCCTAGCTCCCTCTACCTATATATATGTGATCCCCTCCAAAATTCTCGCGCAGTTGAAACCCTAAAAATTCCCCTCGCGCCGCCGGACATTTCTTCCTCCCACTCCGACCAATCCGGAGATGACAACTCAGCGCCGCCGCCTCTCTCCTCCACTCCCAGGCCGCCACCTGTCCCATGCCTCGTCTCCACCGCGCCGGCCCGCCAGGCCCATCGCGGACCCGCCCGGCCCGGTCGCTGCGCGCCACCGCCCGCTCCGTCGAGCGCCGCCTCCAGCTCCAGCCCCGACCTCGCCGTCGACCAGTGCCTCCCTGCGCCCGAGGTTCGCCGCCCCGCCGCCTCTCCGACACAGCCCCACCGCCGATCAGAGTTCTCGTCGCCGCCCAACTCCACTGCCACCGGGGATGGATCCGGCAGCCCTTGATCCTTCTGGATCCGGCCGGTCCCCGCCCTGCCTCGCCATCATCGCCGGGCACCGCCGTCCCTGGCTCCCTCGATCCAGGAGGGATCGAGGAGGACGACGATGCCGTCTGCATTGACCGCGCACGCGCCTAACGTGGGCCTCCCCGCGGCCCATCTCCGTTCGAGGCCAACACCCTCCAGCGCCGGCCCGCCTCACCGCCGATTCGGCCCAAGCGCCCGTTGACCCTGTTCACCGAGGTCTATTTTTTTCGTCTAAGTCCCAGATCTGCTATATTTTTATGCCTCCTTCATCATGTCATAACTCATCAACCGTTGCTCCGATTCGTGCGTGTAGCATATCAAAATGTTCGTCTCGACGAGTACATCATTTCATCTCATTGCATCATTTTCATTTGAGCTCATCTTAGCCCTGAAATGTTATTGGAAGAGGGCTATGTGAGGAAAGTTTCAGATCTGTTTCAGCAAATAGCCTTTTGTCATTTTTCCATGATTAATGTGTGCGTGCTATGATCCTGAGCTCTACATGTGTTTTGTAGAATGACATGTTATCTTTACAGGGGTGTATGCCATGTATTTTTGTGATCTTTGTGGTGGCTAGCACAAGCATGCAAAGTAGCTTACTCAATGATGCTGATTTCAGGGACTTAGAATTTCACCAAGTCTTTGTCCTGTTATTGTTTTTATGCCATATGTTCATGTTGTTTCCTAGTGATCCGTGCCTCTTTTGAGGATGCTCAGTAAGGATGTTTTGTAGATATTGTGGTGCTCTCTCCATACATGTCTTTGTTTGCAATTATGGAGCACCCTAGCTTGAGTCAATCGAGCTCTACTTTTGCTATAAAATATTCCTGGCAGATTGTTAACATGTTTTGCAATTTTGCCAAGCTTGTTGTTGTTGATCCGTGCATGCTATGTTGTTGTTCTTGCCATGTCTAGCTTCTATGCCATGTCTTCTTGCCGGGTGTATGCTTAGTTTGTCATGCAATGCCTCGTAGTGAGTGCATCAAACTCGTGAACATGCCTACTCGTTATCTGTTTTGCATGCTCTAGTTTTTCACCAAGTCTAAATCTGTTTATGTTTTTGCTATGTTCACATGCTTGCAATTGTATTTTCTGATCCCGTTTGGCTCATGGTCACTAAGGGACTTTTGTTATATGCTTTGAGTAGTTTCATGTCATGCCTTGCTTTTCCATGATATGTTCCTGTAGCATGTAGTTTTCATGCTCTAAAGATGGCTTCCTGATGTTAAATTCCTGATATGCTGTTAAATTTCTCTAAGTCTGAAACCTGTTATCTTTTGCATTTTTGCCATGCTTGTTTGAACCTGCTATTGAGTGAATTAGCCGTAGCTCAGTGTTCATCTTTTGTCAAGCATCCTGAGTGGCTCCCTGCCATGTATTTTTTTGCCATGTTTGAGTCCTGTAGCATATTTATCTTGATGCATTTAGTTGGTCACTTGCTGATTATCGCAGACCGGTGCAATATTTGTTTTGCTCGCCATTTCCAAACCGTGCATCCAATTCTGGTGATCTTTATATCGATTTCGACCGAAATCAACTCCTCTTTCCAGTGGCACTCTTGGATTTCCAATTTGAGGCCAGGTTCATTCATTCCTTTCCAAATCATGCATATGCATCACATACCGCATCACGCATATCATGCCATGTTCATGTGTTGGTTGTTTACTTTGTTGTGTGCTTCTTTCCGGTGTTGCTTCTTCGGGTTGGTTCCGATATCGTCGCGTTTGTGAGGATCTGTTCGACTACGTCCGTTTGTCTTCTTCATGGACTCATTCTTATTCCTTGCGGGATTTCAGGTAAGATGACCATACCCTCGAAATCACTTCTATCTTTGCTTGCTAGATGCTCGCTCTTTTGCTATGCCTATGCTGCGATACCTACCACTTGCTTATCATGCCTCCCATATTGTTAAGCTAAGCCTCTAACCCACCTTGTCCTAGCAAACTGTTGTTTGGCTATGTTACCGCTTTGCTCAGCCCCTCTTATAGCGTTGTTAGTTGCAGGTGAAGATGAAGTTTGTTCCTTGTTGGAACATGGAGATGTTGTTCCTTGTTGGAACATGGAGATGTTGTTCCTTGTTGGAACATGTTTATTTGTTGGGATATCACAATATTATCTTGTTTATCTTAATGCACCTATATACTTGGTAAAGGGTGGAAGGCTCGGCCTTATGCCTGGTGTTTTGTTCCACTCTTGCCGCCCTAGTTTCCGTCATATCGGTGTTATGTTCCCGGATTTTGCGTTCCTTACGCGGTTGGGTTATAATGGGAACCCCTTGACAGTTCGCCTTGAATAAAACTCCTCCAGCAATGCCCAACCTTGGTTTTACCATTTTCCACCTAGTCTCTTTTTCCCTTGGGTTTCCGGAGCCCGAGGGACATCTTTATTTAAACCCCCCGGGCCAGTGCTCCTCTGAGTGTTGGTCCAAACTAGAGCCCTGTGCAGCGCCTCCTCGGGAAAACTCGAGGTTTGGTTTTAGTTGTATGGAGCGCTCATCTGACTGTGCCCTGAGAACGAGATATGTGCAGCTCCTATCGGGATTTGTCGGCACATTCGAGCGGTGTTGCTGGACTTGTTTTACCATTGTCGAGGATGTCTTGTAACCTGGATGCCGAGTATGATCGGATTGTCTTGGGAGAAGGAATATCCTTCGTTGACCGTGAGAGCTTGTGATGGGCTAAGTTGGGACTCCCCTGCAGGGATTTGAACTTTCGAAAGCCGTGCACGTGGTTATGGGCAGATGGGAATTTGTTAATGTCCGGTTGTAGAAAACCTGAAACTTAACTTAATTAAAATACATCAACCACGTGTGTTGCCGTGATGGTCTCTTTCCGGCGTTGTCCGGGAAGTGAACACGGTGTTGGAGTAATGCTTGACGTAGGTTGTTCTAGGATCACTTCTTGATCATAGTTTCTCGACCGTGCTTTTGCCTTCTCTTCTCGCTCTCATTTGCGTATGTTAGCCACCATATATGCTAGTCGCTTGCTGCAGCTCCACATCATACCTTTACCTTACCCATAAGCTTAAATAGTCTTGATCGCGAGGGTGTGAGATTGGTGAGTCCCCGTGACTCACAGATTACTTCCAAAACCAGCTTGCAGGTGCCGATGATATCGTGCAGATGACGCAACTGAGCTCAAGGAGGAGCTCGATGAAATTCGCGTTCGTTATGTTGTTCCGTTTCCAATTGATCAGTAGTGGAGCCCAGTTGGGACGATCGGGGATCTATGTAGCATATGGGGTAGTCTTCTTTTATTTTGGTTCCGTAGCCGGACCTTGTGTGTATCTGGATGATGTAATGTTTTATTCATGTATTGTGTTAAGTGACGATTGTAAGCCAACTATGTACCTCCTTTCTTATTCATTACATGGGTTGTTGTGAAGATTACCTCACTTGCGACATTGCTTTCAATGCGGTTATGCCTCTAAGTCGTGCTTCGACACGTGGGAGATATAGCCACATCGAGGGCGTTACAAGTTGGTAATCAGAGCCTTCCCCGGCCTTAGGAGCCCCCTGCTTGATCGCATCATTGGTGTTGTTGAGTCTAGAAAAATGTTTTGAGTCATTTAGGAATTATATATCGGAGAGTTAGGAATTCTTTTTACTCCTCAGTCCCTTCATCGCTCTGGTGAGGCATCCTGACGTAGAGTCTTGACTCTTCTCTTCTCAAATTTCACTAAAAAAATTTAGGATCACGCGGGTATTTCTGGCTTATTCTGCGAGCCAATCCTTTGGTTGTTTTGAGTTGTGGTATTCGAGTTGCTTCGAAGTCAATTGTTGATTCCATACCCTTTCTAAGCGGTGTTCTCATATTTCTTTGAGAGTACTAATCCTTCATGATCTTCGAGTTTGTCATCTCAATTTCTTCTCAACCGGCGTGTTTCTCTTCAAGTAGATCCGATCTTTTCAACATCCGCAAGTTCAATTCTAAGTTTTCTTTCAACGGTGCTCATTTCTTCTGTCCTAAGTTGTCTTTGTTTTCCCGCCCTCCCACCCTTTTTCCTCAAGGACTCAGATGTCTTAATCAAGCATCCATCTTATGGATATGAAGAATCCCCATTCTGTTCCATCAATATTCTTACCCGGTGGTTCTCGTGAAGATGCTCTACACGTTCATCATTCTTCATTCTTTTCTTCCCCAGTGGAACCAATTCAAGCTTTTGGTGTTGATCATATCCATTTTTCCTCATTTCTAATACCTTCTCATGCCGGTGCACCTCATATTCATTCTTTTCTCGCTATTCATTTGTTCCGAAGTGCTGAAGAAATCTCAGAAGATTCGTGTTTCCACTCTACATTCGTTCAAGCTCTTTTGAGGATGTTATCTCATTCAAGCCATTTAATTCAACCGGTGCAATCTTTTTTTTCAAGTAATCTTTTCAACGGTGTTTCTTTGAGTGGGCCCTAACCCACAGGTTTTTTCCCAGGATCTTACCTGACTCTTCTAATTTTTCCGGAGCTTCTCAATTTTTTTCCAAGTTGACGTAAGAATGAATTTTTCATCAGTCAAATGTCTTTCTCCAAGATCGGTCAAATTCTTTTCATCGTTGGTTCAACATTTCTAATTTTCATCCCGGAGTATCTCAACAATTCTCAGTGGTGGTTCTCGTCATCATTCTCAACATTTGAAGACCGAGGAATAATTTCTCTTCAATCATATCCGTTCTTGTGAAGATTCTCAGTTCTAGCTTGATGCCATCCTCTCATAATTGTTTTGGTTGTGAGAATTCTTTTCACCCATCCGGAGAAATTCAAGATTCTGTTCAGTTTGATTATCCGGAGCCCATCATCTAAGATTTATTCATTCCAGCTTTCAGCTCACATTCTCCAAATCTTACCGGTGCTTCGTTCATATATCCTCTTATCAGTTCATGATCTCTTCGTTCTCATGTATCCAGATTGTCTCAAGTATCTTCGTTCATTTTCTAATTCTTACCGGTGTTTCATCTCTTTTCTTCTTCCATTTCCAATTCTTACGGTGGTTCATTCAAGATATCTCTTCTTTCGTTATCATATCAGGTTCATTCGTTGTTTCAATCCTTCTGGTGGTTCGTCGAAGACCTTTCTCAAGTTTGCGCTATATCTATCTTAATCCTTTCTACGAGAATAAGTAGTATGCCAAATTCGTTGCTTGTCATCAATTTAAATTGATGAAGGATAAGCATAATGTAATTCTTATTCTTGTTTCATCGAGTGAATTCAATTCCTTATTCCGTATGCTTATCACATTCTCGGTTTCACTTGTTTCATCTTTTCTTTCTCGGAGTTCCAAGCCCAAGTTATCACGGAGATCCATCTAAAGCATTACAAGGTTTCACCTTGTATTTTCAACTTCTCTTTCTTTTCGTTATCCTTTTGTTACCGGAGTTCTTCATGCAAATTCTACATGATGGTTCAGCTAGGATTTAATTCCTTCTCGAAGTGTTCATTGAGTTTCTTTTCAGAGGAGCTCAAGCATTCTTCATCTTTCATCCAAAGTGCAATTCTTCCATATCTCATCTTTTGAGGTGGTATTATGTCATTTTTCATCATTTGAGTTCATGTTTCATGATTCACATGTTGTCAAGAAGGAGGTATTTTAAATCCACAAATCTCTTCATTGGAGTTATCTTGGGTTATATTTCACCTAAAACCTTCCCTAAGAAATGTTGCTATTGGGGTGCTTATCAGTAATCCAAGTTTCCTCCTATTCTCGCGAAGAAAGATGTTTTCATCTCTCCGTCGCTCTCAAGCAAGCAATTGTTTTCGTTTGTGGCAGGTTTTCACCTCAAGTTTTTGAGATGTTTTCCATAAGCCTATATCAAGCTTATCCTTTTCGTTGTTGTTTTCCCAACAACCCCGTGCAATCCTTTCTTGCAAGGATGCTTTCCAAGTTCAATTGTGGTAGAAGTTGTCATTTTCTTCTCCGATCTTTTGTTCCGACGATCTACCTTTGATTCCTTCATCCGGAGGCATTGTGATGTTGCTCTTTTCAACACATCGTCTTGTTTTGTCAGGATCGTGTTCTTTTCATGCTTATCCATTTAACCGGTGTGTTGTGCCCTCTGATCTAGTTTTTTCCATCTTATCAAGTCTTGCTTTTTTTCAACCGGAGTACTGTCCGAATTTACTCTTCTTCGTTCCTCTTTTCTAACGGAGTGTTTCAACTTTGTTCATCTTCGTTGTATTCTATATTTCTATTTGTTCTACCTCGCAAGGTTCTTTGGTTTCACTCGTTTGTCAAAGGAGCAACTTAGTTTTACCTCTTCTCTTTCTCCTCCGTTTTTCCCTCCGGTGCCATTCTAGATCTCAGGACGAGATCCTCTCGTAGTGGTGGAGTGTTGTAACGCCCCGAGACCGATGTGCCAGGTGTCTTCCAGTTATTCGCTATTGTTGCCTTGTCATTGCTTGCGTGTCATGCATTGCATATCATGTCATCATGTGCATTTCATTTGCATACGTGTTCGTCTCATGCATCCGAGCATTTTCCCCATTGTCCGTTTTGCAATCTGGCGCTCCTATGTCCTCCGGTGTCCCTTTCTTCCTCTTTTCGTGTGCGGGTGTTAAACGTTCTCAGATTGGACCGAGACTTGTCATGCGGCCTTGGTTTACTACCGGTAGACCGCCTGTCAAGTTTCGTACCATTTGGACTTCGTTTGACACTCCAACGGTTAACCGAGGGACCGAAAAGGCCTCGTGTGTGTTGCAGCCCAACACCCCTCCAAAGTGGCCCAAAACCCACCTAAACTCTCTCCATCATCTAGAGTGTTCGATCACAATCACGTGGCCGAAAACCGCACCTCATTTGGACTCTCCTAGCTCCCTCTACCTATATATATGTGATCCCCTCCAAAATTCTCGCGTAGTTGAAACCCTAAAACTTCCCCTCGCGCCACCGGACGTTTCTTCCTCCCGCACCGGACATGTCCGCCGCCTCAGCCACCTCACTCCGACCAATCCGGAGACGACAACTCAGCGCCGCTGACTCTCTCCTCCACTCCCAGGCCGCCACCTATCCCGCGCCTCATCTCCACCGCGCCGGCCTGCCGGGCCTATCGCGGACCCCCCCGGCCCGGTCGCCGCGCGTTGCCGCCCGCTCCGCCGAGCACCGCCACCAGCTCCGTCCCCGACCTCGCCATCGACCAGTGCCTTCCTGCGCCCGAGGTTCGCCGCCCCGCCGCCTCTCCGGCACAGCCCCGCCGCCGACCGGAGTTCTCGTCGCCGCCCGACTCCACTGCCACCAGGGATGGATCCGGCAGCCCCTGATCTGCCTGGATCCGGCCGGTCCCTGCCCCGCCTCGCCTTGGCTCCGCCGCCTCGCCATCGTCGCTGGGCACCGCCGTCCCTGGCTCCTTCGATCCAGGAGGGATCGAGGAGGACGACGATGCCGTCTCCATTGACCGCGCACGCGCCTAACGTGGGCCTCCCCGCGGCCCATCTCCGTCCGAGGCCAACACCCTCCAGCGCCGGCCCGCCTCACCGCTGATTCGGCCCAAGCGCCCGTTGACCCTGTTCACCGAGGTCTATTTTTTTCATCTAAGTCCCAGATCTGCTATATTGTTATGCCTCCTTCATCATGTCATAACTCATCAACCGTTGCTCCGATTCGTGCGTGTAGCATATCAAAATGTTCGGCTCGACGAGTACATCATTTCATCTCATTGCATCATTTTCATTTGAGTTCATCTTGATGCCCGAAATGCTGTTGGAAGAGGGCTATGTGAGGAAAGTTTCAGATCTGTTTCAGCAAATAGCCTTTTGTCATTTTTGCCATGATTAATGTGTGCGTGCTATGAACCTGAGCTCTACATATGTTTTGTAGAATGCCATGTTATCTTTACAGGGGTGTATGCCATTTATTTTTGTGATCTTTGTGGTGGCTAGCACAAGTATGCAAAGTAGCTTACTCAATGATGCTGATTTCAGGGATTAGAATTTCACTAAGTCTTTGTCCTGTTATTGTTTTTATGCCATATGTTCATGTTGTTTCCTAGTGATCCGTGCCTCTTTTGAGGATGCTCAGTAAGGATGTTTTGTAGATATTGTGGTGCTCTATCCATCCATGTCTTTGTTTGCAATTATGGAGCACCCTAGCTTGAGTCAATCGAGCTCCACTTTTGCTATAAAATATTCCTGGCAGATTGTTAACATGTTTTGCAATTTTGCCAAGCTTGTTGTTGTTGATCCGTGCATGCTATGTTGTTGTTCTTGCCATGTCTAGCTTCTATGCCATGTCTTCTTGCCGGGTGTATGCTTAGTTTGTCATGCAATGCCTCGTAGTGAGTGCATCGAGCTCGTGAACATGCCTACTCGTTATCTGTTTTGCATGCTCCAGTTTTTGACTAAGTCTGAATCTGTTTATGTTTTTGCTATGTTCACATGCTTGCAGTTGTATTTTCTGATCCCTTTTGGCTCATGGTCACTAAGGGACTTTTGTTATATGCTTTGAGTAGTTTCATGTCATGCCTTTCTTTGCCATGATATGTTCCTGTAGCATCTAGTTTTCATGCTCTAAAGATGGCTTCCTGATGTTAAATTCCTGATATGCTGTTAAATTTCTCCAAGTCTGAAACCTGTTATCTTTTGCATTTTTGCCATGCTTGTTTGAACCTGCTATTGAGTGAATTAGCTGTAGCTCAGTGTTCACCTTTTGTCAAGCATCTTGAGTGGATCCCTGCCATGTATTTGTTTTGCCATGTTTGAGTGTCGTAGCATATTTATCTTGATGCATTTAGTTGGTCACTTGCTGATTATCGCAGACCGGTGCCATATTTGTTTTGCTTGCCATTTCCAAACCATGCATCCGATTCCGGTGATCTTTATATCGATTTTGACCGAAATCAACTCCTCTTTCCAGTGGCACTCTTGGATTTCCAATTTGAGGCCAGGTTCATTCATTCCTTTCCAAATCATGAATATGCATCACATACCGCATCACGCATATCATGCCATGTTCATGTGTTGGTTGTTTACTTTGTTGTGTGCTTCTTTCCGGTGTTGCTTCTTCGGGTTGGTTCCGATATCATCGCGTTTGTGAGGATCTGTTCGACTACGTCTGTTTGTCTTCTTCATGGACTAGTTCTTCTTCCTTGCGGGATTTCAGGCAAGATGACCATACCCTCGAAATCACTTCTATCTTTGCTTGCTAGATGCTCGCTCTTTTGCTATGCCTATGCTGTGATACCTACCACTTGCTTATCATGCCTCCCATATTGTTAAGCCAAGCCTCTAACCCACCTTGTCCTAGCAAACCGTTGTTTGGCTATGTTACCGCTTTGCTCAGCCCCTCTTATAGCGTTGTTAGTTGCAGGTGAAGATGAAGTTTGTTCCTTGTTGGAACATGGAGATGTTGTTCCTTGTTGGAACATATTTATTTGTTGGGATATCACAATATTATCTTGTTTATCTTAATGCACCGATATACTTGGTAAAGGGTGGAAGGCTCGGCCGTATGCCTGGTGTTTTGTTCCACTCTTGCCGCCCTAGTTTCCGTCATATCGGTGTTATGTTCCCGGATTTTGCGTTCCTTATGCGGTTGGGTTATAATGGGAACCCCTTGACAGTTCGCCTTGAATAAAACTCCTCCAGCAATGCCCAACCTTGGTTTTACCATTTGCCACCTAGCCTCTTTTTCCCTTGGGTTTCTGGAGCCTGAGGGTCATCTTTATTTAAACCCCCCCCCCCCCGGCCAGTGCTCCTCTGAGTGTTGGTCCAAACTAGAGCCCTGTGCAACGCCCCCTCGGGGAAACTTGAGGTTTGGTTTTAGTTGTATGGAGCGCTCATCTGAGTGTGCCCTGAGAACGAGATATGTGCAGCTCCTATCGGGATTTGTCGGCACATTCGGGCGGTGTTGTTGGACTTGTTTTACCATTGTCGAGGATGTCTTGTAACCTGGATGCCGAGTATGATCGGATTGTCTTGGGAGAAGGAATATCCTTCGTTGACCGTGAGAGCTTGTGATGGGCTAAGTTGGGACTCCCCTGCAGGGATTTGAACTTTCGAAAGCCGTGCACGCGGTTATGGGCAGATGGGAATTTGTTAATGTCCGGTTGTAGAAAACCTGAAACTTAACTTAATTAAAATACATCAACCGCGTGTGTTGCCGTGATGGTCTCTTTCCGGCGTTGTCCGGGAAGTGAACACGGTGTTGGAGTAATGCTTAACGTAGGTTGTTCTAGGATCACTTCTTGATCATAGTTTCTCGACCGTGCTTTTGCCTTCTCTTCTCGCTCTCATTTGCGTATGTTAGCCACCATATATGCTAGTCGCTTGCTGCAGCTCCACATCATACCTTTACCTTACCCATAAGCTTAAATAGTCTTGATCGCGAGGGTGTGAGATTGTTGAGTCCCCGTGACTCACAGATTACTTCCAAAACCAGCTTGCAGGTGCCGATGATATCGTGCAGATGACGCAACTGAGCTCAAGGAGGAGCTCGATGAAATTCGCGTTCGTTATGTTGTTCCGTTTCCAATTGATCAGTAGTGGAGCCCAGTTGGGACGATCGGGGATCTATGTAGCATATGGGGTAGTCTTCTTTTATTTTGGTTCCGTAGCCGGACCTTGTGTGTATCTGGATGATGTAATGTTTTATTCATGTATTGTGTGAAGTGAAGATTGTAAGCCAACTATGTACCTCCTTTCTTATTCATTACATGGGTTGTTGTCAAGATTACCTCACTTGCGACATTGCTTTCAATGCGGTTATGCCTCTAAGTCGTGCTTCGACATGTGGGAGATATAGCCGCATCGAGGGCGTTACAAGTTGGTAATCAAAGCCTTCCCCGACCTTAGGAGCCCCCTGCTTGATCGAATCGTTGGCGTTGTTGAGTCTAGAAATATGTTTTGAGTCATTTAGGAATTATATATATCGAAGAGTTAGGAATTCTTTTTACTCCTCAGTCCCTTCGTCGCTCTGGTGAGGCATCCTAACATAGATTCTTGACTCTTCTCTTCTCAAATTTCACTAAAAAAAAATTTAGGATCACGCGGGTATTTCCGGCTTATTCTGCGAGCCAATCCTTTGGTTGTTTTGAGTTGTGGTATTCGAGTTGCTTCGAAGTCAATTGTTGATTCCATACCCTTTCTAAGCAGTGTTCTCATATTTCTTTGAGAGTACTAATCCTTCATGGTCTTCGAGTTTGTCATCTCAATTTCTTCTCAACCAGCGTGTTTCTCTTCAAGTGGATCCGATCTTTTCAACATCCGCAAGTTCAATTCTAAGTTTTCTTTCAACGGTGCTCATTTCTTCTGTCCTAAGCTGTCTTTGTTTTCCCGCCCTCCCACCCTTTTTCCTCAAGGACTCAGATGTCTTAATCAAGCATCCATCTTATGGATATGAAGTCTCCCCATTTTGTTTCGTCAATATTCTTACCCGGTGGTTCTCGTGAAGATGCTCTACACGTTCATCATTCTTCATTCTTTTCTTCCCCAGTGGAACCAATTCAAGCTTTTGGTGTTGATCATATCCATTTTTCCTCATTTCTAATACCTTCTCATGCCGGTGCACCTCATATTCATTCTTTTCTCGCTATTCATTTGTTCCGAAGTGCTGAAGAAATCTCAGAAGATTCGTGTTTCCACTCTACATTCGTTCAAGCTCTTTCGAGGATGTTATCTCATTCAAGCCATTTAATTCAACTGGTGCAATCTTTTTTTTCAAGTAATCTTTTCAACGGTGTTTCTTTGAGTGGGCCCTAACCCACAGGTTTTTTCCCAGGATCTTACCTGACTCTTCTAATTTTTCCGGAGCTTCTCAATTTTTTTTCCAAGTTAACGTTAGAATGAATTTTTCATCAGTCAAATGTCTTTCTCCAAGATCGGTCAAATTCTTTTCATCGTTGGTTCAACATTTCTAATTTTCATCCCGGAGTATCTCAACAATTCTTAGTGGTGGTTCTCGTCATCATTCTCAACATTTGAAGACCGAGGAATAGTTTCTCTTCAATCATATCCGTTCTCGTGAAGATTCTCAGTTCTAGCTTGATGCCATCCTCTCATAATTGTTTTGGTTGTGAGAATTCTTTTCACCCATTCGGAGAAATTCAAGATTCTGTTCAGTTTGATTATCCGGAGCCCATCATCTAAGATTTATTCATTCCAGCTTTCAGCTCACATTCTCCAAATCTTACCGGTGCTTCGTTCATATATCCTCTTATCAGTGGGTATGATTATACGATATGCGTCACACAATCTCAGATTCATCTATTCAACCAACACAAAGGACCTCAAAGAGTGCCCCAAAGTTTCTACCGGAGAATCACGACGAAAACGTGTGCCAACCCCTATGCATAGGTTCATGGGCGGAACCGGCAAGTTGATCACCAAAACATACATCAAGTGGATCAATAGAATACCCCATTGTCACCACGGGTATCCCATGCAAGACATACATCAAGTGTTCTCAAATCTTTAAAGACTCAATCCGAAAAGATAACTCCAAAGGGGAAACTCAATTCATTACAAGAGAGAAGAGGGGGAGGGGAAACATAGGATCCAACTATCACTACTATGGAAAAGGCTAGCAGTAGCGCGGGTTTTGTGCTCACTAGTAGCACGGGTAGGCGCGCTACTAATAAGGCGCTACAGCTATTGCTTAGCAGTAATGCGTGCCCGCACGCGCTACTGCTAGGGCAAATAGCTGCAGCGTTTGTTCACTCCCGCACTACTGCTAATGTAACTACTGGCAGCATGTTTTCTCGCCATCGCTACTAGTATTCTTTTTTTATTTTTTTATTTTTAGTGTATTTATGTGCCATAGGACAAATATTGGTACAATACCAGTTATGAGGTTTACATCATTATGTCCATACCAGTGTGTCAAATGAAGGTGGATTAGGTTCAAGTGGAGGCAATATGTGGTGCATGTCAAAAGTATACTACTAATCCAAACTTGATCTAGTTTGGACTAGTAGTACTTTCGATGTGCACCACATGTTGCCTCCACTTGAATCTAATCCGCCAGCACAAGCTATTTAATCATCATCATAGTCATTACCACCAACAGTATTTATTTAATCACCACTAAAACTAGCTAATAATAATCATCATAGTCATTACCACCAACACTAGCTATTTTATCATCATAGTAATAGTGTAGCACATCATCATCCTCAAACTCATTTCTAGCTAGCTAATCACTCCTGCTGCTCTCTCTTAGGTAAAATAACATAAAACATGTGTAGCTCTCCTCCTTGATCAAGTTGGAGCATGCAGATGAACATGTCTCCTAATCGTGGGTAGCGCATCTGTTTGCTGCCCCCTAGTACTTCTCTGCGCTTCTCCATCACACATTTGGTCCAGTCTTGCACTATTAAGCATCCGTCGCTAATCTTGAATGCACTAAAGTAATCTGTAGGATATCCTGGCCGTAAGCTAATAATACTCATGGTACCTTTAGTCTCGATCCCATAAGGCACAACATTCATTGGGAGTCCCTGTTGAAGAACATCGTATGGTAACATACTTAGCAATGAAGTTTAGCTTCAAAAAATAATGTATGGAAAAGATGCACTGAGGACAAATAGTAAAAATATTACCATCCTTCCTAAATATATGTGACCGTAGTTCATTACGAACACTATTGGTCGCACGTTTTCAGTACTAATTTCTAAATGCAGGAAGAAAATTTGTCTTGACAGTATCAAGATCCTCAAGCCATGAAACATAATGACTTAGCTCCTCGCAGTTGAGTTCAGCCTCGGGACAGTAGTAGGTCCTGTCTACCAAGCCCTGGACATGTTTGGTTGCACCAAAATAAGCTGACAATACAAATTAGTTGTCAACTATTTTTGAATAAACAATATCAAAGACATAAATATGGTTGAGAAACTTGCATAATGGTATAACTGGAGGCGTCTGCACATCGACCCAGATGTCGGTATTACCTTCAATATCATCTTCCGGACGAATATCAAAGGTGATAACCATATCAGGCTCAAATGCATAAGTCTTGCATAGTGCTCGCCATGTTTTGCATCCAAAATAGGTGTAGTCGTATGAATTGTATAATTTTGCGTGGAAAATATAACCATGCTCGGTCTTCAAGTAAACTTTCTTTACCTCCATAGTATGACTGAAACCTATCTTATCCAATACAAAAACTCTTGCATGGCAGGGGATACGCTAGTACAATAGTAAAAAATATAAGTTGAAGCAAATGAAGCAGATGTCATGCTTAATTACGAAAAAAGACTTGTCGTTGTGACTTACTGTATCCACTTCGAAGTTCTCGTCCAGCTTGATGCTGAAGCGCCTATCATCATCTAGGAAGATTCCGTCGCACAGGCCGCGCTCGTCTTCGCAGTATTTGCAAATACCAAAATCCTTTTCGTCATCAGACATTTCCTATGTTCATAGTTAAAACATTAATTGAAAATCGATCGAAGACAACTACCAGGATGCTCAACACATAAATCCGGGGCACTCGATATTTCCTACATATTCTGGCACAAGTCATGCCAAAATTCACGGAAAAATCCGGCATGACCTTTGCTAAAATAGGACATATCGAGCGCCTGAAATTTGTCGGAACGAAAATGAATCAACACTCCAGCAAAACATAGGCCACTCGGAGGTGTAACCTGCAAACATGACCGGCCACTTGGATATTGAGCACACAAGATATACATTTCAAAATATCTTATAGGACTCAAATTAGCATGCATTTAATAAGCAAAAGTAAATCATCTCATGCGTCCGTACATCGTCGAATATTATCACTAATACATCCCAAATAGTGTCATACATATAACATCACTAATACAACTAAAACCGCAGCACACGACGCGTATCAGCGCGGGCGGTGGACACCCACAGAGAAGGAACCATCACGGGATCATAGCTCCAGTGAGATCCCTGGAGAACCTGCCAGGTATTGGAGAACCTGTGCTCCAACGCAAACAAGTAGCGACGGACGTGCGCATCCTCCTCACTGACACGGTGACGCACCACCTCCGCGGAGTCCTCGAGCCTCTGGACCGTCACTGGCCCACGCGACCGCCACCAAAGAAGGTTCGGGTCAACGACAGGCTGGCTCCTCACCAACTTGCGCCCCCCGGTAGGTAGCACCTCCCAGTACCACCCCGGCGGAGCCCAGTCCCGGACATGGCCCATCTGGTCAAGCAGGTGTCGTCCTCCGCCGACTCGAGGACGAGGATGCGGGATAGGCATCGTCCACGTCGATGCGAGAAAAATTGCTTTAACTAAAAAAATAGCAACAAGTTCTTACTAACGAGTTCTATTAATTCAATTAGTTCATACTAAAAATAAACTTACTATAAATAAAAATAAACTAATACCTAATTAGTACCTAGTTCTTACTAACTAATTAGTACCTAGGAACTACTGCCCTAATTACCATATAAGTAATTAACTAACTAGCACTAAAAATAGCCTAGGGTTCATACTAACTAGCACTAAATAGCTAGGGTTCATACTAAGCAGAGAAGAGGGATTGGAAGGGGAGAGTGCTTACAGAGGGCGGGGAGAGAGATGGGGTCGGGGGAGATGGCGGCACCGAGGCGCGGCGAGGCGGGGTCGGGGGAGACGGCGGCGAGGCGGGGTCGGGGGAGACGGCGGCGAGGCGGAGGCGAGGCAGGGTCGGGGGAGACGGCGGCGAGGCGGAGGCGAGGCGGGGTCGGGGGAGACGGCGGCGAGGCGGGGTCGGGGAAACGGCTGCGAGGCGGAGGCGGTGAGGAATAGTAGAGGAGAATTGGGGGAGGAAGCAGAGGAGAGGGAATCATGCCGCGCGGGGGGGGGGGTAGATGAAAATAGCTTTAACAATAGCGTCGGGAGGCAAAACGCGCTGCTGCTAAAATCCGTAGTAGTAGCGCTGTTCGTAGAAGGGCGCTACTACTATACCTAGCACGTCGGGAACGGTGCGGCAATTATAGTAGTAGCGCGTTCTGTTCCTGCCGCGCTACTGCTAAGCGGGTAACAGTAGCGCCGTTCTAGAAGACGCGCTACTGCTAAGTAGCACTAGCGCCTCATTTTAACAAGCGCTACTGGTAACATTCTGTGCATAAGGTTTTCCCTAGTAGTGTATAATAGCAAAGCTCGCGGTACATCAAGATCGTATCGTCTCAAGAACACGAGAGAGAAAGAGAGAGAGAGAGAGATCAAACACATAGCTACTGGTACATACCCTCAGCCCCGAGGGAGAACTACTCCCTCCTCGTCATGGAGAGCACCGGGATGATGAAGATGGCCACCGGAGAAGGATTGCCCCCTCCGGCAGGGTGCCGGAACGGGTCTAGATTGGTTTTTGGTGGCTACGGAGGCTTCTGGCGGCGGAACTCCCGATCTATTGTGCGTTCTGGAAGTTTTAGGGTATATGGAGTTATATAGGCAGAAGAAGCACGTCAGGGGAGCCACGGGGGCCCCACGAGGCAGGGGGTGCGCCCTAGGGGGTGGGCGCGCCCCCACCCTCGTGGGCGGCTCCCATATCTTCTGGCGTGGGGTCCAAGTCCATCAGGTGTGTTTCCTTCCAAAAATAACTTCTCCAGTTGATTTCATTCCATTTCGACTTCGTCTGATACTCCTTTTCTTCAAAACACTGAAATAGGCATAAAACAACAAATCTGGGCTGGGCCTCCGGTTAATAGGTTAGTCCCAAAAATAATATAAAAGTGGATAATAAAGCCCAATATTGCCCAAAACAGTAGATAATATAGCATGGAGCAATCAAAAATTATAGATACGTTGGAGACATATCAGGCTGCCCAACACACGAGTCTCTCTCCCTCTTGGTGCAGCCCTACCCCTCTCCCTCCTCGTCTCTTGCAGTGCTTGGCGAAGCCCTGCTGGCGTGCCACGCTCCTCCACCATCACCACGCCGTCGTGCTGCTGCTGGACGGAGTCTTCCCCAACCTCTCCCTCTCTCCTTGCTGGATCAAGGCGCGAGAGACGTCACCGGGTTGTACGTGTGTTGAACGCGGAGGCGCCGTTGTTCGGCGCTTAGATCGGAATCGACCGCGATCTGAATCGCTGCGTGTACGACTTCACCAACCATGTTCTTGTAATGCTTCCGCTTAGCAATCTTCAAGGGTATGAACATGCACTCCATCTCTCTCGTTGCTAGTATCTCCTAGATTGATCTTGGTGACACGTAGGAATTTTTGTAATTATTGCTACGTTCCCCAACAGGTGCTGCATGCATCGCTGGCCTGGGCGCGTGTCGAAGTGAGGTGGAGCGGCGACGGACGGGACGGGCCTCGTTCCCGTCCCCGATAAAGCTAATGGACACCTACGTAGCACATTTAATGCACTTTGTCTCATAATGCCGTGAGATAAGCTCGCGCACTGTAGGCCATTCCACCTCCTGTGTGCCACTGTGGAACCCCCTTTTCCTATAAAAGGAGGCCCAAGGCGACCAGGAGAGGGATTCGGCTTTTTGGAACGGCACAGCCACCGTAGCTAGTTCAAAAAGCTAAAGAACACTCAATACATCCACCAAAGCAATACTAGGGTCTTACGCATCCGCGCGGCCCAAACCTGGGTAAACGATCCGTGTGCTAGCTCCTAAACCTTCTCTTCTCACGACCCCGCGCCCGCCGATCGTAGAAGGGATCCGAGTGATCCCATAGGTGTCATTCCCACCGACAAGCGATGTGGAGGCACAATGCTTCCCAAGTGCCACAATGGCTCACCGTATTCTCCTCATGCCCTCGCATAATGCAAGGTGTCGTGATTCCACTAAAGGAACCTTGAAAGCGGCCACCGAACCAGTACAATTGGAGACCCTTGAGGGCGGTCACCAAACCCGTTCAAATTGCTCGAGCAATCTCCACATCTTAATGGAAGTATCCCAAAACTTGCCCGAAACGCCAAAATGATTGAGCTTCATGACAACACCAATCATTTAGGGTGTTCAAGAAACCAAGAGGAACAAGCCCTAGGGTACCAAGCACCCAAGAGTAATAATAAGCTACTCAACTTTCACTTCCACGAATCCTCATGGAGAACTCAAACCGATGCGATTAATGCAATGTTAAGAGCACACAGAGTGCTCAAGTCCTTCTTTCCCAAATCCCTCAAAGCAACTAATGTTATGGAGGAATATGGGGGGAAGAACAAGGAGGAGAACACCAAAGAACTCCCAAGATCTAGATCCACAAGGTTTCCCTCGCGAAGAGGAGAGATGGATTGGTGGAATAGTAGATTTAGATCACCTCACTTTCCCCCCTCAAATAGATGCAAGAATCATGGGAGGAATAGAGAGAAAGCAAGTATTAAGAGGACAAAAATGGTGGGGGCAAAACTTTAGGCCACCGAGCAGTGACTTTCCTGACAGGCTCCACCTTGGGCCACTTCGTGAACTTGTCGATGGCGACGTAACTCAAAGCCCTCGGTTGCACGGGGAAATGACCCGAGGATGTCCAGCTCTTAGATTGCGAACGACCATGAGAGAGGGATGGTCTGTAGTGTCTGCGCTGGTTGATGGATCTCTTTGAAGTGAAACTCGCAAACATCACATGTATGCACCAACTCCTCTGCATCACTCAAGGCTGTAGGCCAATAGAATCCTTGTCGAAATACTTTGCCTATGAGTTCTCGCGACCCAATATGGGTCCCACATATCCCCTCTGAATATCTGCCAACAAAGCTTGCCCTTGTTCCATAGGGTTAAATTGTAGTTTCATCCCATTGGGCACATCCGATAAAGATCCCCATCCATGAACATGTCACAACCCAAAATTCTCCTGAATTTGGATGTGAACTTAGAAGCATATGCATTCATGGCTTACCTTGTATATTTGGTTTTTGAAACAAATATGACCAACACTTGAATTCAAATCCTTTCTTGAGTTTATTTGGAGGCCATGGAAGTTTCACAAAATGATTTTCAGAAAGTTGCATAAGGGCAGGAAAGTAATTTCCTAAGATTAACTTCCTATTTTGTTTGAGTGAACCAGGGTTTGAAAATAGTTTAATTTGGGCAATCAAACTATGAATAAAACTCCGGATAAAATAAATAAATCATAAATAGAAAAATAAAAGAAATAACTCTGCAAATAGGTCTAATAGTTAGTGAAAAAAGTAGTTTTTTCAAAATCCTTTGAGGAAAAGTCCAAGCAACCAGGAATATTCCCAATGGATTTTAGGGGAAATTTCCTTTTTGGGGAAAATTCAAATTCAATTTCAAAATTCAAAACTGAGAGAAGAACAGAAAAACAGAAAAAGAAAAAAGGGCAAGGCCAGCCAGGCCAGCCGAGACCTAGCTAGCCAGCCGGCCCAGCCGCTCACGCATGCGCCCTCTCTCTCCTTTCTCTTTGTGAGGCAGGGCCCACATGTCAGCTCCATCCTCAACCGCCGTCCACCCCACGCGCGCATGACCCCATCGCCCACGAATCCACCTTTGCGCGCTCCGGCCACTCCCCAACCCTCGTGACCATGTCCATTAAATACCCCCGGACCCCCTCTCCATTTCCCCCTATCCAATCGAGGCCGAGTGCCGCCAAGCTGCCGGGAACACACCACGCTATCCGCCACTAACACAGGCATCACCGGCTTGATTTCGACGAGGCCAGAGCCCCTTGCGACCACCCGCCACCACCACGAGGTCCGCCTCTCCACAACGATCCTCCTGGACATCCTCGTCGTGCCCCCTCTGGAATGCCGAGAACATCGGAGCCCGAAGCTCAGCGCGCCGCCACTGTGATTCCGGTGAGCTCCATTGTCCATTTGGTCTCGTACCTTGTCCATTGCTCTTGTTTTGGTCGTGTGCATCTCACTAACCCACATGCGCGTCCAAAAGTGCTTGGTTTCAAGCATAGCAACCGCACCCGAGGATCTCGCCGTCTTCGTCGAGCTCGATCTCGTCGCCTCCGTCGTTCCCGAGCTCAGCTAAGACCACCATAAGACCCAAGATGTCGAGAGGAGACAACACCCCCCCCCCCCACACACACATATTAGAGCATTTCTAAATATAAAGAAAATTAAGAAAAAATAACATAAAAAGGCTCACAGTGCAAAAAAAAAGAAATTGCTAGTAGTGGGTCAGCCAACTAGGGAGCTCCTATCTGCCGCTTATTGCGGCGGATTGTCGGGCAAACACACAGGCGGCCCCGACTAGGCCGACCCACTAGCAAACGAGCGGATGTGCCAGCGATCAACCATAGCGACTATAAATTCGGAAAAAAAAACGACAATTACCGAGGTTTGAACACGAGACCTCCAGCAAAGAATCTTTTTGTGATAGCCACCGTAGATAATGAGAGCTAATGATCACAATGTTGTGCAAGACTATAAGAACCAACACAAACGCAAATCCAGGCATTTTCTTTTCCTTTTCTTTTCTTGTTTTGAAAGTTTAGATCAAAATTCCAAAAAATGTTCTCAAACCTGAAATTTGTTGAAAATTTTGGAAAAAGTTCATGTTTTCATTTTTTTGCAAATTTCAAAAAATGGTCGTGTTTTTAGAACTTGTTCATATTTTACAAGAAATGTTCAAAAACTTCATAAATTCTTCGCTTTTTTGGAAAAATGTTCATGATTTCAAAAAATGCTCATGTTTATAAATAATCATATTTTTTGTCAAATGAATGTTTAATGAAACGTGAACACTTTTCACTCAAAACATTTTCTAAAAACGTGAATATTTTTTTAAAATTACCATTTATTAATATATGCACATTTTTTGAAACTCTTAATGAAAATAGAAAACACGAGAAATTTTTGAAAACAGGAACATTTTTTGAAACTCCAAAACAAATTTGAATACGAGAACATTTTTTAGAACGTGCGAACAATAGTAGAAAAAGGGAACAAATTTTGGAAACACGAATGTTTTTTGAAGAATGTGAACATTTTTTGAAACTACAAACAAAATTGAAAAGCTGAACAAATTTTGGGAACACGAACATTTTTTAAAACTCCTGAATAAATTACAAAACAAGACATTTTTTGGAAAACTGCGAACAATTTTTAATACACAAACATTGTTTTGTGAAGAAATCAAAATTTAAAAATAAAACATTTAAACGGAAAAGGAAAGAAAAAAAGAAACTGAAGAAAGGAGATAAAGACCAGGAAAAAAAAAAGATGAAAAGAAATAGAAACAGAAACAGAAAAAAAAACGGTTCTGGAACCTGCTAGAAGGTTCCCAAAACCGGAAAAAGGATTGATGAAGCGCTTAACAGGCACGGAACAAAAATACTGCCTAATCTCTGGCCCAACGCAGCTAAAAAATGCACAAAGCAAAGACCAAACAGGGCCAGCCCAAAAAGCAACAAGAGGCGAGTGAGACCTAGACTGACCCGAAAGAAAAAACGTCTCGCTTGGCTGCGGCGATGGCGGCGCTCCGCTGCGCGGCGAGGAGGATCGTCGGCGACCAGCCACCGCGGCTGGTATGCAGGGCGTCCGTGGTGGAGGGGCGACGGCGTATGTCGCCGGCGGTCATCGACCGCGGTTCGTCCGCCCGTCCTCGCTGCCTCTCCTCGCAGGTGCGGGCCATTTTCCACTCTAATTTTGCCGGAAATCCGACTGTTGCTGCTAAGATCTAGCTATTCTGCTAGTCAGTTCTTCCCTAGATTGGCTGGTTTAGAGAAAACCTGTCATGCCCTGGGGTGGATCAGAGGACGAGTGTGATTGTACGAACTAGGGTTTGAGGCTGAATTGGGGATCGAATTTGGCCAAGCCAAGAGGAATTGTATATATTACAGAGTATAGTTGCTGTAAAGTGTATGAGTAAAGTGATTTAGTAGATCACATAGCAAATGACATGCCCACGCAGGAGCTGGACCTGGCTGTTATATAGCCCGACACAGAGGTTGAACGGAACAGTACGTGAAATGCTACAGCAACGCTATTAATACGGCGAGTGACGCGAGCTGTTAGATCAGATCTTGCCGATGCCTCCTGGCCGTCCATTAACTGAATGGAGCGTTGCACCTTCAGATACCTGACACTACCTCCCTCTCGAAACACTCCTTGTCCTCAAGGTGGGCCGTGCTCGCGCCAGCTTTCCACCGTGTGCTTGAAGAATACCGGGAACGTGTGCTTGATGAAGTCCACATCCTCCCATGAAGCATCATCCGGTGGCAAAATTTTCCCATTGTACTAACCATTGTACCACAGGTAAATTGTTCCTCGGTACTTGACGAACTTCCAATGCCAAAACAGGCTCAGTCCTGACTTGGCCATTAGGGCCAATTAGAGGAAGATTAGCACAAGGAATCGCTGTCGGACCAATATGCTTTTTGAGCTGACTTATATGGAAAACTGGGTGTATTTGAGTACCCTCTGGTAACAGCAACTTATAGGCCACATTTTCTACTCTGCTCGGCACCCTAAAAGGTCCATAACACTTGCTTTGGAGCTTGATGTGGTGCCTGATCCCGAAAGCATTCAATCTTTATGGCTGCAGCTTCAGATAAACCATATCTCCTGGGGCTAGCACTCTTTTTGTCCTCTTTTTATCTGCATACTTAATCATCCTAGCTTGGGCTGCTTGTAAGTTGTGTTTTAACTGTCCCATAAGTGCTTGTCCGTCCACTGTAGGGCCATTAACTCCAATTTCCATTGACCCAGGTAAGGAAAACTCACTGATATTTAGAGGATCATATAACCATATAAAGCTTGGAAAGGTGTTTTCTGCAAAGAGGAGTGAAGTGAAGTATTATACCAGTATTCTGCCATTGCCAGATGATACACCCACTTCTTTGGTTCTGCAGAGACCATGCACCTTAAATAATTCTCAATACACTGATTGACCTTTTCGGTCTATCCATAAGATTGGGGATGATATGCAGAACTGTATCTTAAATCAATGTGCATTGCAGCAAAGATGTCCTTCCAAAGCTTGCTAGTGAAGATTTTGTCTCTGTCTGACACAATAGCTATGGGAGGTCCATGCAATTTAATTACATTGTCAATAAATGTAATAGCTACTGACTAGACAGTATATGGATGAGACATTGCAATGAAATGGGCAAATTTTGTCAGTCTATCCACTATTACAAAAATAATCTCCTTGCCATTGGATTTAGGCAGTCCCTCAATAAAATCCATACTTAAGTGTGTCCATGCCACATCTGGAATATGTATGGATCCAGCAATCCTGGATAATGGCAGTGCTCACCCTTGTTCTTCTGGCACACAGGGCATTCTGCCACAAAGATTTCCAGGTCTTTCTTTATTCCAGGCCAGTAAAATATCTTCTTCACTCTCCGATAAGATGCTTTCATTCCACTATGCACCCCCAAAGCAGAAGAGTGTAAAGCAGTTAACATTCTCTTTTGAAGAGCTAGATCATTGCCCACATAAATCCTGCCTTTGTGTCGTATAATGCCCCCTTGCACAGAATTGTGATTAGACTCATGACTGGGCGAAACCAGTAATTCTTCCAATATCTTCTTGCAAGCAGTGTCTTGTAAATAGGACTGCTCTATATCTTCTGTCCACTTAGGGGTCACTAGAGAAATAGCCATGAGAGTGAATTTCCTTGACAATGCATCTGCAGCTACATTTTCTTTGCCCTTCTTGTATTGTATCTGAAAATCAAATTCCAACAACTTAATCATAAGTTTCTGCTGTATTTTCCCAGTAACTTTTTGGTCTGTCATGAATTTTAAACTTTGATGATCTGTTCTGATAATCAGTTAATGCCCACTAAGTAATGTCTCCACTTTTTCAAAGCTGCAATGATAGCCAGTGCCCAGTGCTTCCTTTTCATAAGTAGACAACAACCAGTTTGTGGGACAGAACACTGAGCTATAGTAAGCAATAGGTTTCCCTTGCTGCATGAGAACAACCCCAATACCCTGACCAGATGCATCAGTTTCTAAGACAGAAGGCAGAGTGAAATTTGGCAGGGCCAAAACAGGAGCAGAAGTCATTGCTTTTTTTAATTGCTGAAATGCCAAATCCTGAGCTGTAGACCACTGGAAACAGCAACAGCTCTATAGAACAGTGTGTTGTCAAAGCAAATTTGAGGTTCATGAATGTAGAATTACTTCCTGAATCAACTAAAGCCACTGCTTGTTTGTCCCCAATAGTAACCAATACAGATAAAGTACTGACCCTACTAGTGCTCATAGCTTGCAAAGAGATCTGCATGCAGTTTTCATCTGCAGGTTGCTGATCTGACTGGTCTGTTTTAGTTACCTCCTCTTGTTCAGTAGATGAGTCATTTGGTTCTTCCCCAGTGAGCAGATTAATTACTGGAGCCTGCTTGCACTTATGGCCATGAAACCATACATCTCCACACCTCCAACATTTACCCGGTTCTCTTGCTCTTTGTATAACATGAGGATCCTTGTTGTCTGTGCTCTTTTCTGCAGTTGTTCCTTGTTCTTTGTAATGCTGAAATGTATACTTGCTTTTATCAGTTGTGAGAGGAGGATAGGGTTTTCTTGCAGTAGTTGCTTGCTCAATGTCCATAGCCAACCAATAAGCATATGTGAGTGTTTCTGGTCTGAGTGGCTGAAGTTGGAACTTAATAGTGGCCCTCATCCCATTGACATAGCACTTAACAAACCACATTTTAGTAAAATTTGGATTATCTTCCTGAACTTCAGCCATTAGTTCCTCAAACTGATCAGTATATTCAGCAATGGACAAATTATTTTGCTTGAAAGCATTAAATCTGTCAACCAAATCATAAGTGCTGGAAGCAGAAAATCTGTGCAAAATTTCCTCACAGAATTGTGTCCAAGCGTACTGTTTCTTGAGAATTCCTGCCCTTCTGAGCCATACATCTGCCCTGCCCACAAAATACATCTGTGCTAGTGAAACCTTGTATTCTGGTGGTGCCCCTGCCATTTGAAAATACTTCTCAGCTTGACGTATCCAGCCCCCAGGGTTTGCTCCATCAAACCTGGGAAATTCCATCTTAGGGCCCTTGGTCATTGACTTAAGGAATTGAGCTCTCCTGTCCTTCTCATAAGCTTCGGGATAATCTTCCCGCTGCAGCTTATTGCCCTGTTGTTGTATCTGGTAGAAAGCTGGTGTACGAGTTGTCCTAGTAGGAGCAGCTGGAGATCCTTGCACTCATATAACCTTAGGAATTGCTGCATTTCCATATCCTGGTGGAGCAGCTCTGCGTGCAGTGTTGATTGGTGGAAGTTCATTACCTGTCAACAACTCACACTGCCTAGTTTTCTCTTGTTCAACCAGCAACCTTCTCTTCAACTCCTCGGTCAATTGTCTATGATGATCATGCTGACCTTCCTTAGGGATTTCCTGCACAATAGGAGATTTGACAGGTGGTGGTTCCTGTTCCAAATGACTTGGAGGAGGACCAGAGGAAGAGGCTGGTGCATTTGCACTGAGATTTTTCGGAGCATCAGAAATAGCTTGTAGTTGACCACTTAAAGCTGACACCGCTGACTGCACTCCGGAAATAACTGATGCCATGGTGTCATGCTTATAATTTGTAGCCTGAATTTCTTTTCTCATTAGATCTACTTCCTCCAGTAATCCAGTAGTTTCCTCACGAGTATCCAACATTTCCTCCTTGAGGTGAAGAAGTTCGGCCGGATCAACCTCCTCCACGGCCTGCTTCGAACGCCCCATGATGCTAATTGTAATTGGTTTAACTACTGCCAGTCCAAAAATTTAAGCGAACGATGCTCATTTAATTTTTATGCTCATATTGTTTCAGGGTGGCGATGATGATCCGCTTACATCTGAAGAGAAGATGAGACTATTTAAAAGGGGCGCTCACTTGATCTTCAGGATGACAAAAGCCATCTCCACCGTTGTGGCCTGCGGAATAGTCATCAAGGGGTCAGTAACAGAGGTGTTCCGTCCTTACCCGACAAGCGATTGTGCACGTGCTGTCCGGAAATGCCGTGAGATGGTGAGTAGTTTTTTATTGTGGCTGTACTATTTAAGTAGCTAGTGCACATGTTTGTAATCACTTCTTATGAATGTTTATCTGTGTCTGCCTTTGTGTTCAGCTACAGGGTCTACGGGGCAACCCTCCAGCATTGGAGGTTGGTCCTGTGCTGGGTGATGAGATGCTGGCGGCGGAGGTGGCAGCGTTCAAGTCCATGGTGAAGGATATGAAGCGAGAAGCAGCAGAGAGACTGGAGGACTGACTGAGTCAAACTGGGAAGATCTGCACCTGGTTCTCAAGCTATCATGACCATTGCGTCTGGTGTATGGGTTCCTATGGTCTACGTGAAACTCTTTTCAAGGTTGATCAGGGACTTGTGTGCTCCTCAGCGTGCAACACTGAAACAATGAAAACTGAAAGTCTTTTGTGTTGTTATCTTCTCCAACCATCTGAGAAGGGACCAATGCATGTCTGAGAAGGGTATAAGCCAACATCCCCTGGATTATCATAGTATAAGTGAAGGGAGTGTGCTTTGTTATTGCCGGGCTCTGATGGTATCAACATATTTTGTGATGTCGAGGCTTTGCTGGATGTGAGGAGGTATTGCCGCTCCTGGATGTGTGTGGATCTTGCAAGTTTGCAACTATATACTGTTACCAAGGACATGAAGAATTCAGTCGAAACCTGTTTATGAAATGTATGGTTACTGGAGCGCTCCATGTTTCTCTAGTTGCATGTTGTGGTTGCTGCTGAAGAACCTTGTACTGTAGTTGCATGTTGTGGTTTCTCTAGTTGCATGTTTGTGAGTTAGTTCATGACTACTGTGAATGTTTTTGTTCTCAATTGTAAATGCGAAGGTCGTGTTGACAAGAGGATGTATCATGAACTACCGACACCAACATTCAGATAATATATACAGTAGATAGATAGATAGGAGCTTCTGCAGAGTTCGGACACTGAACAATGTTGCTTGCTAAACTCAGGCATGTTGAGAACTAGATTAGAGATCAGATGGGGCACAAATGGCTAGTGATGACGACGTCAGGAACTAAAAAATTATAGTATTGTGAACTAAGAATGGCTAGTAATAAAGCTTTGCGACTCCACTAATCTCGGGGTGGAAATTCTTTTTCTTCTCTAGGCCGGATCTCTTTAATCTCTTGATTGCTACAATATGGGCCAGTTCTTTTCGGCAATTCTCTCAGGATTAACCCCCTCTCTAGCTTCTCCCAGAATTGTCATTTCATTTTTTTTTACAATTCCTAGCTCATTCTGAGAAAAGCTGATGAGGGGTTAATTCTGAGAGAATTGCCAAAAGAACTGACCCTATATACCCCATCTGGCAGGATTCCACTGTGGCCACCACTACCACCTGCCCAAGTATCTATCCGAAGCTTCATGAGATCTTTTTCTTTTCTTGCTTGGTCTGTAAACGAGTAGCCAGACCGCAGCAACCAGCGTGGTCGAGAGAATCAAGCCGCTCACAACAACGAGGACTACGAAATATCCCTCCTTATGGCAGTGATCATGGTAGCATCTATCTTCTGTACAAGTCAATGGGTGTCAGACTGTTAGTGTAACCATTGCATCCTTCAACGTGTCGCGGCTACTGCTGCTCTGGGCCGAGTTGCTCTCCTCGCCAAGAGTTTTTTCCTTCTTTTTTTGAGCTGGGCCCAGAGCTTTTCCTTTTTTTTTTTGAGCTGGGCCAAGAGATTTTTCTATTGAAAGAAGTATACAAATCACCCCCAAATCTACTCTTTGGGATACATAACCCCCTGAACTCAAAACCGGGATAAATAACACCCTGAAATTACTAAAACCGGGTTAATAACCCCCTTGAGTGGTTTCTGTCTAATCTAGAGCGGTTTTGTACCCCATGATGCAGATTACGCGCTAATTGGGCAAATTACGCTGAGAAGGTCCCATTAGTCAGTTGCCTCTCTTTCCTTTATCACCTCGTCCCCTTCCTCTCTTTCTTTTTCCGTGAGCGCCATCGCCTCCAGAATCGCCTCTCCTCTTTCTCTCGCTAGGGCGCTGTCCGCCGTCGCCGCCGTCCCCATCCGCCCTTGCCGCCGTCATCTGCCGCTTGCCTGTCGCCGAAGGAACGAAACCATGTGTCCAGGTGTGTGTGCCTCCATCTCCGTTGCTGCTCTGCTTCGCTTCTGGTGTCGTTCATCGGCGGAATCGCGAGCTCTAGTGAACGATCGTGTGCGCCGCAGAGGTGTGGGCTCGGGTGAGGGGAATGGGGCATCTCAGTGCTAGGGATTTAGGGGGATAAGTAGTGTTTTGGATGCGCCCTGTTCTGTTCAAGTGCGTTTTGGATGATGCCCTATTCCGTTCATGAAAAAAGGGATGTTTTTGTTAGGGAAAAGGTGTGACTTTTTAGCAGATTTTGGTGCAGGACAAGCTGGTATCTCTCGTGCAAAGTAAACGGGTCTGAATGAACTTGCATTGCTAGGAGAATTTATTGTAGATGATTACCCTGTTTGGTTAAGGAGAGAAGTGCACTTTCTTGTCTGAATGAACTGAACATGTTAGTCCATAGTAAATTATCTACTATACTTGTCTGAATGAAGTGTTTTTGTTTGAATGTGTTGCCTTCGTATATCACAATTGTAGTCCAAACTGTAAATGTTAGTTCTCTTAATTTTTGTGTACTGTCAGAGCTAAAGATCCAACAGATTTTTTTTCTATGAATGATAGTTCTTCGTGTCTCAGTTTGTAGGTTCACCTGGTCCCGATCCATTAGACAACTTCTTTGCCAGGTTTCATTATTATGGATCATTTCAGCAAGTGGATGGAAAGCTGGATTACGTTGGGGAATTGGTGGCAGAGATGATCATGCCAAGGGATGATTTGTCCTATGAAGAATTATATAACTCCGCAGAAGATATTCATCAGATGGAAAGAGGGCACTGCAGTGGTAGTTACACCTACAAATTGCATTGGTTGCCTCCAGGGAAAAAAGTCAGTGATGGTCTTATGTTCATGTGTGATGATGAGTCAGTGAAGACGATGGACATTGGAACAATAGATAGTTATGCTGATGTTTTTGTTGAAGAATTGGACATGCCAATCCAGCAACACTTTGACAATGACAAAGAAATGCAACCAGACCAAACCATGTTATCTGCTAATGATGAGCAATTCGACATATGTGCAAGTGATGAACAGATTGACATATGTGCAGGTCTATTGCCAGTAAATGTAGGAGAAACTTACTCTAGGCAGAGAGGGACAAAATTAACACTTATTAGTGTGCAAGTCGTTGACACTGGAGTGGTCGATGAGATGTTACTTGAAAAGATGGCAAGTCCTGCTGAAAGTGCTCAAGTCAGCGCATCATCTGCTCATGAAACACCGAGAGAAGTTTGTGCAAGTGCTGCTAAGTTGGAGGCACACTTTACTGCAGCTGAAGTTGCTATACCTGCTAAGTTGCAAATTAGAAGAAGGGCAGTGGCAAAATCTACCGAACATGTTCCAGCAACAAAAGCACCTCATGTTGCTCCAACAGTTGGTGCAGATCATGAGATTTCAACCGAACATGTTCCGGCAACAGAAGCACCTCCTGTTGACAAATCAGATGAAGAGGATACTGATTATGAACCAATACCTGATTGCAGTTCCGGAGAGGATTCGGAGGCAGAGGAACTGAGAAAACTTGCAAGAGAGATTAGGAGGAATGAGAGAGCTAAGAAGCTAGGACAAAGAAGTGGAATTATAATGCAAGACAATAAAGTGCAATGTAAATCTGATGAGGATTTGGATGCTGGTTTTGAAACTCCATATTTTGACTCTGATGAGGATGATTTCTCTTATGATGAAGAAAGTGATGGAGAAGGAGGTACCACTATGGTAAGAAGGAAGAGCAAGTGGCCTAGGTTTGATAGCAAAGCTGAAAAACCCAACTTTCAACTTGGCATGGTTTTCCGAAGCAGAGAGCACATGAAGAAAGCAGTGATTTCCTATGGAATTAAAACTCACATGCATTTGTTGTTCAGCAAAGATGAACATGACAAAGTTAGAGCTTACTGTTCTTGGCCTGGATGTAAGTGGGTCATTTATGCATCAAGGACCACTAGACACAAATGGTTGCAAGTCTCAACATTTGTAGATGAGCATCATTGTATTCCAAGAAGAGACAACAAACTAGTGACATTTGTAGTTATTGCTAAGAGGTATGCAACACTTATAAAAGCAAATCCGACATGAAAATTAGAAAACTTGAAGCAAACTATTTTGAAGGACATGTTTGCAGATGTCACTATTGCACAATGCAAAAGAGCCAAAAAAATTAGTGATGGAGAAATACAAAGATACCACCAAAGGAGAATATGTTGGGTTTCGTAGTAATTTCAAAAAATTTCCTACGCACACGCAAGATCATGTGATGCATAGCAACGAGAGGGGAGAGTGTTGTCTACGTACCCAACGCAGACCGACTGCGGAAGCGCTTAAACGACGTAGAGGAAGTAGTCGTACGTCTTCACGATCCAACCGATCAAGTACCGAAATTACGGCACCTCCGAGTTCGAGCACACGTTCAGCTCGATGACGATCCCCGGACTCCGATCCAGCAAAGTGTCGGGGAGGAGTTCCGTCAGCACGACGGCGTGGTGACGATCTTGATGTACTACTGCAGCAGGGCTTCGCCTAAACTCCGCTACAGTATTATCGAGGTATATGGTGGCAGGAGGCACCGCACACGGCTAAGGAACAGATCACGTGGATCAACTTGTGTGTCTAGAGGTGTCCCCTGCCTCCGTATATAAAGGAGTAGAGGGGGGGAGGCTGGCCGGCCAAGGAGGGAGGCGCAGGAGAGTCCTACTCCCTCTAGGAGTAGGATTCCCCCTCCAATCCTAGTTGGAATAGGATTCGCGGAGGGGGAAAAGAGGAGGAGGGGGCCGGCCACCTCTCCTAGTCCTAATAGGACTAGGGGAAGGGGGAGGCGCGCAGCCCATCTAGGGCAGCCCCTTCTCTTTTCCACCAAGGCCCACTATGGCCCATATAGCTCCCGGGGGGTTCCGGTAACCCTCCCGGTATTCCGGTAAAATCCCGATTTCACCCAGAACACTTCCGATGTCTAAACATAGGCTTCCAATATATCAATCTTTACGTCTCGACCATTTTGAGACTCCTCGTCATGTCCGTGATCACATCCGGGACTCCGAACAAACTTCGGTACATCAAAATGCATAAACTCATAATATAACTGTCATCGTAACCTTAAGCGTGCGAACCCTGCGGGTTCGAGAACAATGTAGACATGACCGAGACATGTCTCCGGTCAATAACCAATAGCGGGAACTGGATGCCCATATTGGCTCCTACATATTCTACGAAGATCTTTATCGGTCAGACCGCATAACAACATACGTTGTTCCCTTTGTCATCGGTATGTTACTTGCCCGAGATTCGATCGTCGGTATCCAATACCTAGTTCAATCTCGTTACCGGCAAGTCTCTTTACTCGTTCTGTAATACATCATCTCGCAACTAACTCATTAGTTGTAATGCTTGCAAGGCTTATGTGATGTGCATTACCGAGAGGGCCCAGAGATACCTCTCCGACAATCGGAGTGACAAATCCTAATCTCGAAATACGCCAACCCAACATCTACCTTTGGAGACACCTGTAATGCTCCTTTATAATCACCCAGTTACGTTGTGACGTTTGGTAGCACCCAAAGTGTTCCTCTGGCAAACGGGAGTTGCATAATCTCATAGTCACAGGAACATGTATAAATCATGAAGAAAAGCAATAGCAACATACTAAACGATCGGGTGCTAAGCTAATGGAATGGGTCATGTCAATCAGATCATTCAACTAATGATGTGACCTCGTTAATCAATAACAACTCATTGTTCATGGTTAGGAAACATAACCATCTTTGATTAACGAGCTAGTCAAGTAGAGGCATACTAGTGACACTTTGTTTGTCTATGTATTCACACATGTATTATGTTTCCGGTTAATACAATTCTAGCATGAATAATAAACATTTATCATGATTATAAGGAAATAAATAATAACTTTATTATTGCCTCTAGGGCATATTTCCTTTAGAATATTCCTTGGTTTTTGACTACCAATTGGAATTGCTGAGAACTAACCCAGGTAGCACTGTTGCTATCAAACTGGCAGATGATGTGAAGGATGATGAGCATGTTTTTGAGAGGTTTTATATGTGCTTTGGTGCTATTAAGAAAGGATTTCTTGCTGGCTGCAGAAAGGTTATAGGACTAGATGGATGTTTCTTCAAAGGAGCTTGCTTTGGTCAGCTACTTGTTGCTTTGGGAAGAGATGCCAACAATCAGATGTACCCTGTAGCTTGGGCTGTAGTCGAAAAAGAAACATATGAGTCCTGGTTCTGGTTTGTTGAGAAGTTAAACAGAGACCTCAAAATCAGCAATCAAGGGGATGGGTGGGTGTTCATCTCAGATCAGCAGAAAGGACTAATAGGGGCTACAGAGGATATTCTTCCAAAAGCAGAACACGGGATGTGTGCAAGGCACATTTACTCAAACTGGAAGAAAAAACATAATGAAAAAGATTTGTAAAAGAGATTATGGAGATGTGCAAAGGCTCCTAACAAGTCTCTATTCAACTATAACAGGGCAAGGTTGGCTCAATTCACAGTTGAAGGAGCAAAGGACATGATGAACACAGACCCAATTCACTGGAGCAGGGCTTACATGAAATTGGGAAGCTACTGTGATTCAGTTGACAATAACATGTGCGAGTCATTCAACAATTGGATCATGGAATCAAGATATCTACCTATTATATCTATGTTGGAGTGGATAAGATGCAAAATTATGGTGAGGATACAAGAATGCATTACCAAGTGTTTGAAATGGTCAGGAATCATATGTCCAAACATATTTAAGAAACTAAAGCAGAATATAGCAAGATCTGGAAATTGTCATGTGCTCTGGAATGGAAGAGATGGGTTTGAGGTGTTAGAGCATGATAAATACAAGTACATTGTGAATTTGCAAACTAGGGTTTGTTCTTGTAGATATTGGCAGCTATCTGGTCTACCCTGCTGCCATGCAATAAGCTGCATCTACAAGAGCTCACAACAGTTGGATGCATACATAGCTGAGTGTTATTCCATTAAGACTTACACGAAAATTTACTCTCATGTGTTGGAGCCATTGGAAGGTCAGTCAAATTGGCCAGTTACTGATCATGTGAGGCCCCAAGCACCTGGTTACATCAAAATGCCAGGCAGGCCAAGGAAAGAAAGGAAAAGAGAAGAAGGAGAAGCACCAAAAGGGATAAAAATGAGTAAGGTGGGTGGACAAATCACCTGCAGTTCATGCAATAGGACTGGCCATAACATGTCAAGTTGCAAAAATAATGTTGCTGCAACTAAGCATCATGGAAATGCACATATTGTCAGAGAAAGGTCTAGGAAAAGGAAACTGCAGAAAGAAGCCTATGAGGCAGAAACTTCAAAGAAATCAAAGGTAATGTGGTGAACATAAGTAATTTCAAATCTTTACTACATTGTCACATGTCGTATTATACCCAGATAGTCCATAAGTTTTAATGTGGTACACTGTTTCATGTGATAGGCTGAAGAAGTTGCAAGGCAGGGCAAGGGAAAGGCTGTAGCTCAAGACCTGCAAGTGCATGAGTCCAGAAGACCTACAGGAATTCAAATTAGGGAGCCAAGTTTACAACCAAGCTCACTGCCGGTGTCGCAACCAATCTCGCAGAAATATGATAAGCATGCTCTAGGCAGCAAGGCTAGACCAGCAAAGGTTCAGAGAAGTGCTGCTACTCCATTTGTTCCACCTAAACAAGTTACAAATTTGCCACAACACTGTGTCTTCAATTTAGCTGCATACAAAGAAGCTAAGAAAGGCAGAGCAGGGCCTTCAGTTTGATGTTGAGGAGTCATTTTTGTGTCAAGAGTCATGTCGTGTAATATATATACATATATGGAGTCATGTATTCTCTATACGATCAAGCAACTATGTTCTGTATTATATATCAGGTTTGTCACTTCAGATGATCTTTTCATAGTTGCATACAATATATTTGTATTTTTTGTAATATTTAGTTCAGTGTAGATGATCTTTTCATAATAACATACACTGTATTTGTATTTTTTGTAATATTTGGTTCACTGCAGATGATCTTTTCATAACAACCATATCACTGGGATTTTGCTTTGAACCAAATTATGAATCTTTTCATATCATCATAGAGTATACAATACACATAAGAAGATCAGCCATAACACTGGGATTTTGCATTGTACCAAATTTCAAATATTTTCATAACACTTCCAAGAAGCATTGTACTGAACAAAAAACTAATTCTCGACAGATCTAATGGCAAGAAACGGGTTGAAATTAGTTTATGGGGTCCATATGTTTATTTCAGCAAGATAGGAACATCTATTTGCTATAATGTACTCTCAATTATGGTGTATTGTGAAATACATGATCTTTTGGAACAGTTTACTGTCAATTTGCTGTTATTTACATTCTATGAAGTACATGAATTTTTCCTAATATAACTCTGTGAAGCACAAAAATGCACAAGGTGTGCTGCCAGAACTGTACAAGATAGTACTTCAGGGCTTGTACAAGTCAGTACTGAAATTGTACTGTCATTTTGGTGCACAATCATTGAACAAGATAGCAAAATTTCATTCAGGGCATCTACAGTGAGATGATCTTTTCATAACAGCATACACTATATTTGTATATAAGAAGATCAGACATATATTCTGAATCTTTTCAAATCAGCATACAGTATACAATATACATAAGAAGATCAGCCATAGCATTGGGATTTTGCATTGTACCAAATTCCAAATATTTTCATAACACTTCCAAGAAGCATTGTACCAAATTCTGAATTTTGCATAACAAGATACAAGACAAATTCTAAACCTTTTTAACATCATACATTCTGAATTTTGCTTAACAGCTTACAAAGAAAAACAATATACATAAATGACTCCCTATTGGACTTAATTTCTCCAGGATGCTTCTTTTTTTTCATGACAATAATTCCCAAAAGTGTGAAATGACAAAGCAGAACAGAGCAAGCACAAAGGACAGTTGCAGTTTCCAAATCCTCTTCTTCAGGACATCAACTTCTCCACGATGCTGACTTCCAAATCACACACATACGCATCTAGCATCTTGTTCTTCGCCAAGCTGGCATTTAGCAGACCATTTTCATTCCTTGACCATTCCTTCAATCGATACACAACATCCCGCAAATCACCAGAGCATCCTTCGGAACCTCACCGTCCGGATATAAAAAGCAACGAGCTCCTGTAGGAGAACAACAACGTTGATTATTAATTTGGTCCCTCCTTCCAGCGAAGACCGGGCGACGTAGCGCTGTTGCAAGCTGAGAACGCCCGAACACAACCGCAGAGTGCGCATGCAGGGCGCGGCGCCGCAACAGTTTCATTGCTACACGACGAACGGCTCAGTCTTGGCCATGGCAATGCGTCGTGCGCCCAACGGCCGGGCGGGAGACTAGTAAATTTGAGGAAACGCCAACAGTGGTCGGCCGTACGTACGAAGCCATCGTCGGTGGCCGCTGCCGCTTGTATGAGCTCGCGATTCCGCCGACGAACGACACCAGAAGCGAAGCAGAGCGACAGCCGAGATGGAGGCACACGCACCTGGACACATGGCTTCGTTCCTTCGGGGACGAGCAAGCGGCAGGCGACGACGGCGACGGCGGACGGCGGACGGCGCCTGCGATTGCCAAGTCCTAGCGAACGAAAGGGGAGAGACGTTTCTGGAGGCGACGGCGCTCTGATGAAGAAAGAAAGGAAGGAGACGAGGTGATAAAAAGAAAGAAATGAGAGAGACAACTGACTAATGAGACCCACTTAGCGTTTTTGCCCAGCCAACGTGTAATCTGCATCATGGGGGACAAAACCGTTCTAGATTAGACAGAAACCACTCAAGGGGGTTATTAACCCGGTTTTAGTAATTTCAGGGTGTTATTTGTCCCGATTTTGAGTTCAGGGGATTATGTATCCTAAAGAGTGGATTTGAGGATGATTTGTATACTTCTTTCTTTTCTATTTTTGCGAGAACTCACGCGTGCCACAAAACTGGGCCAAGCCCAAATGCAGCCGTACTATTGTCTCCGGGAGAGAGACAGAGAGGAAAACCTACACTCACTCCGCCGCCGTCACTGCCACAACTCCACACCCCAACTCCGCGCGCGTGCGAGAGAGGATCGAGAGCTACCACCCGGGTCCGGCGTCCGCAGCCGGACCGCCGCCTCTCCTCCCGGTTGAGGTCGCCACCACTCGTCAGAGGCGGATCGGGAACTCCCAGCCCGCGACCATGGCGGAGGCTGCAGGGCCGACGCCTCTCCTCGACGGCCTCCCCGACGAGATCTCCATCTGGGAGATCCTCGTCCGCCTGCCCCCCAAACCCCTCCTCCGCTGTCGCGCCGTCTGTCGCGCCTGGCGCCACGCCACCTCCGCCCGCGACTTCCTCCTCGCCCACCACGCCCGCCAGCCCTCCCTCCCCCTCCTCTTCGTCGACGCCGACGACCAATCCTCCATAGACATCATCACATACGACCAACGCGCAGCCGACAAGCTCCACTCCGTCGCCCGACTTGACGCCCCCTCCGGCGTCTCTCTCAGGGCCTGCTGTGACGGCCTCCTCCTCTTACGCACCTGGAATAAGAGCGCCCCATCTCTCTCCATCTGCAACCCGGTCACTCGTCAATACGCTCCCCTCCACCGGCTCGATGGCTTCAGGCTCTTGGGGATGTACCCGCACAGCCCTACGGGCCAGTACCGACTACTGCTGTACCTGGCCCCGAGGTTCGAGGACGATGCTCAAAGAGGTTCCTACGTCTTCACATTGGGCTCCGACCAGCAGCCGAGGCACATAGCAGGCCCTGATGCCAAGGAACTCTTGTATTTCCGCGGATCTACCCTTTTCCGTGGTAGCCTGCATTGGCACACGGACGGGCTGATAATGGTATTTGAAACCACCCTCGAGTCGTTCCGTCAGATGCACTCTCCAATTGTTTCTGACCATCGCAATGGCGACCTGTTTGAGACGAGTGATATGCTTGGCATGTTCAGTCTGAATGCACAAGCTACAATTGTTGATATCTGGGTGATGCAGGACTATGAAGGTGAAGTCTGGGCCTTTAAACGCCGGGTTGAATTGCCGATCGCAGAGAACATGGTGCAATTTCAAAATTCTGGAGATTGTTGGGAACTGATGCCTGCATCTTGTTATGGTGATGTGCTCTTGCTGGCCAAATTTGACGACGACTGGCTACTTCAGGTTGACATTGATGGCAAGTTGGTTGCTAGTCTCCACCGCAGTTTCCTCCGTCCTACTCGACTTCGGCTCAAACAGTCTCTAGTTTCACATAACTTGTTTCTGGCACTAGAGGGTTATGTTATCAATTCTTCGCCTTTCATCTGACCGAAGGATGTTGAGTATGGTGGTGCTTTTTTTACGGGAGTGTGGTGGTGCTTCTTAATGGCCTAACTCTTCGTATCCACGTGAGCTGCAGTATGCATTAGCTTGATCCTCTCTATGAGCCCACTAGCTTTATTTTGTTGATGTATAAATTGTTATGATCAAGAAGCTCTAGCTGTTACGGTGTTACCTGTTTGCTTTATATTTTATTTGAATACCCTTTTGGGCTGAAGTGGCTGCTGTGAGTGTTGATGCTAAAATTACAAATCATTTGGGTTAGAATCTGAAATGTTTTCCAATTGCTCTGACTCATGCCTCTGTTTTCATGAACTTTAAGTATGGACTTCTTTTTTCCCCTTTAGAGTTTAGATACTGGTCTTATTACTTTCTTAGTACTCAATAGTCAATTCTAGTCAATAGTATTACCTCCGTCCCAAATTACTTGTCTTGGATTTTTCTAGATACAGATGTATCTCCCAAATTACTTGTCTTGGACTTTTCTAGATACAGGGAAAATCCAAGACAAGTAATTTGGGACGGAAGGAGTACTTAATACAAGACAACAAAGAAGGAGTAGCTAGCAATTCTACTTGCATCGTCTGTTTTTATTGTCCTGTCTGTTTATCAGTGTCTTCTTTTAGAGGGATTACCCACTCCTCTTCTAAATACTAAAATTTATGATCAAGTGCTTCCTGTTCCTTTCTTTTAGAGGTGGCCAAGTGTCTTCTAAATACTAAAATTTAGAAAAAAAATGCATGTGCTTCCTGTTCCTTTCTTTGTAGCTTATGATGATTTGATGCATATTATCATCCTTATTGACCAGCAAGCAGCACCTCAACTTTTACAAGAGTTGGGAGCACTACATTAATTTCTCATTGGAATTTTTTGTTGCAACTCATTCTTGTTCATTGCATTTGGTTAGGTATTGAAACATATTGTTATAATTCTGGCTTTGCATTGCATTGTTTGGAATCATAATTTTCATTTCACTTTAGGTGCTTTCCATTTCAAGGAAGAATCTATGTTTCTTGTTATGTTCAATGATGTGATAGAATAGATGTTATAATGTACAGGCTCGTATCGAAAACTATTAAGTGGTTTTGGTCAGCTTTTGAAATAGTTGGCAAATGATCTGCGTCGTGTCTTTGTTTGTCTTTGAACTGAAGATTTGTCTTGATTTTTATCGAGGTTTCTTTATTGAAGATCATTCAGTGGTTTCTCTCAATACTAAATATTTAGCCAATATACCACCGGTTTCCTGTTTATAGTAGCTGGTGAAGGGCGGATTGTCCTCTTTGTTGGGTAGCAATTCAAACCTGATTTTCAGAAGAGCTTGGAGTGTTGTTTGTTAAATTACATGATTTCATTATAGCTAACTTAGTGAGATGTTCTGTTGCAATTCATTCTTCTTCGTGTATCTGCTGCATCTGGTTAGGTATTGTGAAGTTTCGTTATAATTCTGCATTTTGCTGTTGCATTGTTTGTGACCATCTCTACCATGATCTCAGGTCCCAGATTGTGTTCTCCTTGAGACAATGTAAGTGTCAGCTGTGTTCTTTTTCTCTCTATAACCACGCAAGTCCATGTCCAGTACCACAGTGTCCGCCCCACCTTGCCCATTGTGTTGGTGGTCCCTTCAGCGAAGCTTGCAGTCAAGGTTCGTGCTCGTCGGTGGTCTCACGGCTTGCACTACTACAATATCATGCGTCTTGTGGCAGATTTTCGCTGTCAGTGCCAGTCAGGGATGTAAACAGGGTCCCGTTTAAGCCCATTTATCGGTCTAACAGGTCAATAAAGTTTTTTTTTGAGAAAAATGATCTATCGAGCAAACTAAAACTAACTAAACAGGCTTTGCGGGTGTTGTTTATTTGCCATTTACATCTCTAGTGCCGGTGACACTCAGTTGATTGTGTTTGCTCCGGTATCACATTGTGGGGACTTACGGCTCGTCGGCAGGTGTTGTTGTGTCAGCCTGCAAGGTCTTGGTATTTTGATACTCTTTGATGGCGCTCATCACACTCCTCCCAACATATTTTTAGGGTTGTTCTAGTGGTAATGGAAGATGTGTACGTCGACTCCAGTTGCCTCCGCTGAGCCGTTCTGGGACGTTGTCGCAGCCCCGTGCCTTCTTTTTGATGTCCGACGACATCACCCCTTCCAGCGCGTGACCTCAAGATAATAGTGATGGCTGTGAATCGTGTACATGACACATGATTCGCATTATGTGTAGATGGATCTGATGGCGGAGCTAATGTTTTTTTTTATGATTTGTCATCGGATTTGAGTTTTGAGTTCAAGAGTGAAACCATAAACGCCGAAGAAGACAAGGTAATAGTGATGGTTGTGAATGGATAGCGGCAACTGGTACGAAGAGTTAGGGTCCAGGATCGCAGGTTGGTCGTCGGCAGTTTCACCGGAACAAAACCGAAGGCCACGAGAAGCTCATGCGTGGCTAGTTTATGCCAGATTGTACCTTCCCTCTGTACGTGTTCCGGTGACACTTTCGCATGACCGAACGACCATTCCATCGAATTGCCAATGACATGGAAGTCAATGAACCTTTCTTCGAGCAACGGAGAAAGGTTGCCGTTTTCTTGGGATTCCCCCTTTTCAAAGTGACCATGGCACTTCTGATTATTACACATTACTCTCCCATAGATTCATGTGATGTCAATCTTCAAAGGGCTAAATATACGATCATAGAGTGTTTGCTGAAACCAAGGTGAGGGTTTATGGCGAGGAGTATATGCGAGCACCTGCCGAGGACACGACAAGGACTCTAGCGACGCATGAAGAAAAAAGGTTGGCCCAAGATGTTAGAGAGTGTTGATTGTATGCACTAAGAATTGCCTTGCATCTTGGCATGACCAATTCATCAAGCATTGCAAGGATCCAATGATAATTTTGGAAGTTATTGCCTCCAAACATTTGTGGATCTGACATTGCTATTTTGGGTTGCCTGGATCTCACAATGACATCAATATCTTGCAAAAAAATCTCATTTATTTGCAAGCCTAAGTGGCGGTACTTCTCCACCTTGCAACTTCACGGTGAAGGGCCATCATTATGACAAATGCTACTATCTAGCCGATGACATCTATCCATTTTGGTAAACATTTATGAAGACAATTTCTAATCTCGAGAGCAGAGAACATCAACATTTGACCAAGGCGCAAGAGGCTCAGAGAAAAGACATTGAGAAGGCAGCAACCAAGGTTTTGACTTGTTCGGGGGCCCGCTCGTTTCTACAACAAGGATGTCTTGAAAAATATCATGATATGATGCGTGATCATATACAACATGACCATAGAAGATGAGAGATATGCCAAGCCCCATTGACTATGAAGGTATTGGCACAACGGTCAGGCATTGTAGGCACACGTGTCACATTCAAGCATTTTCTGGAAGCGTACTGAAAGATTGAAGATCGGGCCTTCCATCGTTAAGAGGATCTCATTGAGCATCATTTGCAGCTAGCCGGGAGAAAGTGTGTGTTTTTTAAAATTCATTTTTTTCTTGAACAAATTATTTGATCTGATTTTTGTTAATTTGGATTATTTTACATATTTAGATTAATAGTTTGTAATAATTATTTGATCATCTCAATTATTGCAAATAGGGTAGAAAGAAGAAAACATAAAAGAAATGAAGGCCGCATTTTCGATGTTTCACAAAGCATCCAAAACATTATGAAGCAGGCGTTGCCTTGTATTTTCTTACATCTAAGGCGTTTGTCCAAATGTATTTGTGTTGAGAACTTGAGATTCATGCAGGAATTAGAGGAATCAAGTTTAACTCACATGGCTAACATCATGTATTTTTTGACATAAGAAAATGGCATGCACACATATGTCTTCCACGTCATCTGTTTATACAATCTATAGAAGATGTGTCTTTGACAAAAGATATTGCTCATGCCTCTGTCAAGCAGACGCATAGTCCATGATAAACATACCAACCGCCCTATAAAAGGCAAACTTAACCTAGTTTAAATGTTTAGGTCTTTTATGGTAGAACAATCCTATCGGGGGTTCAAAATTTAGACTTTGACAACTGGTGCTCGTATTTTCTAGATTTATTTCAGATTATTTTCGGCGATACTCATTTAGTGATAGGAGACGTTCTCGTCGACCACGGAGGCGCATGTGGTGACTTCGTCAATCTCAAAATAATGCGCCAACTCGATCTCTCGAAGATGCTCACGGGGTTAGGATGTGCGTGCATGCATTCATAGGGACGAATGTATGTACGTATGTATGAACGTTTGTACCGTGTTTAAAAAAAACCACACTATAAAAATATGTATATTTATTTAGTAACAACATTACATAAAAATGTGACTCCCGTAATAGTACATTTCACTTTACATGTCCCTAGCAATTACTACATAGGGGTATATAATGAGCTGAAATAATGAGAACAGATCAAACCAAAAAGACCAACACCTTTTGAAAAGAAAGTGAGCAAAAAAAATATCGACGTGCATGGATCTAGACCTCAGGTTGGGGCTCGCACTCTCTGATCGGGCGCGGCACTGTCACAGCAGCCCCCACCAGACGCAGGCTAGGAGGCCAAGCACGTGAACCACCGCGACACCACCCCCTGTGACGATCCGCGCGGGCGCCGCGAGGGACGTGTCCGTCGACGCTTCGGCCTCGGGCGCGTCGGCGACCGTCGAGGTGGGCGTCTTCCCCTTGGTCTTGGTGGGCGCGAGCGGCGCGGGCGCGGGCGCGGGCGTGCCGGCGATGGCCATGGGCAGGAGCACCTTGTTGACCTGGTAGACGACGAGCTGGTCGCCGGTGTAGAGCGTGTTGTCGACGGTGGCGTTGACGACCCCGGTGGTGATGTTGACCTGCTGGCCCTCGGCGGTGACGTTGAGCGGGTACTGGCCCGGGGAGGTGCTGCCGGCCTGCGTGCGGAGCGGGTTGCTGACGGTGTCGAACTGCGACATGGGGATGGCGGTGGAGAGGACGTGGTACTGGATGAGCGCGTTCTTCTGGCTGTCGGAGAGCGAGTTGAGCGTGCCGGAGGCGAGCGAGGTGAAGGCGTTGTCGGTGGGCGCGAACACCGTCATGCCGCTGCCGAAGCTGTTGTTGAGCTGGTTGTCGATCTGCGCCGCCACGCCCGTCGACTTGAGCAGCCGGATGAAGGTGTTGAACTGCCCGGCCTTGGCCAGCACCCCCGTGATGTTCGTCGTGCCGGCGGCAGGAGCGGGCGCCGCCGGGGTCGTGGGCGTCGTCGGCGCCGCGGGCGCCACCGCCGGGCCCTGCGCCGACGCCGCGATCGCCACGGACAGAAGGAGCACAAGTCTCTGCATGGCTGCCATGGTGCTGACTCGATGCGACAATGCGAGTGATCCGAGTGATGGCGTGGCTTATAACGAGATGGGTGGGCCGTCGGGGAAGAGGAGTGAGGGGGAAGCATCTACTCCAGCAGAGAGGTGGTGGGTCTTGTAGGGTTTGTGTGGGGGGTAAGTGAGTGTGCCATTACAGTTACAGGGCACCAAACCCTGAGGTGAGCTGCCAAGGTGGAACAGGCTAACCACCTACTAGCAGCTGGCTGGCCGGGTTGCTTCCAGGAGCAGCAACTCCCTAGTGATCTGATTTTTCTTCTTCTTTCCTATCCTTTTGACAATCGGAGCTGTGGTGATGGTGATTTTGAGCTGGACAATGCAATCAGGTTTTATTTGGACAGGAGCACCTGGTTTTTCCATGCCATGCATCTACACGAGCTGGTTTTGTTCTTTCAGTAGGGCCTTAATTAGTATTATTACTAGTTGATTAGCTGAAAAGTGCATCCAAAAGAGGCACACATGCGTGGGGGGCCAAAGCTTGATTGTTAGAGGAGGATCCTAGGCATGGTAACTGAAAGCTTGATGCTGTTAACTGGGTGATCCAATTAATTATTAATCAGATAAAAACAAATGCCTAGCATTCGACCTGAAATAACCGTTTGGGCAGCGAGCTTTTGCTTAAGAGAGGGACAAGACACATGCAATTCTGAATCTATACGTGCATGCAAGCGGAAATCCATATGATGAATAGTAAATTCAGACAAATAGCCAAAAAATAGAACATATGAAAATTTTGCACATAAAAAATGAACAAGTTTTATATGTGTGCGCAAACTTTAATGCCAATATGACATTGGGGGAGCTCGGGGCGGCAAAGACAAAATCAGTGCTCCAAAATCGAAAATCTGAACCTTTCTAACCCCCCCCCCCCCTCCCCCGGCGAAAACTCCTCTGATGTCATACCGCCACGAAAACTGCAAGCTTTTAAGGGGTTCGTTAAAATTTAGTGTAACCTTTTCTTCTTCCGATTTTTAATATTTGTTTGCTATTCTTTTTCCGATTTATTGTCCATGTGCGGGAGAATCTGAGCTCAGATGCCGAAGCGCTGTCCTCGTAAGCGGAGGTCCATAGACCCGTGCTCAGATGATCAAGCTTCTACTCCAGCTCAAGAGTATTGATTAAAAATGATTTCGCTTTTGTATCGAAGTTGTGGCATCATTATCATGAGGGATAACTTGGTTACAAGACACTAGCATTAATATCGCTTTGAAAGCTTGAATGCGATGTTTTGGGTTTTCCTTTTCTTGTCTTTCTATTCAAAATTCAAACGATTTTGTTTGTGCTCATGTTGGCAATTTTAGACGTGAATGAGGCGATTCATCTCCCCTTCCTACAAATTCCCCTTTCTTTTCTCCGATCATAGATAACCTGATCTCTTTCTTTGTCTTTCATCTCCTTCTTTCTAGTTCAAAAAAGAAGGGGAGGGGGGGGGGGGGGATGGGGGAGGCGACCATGGTTTAACAGTTTGCTCGTTGACACACCAAGATCAGGCCAACATGGAGAATTCCTCATTGAGCCATCATCTGATTTTAATTCGCCATTCAACATAGTAAAATCCAAAAAAAATAATCAAAAAATGTGATTTTTTTATGTGAACACTGACAATTTTTTTTTGATTATATGTGAAGTTTCATCATGGAGACATTCATGGAAGTTATGACAAAAACAACAAAATTGATGTTCCGAAATGCTATTTTCAAAAACATTTTGGAGTGCTGATTTATTTCTCCACGACTTCCACGAATGGCATTTGAAGATGAAACTTTGCAAGCACTGAAAACATTTGTCACAAAAAAAATTCAGAATTTTGTCAAATTTTACTGTTCATGCCGAGCTCATATGAGCTCGAGCTGAGATGGGGACTTTCGCAGTGAAAGTGCCTTTTTTACCCGCAAAAAAGCATACCTTTTTTACATGCAAGATTCGTTTTTCGTCGGATTTGGTTCTTCAACCCCACTTACTCTTGGCCTCTATCTTGGGAGCCCCCCTTTTCTTTAGTGGTGCATTTTGGTGACCAGGCTCCATGGAGCCTGAATTTTCTTTAAAAATAAAAATTCAAACCTTTTGGTTTCAGAAAAAAATCTAAAAAAATATGCAAGTATACAAGGATGAAATGTATATGTGCGCGAAAATTCAGGATGAAACACCTTGAAAATGCGACCTTTACAAAAAAAAATTCATAGACTTTGAGGATGAATAGTATCATGTGCTAAAAAGCCTCAGTTTTTTTATATTTTTGCACAATCTTCATTCAACATATTTCGTCCTGTAGATTTACACATATATACATTATGCCTGCATGCATATCTGTATTTTTTCAGAATTTTTTAAAATGTAGAAATATTAGCTTTGAAAATTGCAAATGGAGGCCTTCATGGAGCTCGGCCTTCAAAAGAAATTTTCGCTTTTTCACACATAGAACTCTCAAATCCCTAAAACTCTTTCTTTTAAGGGAAGGGTCAATAAAACTCCCTTTTTTGGTAGGGTCAATAAAACTCCAGTTAATTGTACGGTAGGAACTAGGAAAATCGGCCAGGTAACGAATATACAGCTGGTGCGTATCTTTCAGAAACGGGAATAGGTCGATGGTGATCATTCGGGAGAGTAGCTGGGGAAGGTCCCCTGCCTCTTTCACGTGGAGAACAAACACACGGCCAACTGATGGACAACGACGAAGGATCGGTAAATCGAGAATGCACATCATGCAGAGGTGAGGGTGGTTCCGGTAAATGCTTTTCCCTGCTGCAGATGCTAGCGTTTGATCCAACCATCTCTGTCAGGCCGGTGGTGCATCCACGTACATGCACATAGCCAAGCACAAGTTACCTGTCTCGTGCCTCTTTTCTTTTAGCGGAGTCCATAGCTATTTATTGTAGGAGATATTTCCCGCAAAAAAAAAAGAACGTAGTTGGAGATACAATATATGGGTATTTCAGAGGATTAGTAAGCCAACCATGACGGCTAATGTATTAGTCTTTAGTTAGATTATTATGTGTATGGACATGCTTTTTGTACATGAGGTTAGCCTGCTGAAACGGGCTTGTGCTTCGCTTTATACTAATCTATGTCTTTTCAAGAATCAACTTGCAGTCCAGTTTTTAGACAGATTTTCATTTTTGTAGAAAACCGCCTCTTGTTTCTGCTAATCAACCCACAATCTGTTTTTAAGTCAGATTTTTGCTTTTGCATAAAACCCCTGATGTTTCTGTTAATCAACCTGCATTCCAGTTTTAAGTCAGACTTTCAATTTAAAAAATATTCATATATTTTTAAACCGTAACTCTAAATTAGCATGTTATATGTATGTATTTTGATGAGAAGCATGTGCAGTATCTGAATATGATGTTATTTTACCTGATGACTATTATTAAAATGGGTGCAATATCAATAAATGGCACATGATCTATCTTTTTTTCATACTGGTGCCCATCCGGGTTGGAAATGAACACAACAAAACCAGATTGGAGTCAAAAGAAACTATTTACAATCACACATGCACGCCTCATCAAAACCGCGCGCTAAAAAAACAGATCACTCATCTTATGACAAAAGAAAGATGACTTAAGATTGATCATATTCAAACGTGTTATGATTGTCTGAGCACTATGGCCACTGTCGACGAGGGTGGGAAGGAAGTTAAGTGAAAACACAGATGAGGTGTCATGTGCTGAAATAAAGGACGTAAACCTATTGGGGGTCTTAAGTCATGGTTATTAGATTAGCCATGTGGTATTTATTTTCTCGTGTTGCGACACACGGGCTCTTTTGCTAGTAAAGCTAAATGACAAAATGACAAAAGATATTGAGGAAATTCTCATAAGTCATTCAAAAGAAAACACGGCAAAACTAGCAGGGAGCGCTAAAAATGCACTAGGGTGCACTACTAAACGCCTTCAATGAGCCGCCCAAAAGAAGCACAAGAGACCCGTCGTCACGCCCAAGGAACACCCCCACTCATTGTCGATGCCCCCCCCCAAGAGGGTCATGATGACAAGCGTCAGCGCCATGTCAACTGAGGTAGATAGAGGCTTCCGCCTCGATTGTCGGTAGGAAAAGGTGCGGATGAAGGCGACGTCCCAAGAGGACTACAACACCCATGGGCATTCCACCGTCGATGCCGAGGCGTGAAGCTTTTGCAAGACCCCACGCCCACCGTATCACGCGAGCAAGCCACATGCCCTCCACGTTGGGGATCCCACCACAACATAACCATGAGCACCAGATCCAGATCATGGCTTTGCGGCCATCGACAGTGACAGCTTCACCGGGATCACCCACCACAACGCACCTCGTCACCCACATGGATGAAGCACACCACCAACGCCATCCACCATGTTGCTCGCCGAAGAGCCAGCCTGTGTAGCCCGCCATCCCTGGCATCCGCCCGGGCATCCTTTGCCCTGAGATCGCCCGCGTGCCACGTCTACAGCTTCCAACCACCACAGGAGGGAATGAGAAAGGCCACTCCTTCCCTTACCAAGACAGCTCCTCGCCCCATGTCCGCCGACAGCGTCAAGCCCCACTGTGTCAGCCGGCGATCGCCAGCTGCAATTGTAGCCATCAAGATCAAAATCAGGCCACCCTGAGAGCCCAATCTAGAAGAGAATGACCTCACCAATGCCCCAACCCTGCCAGGGTAAAGGGTGGGCCCCCAACGGCATAGCATGGGGCACGGTGGATGGGGAGAGACCGCAATCCATATGGCGGTGGATCTGACGACGACATGTACCTAGGGTAGGGTCATAGGCCTGACCTAGACACCCTCCCCAAGGACATTGGCCTAAAGTCATAAGCATTCGAGGGATACCATCATTCATTCGACCATAAAGATTCAAGTTCACTCGACCAAGGAGTACTCACTCGACCGCGACAAGAATCACTCGACAGCTAGAAGGTCTAAGGTCGCTCTATACGGCAATGGTCCGGCGTTACCTCATAGACTTAATAGTCATTCATGTATCTTTATTGTTGGCATTATCAGTAACGCCCATCTTTATGTACCTTAAACCCTGTGTAATTGAGGACGGGAGGGGTCCGACGCACTCTATATAAGCCACCCTTCCTCTGGCACAAGGGTTCGCACCCCCTGTAACTTCACGCTTATTCCAATCGACCAAGCCTCCGGGAACCGAGACGTAGGGCTGTTACTTCCTCCGCGAAGGGCCTGAACTCGTAAATCCTGCATGCACAATCTCACCGTAGCTAGGATCTTACCTCTACGTTCTTACCCCCCTACTTTATTGTCAGACTTAGAACCACGACAGTTGGCGCCCACCTTGCGGCAGGTGTCTTAGCGACTTTCCGGTGAGGTTGCAATTTTCTCCGACTCTTTTCATCATGGTTTCCAGTGGAGGTCTGGCCGAGGGCCGCGAGATCCGTCTCAGCGCGCTCGTCTTCATCGCCGACGACTTCGCCTGGCTTCAGGAAGCTCCTCTCGACGTCGAGGCGCTCCCTGTCCGTGGAGCAACGCACTTTCATGCGTGCGTTCGCGGCGTCCTACTACGGCAGCCGTCGACCCAGTATCGGTCGGCTCCCGCGGTACCTTCGCTCCCAGTTGTACACTGTTGCAAGTGATCCAGTCGGTCGCGGATTCAGCGGTGGGTGAAGCACGCGGTGGCACGTCAGTCGGCCACCCCTCAAGTCGCGGCAATTGAGCCCGACGAATCTCTCTACGGCCTGTTCGACTGGCTCCGTCGAGACCTCATCCAAGTGCGACATCAGTGACCCCGCGGCAGAAGTCCTGATGGTCGACACGCCCCGTAGCCCGCCTGGCATGCGTCGCAATGGCGGCAATGAGGGCGGCGGCGAGCCGTCGCATATTCATGAAGAGCATCATCCTGAAACTCTCTCTTCTCAGCAGAGGGAGGAACTTCACCACTGCAATATGGAGGCCCTGCACACGTACGTTGTTGGAGAGACCTCTGAGGCTCGGGCCTTGGAGGCAGTGCGTTTAGCCACTTTGGCTGAGCGCACTCGACTGGAGAATCTTCAGCATTCACTCGATGATGAAGCTATGTACCTAGGGTAGGGTCATAGGCCTGACCTAGACACCCTCCCCTAGGACATCACCCTAAAACCAGAAGCATTCAAGGGATAGCATCATCCACTCGACCACGAAGCATTCCACTCGAAAGACTCGAAGTCACTCGACCACGACAACTATCACTTGACAGACAGAAGATCTAAAGTCACTCTGCACGACAACGGTCAGACATTTACTTCATAGACTTAATGGGCATTTATGTCACTTTATTATTAGCGTTACCAGTAACGCCCCCTCTTGATGTACCTTAAATTCCTTGTAACGTGGGCTGGCTGGGGTCTGGGCGCACTCTACATAAGCCACCCCCTCCACTGGAACAAGGGTTCGCACCCCCTGTAACACACACACACACACACATAATACAGTCGACCGCCTCCGGGCACCGAGACGTAGGGCTGTTACTTCCTCCGCGAAGGGCCTGAACTCGTATAACTCGTGTGTACAACTTCGCCATAGCTAGGATCTTGCCTCCTCATACCTACCCCCCATTCTACTGTCAGTCTTAGATCCATGACAGTTGGCGCCCACCGTGGAGCAGGTGTCTTAGTGACTTCCGGGTGGAGTTGCGATTTTTTCCGATTCTCATCATCATGGTTTCCGCCGACGGACTGGCTGAGGGCCGCGAGATCCGTCTTGGCGCGCTCGTTTTCGTTGCCGACGACTCCGCTTGGCTTCAGGGAGCTCCACTCAACGTCGAGGCGCTCCCCGTCCGCGGGGCGACGCACTTTCGCGCGTGCGTCCGCGGCGTCCTTCTTCGACAGCCGTCGACCCAGTATCGGTCGGCTCCTATGGTGTCCTCGCCCCCCGCTGTTCGCCGGTGCAAGCATTCCGGTCGATCGCGGCTCCAGCGGTGGGTGAGACACGCGGTGGCCCGTCAGTCGGCCACCCCACAAGTCGTGGCAATCGAGCCCGACGAAACTCTCTACGGCCTGTTCGACCTATCGACTGGCTCCGTCGAGACCACATCCGAGTGTGACAACAGCGATCCCACGGCGGAAGTCTTGATGGTCAACGGACCACGCAGTCCTCCTGGCTTCCCCCACGACGACGATGGTGATGGCGGCGGCGATCCATCGCGCATTCACGAGGAATACCGCCCCGAGCCCCTTTCTTCGCAGTGGAGGGAAGAGCTTCGCCGCCGCAATATGGATGCCCTTCACACTCCTATCGTTGGAGAAACCCCCGAGGCCCAGGCCTTGGAGGAGGCGCGCTTGGCCAACTTGGCTGAGCGCACTCGACTGGAGAACCTTCAGCATGCTCTCGGCGAGCGTGCTCGACAGCGGATCCCTGAATCCAGTCGACGGTAGCTTTTTCTGCCTCAAACTCAGGTATACCGCACTCCGATTCAAAATCTCACAACTGCAACCCGAATAGCAGAGTCAATTCAGGCTTCCCAGTCGGAAGCTGGCAGAGGTTTGATGCAGATCCGGGCCTTGCTCCGAGCAGCCGGAGAGCAGAACACAGCAGTGTCTCAGTCGCGGAATAGGATTCATAGCAGGTCTGTGATGGCAGACACAGTTCAGTCGGCCCACAGCCCAAGATCGCCCCCGCGGCGTGAAGGACGTGGGCACAAGCAAGATCAGTACAGAAACTACGAGCAATATGATCACCGACTCGACCACGATGGCCGTCGTCGAGTGCCCACGCCTCCTCCGAGGAGTGGGTCATATGTGCCTCGGCGGCATGATGACAGACGCCCTCACAGTGGCGAACGAAGAATACCAGTCGACCCAAGGGAGCCGGGCTTTGATGCGAGATCTATTCTCGTTCAAGGTATGGTTGACAGGAACAGAGCACACAGAGAAGGCCATGACAGAGATTATCCGACTGGCAGCCGAGTGCACGTTACAAGTCCCGAGTGTTTCAGCAGAGCCATCAGGGCCGCAGTGATTCCACCCAACTTCAGGTTGGCGGCTGGAGTCAGCAAGTTTACTGGTGAGTCTAAGCCTGACACTTGGCTTGAAGACTATCGAGTGGCTGTACAAATTGGTGGTGGTAATGATGAAGTGGCCATGAAACACCTTCCTCTGATGTTGGAAGGCTCGGCCACAGCATGGTTGAACCAGTTAGCACCTGGCAATATATTCAGTTGGGAGGAACTCGCCCGAGTGTTTGTTAGGACTTTTGAAGGTACTTGCAAACGACCAGCGGGGTTGACAGAATTGCAGCATTGTGTGCAAAAACCGAATGAAACCCTGAGAGACTATATCCAGAGATGGATCATGTTGCACCATACAGTGGAGAATGTGTCAGATCACCAAACAGTTTGTGCCTTCAAAGAAGGCATTAAGTATCGAGAGTTGAATCTGAAATTTGGTCGGACAGGGGATATGTCCCTGACTAGAATGATGGAGATTGCCACCAAATACGCTAACGGCGAAGAAGAAGACCGACTCCGGAGTTGCAAGCACAAAATAGTCTCCCAGGACACTGGTGGAGGTACTTCCAATTGGAAACAGAAGCGTAAGGCCGGGCCAGCTGCTCTTGGTGAGGCTTTAGTTGTGACTCAAGGAAAGTTCAAGGGGGAGCCCAAAGGGCCCTAGAACCCCAAGAAAGTGAAAGATCAAGACGGAAATGATGTGTTGGATTTACCATGCCACATTCACACCAAGAAAGATGAAGAGGGTAATCTGATTTACCCTAAACACACCACTCGACAGTGTCGACTCCTGATCCAGCAGTTCTGAGAGAAACAACCCAATGAGAAGGAAAAGGAGTCGGACAAGGGTGAGGATAAGGAAGAGGATGATGATGGTTTTCCCAACGTCAACTCCACTCTGATGATTTTTGCTGATGTTGAGAGCAAAAGTCGATTGAAAGTTATCAACAAAGAAGTGAACATGGTTGCTCCGGCAACACCAAGTTATTTGAAGTGGTCCCAGACTACCGTCACGTTCGACCAGTTTGACCATCCAGCACGTATCGCCACCCCTGGGAGGCAAGCGTTGGTGGTCGACCCAGTTGTTGAAGGCACTCGACTGACTAAAGTGCTGATGGATGGTGGTAGCGGCCTGAATATCCTTTATGCTGAAACCTTGAAGGGAATGGGCATTTCGATGTCCAAGCTTAGTGAAAGTAATATGAGTTTTCATGGCATTATACCTGGCAAGAAGGCTGAATCACTTGGCCAGATCGCCCTTGATGTGGTTTTCGGTGATTCCAAGAATTACCGCAAGGAAAAGTTGACATTTGAAGTAGTGGATTTCGAGAGTGCTTATCATGCTATTCTGGGTAGGCCTGCCTATGCACGTTTCATGGCTCGACCATGTTACGTGTATCTCAAATTGAAAATGCCTGGTCCTAGAGGAGTGATCACTATCACTGGTAATCGGCAGAAGGCAGAAGAGTGCTTCTAGAAGGGCTCAGAAATCGCCGATGCACAAATGGCAACAGTCGAAATGCAAGAATACCAGAAAAATGCAGGTCCGAGTGATTTGCTGCGCTCCAAGAAGCCTGCCACATATTCTGCATTTCAGTCATCCGGTGAAACCAAGCTGATTCATATTCACCCGACCGATCCTAATGCTGCTCCTACTCATATCTCAACACCACTCGACAGCAAATAGGAAGAAGTGCTCATCCAGTTCCTCCGTGAGAACTGGGATATCTTTGCATGGAAACCTTCTGACATGCCGGATGTACCCAGAGGATTGGCTGAGCATCGTTTGCGAGTCGACCCGAAAGTAAAACCAGTCAAGGAACATCTTCGACGGTCCGCCATACAGAAGAGAAAAGCAATTGGTGAGGAAGTGGCTAGGCTCCTAGCAGCTGAGTTCATCCGAGAGATTTACCACTCCGAGTGGCTCACCAATGTTGTTATGGTCCCCAAGAAGGAAGATTCACTTCGCATGTGCATTGGCTTCAAGCATATCAATCGGGCCTGCCCAAAAGATCATTTTCCTCTCCCCCGCATCGACCAGATCGTCGACTCGACTGCGGGGTGTGAGCGTCTGTCTTTTCTATACGCCTATTCCAGATACCATCAGATCCGACTGTATGGACCCGATGAAATAAAAACAACTTTCATCACTCCATTCAGGTGTTTTTGTTATGTCACCATGCCATTCGGTCTCAAGAACGCTGGATCCACATTCATGAGGATGATTCAGAAGTGTCTGCTCACTCAAATCAGTCGAAATGTGGAAGCATACATGGATGACATTGTGGTCAAGTCACGTAAAGGTTCCGACCTACTGGCTGACCTTGCTGAAACCTTTGCCAACCTGAGAAGGTATGATATCAAGCTTAATCCATCAAAGTGCACATTCGGAGTTCCTGGCAGGAAGTTACTCGGCTTCCTCGTTTCCGAACGAGGGATCAACGCGAACCCAGAGAAAGTTGGTGCCATACTCCGGATAAAGCGCCATGTGCATGTTCATGATGTCCAGAAGCTTACTGGTTGTTTGGCCACCTTGAGTCGATTCATTTCTCGCCTCGGTGAAAAGGCATTGCCTCTTTACCGACTGATGAGGAAATCTGACAAGTTCGAGTGGACTCCTGAAGCTGATGCAGCGTTTGCAGAACTCAAAGCCCTGCTTTCCACCCAGCCGGTGCTCGATGCCCTAATCAGCAAAGAGCCTTTACCGCTTTATATTGCAACCATTGGACAAGTTGTCAGTACAGTACTCACGGTCGAGCGGGAAGAAGAAGGAAAAACCTATAAAGTTCAGCGCCCAGTATACTATGTTTCTGAAATTTTGACTCCATCCAAGCAAAGATATCCACATTATCAGAAGCTTGTTTATGGGATTTACATGACCACGAAGAAGGTTGCACACTATTTCTCTGATCACTCCATTACAGTTGTCAGGGATGCACCCTTGTCAGAAATTCTGAACAACAGAGATGCAACTGGTCGAGTGGCAAAGTGGGCGATTGAACTCCTTCCCTTGGATATCAAGTTTGAGGCAAAGAAAGCTATTAAGTCCCAGGCAATAGCAGATTTCCTCGCCGAGTGGGTCGAACAACAACTGCCGACTCAGATTCACTCGGAGCATTGGACCATGTTCTTTGATGGATCTAAGATGCTGAATGGTTCTGGTGCTGGGGTAGTATCGGTATCCCCCCGAGGTGACAAGCTCCACTATGTTCTCCAGATTCATTTTGATTCCTCCCACAATGAAGCTGAATATGAGGAACTTTTGTACGGGTTGCGTATGGCCATTTCACTCGGCGTCCATCGCCTCATGGTCTACGACGACTCAGATTTGGTGGTTAATAAAGTAATGAAGGAGTGGGATGTCAGAAGCCTGGCTATGACTCGCTATTGTAATGCAGTGAGAAAGTTAGAGAAGAAGTTTGAGGGTTTAGAGCTCCATCACATACCCCGACTGAAAAATCAAGCAGCTGATGATTTGGCAAAGATAGGTTCCAAGAGGGAAGCCATTCCCAACAATATGTTTTTGGAACATATTCATGCACCTTCAGTTCAGGAAGATCCTTTCACTGAAGAGCCCCCACAACCAAAGAGCGCCACTGATCCGACTGAAGTTGAAGTCCCGGCCGTGGTCGACTTCATCATGGAGGTTTTGGTCATCACTCCCGACTGGACAGTGCCGTACATCGCGTACATTCTTAGGAAGGAACTCCCAGAGGACGAAGAAGAGGCCCGATAGATCGTCCGTCGATCCAAAGCCTTTACTGTGATAAGAGGACAGCTGTTCAGAGAAAGTGTAACTGGAGTCAGCCAGAAATGCATAACACTAGAAGAAGGTCGAGTGATCCTTAACGACATCCACTCGGGGACCTGTGGTCACCATGCGTCCTCTCGGACCATTGTGGCCAAAGCATACCGAGCGGGATTTTATTGGCCACGAGCAAATGAGATGGCAAAAGAAATAGTCGATAAGTGTGAAGGTTGCTAGTTTTACTCCAACATGTCTCACAAGCCTGTGTCAGCCCTGAAGACCATTGCACTCGTCTGGCCCTTCGCTGTTTGGGGTTTGGACATGGTTGGACCTCTGAGAACGGGTAGGAGCGGCTTCACTCATGTGCTCGTGGCAGTCGACAAGTTCACCAAATGGATTGAAGCCAAGCCTATCAAAAATCTTGAAGCCAGTACTGCTGTCAGCTTCATCAAAGATTTAACATTTAGATATGGTGTTCCACGCAGCATCATCACTGGCAATGGGTTGAACTTCGATTCTGATGAGTTCAGAGCCTTTTGCGCTTCCCAAGGCACTCGAGTCGACTATGCTTCAGTCGCCCATCCCCAGTCGAATGGACAAGCTGAAAGAGCAAATGGATTGATTCTCAAAGGACTAAAACCTCGATTGATGTGTGATCTCAAGCATGCGGCTGGCGCTTGGGTCAATGAACTTCCATCAGTGCTATGGGGATTGAGGACAACTCCTAATCGGTCGATTGGCCGAACTCCATTCTTCCTGGTCTATGGAGCTGAAGCTGTACTTCCGAGTGACTTGCTTCACGATGCGCCCCGAGTTGAGCTTTTCTCAGAAGATGAAGCAGAATAGGCTCGGCAAGATGCAGTTGATCTCCTGGAAGAGGAAAGAGAGATGGCCCTGATCCGGTCGACCATTTATCAGCAAGACCTGCGTCAATTCCAGGCCAGAAACGTGAGGGGTCAAGCATTTCAACAGGGAGACTTGGTTCTTCGAGTGGATCAGCAGAAACCACACAAGCTCACTCCTGCTTGGGAAGGCCCCTTCATTGTCACCAGAGTGCTCCACAACGGAGCATACCACTTATACAATGTCGAGCACAAGAAAGACGAGCCACACTCTTGGAATGCGGAGCTGCTCCGCCCCTTTTACACTTAAGCATTCAGACTGTTGAGATGTAATAAGAAATACCTTCTAGTTTGATTATCAAAGACACAGTTTTTACAGTCTCATAAATGATTGTTGTTCCTTTTATGCTCTAAATCCCCCAGTGGGTGGTTTAGTTGCGAACTCATTTCGCCTAAGTTCGAAAAATCCTACCGAGTGGTGAGCAATGCTCCCACTCGGAGGCTTAGCTGCAAATCCGTTTCACCTAAGTTCGAAAAATCCTACTGAGTGCTGAGCAACGCTCCCACTCGGGGGCTTAGCTGCGAATCCGTTTCGCCTAAGTTCAAAAAATCCTACCGAGTGGTGAGCAAGCCTCTCACTCGGGGGCTTAGCTGCAGTCCAGTACTCACCTAAGTTTAAAAAATCCTACCGAATGGTGAGCAACCCTCTCACTCGGGGGCTTAGCTGCAGTCCAGTACTGCCTAGGTTTAAAAAATCCTACCGAGTGGTGAGCAACCCTCTCACTCGGGAACTTAGCTGCAGTCCAGTACTCGCCTAAGTTTAAAAAATCCTACCGAGTGGCGAGCAACCCTCTCACTCGGGGGCTTAGCTGTAGTCCAGTACTCGCCTAAGTTTAAAAAATCCTACCGAGTGGTGAGCAAGCCTCTCACTCGGGGGCTTAGCTGCAGTCCAGTACTCGCCTAAGTTTAAAAAATCCTACCGAGTGGTGAGCAACCCTCTCACTCGGGGGCTTAGCTGCAGTCCAGTACTCGCCTAAGTTTGAAAAATCCTACCGAGTCGTGAGCAACCCTCACACTCGAGGGCTTAGCTACAGTCCAGTACTCGCCTAAGTTTAAAAAATGCTACTGAGTGTTGAGCAACCCTCTCACTCAGGGGCTTAGTTGCAGTCCAGTACTCGCCTAAGTTTAAAAAAATCCTACTGAGTGGTGAGCAACCCTCTCACTCGAAGGCTTAGCTGCAGTCCAGTACTCACCTAAGTTTAAAAAATTCTACCGAGTGGTGAGCAACCCTCACACTCGGGAGCTTAGCTGCGGTCCAGTACTCACCTAAGTTCAAAAAATCCTACCGAGTGGTGGGCAACCCTCACACTCGGGGACTTAGCTGCAGTCCTGGACTCGCTTAAGTTTGAAAAATCCTACCGAGTGGTGACAACCCTCACACTCGGGGGCTTAGCTGCAGTCCAGTACTCACCTAAGTTTGAAACACATCCCTATCCGCAAGGACGACGAGGTGTAGGTCGACTGCAATCTTCTCTTTGGAGGTGCGCCACAAATACAACGTGTGCTCCATCCTCATCCACAAGGACGACGAGGTGCAGGTCGACTGCAACCTTCTCTTCAGAGCTACGCCACAAATACGACGTGCGCTCCATCCTCATCCGCAAGGACGATGAGGTGCAGGTTGACTGCAACCTTCTCTTTGGAGCTACGCCACAAATACAACGTGCGCTCCATCCTCATCTGCAAGGACGACGAGGCGCGGGTCGACTGCAACCTTCTCTTCGGGGCTGCGCCACAAGTATAACATGCGCTCCATCCTGATCTGCAAGGGCGACGAGGTGCAGGTCGACTGTGACCTCCTCCTCAGAGCTGCATCTCAAGTACAAAGACTATTCTGAGTAAAGACAAGTTCCACTCGAAGGCAAACACAAGCATATTCGGAAGATAAACCAAGTTCAGATAAATCCTAAAGTTCCAGAACATGGATAAAAGTACTATGGCATCAGGCCCGAAGGAGTTTAACGGTTACAAAATCACTCGGCATTCCGAGGCAAATTTAAGGCGAGATATAAAGTTTGTTCACTCCGCAAGAGGAGGGCTTGCAGGCTCGACGAACTCATCCAGATCAATTCCATTAGAGATCCGAGCGGCAGCAGCAATGAAGGTTTCCATGAAAGATTGGAAGTCATGCCTTTTGGTGTTGGCAACTTTGATCGCTGCCAGCTTCTCTTCTCGAGCTTCTTTGCAGTGGACCCGAACCAGCGACAGAGCCACGTCAGCACCGCATCGGGCAGAAGACTTCTTCCATTCTTGCACTCGACCAGGGACCTCATTGAGTCGAGTCATCAGGGACTCGAGGTCATTTTGAAGCATTTCCCTTGGCCAAAGTACCGTATCGATGCACGACACCGCCACCTTCAGGCGAGCAAGATAGCTCGTAACGATGGCAACACGGGATTCCAGTCGAAGCACGTTCATGGCAGCCTCATCACCGACAGGAGAAAGGATGGGGTCCAAGCCTGTCTCGATCCGTCCAGTTTCTTCTTCAAAGTTTTGGCAGAATTCTGCAGATTCAAGGAATTAATGAGTCGACCGGTTCATGGTGACTTGCAAACAGTAAATCAGTCGGATAAAGAAAATTACCTTCGAGCATAAGGAAGAGCTTCTTGGCGAGTGCTTTCAGATAAGCTTCCAGGTCGTTTCTCCTACGAGAAATGCCTTCCAGCTTCTCGTCCAGAGTCACCTTATCTTTCTTCAGACGAGTCGCTTCTCGGTTGGACTCGGCAAGAGACGCCTTTAGCTTGGTGATTTCCTCCTCTAGCGCACCGACCGAAGCCATCTTCTTGTCAACAAGTGTAGTCTTCTCCTGAGCCTCCTTTTGCGCAGCTGCAAGATCGAGGTCCTTCTTCGCCAGAGCCTGCCTCATTTTCTCTGCAAGATATACAGTTAGGTCAGATAGAAGAACGAAGAGATAAGTTGAGGGATGGTCAAGATAAACAGTCGACAGGTCGTCACCTTCCGTACCAGCTACTTCGTCTTTAGCCTTTTTCTAGTTCTGATTGGCTAGCTCCAAGTCAAGGTTGAGTTGTCTCCACTTTTCCTCGAATTCAGAGAACTTGGAGATAAGTGCACAGGATTTCTACAATCAGTAAAAGATATGTCAATGGACAAGATCAAAGATCATTCGCTTCCGAGTGAATAAAACTCTAAGACTACTGCAGAATCAAACATTCTACAGTAGTCTCGGGGACTACATCCAGTGGGTGCACTTATCGTGCCCCCACTAGTTCAGATTACACTTGACATGGTTTGCCCAGACCAAGTGGAAAAGAAAAAAGAAGAAGAGAGAAAGACATACTCAGACCCCAACCGACTGCCAGCGGTCGATTGCGGTCTCAGGGACTACCCCCAGTGGGTGCACTTAGCGTGCCCCCACCGGTTCAGATTCCACTCGACATGGTCTGCCCAGACCGAGTGGAAGAGTGAAACAATAAAGACATCAAATACCCAGTGGGTGCGCAGATGTGAAGTGTAGAATAACAGGAAATTGCACGGAAAAAAGTTTTCAGGTAGCATATCCTAACAGAACAAGCAACAAGATAAGAGTTCAGTCGGAAGCCAACTTACCTGGACATTGGCTCGAAGGGCCGCACTGGCATCGTAAGCAGCCTGACTATTTTTGTGCACCACCTTCACTCGCTCCATCATTAGGCTAGCTTGGCAAATGGCTTCTGCAGCAGCGTCGGCCTGGCTTTCTGGAACGTGATGAGTGGTAAAGAATGGGGTTGACGGTGCGGTCGCGACAGCTTGAAGTTCCGAGACATGACGCTGGATAGTTGAAGCAAACACTGGTGCAGTCGACGATGTAGGGCGTTCACTTGATACTGGAGCAGCAAAAGTAACAGAAGCTCGAGTCACATCTTCAGGCTGTTGGGTCACTAGTTTTGCCACCGACACCGATTGGGGCGTCTTGCCAGTTGATGCCTTCTTACTCCTCCTAGGCCTCAGCGGCACGTCCTCGTCATCATCCGGGAGATCAATGACATGAGGAGGAGCTGCAAAGAAGAGTTAGTTGTTGGAATTTAGTCGGTCAACAAAATGGCTGAGAGAGCAAAGGCAAGTTTGCAAAAATCATACCCGGCTTAGAAGTGACCGTGTCTTCTACGCCTTCGTCATCATCCCTGTAGGCAGAAGTCCCAGAAGTGGCAGCTCTGCATGTTTCAAGATTTAATCGGACAAATGAGAAAGAGAGTCGACAACATAAATCCTCGATTGAAAAGTGGAGACAAGACACTTACGCAGAAGCGATGGGGACGTCAATCTTGATCTTAGGCAAGGCCTTCCGAGGCTTTGGTTCTATAATCTTTTCCTGCTTCGGGGCCTTTTCAGTCAGCACAGGGGAAGAGATCCGAGTGCGCTTGGGAGTTTGTCCAGTCGACGTAGAAACTTCTCCATGGACACTCGCCGGGCCGTGCTTATGTTTGGAACGATTTTTAGTGCGAGGCGGTGACTCGACTTCTTCACCGCTTCTCGAGTCCTCGCTTTCCTCCTCCTCTTCGCCTCCATCAGATCGCCAGTCCGTGATGTCGCCTCCGCTCGCCTCTCCTTCCGGGTCCTGCTCCTGCTCTCCGTTGGGCATTGAGTACATCTCAATAAGGGCCTTAAAGACAACAAGCGAAACCAAAAATCAGTCGGTTGACAAAAATCAGTTGCATGATAAATCAAGAAAACACTCGGCAATTTAGAGTTGGACCTTGTCTGTTTCATACGAGTTGTCGAGTGGAGGGACTCTCCTAGACCCTCTGGGTTATCTTTGTTGCCAGTGATGCCCCTCAACCACTTCTCCACCGTATCCTCGTCGACCTCTTCTGGGTGGATCCGAGTGGAATCATCAATGCCCGAATACATCCACATCGGATGGTCACGAGCTTGAAGTGGTTGAATGCGTCGCCTGAGGAAGACCTCCAACAGATCCATGCCGGTCACGCCATCACGGATGAGCTGGACCACTTGCTCGACCAGCACCTTCACCTCTGGGGTCACTTTCAAGGCGGAGGGTTTCTCGACTCGAGCCATGGAAAAGGGAGGAAGTCCAGTCGACTGACCTGGAGTCGGCTGGTCTTTGCAGTAGAACCAGGTCGACTGCCACCCTCTGACTGACTCGGGAAGAATCATGGCTGGGAAAGTGCTTTTACCTCTCATTTGGATCCCAAGACCCCGACACATCTGGATCACATGTGTCCTCTCATCACTCGGATTGGCCTTTTTGACTGACTGAGAACGACAAGTGAAAATGTGTTTGAAGAGGCCCTAGTGTGGCCGACAACCTAAGAAATTCTCGCACATGGACACGAATGCAGCGAGATACACAATAGTGTTGGGGGGGATGACGAAGGTGTGCTCCAAAGAAGTTCAAGAAACCTCGGAAGAAAGGGTGACGAGGCAAAGAAAAACCATGGTCGACGTGGGTGCCGAGGAGCGCACACTCACCCTCCCGCGGCCGCGGCTTGGTCTCATCCTCCGGGAGCCGCGCTGACTTGTGGGGAATCAGACCTCCCTCGGCCAGATCATCGATGTCGTCCTGATTAATCGTCGACCGAATCCAATCGCCCTGGATCCAGCCGCGTGGCAGGCCCGACCTCGACGACGATCCGCCCCGGCTGGACTTCTTCCCCTTCGCCGTCGCCTTCTTCGCGCGCTCCAAGGCCACCGTCTTCTCCTTCCCCATTGCAGTGGGCGGAGCTCGAACAGAGCGGCGGCGCCGGGAGCAGAGGTGGATGTGGTGGAGAAAACGGAGGAGAAAGGGGAAGAATGGGAACGCACTGTGCAAAAAACACCCAATCCAGCGCCTTATATGAGGTCGTTTCCGAGTGGCTGACCCGTGGGCCCAGACGATCCTATCAAATCCCGCAACAGTCGTGCGCGCGATACGTGGCGAAAAAGGTGGCGCAGTGATCGAGGCGACCCTACCTAATCCAACCCGATTACTGCGGCCTCCTCCGCCCCGCGCGCTTCCCAAAATTCGAATCCCGCAAGATCCACTAGAAGCAGAGCAACCTGTCAGACGGAAGATTTTTTTCCAAATCAACACTCAAAGCTTAGCAGTAAAAGTTCACTCAGCAAAACCAAGAATGGATCAAGGCGACTGAAAAAGAAGTTGAAGTCATCATGATTGACCGTTTGATCCCGGTAAGACGCTTCCGAAGCGCAAAAATTGAATTGGAGGTATTCTCAACTCCTTCTCCACTCGAACCCGGAACCATTCAGGGGCTAATGATGAAGCTATGTACCTAGGTTAGGATCATAGGCCTGACCTAGACACCCTCCCCTAGGACATCACCCTAAAACCAAAAGCATTCGAGGGATAGCATCATCCACTCGACCATGAAGCATTCCACTTGGAAGACTTGAATTCACTCGACCGCGACAACTATCACTTGACAGACAGAAGATCTAAAGTCACTCTGCATGGCAACGGTCGGACGTTTACTTCATAGAATTAATGGGCATTTATGTCACTTTATTATTAGCGTTACCAGTAACGCCCCCTCTTGATGTACCTTAAACTCCTTGAACATGGGATGGCTGGGGTCTGGGCGCACTCTACATAAGCCACCCCTCTACTGGCACAAGGGTTCGCACCTCCAGTAACACACACGCACACACACACACACACACACATAATACAATCGACCGCCTCCGGGCGCCGAGACGTAGGGCTGTTACTTCCTTCGCGAAGGGCCTGAACTCGTAAAACTCGTGTGTACAACTTCACCATAGGTAGGATCTTGCCTCCTAATACCTACCCCCCATTCTACTGTAAGTCTTAGATCCACGGCAGTTGGCGCCCACCGTGGGGCAGGTGTCTTAGCGACTTTCTGGTGGAGTTGCAATTTTTTCTGATTCTCATCATCATGGTTTCCGCCGGCGGACTGGCTGAGGGCCGCGAGATCCGTCTCGGCGCGCTCGTTTTCATTGCCGACGACTCCGCTTGGCTTCAGGGAGCTCCACTCGACGTCGAGGCGCTCCCCGTCCGTGGGGCGACGCACTTTCGCGCGTGCGTCCGCAGCGGCCTTCTTCGGTAGCCGTCGACCCAGTATCGATTGGTTCCTATGGTTTCCTCGCCCCCCGCTATTCGCCGATGCAAGCATTTCGGTCAATTGCGGCTCCAGCGGTGGGTGAGACACGCGGTGGCGTGTCAGTCTGCCACCCCACAAGTTGCGGCAATCGAGCCCGATGAAACTCTCTACAGCCTGTTCGACTGGCTCCGTCGAGACCTCATCCGAGTGCGACAGCAGCGATCCCACGGCGGAAGTCTTGATGGTCAACGAACCACGCAATCCTCCTGGCATCCCCCGCGACGATGGTGGTTATGGTGATAGCGATCCGCCGCGTGTTCATGAGGAATACCGCCCCGAGCCCCTTTCTTCACAGTGGAGGGAAGAGCTTCACCGCCGCAATATGGATGCCCTTCACACTCCTATCGTTGGAGAAACCCCCGAGGCCCAGGCCTTGGAGGAGGCGCGCCTGGCCAACTTGGCTGAGCGCACTCGACTGGAGAACCTTCAGCATGCTCTCGACGAACGTGCTCGACAGCGGATTGTAGGATCGGAAGTATGTCTAGAGGGGGGGGGGTGATTAGACTACTTGACCAAATAAAACTTAACCTTTTCCCAATTTTAGTTCTTGGCAGATTTTAGCTAATTTAGGACAAGTCAAGCAATCATCACATAATTCAAGCAAGCATGCAAAGAGTTTATAGGCAGCGGAAAGTAAAGCATGCAACTTGCGAGAATGTAAAGGGAAGGGTTTGGAGAATTCAAACGCTATTGGAGACACGGATGTTTTTCCCGTGGTTCGGATAGGTGGTGCTATCCTACATCCACGTTGATGGAGACTTCAACCCACGAAGGGTAACGGTTGCGCGAGTCTACACAGGGCTCCACCCAAGGGCAACGGTTGCGCGAGTCCACACAGGGCTCCACCCACGAAGGGTCCACGAAGAAGCAACCACCCACAAAGGGTCCATGAAGAAGCAACCTTGTCTATCCCACCATGGCCATCGCCCACGAAGGACTTGCCTCACTAGCGGTAGATCTTCACGAAGTAGGCGATCTCCTTGCCCTTACAAACTCCTTGGTTCAACTCCACAATCTTGTCGGAGGCTCCCAAGTGACACCTAGCCAATCTAGGAGACACCACTCTCCAAGAAGTAACAAATGGTGTGTAGGTAATGAACTCCTTGCTCTTGTGCTTCAAATGATAGTCTCCCCAACACTCAACTCTCTCTCTCATAGGATTTTGGATTTGGTGGAAAGAAGATTTGAGTGGAAAGCAACTTGGGAAGGCTAGAGATCAAGATTCATATGGTAGGAATGGAATGTCTTGGTCTCAACACATGAGTAGGTGGTTCTCTCTCAGAACATATGAGTTGGAATGATGTGTGTGTTCTGATGGCTCTCTCATCGAATGAGAAGGAGGTGGAGGGGTATATATAGCCTCCACACAAAATCCAACCGTTACACACAATTTACCAATCTCGGTGGGACCGAATCAGAAAACTCGGTCTGACCAAAATAGTAAACCTAGTGACCGTTAGGAATTTCAGTGGGACTGACATGCAACTCGGTAGGACCGATTCGGTTAGGGTTTGGGCATAACGTAATCTCGGTGAGACCGATTACACAAACTCGATGAGACCGAATTTGGTAATTAGCTAACCAGAGAGTTGGTCAGGCAAACTCGGTGGGACCGATTTGCTCTTTCGGTGAGACCGAGTGGAACTCGGTGAGACCGAAAAGTTACAAAGGGGAAACACTGAGTTTACATTGCAATCTCGGTGGGACCGATTCGCTCTTTCGGTAAGACCGAAAAGTTACGAAAGGGAAACAGAGAGTTTGCAACCCCATCTCGGTGAGACCGAGATCCTTATCGGTAGAACCGAATTGCTAGGGTTTGGCAGTGGCTAATGACAAGTGAAACTCGGTGGTGCCGGATAGGAAGAATCGGTAGGACCGAGTTTGGCTTAGGGTTTAGGTCATATGTGGATATGGGAAAGTAGTTGAGGGTTTTGGAGCATATCACTAAGCACATGAAGCAAGAGGCTCATTAAGCAACACCTCATCCCTCCTTAATAGTATTGGCTTTTCCTAAAGACTCAATGTGATCTTGGATCACTAAAATATAAAATGAAGAGTCTTGAGCTTTTGAGCTTGAGCCAATCCTTTGTCCTTAGCATTTTGAGGGTTCCACTTTCACATCCATGCCATGCCAATCATTGAGCTTTCCTGAAATAATCATCTTGGAATAGCATTAGCTCAATGAGCTATATGTTGTTATGAATTACCAAAACCACCTAGGGATAGTTGCACTTTCAATCTCCCCCTTTTTGGTAATTGATGACAACATATAGATCAAAGCTTCGACAAATGATAATAAGCATGAAATATATCGTCGCTTTGAGAAGTATGTGATAAGTAAGAGCTCCCCCTAAATTTGTGCATATTTAAAATTTGCTTTGGACTGCAAATGCACAAAGAGTTAGAGTCATGGGTTACTCTTCCATGTCACATACATCTTGGTGGAGCGCTCAAAATGATAAGAATGAAATACATGCACTCATCACCAAGAATAATGAATGATCACATAAGATAATAGCATTAAGCAAGCATTAAGTGTAGCTTATGATCAAACACATGATCATAAATGTCTCACAAATAATGACGTAGTATCTTAAAAGCACACAAAAGCAAACAAGTGTTTGAAAAACCACCAAATAAAGCAAGAGAGAAAAGCAACACTCTCTCTCTCGAAGCCTATGATCTATACATCTTCTCCCCCTTTGGCAACAAGTTACCAAAAAGTTCCTAGAAAATGCATAGCACTAGATCGACGCTCAGACTTGATCTTCAGGTGGTGGTGGAGTCCGGAACACTCCAAGGACGAAGCCTTCGGTAGACGTGGTCGGAGTCGAGGCTGAAGTGGATGCTGGAGCTGGTGGAACTGAGGCTGTGGCTGGTGCAGACGTTGTAGCTCTGGTGTCAGCAACTAGCAGTGCAGATGACCTCGGACCTCGTGGCACCCTCGCAAAAGCATCAGTCGTGGTCCTGCCTCTCCTCTCATTCATGTCCTCCTGGAGCTGCTCCACGGCAGTCTGTATCTCTGTCACCTTGATGTCCAGGTCATAGAACCTCTGTTCCATGATCCTCTCTAAACTCGCCTGGTTCTGAGTCAGGGTGGCTATACTCTGCTCAATCCGCAGGGTGGACGCAATCAGGTAACCAAGCTGCTCTTGTTTGGTTTTCAGGAAGTAATCAGATGCCTCCGCTTGAGTAGGCATCCTGGCAGCTTTCTCCTTCTTCGCCTTCTCCTTCTGAGCTTGTGCATGGGCAGATGATGGTTCATTCTCAGTCATAACAACTTGATTATCTTCAAAATCTGGACGGATGGGCAGGTGTTCCTTATCCAACAAATATACGCCCGTGCCCATCTTGGAGTTGATGAGCTCCTGAATCTGAGGGGCATATCCACAGCTCCTCTTCTGATCTACCACAGTCCTTTTGATTGTTTCCACTATGAGGCTCATGACTTTGAATTTTTGAGGCACGTCAAAGACATGAAGCAAATTGATCGCGTGACCTCTGATCATCTTGTGATCTCCAGACTTGGGCAGAAGGGTGTGCCTAAGGATCCAGTTGATCGTAGGCAATCCTGATAGCAGATAATGCACTGAGCCAAACTTGAACGTGTCAAGTGCTTCATTCGGAATCTCCTTGTACATGTTGGACATGGAGTTGTGGTCCATCTTTTTCTTGGCATAAATGTCCAAGTCATCTGCTTGCTCCTCTGGGGCATTGATCAGCTTTGCCCATTCCTCAATAGTAGAGTGGTACCTTGTACCCTCAAACATCCATGTGATCCTCCCATCTGGATAAAAGTGTGCTGTGGAGTAGAATTGCATGATTAGCTCCTCGTTCCACTTTGTGAGCTTCTGCCCAACAAAGTCTGCAACTCCACACGCACTAAAGCTGTCAAATACTCCAGGGTAGTACTCTTCATTGTCCTTGATATAGGTCCAGTCGACCCATCTCATGTCACATACAATTGGCTTCTTGTCAAGTAGCACTGTCTCATAGAAATCCCGCTGCTCCTTGGTATGAAACCTGTAGTCCACGGCAGTCCTTCTCCTTAAAGCATATGGGTCTGCTTCTCTCCATTTCCTCAGCCCTGAATCTCTTCTAAGCTTCATGTCCTCAGCCACAGGATGAGCATCGTTGTGGTCTGGGATCTTGGGCTTTAGCTTCCTTAGGAAATTTTCTTCCTCATCCTCAGCAACAGTCTCAGGCACTGGGGCCTTGTTCTTCTCAGCTGCAGGAATGCTCCTTGTATTTCTCTTAGGTTTTGGCTTGGAGGCAGCTTTGGGCTTAGATGCAGTAGCCCCTGACCTTATGGCATCACCCATTAGCTTGGGTGCCTTGGGCGCTGGTGCAGCTGCCTCTTCTTCCTCTTCCTCTTCCATGATGGAAGCTTTGCCAAGCACCCTAGCCACAGTCTTCTTCACCCTCTCCTTCCTTTTCTTGCCCTCAGCTGCAGCTGGCTCTTGGAGAGTGGGCTTCTCAGTTGAGGCTCTAGCCTTTGACATGGGCTGCCTGCCTGCTGGCCTTTTGATTTTCAGACCTGGCTTAGTGCCTTGAGCTGGCTCAATTCTCTTGGAAGTGGCCTCTTCCTCTGCCACATAGTCCTCATCTTCGGAATCTGAAGTCCTCTTCTTCCTTTGTCTCGTGGCAGCCTTTGGCAAGTTACTAGGAGTGCTCCTGCTGCCTTCATCAGATGAACCGAAGGGACTAGTGCCCTCACTCATCACCACTTGCTGCTCTGACAGATTCTGGCTATCACTCTGGTCTGACATGCTGCAAACTGACTGCTGACCCTGTGAATAGATTATAGAGGAGATAGAGTGGATGAGCATCACAAAATGGAGAGATTTTTGCAAAAAGAATGATCCAAAAACTTAGTTTTAGTTTCCCACTGAAATCATCTCGGATCTACCGATTTTCAAACTCGGTGATACCGAAGCAGTTTTGGAACCTAAACTAGTGAACTCGGTAGGACCGAGTCACAGTTCGGTGGCACCGAGACTGCTAGGGTTTCACTGAGTTCAAAAATCGGTCACACCGATAAGTAATTCTCGGTCAGACCGAGTCTCACTTGTGCAATGGCATAAGCCAAATCGGTGGGACCGAGTTTTTCAACCCGGTGGGTCCGAGATAGTTTCGGCGGAAACCTAAATCTAGAATTTTCGAATCAAACCTAATCTATGAGCGTTTTGACTGGATAGAAGTTTCTCAAACGTGGCTAGAAACAATATGATCACAATGTGCTAGGAATCAGATTGAGGAATAGCACAAAGATCAAGTCCATACCCTAGTTCGGCGGGGACTTGCTACGGCGGCAACGGCGGGGCAGAATTCCCGTTGACGGCGACGGAGACCAGCGACTGGAGGCTGCTGGCGGCGAGAAGACGATTCGGAGACCTCGAGGGCAGAGCAGGCTATCGCGCGGGCGAAGGGGTTCGGAGAAATTTCCAAATTTTTCCCGTGACTATATATAGCCCGACCCTGTCGGTGTGACCGAGTGGAACGACTCGGTGGCACCGAGATTCATAACTGCGTGCAGTTACTAAAACTCAGTGTGACCGAAAGGTTCAAATCGGTTGCACCGAGATCGAAAACCTAGATCAACTTAATGATCTCGGTAGGACCGAAAGTGGAGTATCGGTCAGACCAAGAATCATAAAGAGGTTTTGGAAGTTTAAGTCTATGACGAATCGGGGACTCCGAGCGCTCCTCACACAGAGTGGTTCGAATCTGACTTGATCAAATTTTGTGATGCAGCATGAATAGAGTTTGAGACGAGAAAAGCATAGATAGCTAGAGGAGGTTCTTAGGCATTCTTGTCCATCCACTTGGCAAAAAGAAATAAAGCCGAACAATCAAAACAACAAGTGGATGTCCTCGAATGAGTAAAATATGCAACCAGCATGCTCACACAATAAGATGGCAAATGAAATATGTGGCAAGGCATGCACAACCAATTCTAGCATCTATCAAGCAATTTGCGATGACTAGGTCATCTATATATGAGTGTATTGACTTAGGAGTCAAGTGAGAACACTTGATCATAGGTCATACTCATCGTTTAAGCTCAAGTGGGGTTACCACTTTTACATAAAGCATTGTTGTGTTCACATCTTTAGAGTTGCCTTAGCTGAAGTCTTAGAGTAAAGCTCCCCCTAGATGTGATATCCCCCCTAAGAGGGATGAACTAACCTTGGGTTTTGTCGATGATGACTTCATGTAGATATTGAAGATGTGGATGCTCAATGTTGATGTAGATCTCTTGGAGCTATCCATATGAGTGAATTGCACTTTCAATACCTACATGGGTTAGTCCCACAAGGAACAAACAAGGATATCCATAGACATAGAGTGATGCACACAAAAGATGATGTCCATGAAAACTTTTAGGTTACCTTGTCCCTTGTCTTACCAACAAGAGGGTTTGTGACTCCTTGAACTAGTGCAAGATGTGGAAGTTGATTGCACTTGTTCTTGCCAAAATGATAAGGGTGAAGTATGTTGGCGGAGTCACCCTCAAGAACTCTCTAGTTCTTCTTCTTTTGGATCCACATCATCTTGATGGGAATCCTTGGAGTTGTAGTCGTGCTTGATGAAGTGGAACTTGAAGCAGTCTTGGGAATCCACTTGACTAAGGTCTTAGGAGCTTCTTCAAATGCATCAATTTCCTCTTGAAGCTTGTCCTTGCCTTTTTGCTCGTAGTCTTGTGGTGGAAGATCATCTTGAGCTTGTGTCCCCTTGAAAGAAGTATACTTCTCTTGTTGAGGGACAAACTTTGTCTTGGGGTATTGATCTTCTTCCCATTCAACTCCATTGGCATTGAACTTTCGTTCAAAACCAACACCTTGATTCTTCTGGTGCATTCCTTGCTTGCGCACAATTTCCTCGAATTGCTTACTCCCGGCAAGGCTTTTGTACACTCCTTTCTCTATAATTCCCTTCAATAAGCTATTTTCTTGCTCAAGTGTAACTTGGCTAAGAGAATCATTAGTGGAATCAAGAGAACTACTAGAAGCAACAATATTGGATTTAGCATGATCATTGTTACTACTAGAGGAAGAATCTTTCTTGTTAGACTTGACTTGAGGCATGTAAGTGGGTAAGAGTAAACGCTTGGCAATGTAAGAAGAACTTTTCTTGCGGAGATCATCATTGATTGCCTTTAAGAACTCATGCTCTTGCTCAAGATTGAGCTTTTCAAAGCGTAGTTTCTCATGAGCTCTTAAAAGTTCTCGATGATCTTCGAAGATAGTGTCATGAGCTAACTTAAGAGTTTTTAGTTCTTTAGTTAGAGCCTCAATCTTCTCCTTATCATTGTCATTCGTTTTATCTTGATTATCATGATTAATTGGTCTTTCATCATAGTATTCATCACTAGAGTTGTCACCAATCAAATCATCACCTAACAAGTCATCTTCATCACTATTGAAATCAACATACTCGGGGTGTGTTACCTTAGGACCTTTGGCCATGAAGCATCTTCCAATTCCTTCATTTGGTGAGTCAAATATGTCGTAGGAGTTGGTTGACACAAGTGCTAGACCGGCAACACCTTCATCTTGAGTATCTTCGGAGTCGGAGTGATAACTTCTCTCGGAGTGGCTGTCGGAGTCGGAGCCGGATATCCATTCACCAACATGAGCTTGATGTCTTCGTCTTGTGTAGCTCCTTGATGATTTTTCCTTCCTTTCCGAATCCTTGCTTCTCCATGAGTATCTTCGTTCATAACGATCATCTTTACTCCTTCTCTCTCTTGGTGGTGATCCTTTGCTTCTTCTTTTTGGAGAATCTTCTCTTCTCTTGTAGGGAGCCGTACACTCATTGGAATAGTGTCCGGGTCTTCCACAATTGTAACAGTTTCGCTCTCAACTAGAAGATCTTTTGTCATTGTAGGACCTTGACTTGGAGCTTCTATCTTTGCTTCTACTCTTGTAGAACTTGTTGAAGTTCTTCACCATTAAGCTCAATTCTTCATTGAAGTCTTGTTTCTCACTTGATGATGTAGGGGCTTCACATGAGGCTTTATAGGCACCACTTGATTTGTTGTGAAGTTCCTCTTTATCCTTAAGTGACATCTCATGAGCAACAATTCTTCCAATCACCTCCGTTGGCTTGAGATCTTTGTAATTGGGCATCATTTGGATCAATGTGCACACGGTATCATATTTTCCATCCAAGGCTCTTAGGATCTTCTTGATGATGAATCTATCGGTCATCTCTTCACTTCCTAAGCTGGCAATCTCATTTGTGATGAGAGCAAGCCTAGAGTACATTTTAGCGACACCTTCACCATCCTTCATCTTGAACTTATCAAGTTGGCTTTGAAGCACATCCAACTTGGATTCCTTGACGGAGTCGGTACCTTCGTGCATATCAATCAAAGTGTCCCAAATTTCCTTTGCATTCTCAAGGCGGCTGATTTTGTTGAATTCTTCGGGGCACAATCCGTTGAAGAGAATATCACAAGCTTGAGCATTGTATTGCAATATTTTCAACTCATCCGCGGTAGCTTCACGGTTTGGTTCTCTCCCGTTAAAGAAGTCACCTTGCAAACCAACACACACAATAGCCCAAACAGCGGGGTTATGTCCAAGAATATGCATTTTCATTTTATGCTTCCAACTAGCAAAATTAGTACCATCAAAGTAAGGACCTCTACGGTGATAATTTCCCTCGCTAGACGCCATACTCTCCTAGGTTGTGAAACCAAGGCTATGACCACCAAAAGCTATGGAGATCAAGAAAATGGAGACCAAAGCTCTGATACCACTTGTAGGATCGAAAGTATGTCTAGAGGGGGGGTGATTAGACTACTTGACCAAATAAAACTTAACCTTTTCCCAATTTTAGTTCTTGGCAGATTTTAGCTAATTTAGGACAAGTCAAGCAATCATCACATAATTCAAGCAAGCATGCAAAGAGTTTATAGGCAGCGGAAAGTAAAGCATGCAACTTGCGAGAATGTAAAGGGAAGGGTTTGGAGAATTCAAACGCTATTGGAGACACGGATGTTTTTCCCGTGGTTCGGATAGGTGGTGCTATCCTACATCCACGTTGATGGAGACTTCAACCCACGAAGGGTAACGGTTGCGCGAGTCCACACAGGGCTCCACCCAAGGGCAACGGTTGCGCGAGTCCACACAGGGCTCCACCCACGAAGGGTCCACGAAGAAGCAACCACCCACAAAGGGTCCACGAAGAAGCAACCTTGTCTATCCCACCATGGCCATCGCCCACGAAGGACTTGCCTCACTAGCGGTAGATCTTCACGAAGTAGGCGATCTCCTTGCCCTTACAAACTCCTTGGTTCAACTCCACAATCTTGTCGGAGGCTCCCAAGTGACACCTAGCCAATCTAGGAGACACCACTCTCCAAGAAGTAACAAATGGTGTGTAGGTAATGAACTCCTTGCTCTTGTGCTTCAAATGATAGTCTCCCCAACACTCAACTCTCTCTCTCATAGGATTTTGGATTTGGTGGAAAGAAGATTTGAGTGGAAAGCAACTTGGGAAGGCTAGAGATCAAGATTCATATGGTAGGAATGGAATGTCTTGGTCTCAACACATGAGTAGGTGGTTCTCTCTCAGAACATATGAGTTGGAATGATGTGTGTGTTCTGATGGCTCTCTCATCGAATGAGAAGGAGGTGGAGGGGTATATATAGCCTCCACACAAAATCCAACCGTTACACACAATTTACCAATCTCGGTGGGACCGAATCAGAAAACTCGGTCTGACCGAAATAGTAAACCTAGTGACCGTTAGGAATTTCGGTGGGACTGACATGCAACTCGGTAGGACCGATTCGGTTAGGGTTTGGGCATAACGTAATCTCGGTGAGACCGATTACACAAACTCGGTGAGACCGAATTTGGTAATTAGCTAACCAGAGAGTTGGTCAGGCAAACTCGGTGGGACCGATTTGCTCTTTCGGTGAGACCGAGTGGAACTCGGTGAGACCGAAAAGTTACAAAGGGGAAACACTGAGTTTACATTGCAATCTCGGTGGGACCGATTCGCTCTTTCGGTAAGACCGAAAAGTTACGAAAGGGAAACAGAGAGTTTGCAACCCCATCTCGGTGAGACTGAGATCCTTATCGGTAGAACCGAATTGCTAGGGTTTGGCAGTGGCTAATGACAAGTGAAACTCGGTGGCGCCGGATAGGAAGAATCGGTAGGACCGAGTTTCGCTTAGGGTTTAGGTCATATGTGGATATGGGAAAGTAGTTGAGGGTTTTGGAGCATATCACTAAGCACATGAAGCAAGAGGCTCATTAAGCAACACCTCATCCCTCCTTAATAGTATTGGCTTTTCCTAAAGACTCAATGTGATCTTGGATCACTAAAATATAAAATGAAGAGTCTTGAGCTTTTGAGCTTGAGCCAATCCTTTGTCCTTAGCATTTTGAGGGTTCCACTTTCACATCCATGCCATGCCAATCATTGAGCTTTCCTGAAATAATCATCTTGGAATAGCATTAGCTCAATGAGCTATATGTTGTTATGAATTACCAAAACCACCTAGGGATAGTTGCACTTTCACACCAAGAAAGTGAAATATCAAGACGGAAATGATGTGTTGGATTTACCATGCCACATTCACACCAAGAAAGATGAAGAGGGTAATCTGATTTACCCTAAACACACCACTCGACAGTGTCGACTCCTGATCCAGCAGTTCCGAGAGAAACAACCCAATGAGAAGGAAAATGAGTCGGACAAGGGTGAGGATAAGGAAGAGGACGATGATGGTTTTCCCAACGTTAACTCCACTCTGATGATTTTTGCTGATGTTGAGAGCAAAAGTCGATTGAAAGTTATCAACAGAGAAGTGAACATGGTTGCTCCGGCAACACCAAGTTATTTGAAGTGGTCCCAGACTGCCATCATGTTCGACCAGTTTGACCATCCAACACGTATAGCCACCCCTGGGAGGCAAGCGTTGGTGGTCGACCCAGTTGTTGAAGGCACTCGTGTTGGGGAACGTTGCAGAAAACAAAAATTTTCCTACGGTTTCACCAAGATCCATCTAGGAGTTCATCTAGCAACGAGTGATTAGATGCATCTACGTACCTCGTAGATCGCGAGCGGAAGCGTTCAGAGAACGGGGATGATGTAGTCGAACACGACGTGATTCAAATCACCGATGATCTTAGCACCGAACGGACGGTGCCTCCGCGTTCAACACACGTACGGAACGGATGACGTCTCCTCCTTTCTTGATCCAGCAAGGGGGGAAGAGAGGTTGATGAAGATCCAGCAGCACGACGGCGTGGTGGTGGATGCAGGGCGTCACAGTAGCAGGGCTTCGCCTATACTACGAGAGAGAGACGTAACGGGGAGAGAGGAAGCACCAAAGGCTGAGGTATGAAGTCCTCCCTCTCCTCAACTATATATAGGAGGGCCAAGGGGGGGTGGTGCGCAGCCTAGGAGATCTAATCTCCTAGGTGCGGCGGCCAGGGGAGGGTTTCCCTCCCCCCCAAGGCACCTCGGGGTGCCTTCCACCACTTGGACTCCTCCGTGGTGGAAACCCTAGGCGCATGGGCCTAGTAGGGTTGGTGCCCTTGGCCCATATAGGCCAAGGCGCACCCCCTACAGACCATGTGGCCCCCCCGGGACAGGTGGCCCCACCCGGTGGGCCCCCGGGACCCCTCCGGTGGTCCCAGTACAATACCGATAACCCCAAAACTTGTCCCGATGGCCGAAACAGCACTTCCTATATATAATTCTTTACCTCCGGACCATTCCGGAACTCCTCGTGACGTCCGGGATCTCATCCGAGACTCCGAACAACATTCGGATTACTGCATATACATATCTTCATAACCCTAGCGTCACCGAACCTTAAGTGTGTAGACCCTACGGGTTCGGGAGACAAGCAGACATGACCGAGACGACTCTCCGGTCAATAACCAACAGCGGGATCTGGATACCCATGATGGCTCCCACATGCTCCACGATGATCTCATCGGATGAACCACGATGTCGAGGATTAAACAACCCCGTATACAATTCCCTTTGTCAATCGGTATGTTACTTGCCCGAGACTCGATCGTCGGTATCCCAATACCTTGTTCAATCTCGTTACCGGCAAGTCACTTTACTCGTACCGTAATGCATGATCCCGTGATCAACCACTTGGTCACTTTGAGCTCATAATGATGATGCATTACCGAGTGGGCCCAGTGATACCTCTCCGTTATATGGAGTGACAAATCCCAGTCTCGATCCGTGTCAACCCAACAGACACTTTCGGAGATACCTGTAATGCACCTTTATAGTCACCCAGTTACGTTGTGACGTTTGATACACCCAAGGCACTCCTACGGTATCCGGGAGTTACACGATCTCATGGTCAAAGGAAAAGATACTTGACATTGGAAAAGCTCTAGCAAACGAACTACACGATCTTTGTGCTATGCTTAGGATTGGGTCTTGTCCATCACATCATTCTCCTAATGATGTGATCCCGTTATCAATGACATCCAATGTCCATAGCCAGGAAATCATGACTATCTGTTGATCAACAAGCTAGTCAACTAGAGGCTTACTAGGGACATATTATGGTCTATGTATTCACACGTGTATTACGATTTCCGGATAATACAGTTATAGCATGAATAAAGACAATTATCATGAACAAAGAAATATAATAATGCTTTTATTATTGCCTCTAGGGCATATTTCCAACAGTCTCCCACTTGCACTAGAGTCAATAATCTAGTTACATTGTGATGAATCGAACACCCATGGAATTCTGGTGTTGATCATGTTTTGCCCTAGGGAGAGGTTTAGTCAACGGATCTGCTATATTCAGGTCCGTATGTATTTTACAAATCTCTATGTCTCCATCTTGAACATTTTCACGAATGGAGTTGAAGCGACGCTTGATGTGCCTTGTCTTCTTGTGAAACCTGGGCTCCTTGGCAAGTGCAATAGCTCCAGTGTTGTCACAAAAGAGTTTGATTGGCCCCGACACATTGGGTATGACTCCTAGGTCGGTGATGAACTCCTTCACCCATATTGCTTCATGTGCTGCCTCTGAGGCTGCCATGTACTCCGCTTCACATGTAGATCCCTCCACGACGCTCTGTTTGCAGCTGCACCAGCTCACTGCTCCACCATTCAACATATACACGTATCCGGTTTGTGACTTAGAGTCATCCAGATCTGTGTCGAAGCTAGCATCGATGTAACCCTTTACGACGAGCTCTTCGTCACCTCCATAAACGAGAAACATTTCCTTAGTCCTTTTCAGGTACTTCAGGATATTCTTGACCGCTGTCCAGTGTTCCTTGCCGGGATTACTTTGGTACCTTCCTACCAAACTTACGGCAAGGTTTACATCAGGTCTGGTACACAGCATGGCATACATAATAGAACCTATGGCTGAGGCATAGGGGATGATACTCATCTCTTCTATCTCTTCTGCCGTGGTCGGGCATTGAGCTGAGCTCAATCTCACACCTTGCAAAACAGGCAAGAACCCTTTCTTGGACTGATCCATTTTGAACTTCTTCAAAATCTTATCAAGGTATGTGCTTTGTGAAAGACCTATGAGGCGTCTTGATCTATCCCTATAGATCTTGATGCCTAATATATAAGCAGCTTCTCCAAGGTCCTTCATTGAAAAACTCTTATTCAAGTAGGCCTTGATGCTGTCCAAGAGTTCTATATCATTTCCCATCAAAAGTATGTCATCTACATATAATATGAGAAATGCTACAGAGCTCCCACTCACTTTCTTGTAAACGCAGGCTTCTCCATAAGTCTGCGTAAACCCAAACGCTTTGATCATCTCATCAAAACGAATGTTCCAACTCCGAGATGCTTGCACCAGCCCATAAATCGAGCGTTGGAGCTTGCACACCTTGTCAGCATTCTTAGGATCGACAAAACCTTCCGGCTGCATCATATACAACTCTTCCTTAAGGAAACCATTAAGGAATGTCGTTTTGACGTCCATTTGCCATATTTCATAATCATAGAATGCGGCAATCGCTAACATGATTCGGACGGACTTCAGCTTCGCTACCGGTGAGAAAGTCTCATCGTAGTCAACCCCTTGAACTTGTCGATAACCCTTAGCGACAAGCCGAGCTTTATAGATGGTCACATTACCATCCGCGTCTGTCTTCTTCTTAAAGATCCATTTATTTTCTATGGCTCGCCGTTCAACGGGCAAGTCAGTCAAAGTCCATACTTTGTTTTCATACATGGATCCTATCTCGGATTTCATGGCTTCTAGCCATTTTTCGGAATCCGGGCCTGCCATCGCTTCTTCATAGTTCGAAGGTTCACTGTTGTCTAACAACATGATTTCCAAGACAGGGTTGCCGTACCATTCTGGTGCAGAACGTGTCCTTGTGGACCTTCGAATTTCAGTAGGAGCTTGATCAGAAGTATCTTGATCATCATCAATAACTTCCTCTCTAGTCGGTGCAGGCACCTCAGGAACATTTTCTTGAGTTGCGCCATTTATCGGTTCAAGAGGTAATACTTCATCAAGTTCTACTTTCCTCCCACTTACTTCTTTCGAGAGAAACTCTTTCTCTAGAAAGGATCCATTCCTGGCAATAAAGATCTTGCCTTCGGATCTGAGGTAGAAGGTATACCCATAAGTTTCTTTAGGGTATCCTATGAAGACGCATTTTTCCGACTTGGGTTCGAGCTTTTCAGGTTGAAGTTTCTTGGCATAAGCATCGCATCCCCAAACTTTTAGAAACGACAGCTTAGGTTTCTTCCCAAACCATAATTCATACGGTGTCGTCTCAACGGATTTCGACGGTGCCCTATTTAAAGTGAATGCGGCAGTCTCTAAAGCATAGCCCCAAAAAGATAGCGGTAAATCGGTAAGAGACATCATAGATCGCACCATATCTAATAGAGTGCGATTACGACGTTCGGACACACCATTACGCTGAGGTGTTCCAGGCGGCGTGAGTTGTGAAACTATTCCACATTTTCTTAAGTGTGTGCCAAATTCGTGACTCAAGTATTCTCCTCCACGATCTGATCGTAGAAACTTGATTTTCCTGTCACGTTGATTTTCAACCTCACTCTGAAATTCCTTGAACTTTTCAAAGGTTTCAGACTTGTGTTTCATTAAGTAGACATACCCATATCTACTCAAGTCATCAGTGAGGGTGAGAACATAACGATAGCCACCGCGAGCCTCAACACTCATTGGACCGCACACATCAGTATGTATGATTTCCAATAAGTTGGTTGCTCGCTCCATTGTTCCTGAGAACGGAGTCTTGGTCATTTTTCCCATGAGGCATGGTTCGCACGTGTCAAATGATTCATAATCAAGAGACTCTAAAAGTCCATCTGCATGGAGCTTCTTCATGCGTTTGACACCTATGTGACCAAGGCGGCAGTGCCACAAGTATGTGGGACTATCATTATCAACCTTACATCTTTTGGTACTCACACTATGAACATGTGTAGTAATACGCTCGAGATTCATTAAGAATAAACCATTGACTATCGGAGCATGACCATAAAACATATCTCTCATATAAATAGAACAACCATTATTCTCGGATTTAAATGAGTAGCCATCTCGTATTAAACGAGATCCTGATACAATGTTCATGCTCAATATAGGCACTAAATAACAATTATTGAGGTTTATAACTAATCCCGTAGGTAAATGTAGAGGTAGCGTGCCCACGGCGATCACATCGACCTTGGAACCATTCCCGACGCGCATCGTCACCTCGTCCTTTTCCAGTTTTCGTTTATTTCGCAGCTCCTGCGGTGAGTTACAAATATGAGCAACGGCACCGGTATCAAATACCCAGGAGTTACTACGAGTACTGGTAAGGTACACATCAATTACATGTATATCAAATATACCTTTGGTGTTGCCTGCCTTCTTGTCCGCTAAGTATTTGGGGCAGTTCCACTTCCAGTGACCCTTCCCTTTGCAATAAAAGCACTCTGTCTCAGGCTTGGGTCCATTCTTTGACTTCTTCCCGACAGCTTGCTTGCCGGGTGCAGCAACTTCCTTGCCGTCCTTCTTGAAGTTCTTTTTACCCTTGCCCTTCTTGAACTTAGTGGTTTTATTTATCATCAACACTTGATGTTCCTTCTTGACTTCTACCTCTGCTGATTTCAGCATAGCAAATACTTCAGGAATGGTCTTTACCATCCCCTGCATATTGAAATTCATCACAAAGCTCTTGTAGCTTGGTGGAAGCGACTGGAGGATTCTGTCAATGACCGCGTCATCCGGGAGATTAACTCCCAGCTGAGTCAAGCGGTTATGTAACCCAGACATAGTGAGTATGTGCTCACTGACAGAACTATTTTCCTCCATCTTACAGCTGAAGAACTTATCGGAGACTTCATATCTCTCGATCCGGGCATGAGCTTGAAAAACCATTTTTAGCTCTTCGAACATCTCATATGCTCCATGTCTCTCAAAACGCTTTTGGAGCCCCGGCTCTAAGCTGTAAAGCATGCCGCACTGAATGAGGGAGTAGTCATCAGTACGTGTCTGCCAAGCGTTCATAGCATCTTGGTTCTGTGGGACGGGTGGATCACCTAGCGGTGCTTGTAGGACATAATATTTCTTGGCAGCTATGAGGATGATCCTCAGGTTCCGGACCCAGTCCGTATAGTTGCTGCCATCGTCTTTCAGCTTGGTTTTCTCTAGGAACGCGTTGAAATTGAATACAACGTTGGCCATCTGATGAGAAGGAAAATGAGTCGGACAAGGGTGAGGATAAGGAAGAGGACGATGATGGTTTTCCCAACGTTAACTCCACTCTGATGATTTTTGCTGATGTTGAGAGCAAAAGTCGATTGAAAGTTATCAACAGAGAAGTGAACATGGTTGCTCTGGCAACACCAAGTTATTTGAAGTGGTCCCAGACTGCCATCATGTTCGACCAGTTTGACCATCCAACACGTATAGCCACCCCTGGGAGGCAAGCGTTGGTGGTCGACCCAGTTGTTGAAGGCACTCGTGTTGGGGAACGTTGCAGAAAACAAAAATTTTCCTATGGTTTCACCAAGATCCATCTAGGAGTTCATCTAGCAACGAGTGATTAGATGCATCTACGTACCTCGTAGATCGCGAGCGGAAGCGTTCAGAGAACGGGGATGATGTAGTCGAACACGACGTGATTCAAATCACCGATGATCTTAGCACCGAACGGACGGTGCCTCCGCGTTCAACACACGTACGGAACGGATGACGTCTCCTCCTTTCTTGATCCAGCAAGGGGGGAAGAGAGGTTGATAAAGATCTAGCAACACGACGGCGTGGTGGTGGATGCAGGCCGTCACAGTAGCAGGGCTTCGCCTATACTACGAGAGAGAGACGTAATGGGGAGAGAGGAAGCACCAAAGGCTGAGGTATGAAGTCCTCCCTCTCCTCAACTATATATAGGAGGGCCAAGGGGGGGTGGTGCGCAGCCTAGGAGATCTAATCTCCTAGGTGCGGCGGCCAGGGGAGGGTTTCCCTCCCCCCCAAGGCACCTCGGGGTGCCTTCCACCACTTGGACTCCTCCGTGGTGGAAACCCTAGGCGCATGGGCCTAGTAGGGCTGGTGCCCTTGGCCCATATAGGCCAAGGCGCACCCCCTACAGCCCATGTGGCCCCCCCCGGGACAGGTGGCCCCACCCGGTGGGCCCCCGGGACCCCTCCGGTGGTCCCGGTACAATACCGATAACCCCGAAACTTGTCCCGATGGCCGAAACAGCACTTCCTATATATAATTCTTTACCTCCGGACCATTCCGGAACTCCTCGTGACGTCCGGGATCTCATCCGGGACTCCGAACAACATTCGGATTACTGCATATACATATCTTCATAACCCTAGCGTCACCGAACCTTAAGTGTGTAGACCCTATGGGTTCGGGAGACAAGCAGACATGACCGAGACGACTCTCCGGTCAATAACCAACAGCGGGATCTGGATACCCATGATGGCTCCCACATGCTCCACGATGATCTCATCGGATGAACCACGATGTCGAGGATTAAACAACCCCGTATACAATTCCCTTTGTTAATCGGTATGTTACTTGCCCGAGACTCGATCGTCGGTATCCCAATACCTTGTTCAATCTCGTTACCGGCAAGTCACTTTACTCGTACCGTAATGCATGATCCCGTGATCAACCACTTGATCACTTTGAGCTCATAATGATGATGCATTACCGAGTGGGCCCAGTGATACCTCTCCGTTATATGGAGTGACAAATCCCAGTCTCGATCCGTGTCAACCCAACAGACACTTTCGGAGATACTTGTAATGCACCTTTATAGTCACCCAGTTACGTTGTGACGTTTGATACACCCAAGGCACTCCTACAGTATCCGGGAGTTACACGATCTCATGGTCAAAGGAAAAGATACTTGACATTGGAAAAGCTCTAGCAAACGAACTACACGATCTTTGTGCTATGCTTAGGATTGGGTCTTGTCCATCACATCATTCTCCTAATGATGTGATCCCGTTATCAATGACATCCAATGTCCATAGCCAGGAAATCATGACTATCTGTTGATCAACGAGCTAGTCAACTAGAGGCTTACTAGGGACATATTATGGTCTATGTATTCACACGTGTATTACGATTTCCGGATAATACAGTTATAGCATGAATAAAGACAATTATCATGAACAAAGAAATATAATAATGCTTTTATTATTGCCTCTAGGGCATATTTCCAACAACTCGACTGACTAAAGTGTTGATGGATGGTGGTAGCGGCCTGAATATCCTTTATGCTGAAACCTTGAAGGGAATGGGCACTCCGATGTCCAAGCTTAGTGAAAGTAATATGAGTTTTCATGGCGTTATACCTGGCAAGAAGGCTGAATCACTCGGCCAGATCGCCCTTGATGTGGTTTTCGGTGATTCCAAGAATTACCGCAAGGAAAAGTTGACATTTGAAGTAGTGGATTTCGAGAGTGCTTATCATGCTATTCTGGGTAGGCATGCCTATGCACGTTTCATGGCTCGACCATGTTACGTGTATCTCAAATTGAAATGAGTGATCACTATCACTGGCAATCGGCAGAAGGCAGAAGAGTGCTTCCAGAAGCGCTCAAAAATCACCGATGCACAAATGGCAGCAGTCGAAATGCATGAATACCGGAAAAATGTAGATCTGAGTGATTTGCTGTGCTCCAAGAAGCCTGCCACAGATTCTGCATTTCAGTCGTCTGGTGAAACCAAGCCGATTCATATTCACCCGACCGATCCTAATGCTGCTCCTACTCATATCTCAACACCACTCGACAGCAAATAGGAAGAAGCGCTCATCCAGTTCCTCCATGAGAACTGGGACATCTTTGCATGGAAACCTTCTGACATGCCGGATGTGCCCAGGGGATTGGCTGAGCATTGTTTGCGAGTCGACCCAAAAGTAAAACCAGTCAAGGAACATCTTCGACGGTCCGCCGTACAGAAGAGAAAAGCAATTGGTGAGGAAGTGGCTAGGCTCCTAGCAGCTGAGTTCATCCGAGAGATTTACCACTCCGAGTGGCTCGCCAATGTTGTTATGGTCCCCAAGAAGGACGATTCACTTCGCATGTGCATTGACTTCAAGCATATCAATCGGGCCTGCCCAAAAGATCATTTTCCTCTCCCCCGCATCGACCAGATCGTCGACTCGACTGCGGGGTGTGAGCGCCTGTCTTTTCTAGGCGCCTATTCCGGATACCATCAGATCCGACTGTATGGACCCGATGAAATAAAAACAGCTTTCATCACTCCATTCAGGTGTTTTTGTTATGTCACCATGCCATTCGGTCTCAAGAATGCTGGAGCCACATTCATGAGGATGATTCAGAAGTGTCTGCTCATTCAAATCAGTCGGAATGTGGAAGCATACATGGATGGCATTGTGGTCAAGTCGCGTAAAGGTTCCGACCTGCTGGCTGACCTTGCTGAAACCTTTGTCAACCTGAGAAGGTATGATATCAAGCTTAATCCATCAAAGTGCAGATTCGGAGTTCCTGGCGGAAAGTTACTCGGCTTCCTCGTTTCCGAAAGAGGGATCGACGCAAACCCAGAGAAAGTTGGTGCCATACTCCGGATGAAGTGCCCTGTGCGTGTGCATGATGTCCAGAAGCTTACTGGTTGTTTGGCCACCTTGAGTCGATTCATTTCTCACCTTGGTGAAAAGGCATTGCCTCTTTACCGACTGATGAAGAAATCTGACAAGTTCGAGTGGACTCCTGAAGCTGATGCAGCGTTTGCAGAACTCAAAGCCCTGCTTTCCACCCAGCCGGTGCTCGCTGCCCTAATCAGCAAAGAGCCTTTACTGCTTTATATTGCAGCCATTGGACAAGTTGTCAGTACAGTACTCACGGTCGAGCGGGAAGAAGAAGGAAAAACCTATAAAGTGTAGTGCCCAGTATACTATGTTTCTGAAGTTCTAACTCCATCCAAGCAAAGATATCCACATTATCAGAAGCATTCGAGGGATATCATCATCCACTCGACCACGAAGCATTCCACTCGGAAGACTCGAAGTCACTCGACCGCGACAACTATCACTTGACAGATAGAAGATCTAAAGTCACTCTGCACGGCAACAGTCGGACATTTACTTCATAGACTTAATGGGCATTTATGTCACTTTATTATTAGCGTTACCAGTAACGCCCCCTCTTGATGTACCTTAAACTCCTTGTAACGTGGGCTAGCTGGGGTCTGGGCGCACTCTATATAAGCCACCCCCTCCACTGGCACAAGGGTTCGCACCCCCTGTAACACACACACACACATAATACAGTCGATCGCCTCCGAGCACCGAGACGTAGGGCTGTTACTTCCTCCGCGAAGGGCCTGAACTCGTAAAACTCGTGTGTACAACTTCGCCTAGGATCTTGCCTCCTCATACCTACCCCCCATTCTACTGTCAGTCTTAGATCCACGACACTCAACGAGCGCGCTCAGCGGCAAATCCCCGAGTCCAGTCGACGACAGCGGCAATTATTTCCACCAGAACCGTAGGTATACCGCACTCCGATTCAGAATCTTACTGCTGCGGCTCGTATAGCAGAATCCATTCAGCCGTCCAAGTCGGAAGCTGGAAGAGGTTTAATGCAGATCAGAGCGCTGCTCCAAACAGCAGGAGAGCAGAACACAACAGTTTCCTAGTCGCACAACAGGATCCATAGCAGATTTGTGGTGGCTGATACCGTCCAGTCGGCCCATAGCCCAAGATCGCCTCCGCGGCGTGAGGGACGCGGGCATCGTCAAGGGCAGTATTTGGGTCAGAATCATGAGCAAAAAGATCGCCGGCTCGACCGTGATGACCGCCGTCGAGTGCCTACGCCCCTTCGAGGGGCGAATCATACGTGCCCCGACACTATGATGATAGGCGCCCATACAACAAAGAGCGGAGAAGGCCGATCGACCCAAGGGAGCCAGGGTTTGACGCAAGGTAATTTTGGTGCTAGGTCTAGTCAACAGGAACCGAGCATAGAGAGAAGGGCAGGACAGAGATCGCCCAACTGTAAACAAGGTCCACGTTTCTGGTCCCGAGTGTTTTAGCAGAGCCATCATAGCTGCAGAGATCCCTCCCAACTTCAGGTTGGCGACTGGGGTCAGTAAGTTCACTAGAGAATCAAAGCCTGACACTTGTCTTGAAGATTACCGAGTGGCTGTGCAGATCGGTGGAGGAAATGATGAAGTTGCCATGAAGCATCTTCCCCTGATGCTTGAAGGGTCAGCCAGAGCTTGCTTGAATCAGTTGGCTCCAGGCAGTATTTTTAGCTGGGAAGAGTTGGCCTGAGTGTTCGTTAGAACGTTTGAGGGCACGTGCAAACAGCCCGTAGGATTGACTGAATTGCAGCACTGCGTGCAAAAGCCGAATGAAACTTTGAGAGATTACATCCAGAGATGGACCACTTTACACCACACTGTAGAGAATGTCTCTCATCATCAAGCAGTGTGCGCCTTCAAGGAGGGTGTTCGGTACCGGGAGCTCAACCTGAAATTCGGTCGGACAGGAGCCATGTCTCTGACTCGAATGATGGAGATAGCCACTCGGTACGCCAACGACGAAGAAGAAGACCGACTCCGCAGTGGCAAGAGTAAACCGGTCGGCCAGGACACCGGAGGAGGAAATTCCAATCGGAAGCAGAAGCGTAAGGCAGAGCCTGCAGCACCTGGAGAAGTTGCAGTGGCAACCCAAGGAAAGGCTAAAGGAAAGCCTAAAGGGCCCTGGACCCCTAAGAAGGTGAAAGATGCAGCCGGTAATGATGTGTTGGATTTATCATGTCACATTCACATCAAGAAGGATGAAGAGGGAAATCTCATCTATCCTAAGCATACCACTCGGCAGTGCCGAGTCCTTATACAACAGTTCAGGGAAAAGTAACCCAGTGAGAAGGAAAAAGAGTCTGATAAAGATGAGGACAAAGAAGAGGATGATGATGGTTTTCCCAATATTAACTCCACTTTGGTAATTTTTGCTGATGTTGAAAGCAAAAGTCGACTGAAAGTCATCAACAGAGAAGTGAACATGGTTGCTCCAGCAACACCGACGTATCTGAAGTGGTCAAAGAACCCCATTACATTCGACCAGTCAGATCACCTGCCGCACGTTGCCACCCCTGGGAGGCAAGCGTTGGTGGTCGACCCAGTCGTTGGAGGCACCCGATCGACCAAAGTTTTGATGGATGGGGGCAGTGGATTGAACATCTTGTATGCTGAGACCCTCCGTGGGATGGGCATTCCGATGTCCAAGCTCAGTGAGAGTAACATGCGGTTTCACGGAGTTATACCAGGGAAGAAGGCAGATTCACTTGGCCAGATCACCCTTGACGTGGCTTTCGGCAATTCAAAGAATTACCGGAAGGAAAAGTTGACGTTTGAAGTCGTGGATTTCCACAGTGCCTATCATGCTATCTTGGGCAGGACTGCGTATGCCCGTTTCATGGCTCGACCATGTTATGTGTATCTCAAGCTCAAGATGCCTGGCCCTAGAGGCGTGATTACAGTCACTGGTAATCAGCAGCGAGCAGAAGAGTGCTTCCAGAAGGGCTCAAAATCGCCGATGAACAGATGGCAGCAATTGAAATGGAGGAATACAAGAAGACAACAGATCCGAGTGATTTGTTGAGAGCCAAGAAGCCTACTTCAGAGTCTGCATTTAAGTCGACTGGTGAAACAAAGTCAGTGCATATTCACCCGACTGACCCCAATGCTGCTCCGACTCATATATCAACAACACTCGACAGCAAATAGGAAGAAGCGCTCATCCAGTTCCTCCGTGAGAACTGGGACATCTTTGCATGGAAACCTTCTAACATGCCAGCTGTACCCAGGGATCTGGCTGAGCACCGTTTGCGAGTTGACCCAAAACTTAAACCTGTGAAAGAGTATCTCTGACGGTCCGCCGTGGAAAAGCGAAAGGCGATTAGTGAAGAAGTGGCTCGTCTTCTGGCAGCCGAGTTCATCCGAGAGATTTACCACTCCGAGTGGCTCGCCAATGTCGTCATGGTTCCCAAGAAAGATGATTCACTCCGTATGTGCATTGACTTCAAGCACATCAATCGGGCCTGCCCGAAGGATCATTTTCCTCTACCCCGCGTCGATCAAATAGTCGACTCGGCTGCGGGATGTGAGCGACTGTCCTTTTTGGACGCATATTCCGAGTATCATCATATCCGACTGTATGGGCCCGATGAAATAAAGACAGCCTTCATCACCCCATTCGGGTGCTTTTGTTATGTTACCATGCCCTTTGTTCTCAAGAATGCTGGCGCCACATTCATGCACATGATACAGAAGTGCCTGCTCACTCAAATCAGTCGGAATGTGGAGGCATACATGGATGACATCGTGGTTAAGTCACGTAAAGGTTCCGACCTACTAACTGACCTCGCTGAAACCTTTGCCAATCTGAGAAGATATGACATAGACTTAACCCGTCAAAGTGTACATTTGGAGTTCCAGGTGGCAAGTTACTCGGTTTCCTTGTTTCCGAATGAGGAATCGACGCGAACCCAGAGAAAGTCGGCGCAATACTCCGAATGAAGGGCCCCGTGCGCATACACGATGTTCAGAAGCTTACTAGTTGTTTGGCCGCCTTGAGTCGGTTCATCTCTCGTCTCGGTGAAAAGGCATTACCTCTTTACCGATTGATGAGGAAATCTGATAAGTTCGAGTGGACTCCTAAAGCTGACGCAGCATTTGCAGAGCTCAAAACCCTACTTTCCACCCAGCCCGTGCTCGCTGCTCCAGTTAGCAAGGAGCCTTTGTTGCTTTATATTGCAGCCACTGGACAAGTTGTCAGTACAGTACTCACGGTCGAGCGGGAAGAAGAAGGTAAAACCCATAAAGTTCAGCACCCAGTGTACTATATTTCTGAAGTCTTAACTCCATCCAAGGAGAGATATCCGCATTACCAAAAGTTGGTCTATGGAATTTACTTGACTGCGAAGAAGGTGGCACATTATTTCTTAGATCACTCCATCACAGTCGTCAGTGACGCTCCATTGTCAGAAATTCTGAACAACAGAGATGCAACTGGTCAAGTGGTAAAGTGGGCGATTGAACCTTCCGTTGGATATCAAGTTTGAGGCAAAGACAACAATCAAATCCCAGGCAATAGTAGATTTCCTCGTCAGTGACGCTCCATTGTCAGAAATTCTGAACAACAGAGATGCAACTGGTTGAGTGGCAAAGTGGGCGATTGAACTCCTTCCGTTGGATATCAAGTTTGAGGCAAAGAAAGCAATCAAATCCCAGGCAACAGAGATACAACCGACTCAAGTCCAGTCGGAACATTGGACTATGTTCTTTGATGGGTCCAAAATGTTGAGCGATTCTGGTGCTGGAGTTGTTCTGGTATCCCCGTGAGGCGACAAACTTAGCTATGTCCTTCAGATTCACTTTGATTCCTCCAACAATGAGGCTGAGTACGAAGCTCTTTTGTATGGGTTGCGAATGACCATTTCACTCGGTGTCCATCGCCTAATGGTCTTCGGCGACTCGGATTTGGTGGTTAATCAAGTGATGAAAGAGTGGGATGTCAGAAGCCTGGCTATGACTGGCTATTGCAATGCAGTTAGAAAGTTGGAAAATAAGTTTGAAGGTTTAGAGCTCCACCATATTCCCCGATTGAAGAACCAGGCAGCAGATGACCTGGCTAAGATAGGTTCTAAGCGAGGGTCCATTCCCAACAATGTGTTCTTGGAGCATCTTCACACACCATCAGTTCAGGAAGATCCCTTCATGGAAGAGCCCCCGCAACCTAAGAGTTCCACTGATCCGACTGAAGTTGAAGTCCCAGCTGTGGTCGACCTAGTCATGGAAGTTTTGGTCGTCATTCCTGATTGGACTGTACCGTACATCGCATATATTCTCAGGAAAGAGCTGCCAGAAGACGAGGATGAAGCGCGACAGATCGTCGGTCGATCCAAAGCCTTCACCGTGATAATCGGTCGACTGTTGTGGGAGTCCTGGATTAGGGGGTCTCCGGATAGCCGGACTATCTCCATTGGCCGGACTGTTAGACTATGAAGATACAAGATTGAAGACTTCGTCTCGTGTTCGGATGGGACTCTACTTGGCGTGGAAGGCAAGCTAGGCAATACGGATATGGATATCTCCTCCTTTGTAACCGACCTTGTGTAAACCTAACCCTCTCCGGTGTCTATATAAACTAGAGGGTTTTAGTCCGTAGGACAACAATCATACCATAGGCTAGCTTCTAGGGTTTAGCCTCTCTCATCTCGTGGTAGATCTACTCTTGTACTACCCATATCATCAATATTAATCAAGCAGGACGTAGGGTTTTACCTCCATCAAGAGGGCCCGAACCTGGGTAAAACTTCGTGTCCCCTGCCTCTTGTTACCATCCGGCCTAGACGCACAGTTCGGGACCCCCTACCCGAGATCCGCCGGTTTTGACACTAACATTGGTGCTTTCATTGAGAGTTCCTCTGTGTCCTCGCCGTTAGGCTTGATGGCTCCTACTATCATCGATAGCGATGCGGTCCAGGGTGAGACTTTTCTCCCCAGACAGATCTTCGTATTCGGCGGCTTTGCACTACGGGCTAATTCGCTTGGCCATCTGGAGCAGATTGAAAGCTACACCACTGGCCATCAGGTCAGATTTGGAAGTTTGAACTACAGGGCCGACATCCGCGGAGACTTGATCTTCGACGGATTCAAGCCATAGCCGGGCGCGCCGCACTGTCGCGATGGGTATGACCTAGCTCTGCCGCCGAACAGTACCCCAGAGGCCGCGCCCGCATCAGCTCCGACCCTTAGCTCGGAGCCAACTGCGCCAATCGAGGACGGGTTGTTAGACACCGCCTCAGGGGCTGCAGTCTCAACGGCGATCGAGCCAAACACCAGCATAATCCTCTGCGCAGCCCGTGACTCCAAGGCGCCGGACTCTCTTTCTGACTCCGAACCGCCCGCGCCCCTGCCAATCGAATCCGATTGGGCGCCGATCATGGAATTCACCGCCGCGGATATCTTTCAGCACTCGCCCTTCGGCGACATTCTGAATTCACTAAGATCTCTCTCTTTGTCAGGAGAGCCCTGGTCGGATTATGGCCAACAGGATTGGGATGCGGACGACGAAGAAATTTGACGCCCACCCACCACCCACTTCGTAGCCACTGTCGATGATTTAACCGACATGCTCGACTTCGACTCCGAAGACATCGACGGTATGGACGACGATGTAGGAGACGAACATGAACCAGCACCTATAGGGCATTGGAAAGCCACCTCGTCATATGACATATACATGGTGGATATTCCCAACGAAGGCAATGGCGACGAGATAGTGGAGGATGACCCCTCCAAGAAGCAACCCAAGCGCCGACGTCAGCGGCGCCGCTCTAAGTCCCGCCAAAGCAAAAGTGGTGATACCGGCACAGGACATAATAATACTCCGGATAGTGCCGAAGACAACAACAATCCCCTCCAGCAAGATTTAGAGTAGGAGGATGAAGGAGCCAGCTCTCCTGAGAAAGCGGCAGATGGAGAGGAGGAGGATGACAATTAAACCCCCCCCCCCCCCTTCGAAGACAAGGCAAGCCTCGGCGACGATGAATTCGCCGTCCCAAAGGATCCCGTCGAACAAGAGCGCTTCAAGCGCCGGCTTATGGCCACGGCAAATAGCCTGAAGAAAAAGCAGCAGCAACTTCAAGCTGATCAAGATCTGCTAGCTGACAAATGGACTGAAGTCCTCGCGGCCGAGGAATATAAACTCGAGCGCCCCTCCAAGAGTTACCCAAGGCGTAGGTTACTACCCCGACTGGAGGAAGAAGCGTATGATACGGCGGATCGGCCACCTCGTGGCTGCGATAGAGAGGCATTCCAGCCAAAAGCTCGGCCTCCACCGCAACGCCATTCAAATAAAAAGGCATGGGGAGATACGCCAGACCCGCGAGACATATTGGAGGACAAGGCAAAGCATTCAAGATCGATCTACGGATCACGAGGGCGCACCACTCTGCGAGACGACAAACGTCACGCCGGATACAGTAAAAGCAAATCCGGCTGGGCCGAACACAGCTGGCAAGACCCATTCAAGCTGCGTCGAGATATAGCCCAATACAGAGGCGCCGCACACCCCTTATGCTTCACAGACGAAGTAATGGAACATCAATTCCCAGAAGGTTTCAAACCTGTAAACATTGAATCATATGACGGCACAACAGATCCCGCAGTATGGATTGAGGACTTCCTCCTCCACATCCACATGGCCCGCGGTGATGACTTACACGCCATCAAATACCTCCCACTAAAGCTCAAAGGACCAGCGCGACATTGGCCTAACAGCTTGCCAGCGGACTCCATTAGCTGTTGGGAAGATCTGGAAGCCGCATTCCTCGACAAATTTCAGGGCACTTATGTGCGACCACCAGACGCCGATGACTTGAGCCACATAATTCAGCAGCCAGAAGAGTCGGCCAGGCAATTCTGGACTCGGTTCCTTACAAAGAAAAATCAAATTGTCGACTGTCCGGATGCGGAGGCCTTAGCGGCTTTCAAGCACAACATCCGAGACGAGTGGCTAGCCCGGCACCTTGGTCAGGAAAAGCCGAAATCTATGGCAGCTCTCACGACGCTCATGACCCACTTTTGTGCGGGAGAAGACAGCTGGCTGGCTCGCAGTAATAACATATCAAAGAACCATGGTACCTCAGATACCAAGGACGACAATAGCAGGTCACGTCGCAACAAGCATAAGCGCCGCATTAGCAGCGAAAATACTGAGGATACGGCAGTCAATGCCGGATTCAAAGGCTCTAAACCCGGTTAGCGGAAAAAGCCATTCAAACAAAGTACGCCGGGCCCGTCCAGCTTGGACCGTATACTCGATCGCTCGTGTCAAATACACGGCACCCCAGACAAGCCAGCCAATCACACCAACAGGGATTGTTGGGTGTTCAAGCAGGCCGGCAAGTTAATTGCCGAAAACAAGGATAAGGGGCCGCATAGCGATGACGAGGAGGAGCCCCGGCAGCCGCACACTGGAGGACAGAAGAGGTTTCCCCCGCAAGTGCGGACGGTGAACATGATATACGCAACCCACATCCCCAAGAGGGAGCGGAAGCGTGCGCTCAGGGACGTATATGCGTTGGAGCCAGTCGCCCCAAAGTTCAACCCTTGGTCCTCCTGCCCGATCACCTTCGATCGCAGGGACCACCCCACTAGTATCTGTCATGGCGGATTCGCCGCACTGGTCCTAGACCCAATCATCGACGGATTTCACCTCACTCGAGTCCTTATGGACGGCGGCAGCAGCCTGAACCTGCTTTATCAGGACACAGTGCGCAAAATGGGTATAGACCCCTCAAGGATCAAACCCACAAAAACAACCTTTAAGGGCGTCATTCCAGGTGTAGAAGCCCATTGCACAGGCTCAATTACACTGGAAGTGGTCTTCGGATCCCCGGATAACTTCCGAAGCGAAGAGTTAATCTTTGATATAGTCCCGTTCCGCAGTGGTTATCACGCGCTGCTCGGGCGAACCGCATTTGCTAGATTCAATGCGGTACCGCATTATGCATACCTCAAGCTCAAGATGTCAGGACCTCGTGGAGTTATTACAGTCAATGGAAACACAGAGCGCTCTCTCCGAACTGAGGAGCACACTGCGGCCCTCGCAGCAGAAGCGCAAAGCAGCCTCTCAAGGCAATCAACCAGTTCGGCGCTTCAAAGCCCGGACACCTTCAAGCGCGCTCGGGGCAATCGGCAAATAGACCGCCTGGCGTGATCTGAGCTCGCGTAGCAATGCGGCGGCCACCCCAATCCCAACCCAACGGTGATATTCGTACCGCGCTTACATAATTACGCATTAAAAATACCATGGGCACAGGTGGGGAGGGGGGCACAACTGCGGCACGCCCCAAAATGCGGCCTAAACCGCACTAGGGGCTTCCCGTTTGGTTATTTTTCTTTTTCTTTCAGGACCTTAATCTCTGGAAACACTGTCCGGCAGCACTGTTGCCAAACACATGATGCAGCAACCAAGGAGGCAGACAGCTACGTTATACCACGGAATTCCCAGGTTGATTACAGTAACGAGTGAAATATTCAATTCAATATCATTCCTCAGCTTGCCCTTGGAAGGGACATAGTCCTACTCTTTGCTTATCGCACTATCTGTATCACTCTGCCTTAACGCAATTTTTTAATAAACAATGCATGACATTACGACTATTATTGCATTCTTGTTATATATATATATATATGTGTGTGTGTGTGTGTGTGTGTGTGTGTTCATTAATGATGCCTTGCAACCGTACACTCTGGTACGGCCAATACACCAGGGGCTTACGTATCCCACAATGCGGTGTGAAAAGTCCGAACACTTTCACAAGTGCGGCACCCCGAACTTATAGCACTAGTCGTCAACCCGTGCAACTGCACGGGCTAGCATAAAAGAACATAAAATGCATGCATATTAGAAAATGTGAAAGTAGCCCTTGGTGATGTATAGGGGAAAATAAACAACATCACTTTAGTAATTTCCTCAATTATAAATTCACTATAAGAAAGATCCATTCTTTAGAAAACAAAAAAATGAAAATAACTGAAAACTTATTATGGGCAATGAGGAGAATAAATTTTAAATTAGCTACATATTGGGATATTATTTTGCACGGTATTGTAAGAAAAGAACCAAATATACATTGAGCATGATTATTTTCATGAAGAGACCTACTTTGTTGTAACCTTGGGTTAAATTTATATTGGGATAATGTAAGCAACTCGCAAAGCACGAAGCTCGCCTCTACTAATAATGGCTAACCTGAGAGTACTCCTACAATTGATTGTTAGTTTTCAGGTAAAAAATCAGTCCAAACATATAGATTAATTTAAATTATTATAATGATATTCGATATGGTTGAAGATGGTGTTATTAGAGAAATATCATATATAATTTCCGTATCTTCTAAAACACAATTGATTTGAAGCTATATTTGTGTTATGTCATTTATTTAGTTGGTTTTTGGCAATACAAAGTGAAATTCAAAGAAACTATTAAGAATTTTGAGAACGATTGATTCTTACATACCAAAGGGATGTCGAGTGAGTCCTACAGGAGCATAAATATCTTACTATGAAAACTAATGAGACAACATTCTTTTTCTATAACTCAGTTTTCATGTAAGTTCAGCATCTACACCACAAAATCTTGGTTTTAATTGATAGGCCTGAAAAGGCTAGCTATATTGGATCACATAAGCTATGGAGATTTAAAGGTTGAAGGGAAGGGAATAGAGATACAAATTGGATTGGATAGCATCACGGCCTTTACAAATTTGTCAATTCCAATGTGGAGGGACAACAACGGACCTTGCCATGTTGTTCTTCTACCCGTTTGAATACGTTGAGGACTAAGAGCACCTTACGCATTGGGTGACCAACTTCTCCGGCGAGCTGCTCCAGATATACTTTTGGCAGCACATCAAGGGCACATGGGTGGACGCGCCGCAGCTGGAGTACCTCAGCAACGGCCACTGCGGTAATAGGCTGGTGGTGGACGCGTCGCAGTATGGCCAGGGAAACCACGTTTGGGAGCTGACGAAATTTCCTTTTGGTTAATTCATCGGGCAGTTGCAGATGGCTGAACGGCGGCGGCTAGAGAGGCATAATGGATCGAATAAAGCTGAGAAGGGCTTGACCAAGGAAACATGTGGAGATTAAGTTGCATTTGGAGTTTGCTGAATCGATATATATTTTTATAGCTATAAATATCAAAATGTGTATTGTACAATTGCATTGACATCGCCTACCAAAAAATCTAGCACAAATAGGCATCTTCTTTTGCTTCAACAAAATCTCACGAAAAAACTCCCAAAATTTTTTGGTTAAAATCTGGCCATCCATGTTATACAATCCGAAGAAAAAATACCATATGTACAGGAAGACAAATTACATTTTTAGGCAGTAACAGACATCGAATAAATATGTTCATTGTTTCAACAAATTCATTGTACGATGGGGAGCCTTAATCTGTTGTACAATCCCAACAAAAACAAACGGATATACAATATAGACGGTGGTGTGTATTTTTTCAGCAGTGGATTAATCCTGGACATTGGCATCCTTGTAATCTGAAACTAATGGAAGAGAAAATATTAAGCTACGTATTCTAGCCTCTCATGAAACATATTAGTATATTTGTAAAACTTTCAAACTAATAGAAAGGAAAACAATATGCTTGCGTGGAAGATATGAGGGCAAGCATCACATTCTACATGTGCATCGCCCCGCCAGCAGCCAAAATCCGCCAATCCGTCAACGCCGAGCCTCCCGTTACTCTGTGCTCCAATTTTGCTGAATTGAACAGGCCTGCTATAGAATAGAGGTGGATTTAATGATAATATTACTTACTGACATCATGAGGATAGGAGCGAATGTCGACGCACTCGACCAGCATAGAGGATGTGGATCGATCGCGGTGCTGTCCGTCTGGAATAGTTCCTCCAATCTTCGGCCGTGCAGCATCATAACAATGGCGGCTGCTAGACCGATTCAAATTTAGGGCTGAATCACGATGCTATGAATCTGGAGTGGTTCCTCCAATCAGCAGCCTCATGAACAACGGCAGCTACCAAACCGGTTCAAATTGCCCTTGATGCGCCATTGTCCCCACTTTAACGTCCATAATATGATCGGGACACATGAAATTGGAGGAGATTTAAAGGATCTCCTCAGCTAAACGGATTGCAGCGGGTTGTCCACAGAATACTGAAAGGTTTGAAAGAAGGGGATTAGGGAGAGACTGGTTTGGATATTTTTGTTTAGAGTCTAGGATGGCATGGGGATTGGCGAGGACGACGATGGGAAGAAGGCGAGAAGCGCCGCTAGCGTGTTTTTTTTTATTTGAGAGAAAAGTTGCGTGCGTGTATCATCTAGTCAGGATTATTTAGCATGTTTTTTTAGAGAGAGAGAGAGGCTACGTGTAGTATTTAGTTAGGATTCTTTCATCAACACGTAAACAAAAAGATTTTCAATGTAGTTTCAAAAAAAAAAGATTTTCAATGTGAGAGAGTTTTGTAGAGATACATGTGAGACTTTCTTTTGTGGGTAAGAGATACGTGAGAGATTAGATTGAGAGTTTTTTTTTGCAGGTAAGATATACGTGAGATTTTTTTTAGGGTGATGTGAGAGATTAGATTGAGAGGGATACGTGAGAGCTTTTAGATGATAAAAAAAGAGACATGTGAGGTCTTTTGAGATACGTGAGAGATTAGATCGAGAGAGTTGGTTTTTTTTTTTGAAGGCAGAGTTGGTTTTCTTTGCAGGTAAGGGATACGTGAGAGATTAGATTGACAGAGATACGTGAGAGTTTTTAGATGAAAAAAAGGCACGTGAGGTTTTTTCGCTATATGGATTAATCTATACCGTTATAATTCGGCCTCACCAGATAAACGGCTCCAAAATTCTAATTAACGTGGGAATTTCTAGGGAGTCCATAATTATTATAAGTAAGTATAGAAGTATAGATATAGACTATATGCATCAGCTTCGAATCATGTCTTTGGTCAAATGTTGGGTTTGCCCGGCTTCTATGTTTTGGTACCTTACATTCCGCTCTATCGGCTAAGGTAGCGCTAGGAGAACTACTGCGATTGTGCCCCAGTTCTGCCGGGCTGAGCACCTCAGTAGAGAAAGCTAAAACTGACTGTCATGATAAGGCGAGAGACTGGTCACTGTTCGGCGAGGTTTTTCGAGTCCCTAAAGACTTATGCCGCTTAGGGCGAGGGGCCGGCCCTGTCCGGCTTATAGGCGTGTATCGCGCCCCGAATTCGGCCTTCCGAATACCAGGGGCTTCGCCGAAATTTAAAATTATAGAATTCTATGGCTAAGTGATAGTGATAAAGCATTATTAGTCCGGTTGCCTTGTTCGTTGTGCTGAGCACCTCCCTCGAAGGACTCAAATATGGGAAAAAGAGTGCTCGGGTTTATCCCGAACACCCCAGCACTAGTGGCATGGGGGCAGAAGCCGAGGACTAGCCATCTCTCAGATTGGATACGGCCAAACAGAAGGTAATATTTTAAATTCAAACAAGCGTTGTATAGCGCATATGAAACAAGTTTTCATCATACAGGATCACACGAGCAAGTCTCATTCAAATATTACATCTTTTGGGCACTCATCCGCGATGAGATGGCCACCCGGCAGAACATCCTCGTAATACATCTCGGGGTGGCGGTGCTCCTTGCCCTCCGGCGGCCCCTCCTTGATCAGCTTCACGGCGTCTAGCTTGACCCACTGCAATTTCACATGGGCAAAAGCCCGGCATGCACCTTCAATGCAGACGGATCGCTTGACGACCTCCAACCATGGGCAGGCATCCACAAGCCGCCTCACCAGGCTGAAGAAGCTGTTCGGAAGGGCCTCGCCAGGCTACAGCCGGACTATAAAGCCCTTCATGGCCTGATCGGCCACCTTATGTAGCTCGACCATCTGCTTCAGCTGGTCGCTCATCGGCACCGGATGTTCAGCCTCAGCATACTGAGACCAGAACAGCTTCTCCGTCGAGCTTCCGTCCTCGGCCTGGTAAAATTGTGCGGCATCGGACACACTGCGGGGCAAATCTGCGAATGCTCCTGAAGAGCTCCGGATCTGGGTAAGTAATCGGTAATTTACTTTTACATGCTTGCTTTGCATATAGAAAGCCTTACCCGCCGCTATCTTCTTCATCGCGTCGATCTCTTGGAGGGCCTTTTGGGCTTCGGCCTTGGCACTTTTTGCGCTCTCGAGGGCCGCGGCAAGCTCAGACTCCCGCGTCTTGGAGTCAAGCTCCAACGCATCATGCTTCGTCACGAGAGCCTGGAGCTCTTGCTGCACCTCGCCCACCCGAGCCTCGTGCTTCTCTCGCTCGGTGCGCTTCTGGGCCGCTTTATCTTCGGCCTGGGTTAGCGCTTGCTTCAGGGGTCGCCACCTCGGTCGTGACCCCTGACAAACATACAATGATCCTGTCATTTGGCAATCGCGTCCTTTTTTATATATACATATCTATAGACGGGGCATTACTTACCCTTGTTCTCCTCGAGCTGCCTCTTAGCAAGGCCGAGCTCTTTCCGGGACCCCTCGAGGGCCTGCTTCAGTACAGCGACCTCCGCAGTCAGTGCGGCGGACGCCAGCAGCGAAGCCTGCATATGCATATTGACATACTTATATTAGACTCCTGCGATATTATTTGATCCTCTGTTCGGCTTTTCTTTGTGAACACCGAACAAAGCATCAGGGGCTACTGTCTATGCGGTAATATCTCTACTACATTTTAAAACACTTACCTTGAAGCCTGTTAGAAGGCTGGCACAGGCTTCAGTCAATCCGCTCTTGGCGGACTGAACCTTCTGGATCACCGCACTCATGATAGTGCGGTGCTCCTCGTCGATGGAAGCGCTGCGAAGCGCTTCCAGCAGATTGTCCGGTGCCTCTGGATGGACAGAGGTCACCGGCACAGGCGTCTTGCCCCTCTTAGAAGGAGGCTGCCTGCCCGAGCCCGGAACCGCTAGAGGGTCCGGCACGGTGCTCGGCTGAGGGCCAAACTCGGAGCTCTCGGGGGCACCGTCCCATCGGCTCTCGGACTCCGGAAGGTCTCCTTGGGGCGCCTCCGGGACTGTCTCCCCTCGATCCGGTGCCTCTTGAGACAACACCACGGCGTCGTCGGCAGGATGAGGGGAGGTGGCGGTCGGGACCGGATCGCTATCCATGTCCGACGAGCCCAGGGAGCCGTCCGATGATACCTTAATGTTGGCTCGTGGCGGCCTGCATAATCATGTTCGGCGATTAGGGAAAGCAGTGCGACAAAGGAATCCTATGAGTTACTCTGGTATCCGAATACTTACGATCTCCCCGGGGGCTTGACCATGGGCAACCACTCATCTTCGCCTTCGTCGGCGGCGGTGGAACTGTCCAGAAGAAGAGTCCTTCCCTTCTTGGACCCCCCGGCCTCCCCAGTAGGGCAGCCTTCCTTTTCTTGTCTCCCCCAGTCGGTGGGGGAGCATCTTCTTCTTCTTCCTCGTCTTCGGGGGAAGAGTGCGCCGCAGAGTCATCAGACGGTGAGTCCGACGATGCCTGGCGTCGGGAACTCTTTCGGGTTCCCTTGGCCTTCTTGGTCTTCTCCGGCACCTTATAAGGGGCCGGAGTCAGCATCTTCGCTAGAAGAGCGTCTGCGGGGCCTTCGGGCAAAGGAGCCGTACAGTCGATCTGTCCGGCCATATTCTGCCAGTCCTATCAAAGGTACGGGAGTTTAGATCCCGCATAGAGTCCATCTATATAAAAAATAAGTATCATGTGAAACGTAAAGCAGCTTACCGCACTGGCTTGGCACTTCGCGCTGAATCCGCGATCCTCAGTAATAGGGGGGGACCTCGGCACTTTTGAACAACACCCTCCATGCGTCTTCATGAGTCGTGTCGAAGAGCCTGTTCAGAGTCCGGTGTTGCGCCGGATTGAATTCTCACAAGTTGAACTCCCGTTGTTGGCACGTGAGTATCCGGCGGGTGAGCATAACTTGGACTATGTTGACAAGCTTGAGCTTCTTTTCCAGCATGTTTTGAATACATGTTTGGAGTCCGGTCAGCTCTTTCGAATTACCCCAGGACAGGCCCTTCTCTTTTCAGGAGGCGAGCCACGTGGGGATGCCAGATCCGAACTCGGGGGCCGCTGCCCATGCAGGGTCGCGCAGCTCGGTGATATAGAACCACCCCGATTGCCACCCCTTTATGGTTTCCACAAAGGATCCCTCGAGCCATGTTATGTTGGGCATCTTGCCCACCATGGCGCCTCCGCACTCCGCCTGGCGGCCGCCCACCACCTTCGGCTTGACGTTGAAGGTCTTCAGCCATAAGCCGAAGTGGGGCCTGATGCGGAGGAAGGCCTCGCACACGACGATAAACGCCGAGATGTTGAGGATGAAGTTCGGGGCCAGATCGTGGAAATCCAGGCCGTAATAAAACATGAGCCCCCGGACGAAGGGATGGAGAGGGAATCCCAGTCCACGGAGGAAATGGGTGAGGAATACTACCCTCTCATGGGGCCTGGGGGTGGGGATGAGCTGCCCCTCATCTGGGAGCCGGTGCGCGATGTCGTCGGGTAGGTATCCGGCTCTCCTCAGTTTCTTGATGTCTCCCTCCGTGACGGGAGAGACCACCCACTTGCCTCCCGCTCCAGACATGGTTGGAGAAGGTTGAGGTGGAAGTGTGGACTTGGGCGCTAGAGCTCGAGTGTGCGAAAACGGATGGGCAAAGGAGGAAGAAGGCGTGGATAGAAAGGTGAACCCTTATCCCTTTATATGAGCGGACGAAACTAAGCGTCCCCACTTGCCTGGTAAAACTCGCTTATCCCCCGAGCGCCGCAATTGATGGTGCGGTTGGGTTACCCACGCCCGTATTGATGAGAATCCCGTAATAAGGGGACACGCTCTCTGCTTTGACAAGACGTGTCGAAAAACTGCCTCGCGTTATGTGCGGGGCTGGTTAAAAGAAACAGTTCGAATAATCACCGGGCCATGACATAACGTCATGCTGCCAAAACAAGCTAGCGAATTAGATCTGCGAAAAAATTATTCTCTCTACGGTGGAATGTGGAACTTATTTTGCAGGGTCGGACACTACCCTCATTTTCAAGTTCTTCTGTGATGTATTCGGAGAAGGAACCCGCCTTGCAATGCCGAAGACAATACTGCGCACCGGACTCATCGTCATTGAAGCCTGGTTCAGGGGCTACTGAGGGAGTCTTGGATTAGGGGGTCTCCGGGTAGCCGGACTATCTCCATTGGCCGGACTGTTAGACTATGAAGATACAAGATTGAAGACTTCGTCTCGTGTCCGGATGGGACTCTACTTGGCGTGGAAGGCAAGCTAGGCAATACGGATATGGATATCTCCTCCTTTGTAACCGACCTTGTGTAAACCTAACCCTCTCCGGTGTCTATATAAACCGGAGGGTTTTAGTCCGTAGGACAACAATCATACCATAGGCTAGCTTCTAGGGTTTAGCCTCTCTGATCTCGTGGTAGATCTACTCTTGTACTACCCATATCATCAATATTAATCAAGCAGGACGTAGGGTTTTACCTCCATCAAGAGGGCCCGAACCTGGGTAAAACTTCGTGTCCCCTGCCTCCTGTTACCATCCGGCCTAGACACACAGTTCGGGACCCCCTACCCGAGATCCGCCGGTTTTGACACCGACAACTGTACAGAGAAAGTGTGACTGGAGTTGCTCAGCGATGCATTGCTCCAGAAGAAGGTCAAATGATCCTCAATGATGTCCACTCGGGGACCTATGATCACCATGCGTCCTCACGGACAATCATGGCCAAAGCATACCGAGGGAGTCCTAGATTAGGGGGTGTTCGGATAGCCGGACTATACCTTCAGCCGGACTCCTGGACTATGAAGATACAAGATTGAAGACTCCGTCCCGTGTCCGGAAGGGACTTTCCTTGGTGTGGAAGGCAAGCTTGGCGATACGGATATGAAGATCTCCTACCATTGTAACCGACTCTATGTAACCCTAACCCTATCCGGTGTCTATATAAACCGGAGGGTTTTAGTCCGTAGGACAACATACACATCAACAATCATACCATAGGCTAGCTTCTAGGGTTTAGCCTCCTCGATCTCGTGGTAGATCTACTCTTGTACTACCCATATCATCAATATTAATCAAGCAGGACGTAGGGTTTTACCTCCATCGAGAGGGCCCGAACCTGGGTAAAACTTCGTGTCCCTTGTCTCATGTTACCATCCGGCCTAGACGCACAGTTCGGGACCCCCTACCCTATATCCGCCGGTTTTGACACCGACACATACCGAGCAGGTTTTTACTGGCCGCGAGAAAATGAGATGGCAAAGGAAATAGTTGACAAATGTGAAGGTCGCCAGTTCTACTCCAACATGTCTCACAAACCCGCCTCAGCCCTGAAGACCATCCCACTCGTCTGGCCATTTGCCGTTTGGGGGTTGGATATGGTTGGACCCTTGAGGACTACCAGAAGTGGTTTCACTCACCTACTTATTGCAGTCGACAAGTTCACTAAATGGATTGAAGTCAAGCCCATCAAAAGCCTCGATTCGAGCACTGCCATCAGCTTCGTCAGAGGGCTAACATTTAGGTTTGGAGTCCCACACAGCATCATCACAGACAATGGATCAAACTTTGATTCAGATGAATTCAGAGCTTTCTGTGCTTCCCAAGGCACTCGGGTCGATTATGCTTCAGTCGTTCACCCGCAGTCGAATGGACAAGCAGAAAGAGCAAATGGTTTGATCCTCCAAGGATTGAAGCCCGGGCTAATGCGAGATCTCAAGCATGTGGCTGGCGCTTGGGTAGATGAGTTACCAACAGTACTGTGGGGCCTGAGGACAATGCTGAATTGGTCGACTAGTCGGACTCCCTTCTTCCTGGTCTATGGAGCTGAAGCCGTACTACCAACAGATTTGCTTCATAATGCCCCACGAGTAGAACTCTTCTCAGAAGCCGAAGCAGAACAAGCCCTTCAAGATGCTGTTGACCTTCTGGAAGAAGAAAGAGAGATGGCACTGATCCGGTCGACCATCTATCAACAAGATCTACAGCATTTTCACGCAAGAAACGTCAGGGGTCGAGCATTTCAGGAAGGAGACCTAGTTCTCCGAGTGGACCAGCAACGTCCACACAAGCTCGCCCTGCCTGGGAAGGCCCCTTCATCATCACCAAAGTACTCCACAACGGTGCATATCACCTGTACGATGTGGAGCACAAGAAAGACGAGCCACGCGCCTAGAATGCGGAGCTTCTCCGCCACTTTAACACTTAATCATTCGGAGTGTTGAGATGTAATAAGAAGTACCTTTCAGTTTGTTTATTAAAGACAAGGTTTTGTAGTCTCCTATATGATTGTTGTTTCTTATGCATGTGTCCAAAATCCCCTAGTGGGTGGCTTAGCTGCGAACCTGATTCGCCTAAGTTCCAAAAATTAAAATCCCACCGAGTGGAGAGCATGTCTCCCATTCAGGGGTTTAGCTGCGAACCTGATTCTCCTAAGTTTAAAAAATCCTACCGAGTGGTGAGCAACCCTCCCACTCGGGGGCTTAGCTGCAGTCCAGTACTCGCCTAAGTTTAAAAAATCCTACCGAGCGGTGAGCAATCCTCCCACTCGGAGGCTTAGCTGCAGTCCGGTACTCGCCTAAGTTTAAAAAATCCTACTGAGTGGTGAGCAACCCTCCCACTCGGGGGCTTAGCTGCAGTCCAGTACTCGCCTAAGTTTAAAAAATCCTACCGAGTGGTGAGCAACCCTCCCACTCGGAGGCTTAGATGCAGTCCAGTACTCGCCTAAGTTTAAAAAATCCTACCGAGTGGTGAGCAATCCTCCCACTCGGGGGCTTAGCTGCAGTCCAGTACTCGCCTAAGTTTAAAAAGTCCTACCGAGCGGTGAGCGATCCTCCCACTCGGGGGCTTAGCTACAGTCTAGTACTCGCCTAAGTTTAAAAACTCCTACCGAGTGGTGAGCAACCCTCTCACTCGGGGGCTTAGCTGCAGTCCAGCACTCGCCTAAGTTTAAAAGATCCTACCGAGTGATGAGCAACCCTCCCACTCGGGGGCTTAGCTGCAGTCCAGTACTCGCCTAAGTTTAAAAAATCCTACCGAGTGGTGAGCAACCCTCCCACTCGGGGGCTTAGCTGCAGTCCAGTACTCGCCTAAGTTTTAAAAATCCTACCGAGTGGTGAGCAACCCTCTCACTCGGGGGCTTAGCTGCAGTCCAGTACTCGCCTAAGTTTAAAAAATCCTACCGAGTGGTGAGCAACCCTCTCACTCAGGGGCTTAGCTGCAGTCTAGCACGCGCCTAAGTTTAAAAAATCCTACCGAGTGGTGAGCAACCCTCCCACTCAAGGGCTTAGCTGGAGTCCAGTACTCGCCTAAGTTTTAAAACACGCTCCATCCTTATCCGCAAGGACGGCGAGGTGCAGGTCGACCATGATCTGTCCTCAGAGCTTCGACACAAATACAACATCCGCTCCATCCTTATCCGCAAGGACGGCGAGGTCCAGGTCGACCACGATCTGTCCTCGGAGCTCTGACACAAATACAATGTTCGCTCCATCCTTATCTGCAAGGACGGCGAGACGCAGGTCGACCACGATCTGTCCTCGAAGCATCGACACAAATACAACGTCCGCTCCATCCCGATCCGCAAGGACGATGAGGTGCAGGCCGTGGGCAACACCAACTACCTTTGCCCATGATTCACGCGACTGAGCTGCATCACAAAGTCAGTAGCAACTCAAACTGAAGAAACGAGTTCAACACAAAGAGTCAAAAGATCCAAAAGCAGCCAAGTTCAGATAAATCCTACAAGGTTCCAGATCGCAGTTCAAGGTACTCGAGCATCAGGCCCGAAGAAGTTTAAACGGTTACAAAAACCACTCGGCATACCGAGACAAATTTAATCGGATCATAAAAAGTTTGTTTACTCCGCGGGAGGACTGGCAGGCTCGATGAATTCGTCCAAGTCGATTCCATCTGCAATCCGAGTGGCGGCGGCAATAAAGGTTTCCATGAAGGACTAGAAGTCGTGTTTCCTAGTATTGGCAACCTTGATCGCTGCTAGCTTCTCCTCCTTGGCTTCCTTGAAGTGGACTCGAACTAGTGACAGAGCTACGTCAGCACCGCAGCGAGCAGATGACTTCTTCCACTCCTACACTCGGCCAGGGATCTCATTGAGTTGAGTCATCAAAGACTCGAGGTCATTCTGGGGCATCTCCCATGGCCAAAGCATTGAGTCAATCCGCGACACCGCAACCTTCAGGCGAGCAAGGTAGCTCGTAACACTGGCAACATGGGATTCCAGACGGAGCACATTCATGGCAGCTTCATCACCAACAGGGGAAAGGACGGGGTCCAGGCCTGTCTCGGTCCGTCCGGTTTCTTCTTCAAAGTTTTGGCAGAATTCTACAAACACAAAGAAATAATGAGTCGACGGTTGCATGGTGAATCGATGATAGCTAAACAGTCACACAAGGAAGAGTACCTTCGAGCACAAGGAATAGCTTCTTGGCAAGTGCCCCCAGATAAACCTCCAGATCATTTCTCTTACGAGAAATGCCTTCAATCTTCTCGTTCAAAGCCACTTTGTCTTTCTTCAGACAAGTCACTTCTCGGTTGGAGTCGTTAAGGGATGTCTTCAACTTGGTGTTTTCTTCCTCCAGCGCGCCCACTGAGGCCAGTTTCTTGTCAGCAAGTGCAGTCTTCTCATGAGCCTCCTTTTGAGCAGCTACAAGATCAAGGTCCTTTTTCGCCAGAGCCTGCTTCATTTTCTCTGAAAGATATGTACTCGGGTCAGACAGAAGAACGAGGAGATGACTTGTGAGTCGGCCAAGATAAACAATCGACCAGTTGTTACCTTCCATACCGGATGTCTCATCTTTGGCCTTCTGCAAGTTCTGCTTAGCCAGCTCCAAGTCAAGATTGAGTTGTCTCTGCTTCTCCTCGAATTCAGAAAATTTGGAGATGAGCTCACAGGATTTTTGAATCAATAAATGTTACATCAGTGAACATAATTAAAGGTTATTCACTCCCGAGTGAAAATAATTCTCAGACTACTACCGAATCAAACATTCAACAGTACTCTCGGGGACTACACCCAGTGGGTGCACTTAGCGTGCCCCCACTAGTTCAAGTTACACTCGACATGATCTGTTCAGACCGAGTGAGAAAGTTATTATTCTCAGACAATAGTCGACTGCCCACAGTCAACTACGGTCTCTGGGACTACACCCAGTGGGTGCACTCAGCGTGCCCCCACTAGTTTAAAGACTCAATCGACACAATCTAGTCGACTCAAGAAGTAAAAACTATTCAGCAGTACTATTCAGCAATAAATTACACACCCAGTGGGTGTACAAATGCAAAAGGCAGACTAACGAAAAGATGCACAAAGAAAATTTTCGGGTAGCATATCCTAACAGAACAAGCGACAAGCTAAGAGTTCAGTCGGTAGTCAACCAACCTGGACGTTGGTCCGGAGAGCTGAGCTGGCATCATAAGTAGCTTGACTGGCCCCTCGAACCACCTTCATCTGCTCCATCATGATGCCTGCCTAACGTATGGCCTCCTTGGCAGCACCCACTTGGTCCTCTGGGACGCGATACGTAGTGAAGATTGGAGACGGTGTATCAGTTGGGATCTGAGCAGTCGACGCCGAAGGCTGAGCACTCGACAATGGTACGGCAAAAGCCACAGAAGTTCGGCTGGCATCGCCGGTCTCCTAGATCACCGGCTCCATCACTAGTGTCGACTGGGGCACCTTGCCAGTTGATGCCTTCTTACTCCTCCTGGGCCTTAGCGGCACATCCTCGTCGTCATCTGGGAGATCTATGACATTGGGAGGAGCTGCAAGAAAGAATTAACCGTCAAAATTCAGTCGATCAAAAAAATGGCCAAGAAAGCAAAGATAAGTTTGCAAAAGTCATACCCGGGTTAGAAGTGACCGTGTCTTCCACACCCTCACCATCATCCCTATAAGCAGAAGTCCCAGAAGTAGCAGCTCTGCAAGTTTCAAGATTCACTCGGACAAATGAGAAAGAGAGTCGACAGCACAAGTCCCCGATCGAAAAGTGGGGGTAAGACACTTACGCAGAAGCGATGGGGACGTCGATCTTGATCTTGGGCAGGGTCTTCTGAGGCTTTGGTTCTACAACTTTTGGCTACTTTGGAGCCTTCTCAGTCAACACAGGGGAAGAGGTCCGAGTGCGCTTGGAAGTCTGTCCGGTCGGCCTAGCTACTTCACCGCGGACACTCGCTGGGTCGTGCTTATGTTTGGAACGCTTTTTGTTGCGAGGCGGTGACTCGACTTCCTCACCACTGCTCGAGTCCTCGCTTTCCTCCTCCTCTTCTCCTCCATCAGATTGCCAATCCATGCTTTCACCTCCGCTTTCTTCTCCTTCCTGGTACTGCTCTTGCTCCCTGTTTGGCATTGAGTACGTCTCTGTATAAACCTGCGAAGCAAAAGAAGTGACCAAAGGATGGTCGACTCAGTAAACAACTGCAAGTCAGAATGTAAAACACTCCGAGATAAGGACAGACCTTGTCTGGTTGGTTGTTGGTATCGAATGGCAAAACTCTTTGGGACCCCCTGGGGTTATCCTTGTTCCCTGTCATGCTTTGCACCCATTGTGCCACCGTCTTCTCATCAACATCCTCCGGGTGGATCCGAGTGGAATCTTCAATCCCCGAGTACATCCACATGGAGTGATCACGAGCCTGGAGAGGTTGAATACGTCGACTGAGGAATGCCTCGAGCAGATCCATACCAGTCACACCCTCATGGATCAGCTGAACTACTCGCTCCATCAACATGGACACCTCCACCTTCTCTGCTGGAGTCACTCTCAAGGAAGTAGGCTTCTGGACTCGCGCTAAGGAAAAGGGGGGAGACCAGTCAAATGACCAGGGGTCGACTTGTCTTTGCAATAAAACCAAGTCGACTGCCACCCTCTAACTGAGTCAGGGAGAGTCATCGCAGGAAAAGCACTCTTCCCCTCATCTGGACACCTAAGCCCCCACACATCTGGATCACCTGGGTTTTCTCGCCACTCGGGTTAGCCTTTTTCATAGTCTGCGAGCGGCAAGATGTGCTTAAACAGACCCCAGTGCGGTCGGCAGCCCAGGAAATTCTCACACAAGGAGACATAGGCCGCAAGATACGTGATTGTGTTGGGAGAGAAATGGTGGAGTTGAGCTCCGAAGAAGTTCAGGAATGCATGGAAAAAGGGATGTGGGGGCAAAGAAAAACCGCGGTCGACGTGAGTGGCGAGCAAGACACACTCACCCTCCTGAGGATGCGGCTCAATTTCATCCCTCGGGAGCCTCCAGGAATCATGCCAATCAGCCCGCTCTCGGTCAGGTCTTGCAAGTCATCCAGCGCGATCGTGGATCGGATCCAGTCACCCTGAACCAACCGCGTGGCAAGCCAGATCTTGACGACGACCCGCTCCTGCCAGTCTTCTTACCCTTCCCCTTCGCCGCTCCCTTCTTTACGTGCTCCAACGCCGCCGTCTTGTCCTTCGCCATCACAGCAAGGGGCGCACGGGCGGGAGGCGGCGTCGAGGGCGGAAGCGGTAACGGTGGAGAAGCAGGGGAGGAAGAAGGAGAAATTGAGGTGCACTGTGAAAAATTCCCGAACCCAACGTCTTATATGGAGTCATTTCCAAGTGACTGACGACTGGGCCCGGGCAATCACGTCAAATCCCGCAATTGTGGCTCGCTCGGTACGTGGCAAAAAAGGTGCTACGGTGATCAAGGCGCCCCTGCCTAATCCATCCCGATTACTGCGGCCTCCTCCATCCCACGCGCTTCCCAAAATTTCGAATCCCGCAAGATCTGGGAATTGTAGAGCAACCTGTCAGAGTGAAGATTCTTTTATACCAACACTCGAAGCTTATCAGCAAAAGTTCACTCGACTACTTAGAATGGATCAAGGCGACTAAAAATGAAGTCAAAGTTGTCGCATAACTCATCAGACTAAGGAAAATACTTTCGCAGTATGTAACAGAGACGGGGCCAACTTCCACTCCATTTTCCACTCGAACCCTGAACCATTCGGGGGCTAATGACGACGACATGTACCTAGGGTAGGGTCATAGGCCTGACCTAGACACCCTCCCCAAGGACATTGGCCTAAATTCATAAGCATTCGAGGGATACCATCATTCATTCGACCATAAACACTCCACTAGGAATATTCAAGTTCACTCGACCAAGGAGTACTCACTCGACCGCGACAAGAATCACTCGACATCTAGAAGATCTAAGGTCGCTCTGTACGGCAACGGTCCGGTGTTACCTCATAGACTTAATAGTCATTCATGTATCTTTATTGTTGGCGTTATCAGTAACGCCCATCTTTATGTACCTTAAACCCTGTGTAATTAAGGACGGGAGGGGTTCGGTGCACTCTATATAAGCCACCCCCCTCCTATGGCACAAGGGTTCGCACCCCCTGTAACGTCGCACATATTCCAATCGACCAAGCCTCCGGGCACCGAGACGTAGGGTTGTTACTTCCTCCGCGAAGGGCCTGAACTTGTACATCATGCGTGCACAATCTCACCGTAGCTAGGATCTTGCCTCTACGTTCTTACCCCCCTACTTTACTGTCAGACTTAGAACCACGACAGGAACCACACCCCCAGCGGTGGCTAGAGACCACCAAACGCCCAGCCTGCCATCGCCAGCTCGCTCAGGCCTTTCTAGGGTTGGAGATGAGACCACAACTCCAACTGATGAAGCAGCAATAGTCTGAGGAGGATGGTGTCATGTCGACAATACCCGTACCACCGCCTGGCTAAGCCGGCCAATGACACGTCTCAAACACATCTATTGTTGGGGAACGTAGTAATTCAAAAAAATTCCTATGATCACGCAAGATCTAACTAGGAGATGCATAGCAATGAGAGGGGAGAGTGTGTCCACGTACCCTCGTAGACCGAAAGCGGAAGTGTTTAATAACACGGTTTATGTAGTCGAACGTCTTCACGATCCAAGTACCGTACGTATGGCACCTCCGTGTTCAGCACGCATTCAGCACGATGACGTCCCTCGAGCTCTTGATCCATTTGAGGACGAGGGAGAGTTCCGTCAGCACGACGGTGTGGCAACGGTAATGATGAAGTTACCGGCGCAGGGCTTCACCTAAGCACTACGACGATATGACCGAGGTGTTAAACTGTGGAGGGGAGCACCGCACACGGCTAAGAGACTGTCTGTTGTGTCTTTGGGGTGCCCCCCACCTCCGTATATAAAGGGGAGGAGGAGGAGGTGGCCGGCCAAGGGGGCTCACCATGGGGGGGAGTCCTACTTGGACTCCTAGTACAAGTAGAATTCGGCCCCCCTCCTTCCTTCCACCGAAGAGGAAAAGGGGAAGGGAGAGAGAGGGAGAAGGAAAGAGGGGGGCCGCCCCCTCCCCTAGTCCAATTCGGTTTGGGCAAGGGGGGCGCGCCCCTCCTCATGTGGCCTTTCTCCTCTCCTCCAATATGGCCCAATAGGCCCAATACTTCCCCCGGGGGGTTCGGGTAACCCCTCAATACTCCGGTAAAATATCTGAATCACTCGGAACCATTACGATTTCTGAATATAACCTTCCAATATATGAATCTTTACCTCTCGACCATTTCGAGACTCCTCGTCATGTTCGTGATCTCATCCGGGACTCCGAACAAACTTCGGTCATCAAATCACATAACTCATAATACAAATCGTCATCGAACGTTAAGCGTGCGGACCCTACGGGTTCGAGAACTATGTAGACATGACCGAGACATATCTCCGGTCAATAAACAATAGCGGAACCTGGATGCTCATATTGGCTCCTACATATTCTACGAAGATCTTTATTGGTCAAACCACATAACAACATACGTTATTCCCTTTGTCATCGGTATGTTACTTGCCCGAGATTTGATCGTCGGTATCATCATACCTAGTTCAATCTCGTTACCGGCAAGTCTCTTTACTCGCTCCATAATGCATCATCCCGTAACTAAGTCATTAGTCACATTGCTTGCAAGGCTTATAGTGATGTGCATTACCGAGAGGGCCCAGAGATACCTCTCCGATACACAGAATGACAAATCCTAATCTTGATCTATGCCAACTCAACAAACACCATCAGAGACACCTGTAGAGCATCTTTATAATCACCCGGTTACGTTGTGATGTTTTATAACACACAAGGTGTTCCTCTAGTATTCGGGAGTTGCATAATCTCATAGTCAGAGGGATATGTATAAGTCATGAAGAAAGCAATAGCAATAAAACTAAACGATCATAATGCTAAGCTAACGGATGGGTCTTGTCCATCACATCATTCTCTAATGATGTGATCCCGTTTCATCAAATTACAACACATGTCTATGGTTAGGAAACTTAACCATCTTTGACTTGATCGCGAGAGATGCTTAGTCAACAGGTCTACAACATTCAGATTCGTATGTATCTTGCAAATTTCTATGTCTCCCTCCTTGACTTGATCACAGATGGAATTGAAGCATCTCTTGATGTGCTTGGCTCTCTTGTGAAATCTGGATTCCTTTACCAAGGCAATTGCACCAGTATTGTCACAAAATATTTTCATTGGACCCGATGCACTAGGTATGACACCTAGATCGGATATGAACTCCTTCATCCAAACTCCTTCATTTCATGCTTCTCACATAGATCCCGCCACGATGCTTTGCTTAGAACTGCACCAACTGGCAGCTCTACCATTTAATAAAAATATGTATCCGGCTTGTGACTTAGAGTCATCCAGATCAGTTTCAAAGCTTGCATCGACGTAACCATTTACGATGAGCTCTTTGTCACCTCCATAAACAAGAAACATATCCTTAGTCCTTTTCAGGTATTTTAGGATGTTCTTGACCGTTGTCCAGTGATCCACTCCTGGATTACTTTGGTACCTCCCTGCTAAACTAATAGCAAGGCACACATCAGGTCTGGTACACAGCATTGCATACATGATAGAACCTATGGCCGAAGCATAGGGAATGACTTTCATTTTCTCTCTATCTTCTGCAGTGGTCAGGCATTGAGTCTGACTCAACTTCACACCTTGTAACACAGGCAAGAACCATTTTTTTGCTTGATCCATTTTGAACTTCTTCAAAACTTTATCAAGGTATGTGCTTTGTGAAAGTCCAATTAAGCGTCTTGATCTATCTCTATAGATCTTGATGCCCAATATATAAGCAGCTTCACCGAGGTCTTTCATTGAAAAATTCTTATTCAAGTATCCTTTTATGCTATTCAGAAATTCAGTATCATTTCCAATCAACAATATGTCATCCACATATAATATCAGCAATGCTACAGAGCTCCCACTCACTTTCTTGTAAATATAGGCTTCTCCAAAAGTCTGTATAAAACCATATGCTTTGATCACACTATCAAAGCGTATATTCCAACTCTGGGATGCTTGCACCAGTCCATAAATGGATCGCTGGAGCTTACACACTTTCTTAGCACCTTTTGGATCGACAAAACCTTCTGGCTGCATCATATACAACTCTTCTTTAAGATATCCATTAAGGAATGCAGTTTTGACATCCATTTTCTAACATGATTCGGACGGACTTAAGCATCGCTACGGGTGAGAAGGTTTCATCGTAGTCAACTCCTTGAACTTGTCGAAAACCTTTTGCAACAAGTCAAGCTTTGTAGACAGTAACATTACCGTCAGCGTCAGTCTTCTTATTGAAGATCCATTTATTCTCTATGGCTTGCCGATCATCGGGCAAGTCAACCAAAGTCCACACTTTGTTCTCATACATGGATCCCATCTCAGATTTCATGGCCTCAAGCCATTTTGCGGAATCTGGGCTCATCATCACTTCCTCAAAGTTCGTAGGTTCGTCATGGTCAAGTAACATGACTTCCAGAATAGGATTACCATACCACTCCTATGCGAATCTTATTCTGGTTAACCTACGAGGTTCGGTAGTAACTTGATAAAAAGTTTCATGATCATCATCATTAGCTTCCTCACTAATTTGTGTAGGAATCACTGGAACTGATTTCTGTGATGAACTATTTTCCAATAAGGGAGCAGGTACAATTACCTCATCAAATTCTACTTTCCTCCCACTCACTTCTTTCGAGATAAACTCCTTCTCTAGAAAGGGTCCATTCTTAGCAACGAATATCTTGCCTTCAGATCTGTGATAGAAGGTGTACCCAACATTCTCCTTTGGGTATCCTATGAAGACACAATTCTCCGACTTGGGTTCGAGTTTATCAGGTTGAAGCTTTTTCACATAAGCATCGTAGCCCCAAACTTTAAGAAATGACAACTTGGGTTTCTTGCCAAACCACAGTTGATATGGTGTCATCTCAACGGATTTCGATGGTGCCCTATTTAACGTGAATGCAACCATCTCTAAAGCATAACCCCAAAACAATAGCGGTAAATCAGTAAGAGACATCATAGATCGCACCATATGTAATAAAGTGCGGTTACGACATTCAGACACACCATTACGATGTGGTGTTCCAGGTGGCATGAGTTGCGAAACTATTTCGCGTTGTTTCAAATGAAGACCAAACTCATAACTCAAATATTCACCTCCACGATCAGATCGTAGAAGCTTAATTTTCTTGTTACGATGATTTTCTACTTCACTCTAAAATTCTTTGAACTTTTCAAATGTTTCAGACTTATGTTTCATCAAGTAGACATACCCATATCTGCTCAAATCATCTGTGAAGGTCAGAAAATAACGGTACCTGCCACGAGCATCAACACTCATCGGACCGCATACATCAGTATGTATTATTTCCAGTAAGTCTGTTGCTCGTTCCATTGTTCGGGAGAACGGAGTTTTAGTCATCTTGCCCATGAGGCATGGTTCGCAAGCATCAAGTGATTCCAAAAGCCCATCAGCATGGAGTTTCTTCATGCGATTTACACCAATATGACCTAAACAGTAGTGCCACAAATAAGTTGCACTATCATTATTAAACTTATATCTTTTGGCTTCAATACTATGAATATATGTATCACTACTATCAAGATTTAGTAAAAATAGACCACTCATCAAGGGTGCATGACCATAAAAGATATTACTGATATAAATAGAACAACCATTATTCTCTGATTTAAATGAATAACCGTCTCGCATCAAACAAGATACAGATATGATGTACATGCTTAACGCTGGCACCAAATAACAATTATTTATGTCTAAAACTAATCCCGAAGGTAGATTAGAGGTAGCATGCCGATGGCGATCACATCGACTTTGGAACCATTTCCCACGTGCATCATCACCTCGTCCTTAGCCAATCTTCGCTTAATCCATAGCCCCTGTTTCGAGTTGCAAATATTAGCAACAGAACCAGTATCAAATACCCAGGCGCTACTGCGAGCATTAGTAAGGTACACATCAATAACATGTGTATCAAATATACCTTTCACTTTGCCATCCTTCTTATCCGCCAAATACTTGGGGTAGTTCCGCTTCCAGTGACCAGTCCCTTTGCAGTAGAAGCACTCAGTCTTAGGCTTAGGTCCAGACTTGGGCTTCTTCACTTGAGCAGCAACTTGCTTGCCGTTCTTCTTGAAGTTCCCCTTCTTCCCTTTGCCCTTCTTCTTGAAACTTGTGGTCTTGTTGACCATCAACACTTGATGCTCCTTCTTGATTTCTACCTCAGGAATTGTCTTATCCATCCCTTGCATATTATAGTTCATCACGAAGCTTTTGTAGCTTGGTGGCAGTGATTGAAGAACTCTGTCAATGACACTATCAACCGGAAGATTAACTCCCAGCTCAGTCAAGTGATTGTGGTACCCAGACATTCTGAGTATATGTTCACTGACAGAACTATTCTCCTCCATTTTGCAGCTATAGAACCTATTGGAGACTTCATATCTCCCAATTCGGGCATTTGCTTGAAATATTAACTTCAACCCCTGGAACATCGCATATGCTCCATGACGTTCAAAACGTCGTTGAAGTCCCGGTTCTAAGCCGTAAATCATGGCACACTGAACTATCGAGTAGTCATTAGCTTTGCTCTGCCGGACGTTCTTAACATCATCAGTAGCATCTGCAGCAGGCCTAGCACCTAGCGGTGCTTTCAGGACGTAATTCTTCTGTGTAGCAATGAGGATAATCCTCAAGTTACGGACCTAGTCCGTGTAGTTGCTACCATCATCTTTCAACTTAGCTTTCTCTAGGAACGTATTAAAATTCAACGGAACAACAACATGGGCCATTTATCTACAACAACATAGACATGCAAAATACTATCAGGTACTAAGTTCATGATAAATTAAAGTTCAATTAATCATATTACTTAAGAACTCCCACTTAGATAGACATCCTCTAATCATCTAAGTGATCGCGTGATCCATATCAACTAAACCATGTGTCTGATCATCACGTGAGATGGAGTAGTTTTCAATGGTGAACATCACTATGTTGATCATATCTACTATACGATTCACGCTCTACCTTTCAGTCTTAGTGTTCCGAGACCATATCTGCATATGCTAGGCTCGTCAAGTTTAACCCGAGTATTCTGCTTGTGCAAAACTGGCTTGCACCCGTTGTATGTGAACGTAGAGCTTATCACACTCGATCATCACGTGGTGTCTCGGCACGACGAACTGTAGCAACGGTGCATACTCAGGGAGAACACTTATACCTTGAAATTTAGTGGGAGATCATCTTATAATGCTACTGCCGTACTAAGCAAAATAAGATGCATAAAGGATAAACATCACATGCAATCAATATAAGTGATATGATATGGCCATCATTATCTTGTGCCTTTGATCTCCATCTCCAAAGCACCGTCATGATCACCACCGTCACCGGCTTGACGCATTGATCTCCATCGTAGCATCATTGTTGTCTCTCCAACTATTGCTTCTACGACTATCGCTACCGCTTAGTGATAAAGTAAAGCAATTACATGGCGATTGCATTTCATAAAATAAAGCGACAACCATATGGTCCTGCCAGTTGCCAATAACTGTGTTACAAAACATGATCATCTCATACAATAATTTATATAATCACCTCTTCACCATATCACATCACAACATGCCCTGCAAAAACAAGTTAGACGTCCTCTACTTTGTTGTTGCAAGTTTTACGTGGCTGCTACGGGCTTAGCAAGAACCATTCTTACCTACGCATTAAAAACCACAATGCGATATAGTGATTGCTTTTTGATCTTCAGAAAGAACCATGTTCATTGAATCTGATTCAACTAAAGTTGGAGAAAATGACACCTGCCAGCCACCTGTGTGCAAAGCACGTCGGTAGAACCAGTCTCATGAACGCAGTCATGCAATGTCGGTCTAGGCCGCTTCATCCAACAATATCGCCGAATCAAGAAACAACTAGTGACGGCAAGCAATATGTATATACCTACGCCCACAACTCCTTTGTGTTCAAGTCGTGCATATAACATCTACGCATAGACCTCGCTCGGATGCCACTGTTGGGTGACGTAGTATTTCAAAAAAATTCCTACGATCACGCAAGATCTATCTAGGAGATGCATAACAATGAGAGGGAAGAGTGTATCTACGTACCCTCGTAGACCGAAAGCGGGAGCGTTAAGTAACGCGGTTGATGTAGTCAAACATCTTCGCGATCCAACCGATCAAGTACCGAATGCACGACACCTCCACGATCTGCTCAGTGATGTCCCTCGAACTCTAGATCCATCTGAGGCTGAGGGAGAGTTTCGTCAGCACGACGGCGTGGCGACGGTGATGATGAAGTTACCGACACAGGCTTCGCCTAAGCAGTACAACAATATGACCGAGGTGGAAATCTGTGGAGGGGGCACCACACATGGCTAAGAGATCAACTTGTGTGTCTATGGGGTGCCCCTCCCCCGTATATAAAGGAGTGGAGGAGGGGGCCGGCCGGCATCACAGGGTGCGCCCCAAGGGGGGGAATCCTACTCCTACTCGGAGTATGTTCCCCCCTTTCCTAGCCCAGCTAGGAGGGGGAAGGAAGGGAAGAGGGGAACAAGGAAAGGGGGGCCAGCCCCCCCTCCCCAATTCGGATTGGGCTTGGGGGCGCGCCCCTTCCTCTTGGCCGCCTCCTCTCTCTTCCACTAAAGCCCATGAAGGCCCATTAACCCCCGGGGGGTTCCGGTAACCCCCCGGTACTCCGGAAAATGCCCGAACCTATCTGAAACCTTTCCGGTGTCCAAACATAACCTTCCAATATATCAATCTTCATGTCTTGACCATTTCGAGCGTAAGATCTAACTAGGAGATGCATAGAAACGGGAGGGGAGAGTGTGTCCACGTACCCTCGTAGACCGAAAGCGGAAGCGTTTAATAACACGGTTGATGTAGTCGAACGTCTTCACGATCCAACCGATCCAAGTACCGAACGTACGGCACCTCCGTGTTCAGCACACGTTCAGCATGATGATGTCCCTCGAGCTCTTGATCCAGTTGAGGACGAGGGAGAGTTCCGTCAGCACAACGGCGTGGCGATGATAATGATGAATTTACCGGCGCAGGGCTTCACCTAAGCACTACGATGATATGACCGACGTGTTAAACTATGGAGGGGGCACCACACACGGCGAAGAGATTGTCTGGTGTGTCTTTGGGTCCCCCTGCCTCCGTATATAAATGGGGGAGGAGGAGGTGGTCGACCAAGGGGAGCGCGCCATGGGGGGGATTCCTACTTGGACTCCTAGTCCAAGTAGGATTCGACCCTCCCTCCTTCCTTCCACCGGAGAGGAAAGGGGGAGGGAAGAGAGAGGGAGAAGGAAAGAGGGGGGCCACCCCCTCCGCTAGTCCAATTCGGTTTGGGCAAGGGGCGCCTCTCCTCACGTGGCCTTTATCCTCTCCTCCAATATGGCCCAATAGGCCCAGTACTTCCCCCGGGGGGTTCTGGTAACTCCTCGGTACTCTGGTAAAATATCTGCATCACTCGGAACCATTCCGATGTCCGAATATAACCTTCCAATATATTAATCTTTACCTCTCAACCATTTTGAGACTCCTTGTCATGTCTGTGATCTCATCCGGGACTCCTAAAAAACTTCGGTCATCAAATCACATAACTCATAATACAAATTGTCATCGAACGTTAAGCGGGCGGACCCTACTGTCGGATCTCGGGTTCCGGCAAAACCCTCAAGGTTCGAACACTGGGGTGCGCGCGAAGATCTCCCCCTACCGATCCACGTCCTAGCTTCCCTAAGATCTCAAGGGCTAACTCAACGAACTCGCAACACAAAGGACACAAGATTTATACTGGTTCGGGCCACCGTTGTGGTGTAAGACCCTACTCCAGTGTGATGGTGGTGGATTGCCTCTTGGGCTGAGGATGAACAATACAAGGGGAAGAACAGCCTCCTGAGGTGAGTTGTTCTTGTGCTTGGTGAACTTGTGGTTGTTCGGATCTCATCCCCTAGCCATGGTGGTGGCTAGTCTTATTTATAGAGGCCCTGGTCCTCTACCCAAATATTGAGCGGGAAGGGAGCCAACAACGGCCAATTTGAAAGGGGACCGCTGGTACAACTTATCCTGACAAAAGCAGTCTTCGCCTGCAAAAGTCTCTGGTGGTGACGCCGCCTTGGGCTCTATGGTGACCTCCGTCTTTTCGTCCTGCTGGTCATGGTCTCGTTGCACTGATATGGAAACCTTTGCTTGACGCCTCGGTACTCCGCGCCTGCGCTTGCTTCCTTAGCACCAAAGAGGAAACAAGGACACTATGCGCATTGGCGCCCGCCTGGCGCTCGCCTAATCTTGATCGTCATGGCTCACGTCATTGGAACCTCGCGAGGTTTGCCTTGCCTTGAACTCTCCTCCCCTCACGAGCCAGCTTGGTGAGGGTGCTCCCGAGGAGGTCTTGTGTCATCTGCCTCGCGAGGCTTGGCCCCTCGCGAGGGTCTTGAGTGCTTGTTGGTGAAGATGGGCCGTACGGGCCCGCTCGCAGAGCCACGCCGTGGGCCACAGGCAGGCAAGTCTGGGGACCCCCGTTCCTAGAACGCCGACAGTAGCCCCGTGCCCAAGGCGCGCTCGGGCTTGGCCTCGAGGCAAAGCCAAAGGTCAAGTACGGGGCGCCGCGGGACCTAATAGCCTGTGGCCTTGGTCGACGTGTGGCGGTTGATTCGGCGTGGGCTTCTCCGCTTCCCCATGCTGCCTTAGCAACTGCCTGACTTGACAAGTCCCTGCGACATGCAAGGAAAAACCATCATTACCTGTGATCGTGGGGGGCGCTGGTTGGCCTTCTCCTGCTATAAATGGGAGGGGGCGGAGCCCCCGTCGCCCATCTATTCCCATTTCGCTTGCTTCTCCCCCCTCTCGCCATTGTCGACACCAATGGCGCCCATCCGAAGGTTTTCCGCGGCAGAGAAAGGAAAGACTCCCCTCGACGGGCCGGTACCGCTCCCGCCGAAGAAGAGGCCGGTCCAGCGCCGCGACGAGGCGACGATGCAGGTGGTGACGAGGCCTTGGTGCGAGAGGCCTCCTCCCGGGTATCTGTTACCCCTGTACGCCCAAGCCGGGGGCTCAGGAGGGAGAGGCGACGAGCGTCGACGCCCGCGCCGTGGCCATGGTCGCCGTGCCGCGGTGGCACGTATCGCCGCCCTTGGAGTCTACGCCATATACTCCTCGCACGAGCTCGTGTTGTGGGCGGCGATGCCCCCAAGTACTTGGATCCGCTTCCCTTCCTTCTTCTCAGCCGAGATGCCGCCGAGGGGGCCCCTCGAGCTTTGGCTGCAACACGCCGACTGCGACACGCCGGCGACTGGAGCGGAGGTTGAGGCCGTCTCCTCGGGGAAGATCTTCATGACCCGAGGCTAGGGTGAGGTCGCCCGAGTGTGCCGTGCGGAGGGAGCCCTCGTGATCCACTTCGTGTACGACGGTGCCTCCACGCTGTTCTTCAAGGTCTTCGACACAGAAGGCCGCCGTCTGGAGTGTTGCCCCAAGTGGGGTCATCAGGCTGGCACCACAACTGGGGCAGGGTCTGTTGCCTGTGTCGCCAACGGCTCCTCTGGTAGGAGCGGCGACACTTGGGAGTCCAGCGATTCTCCCGAGCTCTACGAGACCCCGGAGACGAGCGACGACAGCTACGTGCCCCCAAGCTCCTGCCGAGCCCGGAGCAGGGCTGCAGCATCAGGCCGCCGCTGCTGATCTGGATGAGGTTGGCGCCGGCCTCTGGTGGCCCACTGTTGATGATGGCGTCATCCATAGGGGCACGTGTAGTTAGGATTCCCTAAGTTCTTGCCTTTTGTTCCCTCTGAGAAATCAAGAAATGCCCCGTGGGTGTGTAAAGGTTTTGTAATGCCTCTTGCCAATATTGGCCTTATTATGAACTTGCGCGAGCACGAGTCCTACTTCAGCTCGGTCTCCCTTTCCGACCTCGCGACGACTTGGCGCTCTACGCTGATAGGTCCCAGTCCCCAGGCAGGCTGCAGCCGTCGCTGGTATGCCAGGTCGCGTGCCGTGGTCAAGGCCAGGAGGTGATCGGCCTGAGGTCCAGTAAGAGTTCCTGAGGCACAATGCTCAGGAGGTCCCCTTTAGCGCTCAAGCAGCCATTGAGAGGTAAGAAATGGGGGTGATGTTGCTGCAGCAGGGTGCAGTTAGTATGGTTCTTAGTCCTTAGCGGTTTAGCCAACCCGGGCTCGGGACTTATCTTGACGGTCCGGAGTTGATTCCTCATGATGCGCCAGATTCGTGCGTTGGCATCCGAAGCATAGCTAAGCCAGGACCATGTGAGCCTCCCCCTTCTCCATGCTCTCCTTCGTGCTCTGTGTCCTCAGGTCCCGGCTCTCGAGCGAGCTCAGCCGCCGCTGGTATGCCAGGTCGCGTGCCATGGTCAAGGCCTAGGGGTGAGTGCTGGAGAGCCAGTAAGAGCTCCTAAGTCACGATCCTCAGGAGCCCTCCTTTTAACACGCAAGCGGATTGCATGGGAGAAGAGGGAGCTCGGGGTCTCGCCTGCCGTCGCCTTCAGGAGATTCCTTCAAGCCAGCACAAGGAGAGACAGAGTTTGCCATTACGGTGGCCGGTCCGCCGCTGGTCGCTCCGCGGGGAGATGAAGGCACTGAGGTCCTGGTGAGGTGATGTGCATGGGGCATGCCGCGAGCCAGAGCTCGACCGCTCAGGTTTGTCGACGTTGCAGGGACGGACCCGAGCACAAGCGTCGTGCCAACGTGAGTAGCCCCCGTGGCGGGTGAGAATCAAGCAGGTGATAATCATAGATAGATTAAGCATGGAAGGAAAACTAGCTCAGGTAAATGCATGAACGATACGCACCACTGGGTCTGGCCCAAGCGGCTTGGTGATGATGCAGCCCGAGGGGCGCCCCCAGCAAGGTAAGCTAAAGACATAAAAAGAAGGGATACATGCCACAGGGATGGACCCACGTAGCCTGGGAATAATGCAACCCTGAGGGCGCTCCCAGCTAAATGAACTTGGAAAATGTCACCTGGTTCCGTTGACGAAGGAGAGTTGGGGCGGCTGAAGGTACGCGGCGAAGGGGTCGCTCCTCACGAGCCACCGGGGCCCTGAGCCTCGGGAGGCTCTGGGGGTCCAGGCGGTTCCTTGAGGACCGTCGCCATCTCCGCCAGGACTGCATGGTGCCTGGCCTCCTGACCCGCCATGACGCTCCGCAGGTTGCGCTGGAAGGCAGCAGCCATGCTCGGCAGGCCGAACGGCATACGAACGTTGCTGTGAGGTGGACCTTCGCAGCGCCCAACACGCGAAGGCCAGAAGCGCTCCTGAGATGCGGCTCGGTTGATCCCCAATATGTCGATGCAGATGCGCATCTCACCACCCTCGCCAAGGTGGGGAGCAACGCCAGGTGGGCGGCGGTCGCCGCGTATTGCTCTTGCTTCCTGAAGCTCCTAAGATACCTTGGTGATGAACTCCTGGGCACCGGGCGCTCCTTGTCCAGTGTCCTCCTGAGGAAGACATGCTGCGAAACACGCCTCCAAGTAGTGCCCGAGCGCCTCCCTCATGACGTTGGCAAGGTCTGAGGCCCTCCAGAAGAGAGCCCCCGAACCTTGCCCGAGGAGGGCGCCGGGCGCGCCTTCCTATGCGACAGAGGGAGGCGCCCTAGGTGCGGGCGCTGATCCCGACGAGGTGCCACTTGCGGTGCTGCCCTCCTGAGGTCCGGCATGGAGTAGCTGCTTCTTCTTCTCGGGGACGACCTCAGGAGGGTACCGAGCTACATTGTTGTCGGGGTCTTCGATTGATGCTGCTTGGAAGGCGCGCTCGAGGGATCACACTGCATCTCTTTCTTTGCAGGGGACTGTGATGATCCCGCCGCTTCCTGGCATCTTGAGGACGTTGTAGCCGTGGTGCGTCACGGCCATGAACTTGGCCAGGGCTGGATACCCGAGGATGGCATTGTATGGCAGACGGATGTGGGTGACGTCGAAGTCGATGAGCTCGGTGCAGTAGTTGTCGTGCTGTCCGAAGGTGATGGGGACGCGGACTTGCCCGATTGGGGTGGTGGAGCCGTCGGTCACTCCTGAGAGAGGCTTGGTGGGCTGAAGCTGATCATATAGCACTTGGAGGTTGTCGAACGTGTTGATGGACAGGACATTGAGCCCTGCGTCACCATCGATGAGAGTCTTGGTAACTTGCACGTTGCTAATGAATGGTGAACAGAGCATCGGGAGGGCGCCGGTGGTAGCCGCGCACTTGAGCTGATCTGCCGAGCTGAACGTGATGGCGCACTTGGACCATCTGAGCAGGTGCATGGCCTCGAGCTTGGGAAGGACTGCATTCACTTCACGAGCGAACTGTTTGAAGATACGCTGTGAGGCTGGGGCTTGAGCTCCGCCCAAGATGCAGGTGATGGCATGCAGCTCCTGGAAGCCCCCAGCCCCCTCGTCCTGATGGTGGTCGTCATTCCTTCTTGGTGGTGGCGGTAGTGGAGGGAGACCGGTGTTGCCCTGAGGACAATACTCACGAGGCTGATCCCTCCAGGCGCCCTCGCGAGACTGATCCTGCCAGCGGTCCTCACGAGGCCGGTCGCGCCACTCCTGGCACGGGCCACGGTCATCCCAGCGTCCGCCACCACGTCCTCCTCTTCGGCCGTAGCCCCGATCGTTGCGCTCGGGGCGTCGACCGAAGCGTCCTTCTCGAATGGCTCTGAGCTCTTGACAGTCGCTGGTGTTGTGGCTATGCAGGTTATGGAAGGCGCAGAATGGTCGGCTGCTCTTGTATGACTCGGGATGGTCCGTGCCACGCTTTGTGTCCGGCTCCGCTGCGAGCACGGTTGCTCCCTTGCGCTTCACGTCTTTGGCCTTGGCCTTCTTCTCCTCCGGGTCCGCAGCCGGGAGCTTGAGGAGGGAGAGGCGCCCCTCCTCAGCTCTTGCGCACTTGGTCGCCAGGTTGAACAGCTCCAGAGACGTGCACAACTCCTCGTGGATGGTGATCTCCTCCTTCATCTTGACATCGCGGACGCCATCGGAGAACACGGAGATGATGGACTCATCCGTCACCTTGGGGATCTTGAGGCGAACGTTGTTGAAGTGCTAGATGTACTTCTGGAGGGTCTCTTCTGGTTGTTGCTTGATGCGGCGTAGGTCACCCGCAACAGGTGGGTGGTCATGAGTGCCCTGGAAGTTGGCAACGAAACGGTCGTGCATCTCATTCTAGGAGGAGATCGAGCCTGGAGGCAGGTTCAGGAGCCAGGAGCGGGCACCATCCTTGAGAGCCATGGGGAACCAGTTCGGCATGACTTTCTCGTTGCCGTTGGCCGCCTCAATGCTCAGCTCGTAGAGCTACAGGAACTCCGAGGGTTCGAGGGTGCCGTCATATCGAGGAGGTAGATCCGGCTTGAACTTCCCGGCCAAGCGACGCTACGCAGCTCAGGCGTGAAGGCGCGACTGCCTACCGTGGTCATCGGGACTCTACGCTAGTGGAGAACTTGTCCTTGATGGGGTCCGCGCACCGCCGCCGCAGGCGGCACGCGGTCTTGCCATGGTGGCGCAGGGAGCGCGGGGGCGTTTTCTCGCGGCCGAGGGACTTCTTGGCAGCTTCTTTCTTCTTGCGTGGGCGCCAGACATGGCAGGTTGTGCCATGGGGCCGCGCGCCTGGGTGCCTAGACTCCGTCTTGGGGCAGAGGTGGTGGAGGCGCTCCATGGGCCACGCCGCCCGCGGCTGGCGGAGGGCGAGGCAGCGAGAGGGACGGCACAAGGGAGCCCCCTGCGGTGCTGACAAGCTCGGCGATGCGGTCGCGCCAGTCCTCGAAGAGGTCGTCGACGGGGCGGTAGCGCAGGAGCTCGCGCGCCATGCACAGAGCAGACTGCGCGTCCATGGGAGCGCGGCGAGCGTGGGATGACGAACCGGTCGAGGCCAGCGATGGAGTGGCGGTGCGGCTGTCCCGCCGCACCGAGGGGTGCAACGAGGATGCTTGCTGCTCGTTCCCCGCCGGGCCGGTGGCGGCGTTGGCGGTAGGGGACGGAGAACGACGGGGTGGCCCGCCGACGGGAGCCGTCTGAGCAATGCGGGCGGCGAGGGAAGCCCGGCGCTCAGCACGAGCGCGGCGAGCGTCCGCCATGGAGATGATGAAGCAATGAGACGCGGAGCAACGAAAGGGAAGCTTCGGCGCACCCTTACCTGGCGCGCCAAATGTCGAATCTTGGGTTCCGGCAAAACCCTCAAGGTTCGAACACTGGGGTGCGAGCGAAGATCTCCCCCTACCGATCCACGTCCTAACTTCGTTAAGATCTCAAGGGCTAACTCGACGAACTCGCAACACAAAGGATGCAAGATTTATACTGGTTCGGGCCACCGTTGTGGTGTAAGACCCTACTCCAGTGTGATGGTGGTGGATTGCCTCTTGGGCGGAGGATGAACAGTACAAGGTGAAGAACAGCCTCCTGAGGTGAGTTGTTCTTGTGCTTGGTGAACTTGTGGTTGTTCGGATCTCATCCCCTAGCCATGGTGGTGGCTAGTCTTATTTATAGAGGCCCTGGTCCTCTACCCAAATATTGAGCGGGAAGGGCGCCAACAACGGCCAATTTGAAAGGGGACAGCTGGTACAACTTATCCTGACAAAAGCAGTCTTCGCCTGCAAAAGTCTCTGGTGGTGACGCCGCCTTGGGCTCCATGGTGACCTCCGTCTTGTCGTCCTGCTGGTCATGGTCTCGTTGCACTGATATGGAAACCTTTGCTTGACGCCTCGGTACTCCGCGCCTGCGCTTGCTTCCTTAGCACCAAAGAGGAAACAAGGACATTGTGCGCGCTAGCGCCCGCCTGATCTTGATCGTCATGGCTCACGTCATTGGAACCTCGCGAGGTTTGCCTTGCCTTGAACTCTTCGCCCCTCGCGAGCCAACCTGATGAGGGTGCTCCCGAGGAGGTCTTGTGTCGTCCGTCTCGCGAGGCTTGGCCCCTTGGAGGGTCTTGAGTGCTTGTTGGTGAAGATGGGCCGTTCGGCCCGCTCGCAGAGCCACGCCGTGGGCCGCAGGCAAGCAAGTCTGTGGACCCCCGTTCCCAGAACGCCGACACCTACGGGGAACTATGTAGACATGACCGAGACACATCTCCGGTCAATAACCAATAGCGGAACCTGGATGCTCATATTGACTCCTACATATTCTATGAAGATCTTTATCGGTCAAACCGCATAACAACATACGTTATTCCCTTTGTCATCGGTATGTTACTTGCCCGAGATTCGATCATCGGTATCATCATACCTAGTTCAATCTCGTTACCTGCAAGTCTCTTTACTAATTCCGTAATGCATCACCCCGTAACTAACTCATTATCACATTGCTTGCAAGGCTTATAATGATGTGTATTACCAAGAGGGTCCAGAGATACCTCCCTAATACACAGAGTGACAAATCCTAATCTTGATCTATGCCAACTCAACAAACACCATAGGAGACACCTGTAGAGCATCTTTATAATCACCCCGCTACGTTGTGACATTTGATAGCGCACAAGGTGTTCCTCCGGTATTCGGGAGTTGCATAATCTCATAGTCAGAGGAATATGTATAAGTCATGAAGAAAGCAATAGCAATAAAATTAAACGATCATAATGCTAAGCTAACGGATGGGTCTTGTCCATCACATCATTCTCTAATGATGTGATCCCATTTCATCAAATGACAACACATGTCTATGGTCAGGAAACTTAACGAGCTAGTCAAGTAGATGCATACTAGGGACACTCTGTTTGTCTATGTATTCACACATGTATTAAGTTTCCGGTTAATACAATTCTAGCATGAATAATAAACATTTATCATTTAAGAAAATATAAATAAAAACTTTATTATTGCCTCTAGGGCATATTTCCTTCATCTATAATTTCTAATTGTTGCATGTTGTGATTATATCACTTTGGCATAGTTTGGATAGCGATTTTTATTATTTTTCTCAACTAACCTGCTAAATCAATGCGCAATGCGAGTCATTGTTTTCTGTATGTTTAGGACTTTCAAGAAAATCAATTGTGTGGAGCTCCAAAAATCTTGAAAATTTCCGAAGTTATTTTTCCTCAAGAAACTTACAGAGAGACCTGAGGAGGAGGGGGTCTAATGGAGCGCACGCAGCCAGGACATGCGGCACATGGATGGTGGTGACCCCACGTGGGCCCTTTGTACCCATTTCCATCGCCTCCCGACACCTATATTTTCCTTCTCCTCTAAAACCCTAACCATTGAGGAGTTTTTCTGTTTCCATCGCCACACCTCTCTGTTTCGAAGCAATCCAATTTTTAGGCCTTTTCCAATACTCCGCTAGAGGGGGAAATCATCTTGGTGGCCATCTCCTTTGGACTATGAACACATTGGTTTTCTCTTTCTTCTCAATCCAAAGACCACATGAGCTTCCCCAGATGATTGTGATGCATCGGATGTAATTTGTTGGTGTGTTTGTTGATCAATTCATCACCGAAATAAACACTAGCAGACCAACGACTGGGCAGACACGCACGCAAACTGAACTAGGAGCCAGGTCTCCCTGGATACCCTCGTCGTAGGGCCATGGTAAAATCAAGGTCGATGGTGTTGTTTCCAAGTCTTCTAAACATAGATCAGTTGGCACCATTTGCAGGAGCGGCGGCAAAACCTATTTGGGAGCCTCGATGATAGTTTTTGAAAGGGGTCTCTGATCCAGCCACACTCGAGGCACTGGCCTACCGAGAGAGGCCATGGCACCGGCCATCGATATTGTGCACACGCATATTATCATGGGATCCAACTACAAAGAGGTGGTTTCAAACATCTCTAAAGGCAATGACAGAAATTATAGTCACATCATTAGAGATATTCAATTAATCTCTTTAGATTTCCAACATCGTTCTTTTAGTTTTTTAAGGTAGAACTTTGAATATGGAGGCACATAGACTCGTTAAGTACGCGCTTAGCCTTTTAGTTGGGCGCCAGTTTTGCTTGATTGTATCCCTCAAAACATTCTTGAGTAATAAATAAAGCTTGTGCTTAGCCTAAAAGAACCCGATGTGGTGTACGTTCTATGAAAAAAACCGTTAATGATTTATAATTGGAAAAAATATTTATCTATTCAAAAAAGGTACGCGACTTTATTTTTTCGCATTTAAAAAAATCATGAATCTGAAAAAGGTACATGAATTCAAAAAATATTCACAAATCTTTAAAAAGATGTTTCCGAAGCTAAAAATGTATGCAGATTTTCATGAATTTGAGAAAAGTTCAACCAATTTTTAAAAAATTGTGCAAAATTGAAAAAGGTTTGCCAATTTGAAAAAATGTTCATGAATTTGATAATATTCACAATTTTTAAATAATATCAAGAAATTTGAAAAAAAAATCACGAAAATTCATTGATCTGTAAAAGTTCATGAATTTGACAAAAAAATATGAATTTGAAAAAAGTTCACAAATTCCCAAAAGCTCACAAATTTGAACAAAGTTTGTGAATTTTAAAAATTTCACAAATTTGAAATAAGTTTGGGAATTAAGAAACGAAAAAGAAAAGAAAAAACAATGAAAAACCACCCAAAAACCTAACTGGAAAGGCGCAACATTTTTTAAGATTACTAGCACACATACCCGTGTGTTGCAACGGGATAATAAAATTACATGCCTCTAGCTCAATATAAGAATGGATCAAGACCCCCACACGACCGTATTCTCTAGTTCGGCATGGCACCCTTTAATTAGAGTCAAACCAGTAGATTCTGTTGTATTGGCACGTGCCCACAATTTCTTTGAATTACAATTAACCTGCATATTCTTTTTTTATTGGCATATGGAAGCTATCACCGTTAATAATTTATGGCACCCCTTATTCTCAACAAGCCGACTTAGCTCGATGTGACAGATGCGGAGCTGGCCCAGGATGGGAGTGATCTAACTCATGACCTTAAAGACCCGACTACATGTTGCTAGCCACTCAAACAAACATGTCCTACTATGGTCAGCGTGAACATTAAAGAATATAATGCAACGTCCGCTTCAAAACATCTTTATTTATTTTTTAATCTTTTCAGACATTGATTACTATCAACTGCCAAATATACTTGGCAACATGAACAATTTTCAAAATTATGAATATTTTTTTGAAAATTCCGTACATTTTAAAAAACATGAACAAAATTTTGAATGGAACATTTGTGGAAATTCACAAACATTTCTTAAAAGCATGAAGATTTTATAAAGTATGATATTTTTTAATTTGTTTAAAATTTTGGATAATGGGAACATATTTTGAACATACAGCAAAAATTTAGAAAATGTGTCTTTTAATGCAAAAAACATTTTCAACTTTCTCAACATATCACTAAAAGAAGAATATTTTTCAAAATTTTAAGATTTTTTAAATATTCAAAAAATTTGTAAAAACACAAATATTTTTTCAAAAAATTGGAATAATTTTTAAAATTCGGAATACAAAAAAGTAAAATTGTAAACATTTTTTATAATGAACACAATTTTGGAATTCATAACATGAATTACCGAATATAATTGGCAACGTGAAAAATCTTCCAAATTACGACCAATTGTTTTTGCAAATTCCATAGATTTTAAGACAAAGATAAAACAAAAAATTTGAACGGAGCATTTCCGGAAATTCACATAAATTTCTTAAAACACGAACCTTTACAAAAAAATACGATTATTTTTAAGTTGTGAACAATTTTTTAAAACGGCTATATGTTTTGAAAATTCGGAAGAATTTTGAAAAATGTGTATCTTTAATGCAAACATTATTTTCAATTTTTGCACATATCACTAAAACAAAATATTTTTTGAATTTGGAACATTTGTCAAATGATTTTTTTAAGTCTTGCTTTTTTAAAATTAAGAAGATTTTTAGAATAGGAACAAATTTTTTTAATTCGTAACATTTTACGAAATTTTGAATAAAAATTGAAATTGCAAAGATTTTTTGAAAATTTTGAATTTCGGAGAAAAAGTGAAAAGTAGACATAGAAAGGGAAAAGTAAAAAAGAAACATGAACTACAAAGAGAAAGAAACAAAAAAGAAAAATTGAAACAGAGCACAAACATAAATGGGCCGCCGACTCTTGGACGCCCTGTGCATAACTGAACTATTTGTCGCACTGTGCGGGAAATATTATTTTTTGTTGCTGCGTGGGCAGGGAAAACTGGGCTGACTTTACTGGGCATAGCTCGCGCGGCCCACGCATGTAATTCTGCAGAAATCATTTTTCCTTTGCTAATAGACGACGAAAAAAGTTTAGTACCACCTTAGATAGAAAAAAAATCTTTTAATGGTGAACGGATGAAAACATTGGTGAAACACACCTTGCTTTATTAATAGGTATAGGTATAGATTTTATACGCACAAGAAGAGAAAAAGAAGTAAATGGGCTGTCCCGGTTAGTTACTACGGCGTCATGTACTAAGCCTTGACTGCTGGTGTTCGAATCCACGTAGTACACCTATTTTCCACGGTTGGAAACGGCGCTTAAGGCATGCCAAAGTTCCTGTTCCACGCCCATTTGCCTCAAAAACTGTGCAGCGGCGCGTTCTTGAAGCGACTGCCAATATGAGCCTGCCATATTATAGCGCGTGTTCTTTTTGGTTTCCTTTTTTGAAAAAAAATTCAAATTAAAAAAATGGTCAAGACTCAATTTTTTCTGAAGGTCAATAAATATTCAAAAATTTGGAAAATCTTTTTTAAAATTTTTTGGAGTTTCCAAAAATGTCTTCAAATTTTAAATAAATGTTCAGAATTTTAAAAAACAGTTGTGAATTTCTAAAAGACTACTAAAATTTAAAATATTAATTCAGGAAAATTCTTCAGTACATGTTTAAAAAAATGTCAGTGTCTACAAATTTTCATTCTATAGTAAAAGAAAATTCACTATATATTAAAAATGTTATTATGTATTAGGTTCAATATATAATAAAATTTTCTTTGTGTGTATTCACAAAATGTCCATCATACATTAAATAATTTTTCACAATGTATTAAAATATTCTCCATACATTAAAAGGACAAAAATAAAAAGGAAAATCCAAACACTTCTTAAATTGGTGACTTTTTTAACAAAAACTAGAATAGTTTTTGAAATCTGAAACATTTTTAAGAAGAGATTTTATTGCAAATAAAAAAGAAACCAATGAAAAAGAAACCAAATCTGAACAATCGTGCAGCGTGCGCTACGAACTGAGTCAGCCTGCCTCGGTCGCTTTCAGTCTTTGTGTACCCTCAACTAGGATTATTGTTGGCGTGGCATAGCAGCGCCCAACTATAGGTACCCTTACATCTCGCCTTCAGCGAGAGAGTAGAAACCCTCGCTGAAGGGGAGACCAAGATGGGCCGGCCCAGAAGCGCGGGAGGCCGCGCCCAACTATTACTACCCTGTGTCACTCTTTTCTCGACATCACTAATTAAGGAGTACTCTTTGCAAAGAACACTTCACTTTTCCAGGTCGTGACAAGTGGCGTACATGCAGCGCGCCAATTGTCGCAACCTAGGAGTTTTCCCTTTTTTCGTAGATCCGTTTATTCAAAATATTTTATCTTTTAAATCGTGCGTCCAAATCTCGAACCGTTTTCACCATTGGATTCCTCGCGTCGAGATCTTCAAAACTAGATCCCATGTTGATAGGTTTTGACGAACTTTTGTTTTCACGAAAACAACTGGATGAAAAAAACCGGGCGAAAAAACCGAACCGGGAGCATGGTCTTTTTCCCTTTCCGAAAGAGGCACGCCCGTGCCTCTCGCGAAATCATACCCGTGCCTCTCGTGGAAGCAAAACCGTGACTCTCGTGGAAGAAACAAAACAGAAGTTTTTTTTCTGTTTTCGAGAGGCACGGCCGTGGCTCTCACGAAAGCACAACCGTGTCTCTCGCAGAATTAAAACCGTGACTCTCGTGAAAAAAATTAGAAAACGCGTTTTTTTTTCCTTTCTGAGAAGCACGGCCGTGACTCTCGTGGAAGCAAAACCATGATTCTCGTGAAAGAAAAAAAACAGAAAATGCGTTTTGTTTTTTCCCTTTCAAGAGGCACGGTCGTGACTCTCGCGAAAGCACAACCGTGCCTCGTGCGGAAGCAAAACCATGACTCTCGCGAAAGAAAAATAAATAGAAAACGCGTTTTTTTCGTTTCCGAAAGGCACGGCCGTGACTCTCGCTAAAGCACAACCGTGCCTCTCGCGGAAAAAAACCATGACTTTCGTGAAAGAAAAAAAACGCATTTTTTTCACGCAATTTTTTTGATCGAAAAGCTAAGGAAGACCGGAGAAAAACCAAAATGTCAAAAAAAACCCGAAAAAAACCGTTTAAAAAGCCGAAAACGCGTGCGAAAAAAAAGAAAATCCAAAGGAAGCGTCCAAAGCGCGACACGTGACGAATGGCTGAGAGCGCGTAAAGTGGCGCTGATCGTTGTGAGGCTCCCGAATGAGCACTCGTTAACTAGTTGGTCCCCTCTTCTCTTCTGCTGGGACCGTGTGGGTTGGTTGGTCTTTTACCCAACATTCACAATGGCTGAGTTGTGTGTTGCAGGCCTGGACTCCAATGAAGGAGAATGTTTGTGTTATTGGCTCTAGCGTTCAGGCATGGACTCAGAACATTTTTCAGATACATCTTGAACTTTTTATAAGATACATAATGATTTTTCTCAAATACATGATGACATTTGTAAAAATATTTGTGAATTTATAAAACACTATTTAAAAACTTAAAAGTATTAATTGTTTAAAAAATGTTCAGAAGCGTTTAAAAATCTCAGCGTCTACAAAAATATATTAATTCTATAATAAAAATGTTCACTCTTTTTTTTCAAAAATAATACCTATTAATAAAATTTCAACATATATTAAAAATGCATTGTGTGTATTCAAAAAATGTCCATCATATATTAAAGAATTAATCACCATGTATTATAAACATTTCACCCTGTATTAGAAGAATAAAAGATAAATAAAAATCCAAACACTTTTTAATTTTGTGGTTTAAAAAATCTAGAATAGTTTTTGAAATACGAAACATTTTTAAGAAAGGGAACTTTTTTGAAAATAAAAAACCTGAAACAAAATAAAAGACCGAAGAAAAAACAAACAAAAAGGCATTTGAAACGGAACAAAAAAACTGCTTCAAAAGAACGTGCAACATGTGCGTTGAAATGGGTTAGTGCTCCTCAGTCGCTTTCAGGCTTTGTATGCCCTCAACTAGGATTATTGTTGTCCTGGCATAGCAATTATTTTAAGGGAAACACAGTCACTTTATTGCTCGAATAAAAGGTGTATCGGAATTACATTAATGTCATGAGGGTTCAAAAACCACACATGACGACCTTTAGGTAAAGAAAGAGTATGGTTCGCTAAGCTATGAGCTTCCACATTCAATGACATCCTTCATGAACAAAAGAGCAAGAAACAAAGTATAAAGCTCGTTGGTTGATCTCATGGAGTTGTCGCGTTCGATCCTGAAGATCCCTTCATCAGGTCACTCACCACTCCTTTTAGTCCGTTGTTGCCAAGGCCAACCCTTCATGATATGCCATTGTCTCTAAAATTTCAGGATCATTCACTCCTTCAATCATTACTGCCAAAGAACCCAAGTAGACTCGTGATCAGTTGCGTGCAACTGCACTGAAAGAACCGCAAGAGGCATCTCTGGCTACAGCCCCATCACACGTTATTTTTGCTTGTGCCTTCCTCAGGAGGGATCCATCTTGGAGCACTGCTTATACTCACCAGACTAGGCTGTGCGAGCAGCTTCTTGATCAAATTCAACTCCTTCGTGAACCTTTTAATGAACATATGTATTCCCAGTAAACTTTTTTGCTCTCCCTCGTAAATGAGTTTGCATATTGCATGCTAGATAGCCCATAGTGAAATAACCAAGGTAGTAAGTTGAGCATGTGATAATGACTCGGACATCACCAAAAGACAATTCCTTGCAATTGGTTCGGCGGCCGCTAGCACATACTGAATCAGGTCATCGCGCGGTGCATTAAATTAAGGTAAATGCGTGTACCTGGCGCACCGGTCCAAACTTCGGTCGGTCGACTCGCTCACACCGCGCGTAGCGCTAACGCAGGAAGGGACACGTCATCCCCACAAGGGCCCCGCACACCGCCCTGCTCCCTTATCCTCTTCAGCGCGACTGCTGGCCGCACACCGCCCTGCTTCCTTGTCCCTTTTCTTCCTGTCCTGCCCACGCCGCTGCTCCTGCCTATCTATTTTTCTCCTACGCCATTTGCTGCTGCTGCTGCAGCACGGGGCGCCTCCCTCCCCACGAAGCCACATCGTCGTGGTGGAGCTGCTATTGCTGCTGCACGGGGCGCCCTCCTCCCCTCGAATCCGCATCATCGTAGAGCTGCTGCTGCTACTGCACGGGAAGCCATTGCCATGGAGCTGCTGCAACGGGGGAAGGTGCAAGCTGTGATGCGCGCCGTCGCCGCCGTTTTGCTGGAAGCAAAGCAGCGACTAGCAGGACTACCAGCCATGCGTGCTACAACGGCTGCGGCAAACCATGCTACAACGGGCCATGGAAAAGCTGGAACCGGGCGGCAGAAAAGCTGCGATCGGGGCCACAGAAGCTGCAACGGGTATGCCGTGATAAAGCTGGAACTGGCGTTCATATTTGCTGGAACCAGTGTCAAGATTTGCTGGAACCGGCAATCAAATTTGCTGGAATCGCTGTCGCGAGGGCGTCGTTTTACTGCAACCAGCCGTGGCGTTTTACTGGAATGAATTTTCTCCACTTCGAGGGCGACCATGGTGACCACAGTGATCATGATTCGCAGTTCGAGGACGGCAGCGCTACTCCGACCAGCACTTCCCTGCTACAAGCACCGTACGTGATGCTACAATCTGCATCTCGTTTTGCTACAACCACGCCGACTTTTTGCTACGACGCATCGCCGGCGTTGATTTTTTGCTACAACCACGCCAGCGTTTTGCTACAACCTGCAATTTGTTTTGCTACCACGCACCAACGCTGCCCTTTTTTTTGCTACAGCTGGTTGCATTTTTGCTACAAACGGCGCTGCCATTTTCTACTACGCAACACCGGCGACGAACAAATAGCTACGACCGGCGAGTTTGTTTTTCCTTGGGACGAGCGGTGATTTTTCTGCGACCGGCAGAGCTGTTTGCTAGGACGGTGGTGGCTGCTCATCTTTTTGCTGGGAGGGCCAAGCTGCACCGGAGATGGAGCAGAGGGTTGCGACGGCGAGTGTACAATACGTTGCAGTCGCCGACAGCAAAGGCTACGAACGACATGGTTGGATGCGTAGATCACAACGGATGGCGACACAGTGAGCGTGGTCGGCGACGGCGACGGCCGCGAAGGTGCCGATGAGGCATCGATGGCCATGGCAAGACGACATGTCGCCGCCGACAAGACAACTTGGTCAACGCTATGTCGATCTCTCTGCATCCGGTGTGAGATGAAGCGGTGGGGAAGGGAAAAGATAACATGGGGGTTTCTAATCTAACGGTCACAGATGGAGTAATCCAGCGGTCGTCGTACGACCGGCGCAACGCTTTGGCCGGTCGACCGGCGCAGATCATTGCCCTTAAATTAATGAATGTGATAATGCGTGGCATAGCAGTGCCCAACTATTACCACTGTGTTTCACTCTTCTCTTGTGTTGGGCCTGTGTGCGTTGGCTGGTCTTTTACCCAGTGTTTGCCATGGTTGAGCAGTGTGGTTGTTGGCCAAGACATTGATGCAGGAGCAATATATCGCTTGTTGCGAGATCTAACTCTGTCTCGCCTTTTACGCTCGCGGTTGTGTAGTCTTAGTTGGCCGGCCTAGTGATGCGGTTTTGGGAAAGCTCCGAGCATCGGTTCATGAAACGTTTCACCAGTTTTCCCGGTTCTGGAAAGGTTCCACACATTTTAGAGTGTAGATTCACTCATTTTACTCTGTACGTAATAATTTGTTAAAATATCTAGAAAGATAAATATTTAGACGACGCTGGCCACCAAACAAGCTCCGGTAAAAAAATTCCTAGGGAACACCCCCTCGCCTAGCCCCCTCGCCCAACGGCCTCCCGGCCGTCCTCCGGCCGTGGCCGATCTCACCTAACCGGCGCCGTGTGCCATTCCGGGCACGGCGGACACCACCTAATCAATCCTGATGGCGTTATCCGATCTGAACTTTGACAAAGGTCAAGATTTTGCTCAAGAGGTATGGAGAAAGTGGGGTGTACCCATCAACTACGAAGAAGGTAAAGATCTCCAGGAATTCATTCTGATGGCAGAATTTACCCGCTCCAAGATCCGTCTCACGGTGGACTCGGTTGCCACCATTCTCTTAGCATGCTTTGGAGGTCGAGCATCTTTGTTCAAGGTCCAACTTCTCCAAAATTGGTCCTTTCGTTTCTCCGTCTCCTCCAAAGAGGTGGGCTTCTCGATCATCAAAGGAGGTAATATTGCACTCCCTGAACTCAACATCAATTTCCTTCTTTGGGGTTCGGAAGGGCCAAACTCATCTTGGGAGCTTGATCAATATCTTCAAGAAAAGGAAGATGAATGGACTCATGTTTTTCGTGATCATCCTAGGAAATCTTACCTTCAAGCTCTTAGATCTCCTTCCACATATCCGATCCATGATCGTACTGGTGGTAATTCTAGGACAAATCATGTTCATCATGATCAGACTCAATCTGCGGACCGTAATTGCCGCGCAGTTAATGCGGCTGGCACTGGGGTCCGAGCGGGATCTCCGCCTATTCAAAATGGGGTTTCTGGGCTTCTCTGCGTCCGGTGCTTATTATCGGGTCATCTTCGGCCCAGCTGCAAGAATCGTATCAAGTGTCGTGCATGTAAGAAATGGGGGCACATCGCACGCGACTGCTACTCCGTTGGGCCTTCCGCCACGGCTTTTGGCATTCAGGCCCAAGCCAACTGCCCACCCACCCAGGCCCAAGCCAACAGCCCACCCACCCATAGACAGAATCCCACTGTTCCCGTGATTACGACTAATCAGCCGGTCATGCATCAACCTTTTCAGGGAAATTGCGGTGGCGCCTCGATTTTGCCTCCTTCAGTTGGTATCCGCCATTACTCCGGCTCCTCCCCTTCCATCACACAGAGACTTCTCGCAGCAGCATCCCAATCCAATGCACCCTCCCCATCCACCAACCTCTCCCTCTACAACACTTTGAGCTCGGGTGATTCGACAATGGTGACTTTCCCATTTGATCCTACGCCCTTCATCCCTCAAGGCCACCAATGTATTGATGTGGCGGGCCGACCGGCCAGGGTTCGCGTATTGGCGGATCCAGTCCCAGCTCTGCATGAGGAATGGGCTATCGCGACGATTGTTCCTATGCCCAACCTTCAAGTTCAGTTCAACACCATCCATGAGGTATTATCTGAATTCCTCACTGACGTCAAGCACATTGATTTCTCAGAGATCTCTCCTTGTCCTTTCGGTCAAGCCTATATTAGGCTCAACAGTGTTTTCGATAGAGATGATTTGGTACGAAACAGCCCACATCAGTACACGGATGTTCATCTGATTTTTGAGAAACACAACCAAGGCATGAATTGGAGGAGGATAGAGCTTACCAGAGAAGTGTGGATCTTACTTTGTGGATTCCCCTTGGATAGGAAGAGTATTCATGAGATTAGTAATGCTGTCAATAAGTTTGGCAAATTTGTGATGTGGGACAGGAATAAGAGTACCCGTGCAAATCAAATGGTGAAAGTTAAAGTAGAAGAGCTCTGAGACATCCCTGCCAGCATTGTGATTGGGGAGGGAGATGACACTGCTACTCTCTTTGTTCCAGTAGTGATCTTACAAGATACCATGTTGGGCATTGTTGCTCCTGATGAGAACCCAATCCCTATGTCGGTGTCAAAACCGGCGGATCTTGGGTAGGGGGTCCCGAACTGTGCGTCCAGGCGGATGGTAACAGGAGACAAGGGACACGATGTTTTTACCCAGGTTCGGGCCCTCTCGATGGAGGTAAAACCCTACTCCTGCTTGATTAATATTGATGATATGGGTAGTACAAGAGTAGATCTACCACGAGATTAAGGAGGCTAAACCCTAGAAGCTAGCCTATGGTATGATTGTTGTTCGTCCTAAGGACTAAAACCCTCCGGTTTACATAGACACCGGAGAGGGCTAGGGTTACACAGAGTCGGTTACAATGGTAGGAGATCTACATATCCGTATCGTCAAGCTTGCCTTCCACGCCAAGGAAAGTCCCTTCCGGACACGGGACGAAGTCTTCAATCTTGTATCTTCATAGTCCAGGAGTCCGACCGAAGGTATAGTCCGGCTATCCGGACACCCCCTAATCCAGGACTCCCTTAGTAGCCCCTGAACCAGGCTTTAATGACGACGAGTCCGGCGCGCAGATTGTCTTCAGCATTGCAAGGCGGGTTCTTCCTCCAAGTACTTCATAGAAGATTTTGAACACAAAGGTAGTGTCCGGCTCTGCAAAATAAGTTTCCACATATTGCCATAGAGAGAATAATATTTACACAAATCTAATCTGCTGACGTATTCCGTAGCGTGACATCACCCCACGGCCAAGTCTTTATTCGAATCGTTTTACTGTCCCACCTCAGTGCGTTTAGCGAGGTGGTTTCCTTGGCACGTCTTGTCAAAGCAGAGATCGTGTCCCCTTATTCCGGGATTCTCATCAATACGGCGTGGGTAACCCAACCGCGCCATTGATTACGACGCTGGGGAGATAAGCGAGTTTTACCAGGCTGGTGGGGACGCATAGTCGCGTCCGCCCATATAAGGGGATAAGGATCCACCTTTTCATCCACGCCTTCTTCCTCCTTTGCCTATCCATTTCCGCGCACTCGAGCTCCAGGGACCAAGTCCGCACACCCCACCTCAACCTTCTCCAGCCATGTCCGGAGCGGGAGGCAAGTGGTGGTCTCCTCCGTCACGGAGGGACACATCAAAAAACTGAGGAAGGCCGGATACTTGTCTAATGACATTGCGCACCGGCTTCCCGAAGAGGGGCAGCTCATCCCCACCCCCGGGCCCCATGAGAGGGTGGTGTTCCTCCCCCATTTCCTCCGCGGACTGGGTTTCCCTCTCCACCCATTTGTCCGGGGGCTCATGTTCTACTATGGCCTGGATTTCCACGATTTGGCCCCGAACTTTATCCTCAACATCTCGGCGTTTATCGTCGTGTGCGAGGCTTTCTTCTGCATCCGCCCCCATTTCAGCCTATGGCTCAGGACTTTCAATGTCAAGCCGAAGGTGGTGCGTGGCACCCAGGCGGAGTGCGGAGGCGCCATGGTGGGCAAGATGCCCAATGTCCTATGGCTCGAGGGCTCCTTCGTGGAGACCCTAAAGGGGTGGCAATCGGGGTGGTTTTACATCACCGAGCCGCGCGACCCTGAATGGGTCGCAGCCCCCGAGTTCTGATCCGGACCCCCTACGCGGCTCACCTCCTGAAAAGAGACGGGCCCGTCGTGGGGTAAAAAAGGAGAGCTGACCGGACTCCAAACATGCGTCCAAACCCTGGTGGACAAGAAGCTCAAACTTGTCAACGTAGTCCAGGTTATGCTCATCCGCCAGATCCTCCCGTGCCAACAACGGGCTTTCAACCTGTGGGAGTTCGACCCGGCGCAGCACCGAACTCTGAGCAGGCTCTTTGACACGACGTACGAAGATGCCTGGAAGGTGCTTTTCAAGGGCGCCGAGGCCCCCGCATCCGCTACCGAGGATCGCGGATTCAGCACGCAGCGTCACGCTAGCGCGGTAAGCTGTTTTTACCTTTTACAGGGTATTAGATTTTCATAGTTTGACTCTATGCGGGATCTAAGCTCCCTTACCTTTGACAGGATTGGCAGGAGATGTCCGGACAGATCAACTGTCCGGCTCCTTTGCCCGAAGGCCCAGCGGACGCTCGCTTGGCGAAGCTGCTGGTTCCGGCACCCTATGTGGTGCCGGAGAAGAAGGCCAAGAAGAAGGCCACGGGGACTCAAAAGAGTGCCTGGCGCCTGGAGGTGTTGGTTTCATCATCCAACGACTCCAAGACGCACTCCTCCCGTGAAGACGAGGAGGAGGAAGAAGAGACCTCTCCTCCTCTAGCGGGGGAAGGGAAGAAAAGGAAGGCCGCCCCAACTCGGGAGGCCGAAGGGTCCAAGAAGGGGAAAACCCTTCCTCCGGACTACTCCACCAATGCCGACGACGGAGAAGAGGAGTGGCCACTCAGGGCCAAGCCCCTGGCGAAATCATAAGTATTCGGACACCAGAGCAATTCATAGTGTTCCTTTCTTGCACAGCTCCTCCTTACGCCGAATATGACTATGCAGTCCGCCCAAGGCTGGGCTGGACGAGTCGTCGAGCGGCTCCCTAGATTCGTCGGATGTGAATTCGCTTTCGACGGCTACCTCCCCCCATCCTACGGACGACGCCGAGGTGGCGTCCCAATAGGTTCCAAGCCAGGAGGAGGTGGTCCTGGAGGCGCCGCAAGGCGTCCTCCCGGACTTCAGGCGTAAAGGGGATAGAACCCCCAAGGGCTCCAAGTCCGGCCTTGAGCCGGACACCGCGCCGGAACCTTCAACAGTTCTGGACTCCGGTAGGCAGCCTCTTTCCAAGAGGAGCAAGCCTACCGAGCCGGTGACCTCCGTCCAACCGGAGGCACCAGACAATTTGCTGGAGGTGCTTAACGGCACCTCCATCGACGAGGAGCACCGTACTATTATGAGTGCGGTGATCCAGAAAGTTCAGTCCGCCAAGAGCGGACTGATTGAAGCCTGTGCCAGCCTTCTAACAGGCTTTGAGGTAAGTAAAGAATATGTAAAAATATTACCGCATAGACAGTAGCCCCTGATGCTCTGTTCGGCGTTCGGAAAGAAAAGCCGAATAGAGGATCTAATAACATTCGCAGGAGTCTAACATAATCAAGTCAACATGCGTATGCAGGCTTCGCTGCTGGCCTCCGCCGCACTGACTGCGGAGGTGGATACGCTGAAGCAAAACCTCGCGCGGTCCGAGAACGAGCTCGGCCATGCCAAGAGGCAACTCGAGGAGAAGGAAGGTAAGTAATACCTTGCGCAAGTATATAGAGAAGATGTGGTTGCAAAAAATGACAGGATCAACATGCTATTATAGGGGCCACGACCGAGGTGGCAACCCTTAAGAAAGTGCTGTCCGAGGCCGAAAACAGAGCGGCCGCGGAGCGCACAGAGAGAGGGAAGCAGGAGGCACGGGTGGAGGAGGTGCAGAAAGAGCTCGAGGCTCTCGTGAAAAAAAAACGAGAGTTTGGAGCTTGACTCAAAGATGCAAGCATCCGAGCTTGCGGCAGCCCTCGAAAGCGCGAAGTCTGCCAAGGCCGAAGCCCAGAAAGCCCTCCAAGAAATTGAAGCGATGAAGAAGATAGCGGCGGGTAAGGCATTCATTATGCAAAGCAAGCACGTGAAAGTGAATACTTGTTACTTACCCGAGTCCGGAGCTCTCCAGGAGCATTCGCAGATTTTCCCCGCAGTGCGTCTGATGCCGCCGCCTACTATCGAGCCGAGGAGGGGAGCTTGACGGAGAAGGTGTTCTGGTCTCAGTATGCTGAGGCCGGACACCTGGTGCCTTTGAGCGACCAGCTGAAGCAAATGGTCGAGCTCCACAAGGTGGCCGAACAGGCCATAAAGGGCCTCATAGTTCGGCTTTGGCCTGGAGAGGCTCTGCCTGGGAGCTACTTCGGGTTGGTGAGGCGGCTGGTGGATGCCTGTCCATGGCTTGAAGTAATCAAGCACTCCGTCTGCATCGAAGGTGCCCGTAGGGCGCTTGCCCGTGCTAAAGTGCACTGGGGCAAGATGGATGCGGAGAAGCTGGTGAAGGACGGGCCGCCGCCGGGGAAGGAGCATCGCCTCCCAGAAGCGTATTATGAGGGTGTCCTGAAGGGTGCCCGCCTTATAGCGAATGAATGCTCCAAAGATGTAATTTTTGAGTAAACTCGCATTTGTGATCCTGTACGTTGAAAACTTGTTCATGTGCGCTAAGCAACGCTTTTGAATTTAAAATATTACCTTCTGTGCGGCCGTTTATCAAATTTGAGATATGGCGAGTCGTCGGCTTCTGCCCCCATGCCACGAGTGCTGGGGTGTTCGGGATAAACATGAGCGCTCTTTTTCCCATTCTTGGGTCCTTCGAGGGAGGCGCTCAACACAACGAACAAGGCAATCGGACTATAGTGCTTGAACACTCTCACTTAGCCATAGAATTCTATAATTTTAAATTTCGGCGAAGCCCCTAGTGTTCGGAAGACTGAGTTCGGGGCGCTATCCATGCCTAGGCCGGACAAAGCCGACTCCTCGCTCTAAGCGGCATAAGTCTTTAGGGACTCGAAAACCTCTCAAACAGCGACCAGCTCTCGCCTCATCATGACGGTCAGTTTTAGCTTTCTCTACTGAGGTGCTTAGCCCAGCTCAACTGGGGCACAATCGCAGTAGTTCTCCTAGTGCTACCTTAGCCGATATAACGGAATGTAAGGTACCAAAACATAGGAGCCGGGCAAATCCAACTATTGACCCAAGACATGATTCGGAGCCGATGCATATAATGCTATAAGTTTGGGGTGCCGCACTTGTGGAAGTGTTCGGACTTCTTACACCGTATTGTGGGGTACTTAAGCCCCTGGCGTATTGGCCGTACCAAAGTGTACGGGTGCAATATGCCATTAATGAACATATATTCGTAAAAAAGAGTAATGCAATAATAGACGGAAGTTATGCATTGTTTATTTAAAAAAGCTGCGATCAAAGCAGAACGATACAAATAGTGCAATAAGCAAAAGATGGGACTATTTAACATGTCCTTTCCAGGGGCGAGCTGCGGAATGGTATGTGAAACAGGTATACTGCTTGTTATAGAGACCACCTTAGAGTTCCATAGTGCGGCGTAGCTTTCTGCTTCCCTGGTTGTATCGTTTGTGCGGCAATTGTACTGCCGGACAAGCCTTCCGAAGAATGCAGTCCTGAAAATAAGAGAAAATTAAGAAATCAGCAGCCCCTAGTGCGGTTTAAGCCGCGTTTCGGGCATGCCGTGATGGTGCCCCTCCCCCTGTGCCCATGGTATTTCCAGAGCGTAGTTATGTACGCGCAACACTGGTTTCGCAAGTTTGCTAGGGCCGGGGTTGGGGCCGCATTGCTACGCTTGCTCGGAACGTGCCAGGCGGCCTTGTTGTAGGTTACTCCGGGCGCGCTTGATGGTGTCCAGACGTTTAATGGCCGGACTGGAGAATTGCCTTGAGAGGCTGCTTTGTACTTCCGCTGCGATAGCCGCCGTATGCTCCTCCGTTCGGAGAGAGCATTCGGTGTTTCCATTGACCGTGATGACTCCTCGAGGGCCTGGCATCTTGAGCTTGAGGTATGCTTAGTGCGGCACCGCATTGAACTTGGCAAATGCGGTTCGCCCGAGCAGTGCGTGATAGCCACTGCGGAACGGGACTATGTCGAAGATTAACTCCTCGTTTTGGAAATTATCCGGAGATCTGAAGACCACTTCAAGTGTGACTGAGCCTGTACAGTTGGCCTCTACACCTGGTATGACGCCTTTAAAGGTTGTTTTAGTGGGTTTAATCCTCGAGGGATCGATGCCCATTTTCCGCACTGTATCCTGGTAAAGCAGGTTCAGGCTGCTGCCGCCGTCCATAAGGACTCTAGTGAGGTGAAATCCGTCAATAATTGGGTCTAGAACAAATGCAGCGAATCCGCCATGACGGATGCTGGTGGGGTGGTCCCTTCGATCAAAAGTGATCGGGTAGGAAGACCATGGGTTGAACTTTGGGGCGACTGGCTCCATCGCTTATACGTCCCTTAGCGCACGCTTTCGCTCCCTCTTGGGGACGTGGGTTGCGTATATCATGTTCACTGTCCGCACTTGTGGGGGAAAACCTTTCTGTCCACTGTTGTTCAACGGCCGGGGCTCCTCCTCGTCATCGCTATGCAGCCCCTTGTCTCTGCTTTCGGCATTTAACTTGCCTGCCTGTTTGAACACCCAACAATCCCTGTTGGTGCGATTGGCTGGTTTTTCGGGGGTGCCATGTATCTGGCATGAGCGGTCGAGTATTCGGTCCAAACTGGACGGGCCCGGAGTACTTCTTTTGAATGGCTTTTTTCGCTGACCGGGTTTAGAGCCTCTGAATCCGGCATTAACTGCCGTAGTATTGTCGCCGTTAATGCGGCGCTTTTGCTTGTTGCGATGCGACCTGCCACTGCTGTCCTTGGTATCCGAATTACCAGGGCTCTTGGTCATGTTATTGCTGCGAGCTAGCCAGCTGTCTTCTCCCGCACAAAAGCGGGTCATAAGTGTCGTGAGGGCTGCCATAGATTTCGGCTTTTCCTGTCCTAGGTGCCGTGCAAGGCACTCGTCGCGGATGTTATGCTTGAAGGCTGCTAGGGCCTCTGCGTCCGGACAGTCGATGATTTGATTTTTCTTGGTTAGGAATCATGTCCAGAATTGTCTGGCCGATTCCTCTGGCTGCTGAATTATGTGGCTAAGGTCATCGGCGTCTGGTGGTCGCACATAAGTGCCCTGGAAATTGTCGAGGAATGCGGTTTCTAGGTCCTCCCAACAACCAATTGATTCTGCTGGCAAGCTGTTAAGCCAATGCCGAGCTGGTCCTTTAAGCTTGAGTGGGAGGTATTTGATGGCGTGTAGGTCATCACCGCGGGCCATGTGGATATGAAGGAGATAGTCCTCGATCCATACCGCAGGATCTGTTGTGCCATCGTATGATTCGGTGTTCACGGGTTTGAAACCCTCGGGGATTTGATGATCCATTACTTCATATGTGAAGCATAGTGGGTGTGCGGCGCCTCTGTATTGGGCTATATCACGACGCAGCTCAAACGAGCTTTGTCTACTGTGTTCGGCCCGGCCAGATTTACTGTATCCGGAGTGACGATTACCGTCTCGTGCCGTGGGGTGCCCATGCGATCCGTAGATCGATCTTGTTTGCCTTGCCTTGTCCTCCAATATATCTCACAGGTCTGGCGCATTTTCCCGTGCCTTGGTATTTTTTGAGCGGCGCCGGGGTGCGGCTTGAGTGGAGGGCCAAGAGGCCTCTCTGTCGCAGCCACGGGGTGGCCGGTCGGCCGTATCATGCACTGGTGATGTAGGTTTAGGTGCTTCCTCCTCTAATCGGGGTAGCAACCTGCGCTTTGGGTAGCTCTTGGAGGGGCGTTCGAGTTCATACTCTTCGGCCGCAAGGACTTCAGTCCATCTGTCGGCTAGCAAATCTTGATCAGCTCTAAGCTGTTGCTGTTTTTTCTTGAGGCTGCTCGCCATGGCCATAAGCCTGCGTTTGAAACACTCTTATTCGATGGGATCCTCCAGCACGACAAATTCGTCGTCGTCGAGGCTTGCCTCGTCTTCGGAGGGAGGCATATAATTATCGTCCTCGACCTCTCTGTCTGCCGCTCTCTCATGAGGGCTGGCTTCTCCATCCTCCTGTGTTGAATCTTGTTGGAGGTGGTTGTCTTCGGCACTGTCCGGGGTGTTATTATCTCCCGTGCCGGAATCACCGTTTTTGCTTTGGCGGGATTTAGAGTGGCGCCGCTGACGCCGGCACTTAGGCTGCTTCTTGGAGGGGTCATCCTCCGCTGTTCCATCGCCATTGCCTTCTTTTGGGGTGTCCACCATGTATATATCATACGACGAGGTGGCTTTCCAGTGCCCTATAGGCGCTGGTTCTTGATCGTCTCCTACATCGGCGTCCATACCGTCGATGTCTTCGGAGTCGAAGTCGAGCATGTCGGTTAAATCATCGACAGTGGCTACGAAGTGGATGGTGGGTGGGCTTTGAATTTCTTCATCATCTGCATCCCAACCTTGCTGACCATAGTCTGGCCAGGGCTCTCCTGATAAAGAGAGAGACTTTAGTGAATTCAGAATATCGCCGAAGGGCGAGTGCTAAAAGATGTCCGCGGCGGTGAACTCCATGATCGGCGCCCAATCGGGTTCGATCGGTAGGGGCGCGGAGGGCTCGGAGTCTGGAGAGGAGTCCGGCTCCTTGGAGTCATGGGCTTCACAGAGAATAGGGCCGGTGTTCGGCTCAATCGCCGTAGAGATTGCAGCCCCCGAGGCGGTGTCCAACCACCCATCCTCGATTGGCGTAGTTGGCTCCGAATTAAGGGTCGGAGCTGATGCGGGTGCGGCCTCCAGGGCACTGTTCGGCAGAGTTAGACCATGCCCATCGTGACAGTGCGGCGCGCTCGGCTGCGGCTCGAATCCGTCGAAGATCAAGTCTCCGCAGAGGTCGGCCGTGTAGCTCAAACTTTCGAATCTGACCTGATGGCCAGGGGCGTAGCTTTTGATCTGCTCCAGATGGCCAAGCGAATAGGCCCACAGTGCAAAGCCGCCAAATACGAAGATTTGTCCGGGGAGAAAAGTCTCACCCTGGATCGCATCGTCGTTGATGATCGGAGAAGCCATCGGGTCTAAAAATGACGACACAGAGGAACTCTCAATAAAAGCACCAATGTCGGTGTCAAAACCGGCGGATCTCGGGTAGGGGGTCCCGAACTGTGCGTCTAGGCGGATGGTGACAGGAGACAAGGGACACGATGTTTTTACCCAGGTTCGAGCCCTCTCGATGGAGGTAAAACCCTACTCCTGCTTGATTAATATTGATGATATGGGTAGTACAAGAGTAGATCTACCACGAGATCAAGGAGGCTAAACCCTAGAAGCTAGCCTATGGTATGATTGTTGTTCGTCCTACGGACTAAAACCCTCCGGTTTATATAGACACCGGAGAGGGCTAGGGTTACACAGAGTCGGTTACAATGGTAGGAGATCTACATATCCGTATCGCCAAGCTTGCCTTCCACGCCAAGGAAAGTCCCTTCCGGACACGGGACGAAGTCTTCAATCTTGTATCTTCATAGTCTAGGAGTCCGACCAAAGGTATAGTCCGGCTATCCGGACACCCCCTAATCCAGGACTCCCTCACCCTCCTTTTGGTAACCCGCACCCAGTACCCATGCAAGCTAATTTTCATCAGAACCAGCATAATCATTTTTTGGGGCCTTTTCAGCATCATGAACAAGAAGATAATAATCAGCAGCCTCAGCATGATCTCAATCTGTAGCTTGCTCCCAACAATGATGCTGTGGTGGAGGAAGAGGAAGAAGTGGATCATGATTTACCTGGATGGGGACATTGGGCCCTGCCTGCAGAGAATGAGCTTGTGGACCAGGAGTTACATGCTGGAGAATTTTTGAATCTCAATGAGATCATTGAGCCTTTGGGAGAGGTTCAGGATCTACAGGGTGGGAATGGTAATAGTAATATCACCTTATCACAGGAACCCCCAAATGATAGTGCTGAGACTGCTGCTTCTGCTAATGGGCCTTTGGCACCAGCCTTCCCTGATTTGAATGTTCTGGTTGGGCCTCAAGAGCACAGTGATCCACTTCCTCTAAGGGCCCAAGAGCATCATGTTAATGGGCCCCTTTATGAAGATCCCAGCCTGGCTGCAATTCTACAACACCATTCTGAACCCATCTTTTCTGCTGTAGACCCAATGCAATTGGAGGTTTCCAATGCGGTTTTGGTTAGCAAGGTGATTCTCATTTCTCCTGCAACATCTAGCCAGATATCACCCATTGGTAGGTCTGACAACATAGAAGACAGAGTTGTTCCCCATGGAAAGGAAACTGATATGAGCATTGTTGAGGACAGAGGGATTACTTTAGAAGTAAGCAGAATTGTTCCTGCTGTTGAGCATATTAATGAGGACATTTAGATTGCTATAGATCAAAGCAATGACCCCATTCACCCTGAGACTCAAGTCTCCAAAGATCTTCCAATCCCAGAAGCACAAAATCCAGGTGAATCTCTTTCTGACATCTCTGCACCCCCTGGTTTTTCTCAACCCATTTACCTTCCTAATTTGCATCCTGCTGAGAGCTCCTCTACCCACAACTCCTCAGATCTTCCTCTGGATGAACTGCTTGGTAAGGAAGGAGCCATCACATGGGAATCTCACTTTGCTCCTAAAGAACATAGCAAGCTCATCATTCAGGTACCTATGGAGTGGGTTAACTTTCTATCTGTCACTTTTCTTACTCACGATAAATTTGTGTGGGCACAGAAATTTATTAAGTCCCAAGTTTGGGAGATCATTACAAAGGATAAGGAGACTAAGAACTGCCTGCCTTTTGCCATCCCAGATTCATGTCCAAATTCTAACAACATGTCCTATTTAATGAATCATCCTCAGGATCAGGAATACACTCCTTCCTCTAAGGGGGGTTTTCAGGAACTATCTGCTTCCTCAACTTCTGCTCTGCATCAGAACAGGAAAAGGAAAGAAAAGGGGCCACTGGTGGAAACTGAGGTAAGAAGGAGCTGCAGACTGCAGCAATTACAAAAAGGATTTAAGAAATCTGTTTGTATGGAAAAAGATTGTTTAGCTTGTCATTCCCTGCCTCCTTCCTTACCTACCAAAGTGATTAAGAACTTGAATACCTCTTTTTGCAAGGTGAATGCTCAGAACACCTCAGAGGAGAAACTCTCCAACATCCCCAAGAAGGCAAAAACTATCAGCAAGTCTAAGGAAGGAAATATGGCTCCTAAGGGTGGCAGCAAGCCAACGGAGGGAAGTAGAGTGTCAAAAGGCACTAGCAAGACCATGTCTTAATCCCGTTGGTCCAATGGGACATGTTATAGACCAGTTATTTGTCTTTATTTTGGTCTTTTGGGGCACTAGTATTAGGTCTGCAAGAAGTCCTTCTGAGATGCATGGTTATCTGACTGAAACAGATTTGCTTGAATGTTTTATGCTTAAGTTTAATTCCTCCTTGCCCCCTGTTTATCTGCAATGGTTGTTCTGTTCCAAGTTGCAACATGCCATATGGTTGCCAGTACGACCAGTGTGTTACCTTCTTCCCAAGGGTTCAGTTACCAGATTTAATTTCATCCCAGTTCTAGTTCAGCTATTTTTTCTTCATGGCTAGAAATTGGAATGTTTTAAATTGGAATATTAGGGGCATCAATGATCCAAAAAATGGGATGCAATTTCCAATAAGATTGAGGAGTCAGGTTGCTCAGTGCTATGTATTCAGGAAACAAAAAGAAAGTTGTTTGATCAATCATATATCAGAAATTTTTGTCCTAAAAGTCTATCAAAGTTTGAATTTCTTCCATTCACTGGTGCTTCTGGAGGAATCCTCACTGTTTGGAATGACAACCTCTTCTCTGGTCACATCTTCCACCAAAATGCTTTCTCTTTATCAATCCATTTCACCTGTAAACTTGATGGTTCTGTTTGGATCTTGACCAATGTCTATGGGCCTTGTAATCCCGATGAGAGGACTTCCTTTCTTGACTGGCTTCCGAATTTCCAAATTGATGATGAGATGAATTGGATGATCCTTGGGGACTTTAATTATATCAGGTACCCTCAAAATAGAAATAGGGAAGGAGGAAATATTAATGACATGCTGTTGTTCAATGAGGCAATAAGCAGGCAAGCACTGGTTGAGATCCCTCTCAAGGATAGAAACTTCACTTGGAGTAATATGCAGGATGCACCATTGCTAGAGAAACTAGATTGGTGCTTTACATCTGAATCTTGGTCTCTCTCTTTCCCATCGACTCTGGCCATTCCCCTTGCTAAAACAACTTCTGATCATACTCCTGTTCTTATCAAGATTGATACTTCAATCCCTAAATCACACATATTCAGGTTTGAAAACTACTGGACTAAACATCCACAATTTAAGGAGGTTGTGAAGCAAATTTGGGAGCAAGATGTTCAGGAAGTGGATAGTGCCAAATGTATTGCTGCTAAATTCAAGAGGCTAAGGAAGGGCCTGAAAATTTGGGCTAGGACCATTTCAAATTTGAAAGCCACCATTGAAAACACCAACTTCATGATTCTATGTTATGATGTGATTGAGGAGTACAGAGACCTATCTACTGAGGAAGCAAATGGTAGACTTATCCTAATTGAGCATCTGAGAGATATTAATGAGCAACAAAGGATTTATTGGAAACAGAGAGCTACTATTAGAAAGATTAAAATGGGGGAAGCAAACACCAAGTATTTCCAAGCTAAAGCCACCATCAAGCACAGGAATAACTACATTGTTGTTTTAAGGGATGAGGATGGTTTTGAACATCATGAGCACCAAGCCAAAGCATCTATTCTTTACAGAGCTTTTAAAAACAGGATGGGTTCTGCATCCAAACCAGAAAACCCTCTATTGCTGCACAATCTGCTGCACCAACCACTGGATCTCTCTGATTTGGAACTCCCATTTTCCAAGGAGGAAATTGATGATGTGATTAAGCACATGCCAGCTGATAAGTCCCCAGGACCAGATGGTTTTAATACCAAATTTCGAAAGGTTTGCCGGGATATCATTGCACCAGACTTCTACAGATTAATTGAAGATTTTCACAAGGGGACTGTCAACCTTCAAAGCATCAATTACTCTTTCATCACACTCATTCCCAAGAAAGATGCTGCTCTCCTGCCAAATGATTATAGACCTATCTCTCTCTTGAATTGCACCTTGAAGATCATCACCAAGCTGTTGGCTAATAGATTGCAGAAAGTAATCCTCTCCTCAGTGCATCAAAATCAGTATGGTGTTCTTTTCAATAGATGCATTCAGGACTGTCTAGCCTGGTCTTATGAATATATTCATCAAGGCAAGCAGTCCAACAAAGAACTGATTCTTCTAAAGTTGGACTTTGAGAAGGCATTTGATATGCTCAATCATGATGCTATCTTAGAAATTCTTGAAGCTAAAGGTTTTGGAAGCAGATGAATTCAGTGGATTAAGATGATATACAGTACTGGCTTTTCTTCTGTGCTACTTAATGGGGTTCCAGGCAAACAATTTTTATGCAAATGTGGTGTTAGACAAGGAGACCCACTGTCTCCCCTCATCTTTGTCATTGCTGCAGATATTCTTCAAACAATGTTGAATGAGGCCAAAAGAAATGACCTCATCACAGCACCACTGATTCATCAGTACAGCCAGGATTATCCCATTATTCAATATGTTGATGATACCATTTTGATAGCAAATGCAAAAGCTTCACAGCTTCACAACATCAAGAACCTTTTGCTTCACTTTGCTGCATACACTGGCCTCAAAGTTAATTATTCCAAGTCAACCATGATTTCAATCAATACTCCTGAGGACAAGATGCAATTTCTCTCTGACCTTTTGGGATGTCAGATTGGTACCCTACCACTTCAGTATTTAGGCCTTCCTCTCAGCCTCAGCAAACCAAGGGTGGAAGACTATCTACCTTTACTGAAGAGAGTTGAATCTAGGCTTCTGAGCTGCTCAACTTTGCTTTCTACTGGTGATAAGCTCACACTCATTAAATCAGTCTTCTCCAGTCTGCCCATCTATTTCATGTGCTCCCTTCAGATTCCAATTACAGTGGTTAATCAACTTCATAGCTATTTCAGAAACTGCTTTCGGAGGAAATATGGTTCCCAAGACAGAGGGGCAGTTTTGGTTGCATGGAGCACTGTTTGCCAACCCAAGTCTAATGGGGGTCTGGGTATCGTAAATATTGAGGTGCATAACCAGGCGCTGCTCATGAAACAAGTGCACAAATTTCTTAACAGAGAGAATATTCCGTGGGTGAATATCATTTGGGAAACTTACTACCATAACTCATTGCCTGGAGATCGATTGGTGGGATCCTTTTGGTGGAAAACTCTGCTCAAACTGATGCCTCGCTACAAAGCTTCTGTTGTTTCCTCAGGTCATTCTGGTAACTCAACTCTATTCTGGTCAGACTGCTGGTGGGGCCAACCACTCCTCAACAAATTCCCTGAACTCAGCTCCTTCAGAAACAACGGCAATGTTTCCTTACAGCAAATTCTGATCACTGAAGATTTGGCTTCCCATTTTCATACACCTTTATCCCATCAGGCTTTTAGTCAGTTCACTGCTCTGCAAGAATGTCTTCAAGGAAGAAATGACATGCAAGGAAATGATAGATGGATTATTAATGGCTGTCTCAAAGGATATTCTTCTATCCAAATGTATGCACACATGATGGGACCCTCTAAAGTTCACTCTTTGTTTCAGGATATTTGGAAAACAGCATGTCGTTTGAGGCACCAGATTTTCTTTTGGCTACTTCTTCATGATAGAGTTAATTCCAGAAATCTTCTTCATAGAAAATCAATGGCCTTGGATAGCTACAACTGTGTGCTCTGTGCAGACCATACTGAGGAAACAAACTTGCATTTATTCTGGGATTGTCCTTTTGCTTTGCTTTGTTGGGACAGGATCATCCCGAATAGGAACAGAGGCATTTCAGTTATTGATGATATACAGTTGGCTCTGCAGCATCTGCCTGACAGCATTTCCTTAGAAATTATCATCATGGGCTGTTGGGGTATTTGGTCTGTCAGAAATGATAAAATTTTCAAACATGCTGCTTCACATGTGCAAAGTTGGATTTATTATCTCCAAGAAGGGCTCACAACAGTGCAAAATAAGAGCTAAACAAGCAAAGGCGCAAAGGATTAGGGACTAGATAGTTTCACATTGTTAATTTCCATGTTTCATAAAACCGGTATTGGTTGATGTAAGACTTTTGCTCTTGTATTTTGTATATAAATTATTAATGAAAATACCGTAGAACAATTGTTCTACGGTCAGTGCTTCAAAAAAGATAAATATTTAGAAATGAAGGGAGCATGTATTTAGAATCATTCTTAAATAAACACATTTGATAATCTAAGTAAATTAATTTCAGAAATATATGTATTTAGAATACTTAGAAATGTATATATTTTTTAAAATAATGAACCAGCGATTGAAAAACAGAAAGAAATGAACGAACGAAGAAAAAACTGAGTGAAACGCTACTCGGCCAGGCCACTAGCGCGTCCGACGCGAGAGCTTTCTCGCTCTAGCTTAAGACCTCCTATTCCGCGCAGTGAGCGCTGCGATGACGAAGAACGGGAAGCCTCCGCTCCGCCGTGCCCCTTTTAGGCCGGCCCACGTGTGGGGCTGGTCGCTTGGAGATTTTTCCATGTCGTTTATTTCTTTTCTAGAAAAAATTCGGGACTACAAATATAATGCGAATTTTGAGAAAACATTTCAAGAAACCATAATTGTTTTCGTGAATTTAAAAAACTGTTCATGATTTTTAATATTGTTGGGACATTAAAAAATTCCACTTATTAAAAAATGTTCAAAATTTTGCAAAACATAATCGAAAATGAAATAATGACCAAGATTTTGAAAAGGCTAGCTTTTAAAAAAAATCATGAATCTGAAAAAAAATCATGAATCAAAAAAATCATGTATTTTTGGAAAATGTTCACAAATGTTTGTGAATTTTAGAAAAATCAAAAAAGTTCATTCCTTCATAAAAAGTTTGCTGACTCAAAAAATTGTTCCCAAATTTCGAAAATTGTTAGTCGATTCAAAAAGTTTGCCTGTTTGAAAACAATGAAGAATTTATAAATTATGTTTGCAAATTTTTCAAAAAAATTGTGAACTCAAAAAATATTCATGATTTTTATAAATGCATGTGAATCTGTGTGCATGGTTTCAAAAAATGTTTGCGAATTCGGATAATGTTCATTATTTCGAAAATTATTTGTGAATTCGAAAAATGTCATAATGACAACAATTATGATTAGTTGAAAAATGTTGATAAATTTTAAATATGTTCACAAAATGAAAAGTCAAAATAAAAGTAAAAGTAAGAAAAAAATAAAAAAGAATATGTATGTGTAAAATAACAAGGAAAAACATAAAAGAAAAAGGAAAAAAATGAAAGGAAAAACGAAAAACCCTGTTCACTATAACGTTCTCAAGAGTGGTTGGGAAGAAATACATAATGGGCCGGCCCAAACAGAGGACCAGGCGCGCGAGGCTAGGTCGATATTCGGGGACCTACTTGCCAAATAGGAGGGGCCCTCGCTTAGTGCGAGATATAGCCGCGCGCATGGCCGCTGCTCCGTGTGAGACGCAGCAGGGTCGCTGTCTGTGCGTCGCGACTGGTTGACTCTTTGGTTTGGTTGTTCTCCCCGCCCGTCAGCCCTACGCCCTGCTACAACGCAGAAATGGTGCTGGAATTTGAGAGCCAATTTCGCCGAGGCATCGAGTCATCACGGCCTAAACAATGATCTGCTCTGTTGTCATCGGAGGGTTCACTTTCGCAGCTTAAATGCACAAAACATCTGGATAATGGTGTGCTATCGCTTCCCAAACCCGTTGCAGCCTTGATCGTTAGTAGTGAAATGACTATTTTTGGGCATGTAGTTTAGAGACTGTGGATCTAATCATGCGTCAAAAGCTGTAGAATCACGCGCGTATGTTTCAGAACCTATTACTGGCGGGCCATTCCTAATTTCCAGTACTGTAAATTAAAGCGTGTGGGTGCATCCGAGCTGCATAGTCAGATGATGAACCTATTGCCGCTTCAATTGTGCATAGCCAGCCAGCCATTTCGTGGCGGAGATTAGCCCAGCCAGCCATTCCCTGAGCACCACCCATCGCGCTCAGCGTAACCGGTTAGCATCGAATGCTTGCACCCGCAGAACTCCACCCCTTTTATAACCTATCTTGTACACCTCCCGTCCAAAAAAAAAACTATCATGCACACCCGCAAAAAAGATAAGAAAAAACTTCTTGACGCTCTATGAATGGCTTAACGCTAACATACCAATCCGTGTGCGCACGATTGTGTATTCCCACGACTATCAGTCTTGCGAATAAAATGTTTTACTGGATTTTAGCGCGCCTAATTAATCTGTACCAATGTTTTTTTTTGTTTGACAGATCGAGTATTCACTGGCTATTCATTGATTTAGCAGAGTGGGATGACAAAAGTGTTGATCAAGTGATTGGATGAACCGGAAATACGTTTGCAAAGAGAGTTTTGTCTCAGTGGTTGGTCATGCGGTTGTGCAGCCTAACGACCCGAGTTCAATTTCTAGAATTGACCGGTCATGCAGAGGGGGTTTTCTCCCATTTATTGAGAATCAAGCTTGGTGTGTGTGGTGGAACCACTCATGAAGAAATATCTTGATACTCATTTAAAAAAAATTGAGAATCATGTTTATCTTGGTACTCATAATAAAATGGTCGCATGAATCCCTAGTTGGTCTAGAGGCTGGGAGGTGAAAATCAAATCTCTCCCATTTTAAAAGGTGTATTGTTAGATGTGATTTCAAATATCCATGGCCCTCGCGTCGCCCCCGTCGGGCGTCTCGGGCAGAGACCCAAAAAACCTAGCCACCGGGCAACCTCTATTCCCTTCCTCTCCTTCGTCGCCACTGGAGGAAGCCGCCAGGCAAAGCCCCGGACAGCCGACGGTGGTGGCGGAGGTCCTCTTCCTCCCGCGCCGGATCGGGTGAGGCGGGCAACCCAACGACGCGGGGCGCTTCTCCGGGGTCTGGGTCACGGCGCAAGGCGATGACGTGGTGGTGGGCGGAGGCGGCGACATTGCATGGCGACGTGGAAGAGTGGTGGTGCTGGCCGACGACATGTCCGCGCGGCCACAACTACAGTGGCCGACGGCTCAGCAGCAGCGGGATGTGGCCAGTGGCAGTGGCGACGTTCGACCCGAATCCTGGGGCGACGGCCCTGGAAGCTGGCGGCAGGTGAAGCTCGGACCTCTTGCGGTGGCATGGCGTGGTGCTGTCCTTATCCAAGGCGGATCCGCGCCGGCGATCTAGTGGCTTTTGCTCCGGATAGGTTTGGATCAGAGACGGAGACGAGCACGCGGGATCCATCTCAGTGGCTCTCGTGATTTGGCGAGGTGGGGTGGCAGCCCTCCCTCCAGGCTCCAGTGGTAGCACACACAGGCAGTGGCCGGTGTGCCAGGGCTCCCACAGCGGTAGTGCTGCTGTGGATGGTCGCCGGATCTGAGCGGCTAGATCTAGGGCTTTGAAGGCGGTCTGAACGGTGCACAGGTTGTCAGTTGGATTTTCTTGGGACAGATTTGGGTGAAAACCTGATGTTCAGACGGTGGCCGGAGCCGGTGATGGTGACGCCCTTGGCGTCATTTCCTTCATGAAGGCATCATCGAGGTGCAGCTCCCAACTCCTCCCGCTACCTCTGGGAGAAACCCTTGATCAGTTGATCGGATGATGACGACACTCTTGTGTCGTTCCCTCCTTGGGGGCGTCATTCTTGGAGGTGTGCATTGGCCCGAGGGACCAGTAGACGGTTTTAGCGGTGGAGCGGCGATTCATGTCACGCATCGACAATGTGGAGACTCGGCAGCGTGGCGCAGCAGGGTCTCGACGCGGATGTATGATGATGGACACACATAGGGAGGTGGCATTGTCTGGCACTGTGGTGGCATTGACGGGAGGTTGGCAAGGTCAATGCGTCAGTACCTGCTGTCGTGGACTTGACACGACAGGTGTCCTAGCGGAAGGACTTAGTCGTGGAGCCATCGCAACTAGGTTAGCTTAAAGGGGTTAAATGGGACAAAGGACACAAAGAGTTGATACTGGTTCGGCCCCTTGCAGTGAAGATAAAGGCCTACTCCAGTTTGGGATTGTATTGCTTGGGTCACGATTACCAGGGAGCGAATACGCTTGACCTAGTTCTCGATCTCTTGTTTCTTGCCCCTAACTCGCCACCGGGTCATCCCTTTATATACACAGGTTGATGCCCGACGGCTTACAGAGTCCCGACCGGCTCATACACAACGTGTCCGGCTCGGTGACTAACTAAACTTGCCTTACAATACAAGTCATTCATATGGCGGTTCATCCTCTTAGGCCTTAAGTCGCCTCTGGGTCTTGGGTCGTCAATGGGCTTGCTATGACCCGCCATCTTCATTGGTAAGTCGCCAGTGGTATAACCCGACCCCTCCTGGGCAGTTCATACCCAGTAGTTATATCCCCAACATTAGGCCCCAGGTTGATTTGAACTTGTTCATATCAATCTTCAATACCTGACTTATTAAAATCTTGCATCGCTTGTTTGATAAGCCTTGTTGTAACCCGCCATGATGTCAGCTCACAAAATCTTCTTAAACTGCCATGGCGTCATTTCGCATTAACTTCGCACGAGGCCCAGAACATTTTAACTGATCCTTATCTTAATAAACCTCCCGAAAACCGAGGCATCCATATAGCCACATGATGATTTTGGCCTCCTTGATTCCCGCGCATGCCTTGTATCCACCCCCTTATAAATAGGGGCAGGGGTCTTTATCATTCCCCCCTTGATTCCTCCTTCGTCTTCCTCCTTCGCACAGCCGCACCAGTGCTCGAGTTCCGCCGCCGCGACCTCCAACCGCTGCATCAACTCAGGCCGCTGCTTCGACATGATCGGACCAGAAAACTCCGGCGCACCACCGCTGCTCCTCATCACCTGTGAGTGCACCTCCCCCTTTTATCTCAGATCTGTATTAGGGTTCAGCCCGTTCATCTGTGTTCTTGCCGTTCTTCGTTGTTTCCTTCAACTCTGATAGCTTTTAATCTGGATAGGCCATAAATCTTGTGCGGAAGTAGTTTTAACATCATTTTCATTATTAGAATAGCATCTCTCCATGGAAGATCACATCCGAGCATCAAAGCTTTCCACTGCCGCCACCTTAGGTTTAATTTCACTGTCTTTTCTGAATTGCCATAGATCCGAAATTATAGCTTTAGCTTGTGAAATCTGTTTGTCCACCACTAAGCAAAAATTTCACTTGATTGATCTGGAGCACCAAAACCGCCATGGCGGCTTATGACATAAACCATGACCCATCATATAATATTAGGCCCCGTTTAAGGCGCCATCATCCACCTAAGTCAATAATCCGGCAATATCCTTCTGGTTTAATCAGGGTGGCTTATTCATCCTCATAATTCAATCCTCCGGTTTAATAATCTGCATACTTTGAACTGTATCTCCATAGCCGTTAACCTCGTACAATGGTTAAACAATAACTTGTAACTCGCCAAACATTTCCCAGTTTAATACCATCTTGAATCGCCTTATGTAGGTCGTGCACTCTGTCACGCCCTCGATGCGGCTATAGCTCCCACGTGTCGAGGCACGAATTAGAGACATAACCGCATTGAAAGCAATGTCGCAAGTCAGGAAATCATTACAACATCCCATGTATAATATAATAAAAGGGGAAGATACATAGTTGGCTTACACTCGCCACGTCACATCAAAGTACATAAATAACATCCATCATACAAACACTCATGGCCCGACTACGACGCCAAAATAGAAGAAAACCCAACATGCGACAAGGCCCTGAATCGAACCCCCTACTAGGCACCACTACTGATCATCAGGAAAAGACACGTAGTAACGCTGAGAGTCCTCGTCGAACTCCCACTTGAGCTCGTACTCGTCACCTGGAGCGGAATCACCTGGACCTGCATCTGGAGTTATAGGAATCTGTGAGCCACAGGGACTCAGCAATCTCGCACCCTCGCGATCAAGACTATTTAAGCGTATAGGAAGGATAGGCAAATATATGTGGAGCTGCAACAAGCGACTAGCATATGTGGTGGCTAACTTATACGCAAAAGAGAGCGAGAAGAGGAGGCAAAGCACGAGCGAGAAGCTAAAAGGCAACCTGCGCAAGCATAACTCCAACACCGTGTCCACTTCCCGGACTCCGCCGGAAAGGGGCCATCACGGTAACTCACTCAGTTGATTCATTTTAATTAATTAAGGTTCAAGTTATCTACAACCGGACGTTAACAAATTCCCATCCGCCCATAACCGCGGGCACGGCTTTCGAAAGTTCAATCCCTGCAGGGGAGTCCCAACTTATCCCATGACAAGCTCTCATGGTCAACGAAGGAATAGACCTCCACCCGAGATACACCGATCAGACTCGGTAACCCGGTACAACAAGACAATTCGACAGGTTAAAACAAGACCAGCAACACCACCCGCTGCGCCGACAAATCCTGATAGGAGCTGCACATATCTCGTTCTCAGGGCACACCGGATAAGCTAAGAGTACGGGAGCCAACGTAACCCAAGTTGCCGAGGGACGGCCCCGCACGGTGCTCTAGTTTGGACCAACACTCAGAGGAGCACTGGCCCGGGGGGGGGGGGTAAAATAAGATGACCCTTGAGTCTGCAGAACCCAAGGGAAAGAAAAGGCTAGGTGGCAAATGGTAAGACCAATGTTGGGCATTGCTGGACAAGCTTTAATCAAGGCGAAATATCAAGGGGTTCCCATTATAACCCAACCGCGTAAGGAACGCAAAATACGGGAACATAACACCGATATGACGGAAACTATGGCGGCAAGAGTGGAACAAAACACTAGGCGAGAGGCCGAGCCTTCCACCCTTTACCAAGTATATAGATGCATTAAGATAACATAGCAATATAATGATATCCCAACAAGTAAATAAATGTCCCAACAAGGAACGGCTCCAATCTTCACCTGCAACTAGCAACGCTATAAGAGGGGCTGAGCAAAGCGGTAACATAGCCAAACAATGGTTTGCTAGGACATGGTGGGTTAGAGGTTCAACATGGAAATTGGGAGGCTGACAAGCAAATTGTAGGCATCGTAGCATTGGCATAGCAAAAGAGCGAGCAAACTAGCATAGCAAAGATAGTAGTGATTTCGAGGGTGTGATCATCTTGCCTGCACTGTTGTCAGAGTTGACTGGATCCTCACAAGCAAACTCAACGGGCTCCTCTGTAGCGAACTCGTCTCCCGGCTCTACCAAACAAGACAAACAAGCAACAAGGATACAATCAACCACGTGCAAGACCAAGCAATATGATGAAATGATGATATGCTATGCGGGATGCGATGCGGGATGCAAAATGCAAGATATGACAGGAAATGCATGAACCTGGCCTCAACTTGGAATTCCAAGGGTTCCACTGGAAAGATGAGATGAAATCGCTTGAAAACGATATAAAAATCATCAGAATCGGAGTTACGGTTTGGAAATGGCAAGCGTTTCAAAAACGACACCGGTCTGCGATTTACAGCAAGTAGGCATCTAAATGCAATGCAACGAACATGCTACAGCCACCAAACATGACAACAAAATACATGGCAGGGATGCACACAAGATGCTTAACAAAAGACTAGCACTGAGCTACGGCCAATTCATCCATTATGAGGTTCAAACAAGCATGGCAAAAACGCAAATGCAAAACAGATTCCAGACTTAGTGAAATTAACACTTGTCTGAAATTTCAGATCACGAAGCCCTCTTCGGAGCAGCAAAACAACATGATACATGACCTGATTAAGACAAGTAAGAACATGGCATGGAGCTACTCAACAAGCTTAACAAAAGTCCCAAAGTGACCTGAGGCCAAAAGGGACCACAAATTATACTAACGGGCACACGAACATAGCAAAAACATAATCAGTTTTCAGACTTAGTGAAAACTGAGACATGCTGAAATGTAACTCATGAAGGCATGTAAATGAGCTCGATGCACTCACCACGGTGCAAGTCATGGCAAGGCAAGCATACATCCATTAATAAGGCACAAAATGCTAGCTAGACATGGCAAGAACAATGGCATAGCATGCACGGATCAACTACAATAACATCGGCAAAATCGCAAACAAGTTGACGATCTGCCCAGATTCACCACGAAGCAAAAGTAGAGCTCGATTGACTCAAGATAGACTGCTACATAATTGCAAACAAAGACATGGATGGATAGAGCATAACATGAATAACAAAACTCCTTTACTGATCATCCTCAAAAGATACATGGATCACTAGGAAACAAGCTGAACATATGGCATCATGAACTAAATAATCCCAGACTTAGTGAAAACAACTAATTCTCTGAAAACAGATCTACCGGGTGCCTCACTTTGCAAGCTTGCACAAGTCACCACACACATCCTAAAAATGCATGGGTTGCACCTCTGGAAAGAAGACAAAATGCTTAACAAAACATATGAAGGACTCATAGGCATAGCATGCATACAATAATCATTGCAAAAAGGACAAAAGTCTAAGATGAACTAGCAGATCTGACAATTTACTCACGAAGCCTCCTTCTAACAGCATTTTGGGCATCAAGATGAGCTTAAATGAAAATTATGCAATGGAATGAAATGATTTACTCGTCGAGACGAACATTTTGATATACTAAATGTCCAAATCGGAGCTACGGATGCGGAGATATCACTGGTCAAAGTATGCATAAAAAACTAGGGTTAGGCGGGAAAGTCAACCGAGATCCGGATCTGGATCTGAGGAGGTACTGTAGCAGCACTGTTCACCGGCGCGGAAAACGAAGATGGCCGGCCGGAGTTCGTCGGGGCTCGCCGGAGCTTGGAGAGGAGGAGGCCGGACGGCGGGGCGAGGCCGGATCCGAGGCGCGGTGAGGCCGGGCGGCGGGGCGAGGCCGCGGCGGGCGGCAGCGACCGTCGAAGGAGCTCGGGCGGGCGGCGGCGCGGTGCTCCGGAGTCGGGGAAGAAGGAAGGCAGCGCGGCGCTCCTCTGGCCCGGGAGTGCGGCGTCGGGGGCCGGGCGCGGGCCTCCGCGGGCCGGCGGCGGCGGCGGTCGGCGGCGCCACGTGGCGGGCGCGGAGTGGACGAGAGGCGGCGGCGGACGTGTCCGGCTAGGCCCCGGACATGTCCGTCGGCGCGGATCTGCTTTTTTTAGACTAGGGTTTGACGGGGAAGAAGATCCGAAAATGGAGGGGGGCTATATATAGGCATAAGTGGAGCTAGGAGAGTCCAAATGAGGTGCGATTTTCGGCCACACGATCGTGATCGAACGCTCTAGGACATGGAGAAGAGTTTGGTGGGTTTTGGGCCAAATTGGAGGGGTGTTGGGCTGCAACACACACGAGGCCTTTTCGGTCCCTCGATTAACCGTTGGAGTATCAAACGAAGTCCAAATGATACGAAACTTGACAGGCGGTCTACTGGTAGTAAACCAAGGCCGCTTGGCAAGTCTAGGTCCAATCCGTAAACGTTTAATCCCCACACACGAAAGAAAGCTAGAAATGACCACCGGATGAGAACGAAGCGCCGGAATGCAAAACAGACAACGGGGAAAAGGCTCGGATGCATGAGATGAACACGTATGCAAATGCAATGCACATGATGACATGATATGAGATGCATGAAAACGAAAACAACACACGGAGGCAAAGACCCGAACCCGAGAAATAAATATAACTTAACGCCGGAAACGGCAAGAGTTGGAGTACAAATTGGGAAAGTCGTATCTGGGGCGTTACAACACTCCACCACTAGGAAAAGATCTCGTCCCGAGATCTAGGAATGAAAGAACTCCGGGTACTCAGAACGGAGGTGATCCTCGCGTTCCCAGGTAGCTTCACGGTCGGAATGGTGAGACCACTTGACTTTGAGGAATTTGATTGACTTGTTACGAGTCTTGCGTTCAGTCTCTTCAAGAATAGCAACTGGGTGCTCACGATAAGAGAGATCTTCTTGGAGCTCAATGTCCTCGAAGTTGACGGTGCGGTCAGGAGTCTTGAAGCACTTTCGAAGCTGAGAGACGTGGAACACATCATGAACATTTGCAAAGTTTGAAGGAAGCTCGAGTTGATAGGCGAGGTCGCCTCTCTTGCTGACAATCTTGAAAGGTCCCACGTATCTAGGGGCAAGCTTCCCTTTGATACCGAAGCGACGAGTACCTTTCATAGGAGAGACACGGAGGTAAACATGATCTCCGATCTCGAAAGCCAAATCACGGTGCTTACTATCATAGTAGCTCTTCTGACGGGATTGGGCTGCTTTGAGGTTATCACGAATGACTTTGCACATTTCTTCTGCTTCTGTGATTAAGTCATTACCCAGCAGCTGACATTCACCGGTTTCAGACCAGTTGAGAGGGGTACGGAACTTCCTGCCATACAGAATTTCAAAAGGGGCCTTGCCCGAACTTGCTTGAAAACTGTTGTTATAGGAGAATTCAGCATAAGGAAGACAATCCTCCCACTTCATGCCGAAGGAGATCACACAAGCCCTGAGCATATCTTCAAGAATCTGGTTGACACGCTCGACTTGACCGCTTGTTTGAGGATGGAAAGCTGTGCTGAAACGGATGTTGGTGCCCATGGCCTTCTGGAAAGAATCCCAAAACTTCGAGGTAAAGATGCTGCCACGGTCTGAAGATATCACTTGAGGAATACCGTGCAGAGAGACAATTCGAGAGGTATAGAGTTCCGCCAATTGAGTTGCAGTGATCGACTCTTTGATAGGCAGAAAGTGAGCCACTTTGGTGAGGTTGTCGATGACAACAAATATAGCATCATTGCCACGCTTGGACTTTGGAAACCCAGTCACGAAGTCCATTTCAATGTGGTCAAACTTCCATTCTGGAATGGCAAGAGGTTGGAGGAGACCAGCTGGCCTTTGGTGTTCTGCCTTCAGTCTTCTGCAGACATCACATTCATTCACGAATTGAGCGATCTCGCGCTTCATTCGAGTCCACCAATAAGCTTGCTTGAGGTCCTGATACATCTTTGTGCTCCCAGGGTGGATGGAGAGGAGAGAATTGTGAGCCTCGTTCATGATCACTTTACGAAGTTCACCTTTGGGCACAACAATACGATCCTCAAAGAAGAGAGTGTCCTTGTCATCAAGGCGGTAGCACTTGTACTTGGACTGACTCTTGGCAATCCCAATCTTCACCTTTTTCACCATAGCATCAAGAAGCTGGGCTTGGCGAATCTGGTCTTCTAAGGTAGGAGAGACTTGAAGGTTGGCAAGGAAACCTTGAGGAACAACTTGCAGATTCAGTTTGTGGAAAGCTTCACAAAGCTCGGGTTGATAAGGCTTGAGAATCAGACTGTTGCAATACGCTTTCCTGCTCAAAGCGTCAGCAATCACATTGGCCTTGCCTGGAGTATACTCAATACTCGGATTATACTCTTGAATCATTTCGACCCATCGAGTTTGCCTGAGGTTGAGATTAGGTTGAGTGAAGATGTACTTGAGACTCTTGTGATCAGTGAAAATATCCACTTTTCTTCCCAATAGAAGATGTCTCCAAGTCAAAAGAGCATGCACAACTGCCGCCAACTCGAGATCATGAGTGGGGTAGTTCTTCTCATTAGGCTTCAACTGGCGAGATGTATAAGCAACCACTTTCTTCTCTTGCATCAATACTGCGCCAAGACCTTGGAGAGAGGCATCACAAAAGACCTCGTACGGCTTGGATTCATCAGGCGGAGTCAGAACTGGAGCAGTGATCAATTTCTCTTTCAAAGTGTTGAAAGCAATATCACACTCCGGAGACCAAACGTACTTGACATGCTTCTGAAGAAGATTTGAGAGAGGCTTCGCGATCTTGGAAAAGTTTTCAACGAATCTTCGGCAATAGCTTGCGAGACCGAGAAAACTGCGATGTTGCTTCACGTTCTGAGGAGGTTCCCAATTCCCAATTGCGGAGACCTTCTCAGGATTCATGGCAATGCCCTTGGCAGAGATGATATGACCAAGATAAAGAACCTCATCGAGCCAAAATTCACACTTGGAGAACTTGGCGTAGAACTGATGTTCCCTGAGCTTATCGAGAACCAAACGCAAGTGCTTGGCATGATCTTCCTTGTTCTTGGAGAAAACCAGAATGTCGTCGAGATAGACCAAAACGAAGTCATTGGTGTAGGCGTTGAAGATGAAGTTCATCATGCGAGAGAACGTCGGAGGAGCGTTGGCAAGGCCAAAAGACATGACAGTGTATTCATATGAACCAAAGCTTGTTCTGAATGCTGTCTTGGGAATATCTTCTTCACGAATGCGAATCTGGTGATAACCCATACGGAGATCAAGCTTGGAGAATACTTGGGCGCGGATCACGAATGCGAATGCTGTCTTATGTCCGTCGGCGCGGATCTGCTTTTTTTTGAAGCTAGGGTTACGAGGTGGAAGATGGGATCCGAAATGGAGGGGGTATAAATAGACATAAGTGGAGCTAGGAGAGTCCAAATGAGGTGTGGTTTTCACCCACGCGATCGTGATCGAACGCTCTAGGACATGGAGAAGAGTTTGGTGGGTTTTGGGCCAAATTGGAGGGGTGTTGGGCTGCAACACACACGAGGCCTTTTCGGTCCCTCGATTAACCGTTGGAGTATCAAACGAAGCCCAAATGGTACGAAACTTGACAGGCGGTCTACTGGTAGTAAACCAAGGCCGCATGGCAAGTCTCGGTCCAATCCGGAAATGTTTAATCCCCACACACGAAGGAAAGCTAGAAATGACCTCCGGATGAGAACGAAGCGCCGGAATGCAAAACGGACAACGGGGAAAATGCTCGGATGCATGAGATGAACACGTATGCAAATGCAATGCACATGATGACATGATATGAGATGCATGAAAACGAAAACAACACACGGAGACAAAGACCTGAACCCGAGAAATAAATATAACTTAACGCCGGAAACGGCAAGAGTTGGAGTACAAATTGGGAAAGTCGTATCTGGGGCGTTACAACACTCCACCACTACGAAAAGATCTCGTCCCGAGATCTAGGACTGAAAGAACTCCGGGTACTCAGAACGGAGGTGATCCTCGCGTTCCCAGGTAGCTTCACGGTCGGAATGGTGAGACCACTTGACTTTGAGGAATTTGATTGACTTGTTACGAGTCTTGCGTTCAGTCTCTTCAAGAATAGCAACTGGGTGCTCACGATAAGAGAGATCTTCTTGGAGCTCAATGTCCTCGAAGTTGACGGTGCGGTCAGGAGTCTTGAAGCACTTTCGAAGCTGAGAGACGTGAAACACATCATGAACATTTGCAAAGTTTGAAGGAAGCTCGAGTTGATAGGCGAGGTCGCCTCTCTTGCTGACAATCTTGAAAGGTCCCACGTATCTAGGGGCAAGCTTCCCTTTGATACCGAAGCTTGCGGAAAGCCTCACAAACGAATTCGCACACAGGTTCCGTGCCAGGCTCAAGTTCAATAACGAATTCAACTGGCCGGTGCGGAGGCATTCCTGGGAGCTCTTCTGGAAAGACGTCTTGATATTCGCAAACGACTGGAATTTGAGAGATGGCATCCAATTCACCCTTCTCATTGAGAGAAAACAGACGGATAGTATTATCCCGAGTGGCAAAGACAATTACATCCTCAGACGAATGAGTCAATTGAATCTGCCTGGCTGCACAATCAAGCTGAGCCTTGTGCTTAGAAAGCCAATCCATCCCGAGAATAAGATCAATATCCGAGTCACCAAGAACCGTTGGAGAAGATAGGAACTTGTAGTCACCCAAAGTAATAGTAACATCCGGAGCAATGGAGTTAGCCTGCATGCGCTTACCGGGAGAGACAACTGCTAAAGGACTAGGCAAAATTTGCAAAGGCAAACCATGCTTAGATGAAAACGGTCTCGAGATGAAACAATGCGATGCACCCGTGTCAAAAAGCACTTTTGCAGGAATATCATTAACAGGAAGGTTACCCATGATCACATCTGACGAGTCCTCTGCCTGAGCTGCATTCATCAAATTGACCTTGGCATGCTTGGGGTTATGCTTGACCACAACTGTACTTGCCGATCTGACAGGAGGAGGAGGAGGAAGACGCCTCTGGTTGAAACACTTGTTGGCATAGTGACCCTTCTGTTGGCACTTGTTGCACGTGACCTCTGAAAGCGGACGGTGATACGGAGCACTCGATCTTGGAGCTTGAGACGAAGCCTTGTTCTGAAAGCCTGGGTTGGGTGGGTGGGAAGAACCACTGCCACCTTTGCTCTTCTGCTGGTATGGCTGACGGAACGGAGGAGGAGGAAGCCAAAACTTCTGCTGCTTGGCCACTTGAGTAGAGGAAGAAGGAGTAACATCTCTGACTCGCTTCCTGGAAGCATCACACCTCAACTGAGCAGCCTCTTGCTTCAGTGCCATGTTGTAGAACTCATCGTATCTCAAAGGCTCAAAGAGAACAAGAGCGAGCTGAATATCTTCTCTGAGACCACCCCTGAACTGATATATCATGCTCTTCTCATCAGGCACGTCCTGCTTGGCAAAGCGGGCAAGCTTCTGGAACAATTTGTTGTAGTCATAGACAGACAAAGAGCCTTGCTTCAGATTGCGGAATTCCTCACACTTGCTTTCAACCACACTCTGCGGAATATGATGAGCTCGGAAATCTCGACGGAAATCATCCCAAGTGATAACACGTCCACCTCTGGAATCCTTGTACTGCTGGAACCATTCTGCAGCTTGATCTTTGAGTTGGAAGGAAGCGAACTTCACAAAGTCCTCAGGCCTGACGTTACTGCACTCGAAATGCTTACACAGATCCACAAGCCAATCGTCAGCATCGGTTGCCTCAACACAATTGCTGAAAGTCTTTGGCCCGTTAGCAAGGAACTGGTTGAGTGTAGCAAAGTGACCCTGATTGCTGCCTTGATTCCCTTGACTGCCTTGATTGTGCTCTTGGAGAATTTGCATGATCAGCTGAGTGTTTGCATTGGTTGCGGCCATCACAGCTTGCCATGCCTCTGGAGGAGGTGGAGGCGGTGGCGGATCTTGATTCTGGTTCTGACTGGTGCTCTTACCGGGAGCCATCCTGAAGAGGTTGACCACCGTTAGCACATTGATAGATAAATATTGAAGCTGAATCCAACGGAATGAAAATTGCAACATATAGTCTTCACATCCGAACAAAATGAATGAATGCATTCCTCTTCAAATGCTCACATATCCATAAATTGAGAAGCCACGTAGAATTAAGGTAGAGAAATAAATCAACAAGGTACGGATCAAGAACGAATAATCGGTAATAAATCCCAATCTCAAACCAATATCCGTGGAAGAAGAACTAGAGCTACTAGAATTCCCACCTAAGAAACTCCCGAACCTTTCCGGTTATGCAATCAGGTGTTGGGGATACAGGGGAAGCATAATATCTCACCCAAACTAGCAAATCCTACATCCAGCTGTATCCATCCGTCAACACATAACCAAGAAAACTTCGGAAACCATCTACCTCAACCTTCGAAAAGCATCCGTTATACAAGTTATGGCGATACTCCCGAACTCCCGCCCCAGTACTGGGTGGCGTCGAGGTTATCTCACCAACGAACTGCATAAAAGAGATTTTCGATGTCGGCGAACATATCTCAAGTATTCTAGAATTGCAACGATAAAATTATGATGACAACACCTCAGAGCTCAACTCCTCGGGACACTTCCACTAAACCCCTGACAGGAGGCACCAAGACAGTATTCTCATCATAAGCCATCGGAACAAATCCAAGATACTCGCGTGATCCTAAATTTTTTTAGTGAAATTTGAGAAGAGAAGAGTCAAAACTCTACGTCAGGATGCCTTACCAGAGCGATGAAGAGACTGGGAAGTAAAAAGAATTCCTAAGCTCTCCGATATATAATTCCTAAGTGACTCAAAACATTTTTCTAGACACAACTCGGCTGCTAAAAACGATCAAGCAATGGGGCTCCTAAGGTCGGGGAAGGCTCAGATTACCAACTTGTCACGCCCTCGATGCGGCTATAGCTCCCACGTGTCGAGGCACGAATTAGAGACATAACCACATTGAAAGCAATGTCGCAAGTCAGGCAATCATTACAACATCCCATGTATAATATAATAAAAGGGGAAGATACATAGTTGGCTTACACTCGCCATGTCACATCAAAGTACATAAATAACATCCATCATACAAACACTCATGGCCCGACTACGGCGCCAAAATAGAAGAAAACCCAACATGCGACAAGGCCCTGAATCGAACCCCCTACTAGGCACCACTACTGATCATCAGGAAAAGACACGTAGTAACGCTGAGGGTCCTCGTCAAACTCCCACTTGAGCTCGTACTCGTCACCTGGAGCGGAATCACCTGGACCTGTATCTGGAGTTATAGGAATCTGTGAGCCACAGGGACTCAGCAATCTCGCACCCTCGTGATCAAGACTATTTAAGCATATAGGAAGGATAGGCAAATATATGTGGAGCTGCAGCAAGCGACTAGCATATGTGGTGGCTAACTTATACGCAAAAGAGAGCGAGAAGAGGAGGCAAAGCACGAGCGAGAAGCTAAAAGGCAACCTGCGCAAGCATAACTCCAACACCGTGTCCACTTCCCGGACTCCGCGAGAAAGGGGCCATCACGGTAACTCACTCAGTTGATTCATTTTAATTAATTAAGGTTCAAGTTATCTACAACCGGACGTTAACAAATTCCCATCCACCCATAACCGCGGGCACGGCTTTCGAAAGTTCAATCCCTGCAGGGGAGTCCCAACTTAGCCCATGACAAGCTCTCACGGTCAACGAAGGAATAGACCTCCACCCGAGATATACCGATCAGACTTGGTAACCCGGTACAACAAGACAATTCAACAGGTTAAAACAAGACCAGCAACACCACCCGCTGCGCCGACAAATCCCGATAGGAGCTGCACATATCTCGTTCTCAGGGCACACCGGATAAGCTAAGCGTACGGGAGCTAACGTAACCCAAGTTGCCGAGGGACGGCCCCGCACGGTGCTCTAGTTTGGACCAACACTCAGAGGAGCACTGGCCCGGGGGGGGGGGTAAAATAAGATGACCCTTGAGTCTGCAGAACCCAAGGGAAAGAAAAGGCTAGGTGGCAAATGGTAAGACCAATGTTGGGCATTGCTGGACAAGCTTTAATCAAGGCGAAATATCAAGGGGTTCCCATTATAACCCAACCGCGTAAGGAACACAAAATCCGGGAACATAACACCGATATGACGGAAACTATGGCGGCAAGAGTGGAACAAAACACTAGGCGAGAGGCCGAGCCTTCCACCCTTTACCAAGTATATACATGCATTAAGATAACATAGCAATATAATGATATCCCAACAAGTAAATAAATGTCCCAACAAGGAACGGCTCCAATCTTCACCTGCAACTAGCAACGCTATAAGAGGGGCTGAGCAAAGCGGTAACATAGCCAAACAATGGTTTGCTAGGACATGGTGGGTTAGAGGTTCAACATGGCAATTGGGAGGCTGACAAGCAAATGGTAGGCATCGTAGCATTGGCATAGCAAAAGAGCGAGCAAACTAGCATAGCAAAGATAGTAGTGATTTCGAGGGTATGATCATCTTGCCTGCACTGTTGTCAGAGTTGACTGGATCCTCACAAGCAAACTCAACGGGCTCCTCTGTAGCGAACTCGTCTCCCGGCTCTACCCAACAAGACAAACAAGCAACAAGGATACAATCAACCACGTGCAAGACCAAGCAATATGATGAAATGATGATATGCTATGCGGGATGCGATGCGGGATGCAAAATGCAAGATATGACAGGAAATGCATGAACCTGGCCTCAACTTGGAATTCCAAGGGTGCCACTGGAAATATGAGATGAAATCGCTTGAAAACGATATAAAGATCATCGGAATCGGAGTTACGGTTTGGAAATGGCAAGCGTTTCAAAAACGACACCGGTCTGCGATTTACAGCAAGTAGGCATCTAAATGCAATGCAACGAACATGCTACAGCCACCAAACATGACAACAAAATACATGGCAGGGATGCACACAAGATGCTTAACAAAAGATTAGCACTGAGCTAAGGCCAATTCATCCATTATGAGGTTCAAACAAGCATGGCAAAAACGCAAATGCGAAACGGATTCCAGACTTAGTGAAATTAACACTTGTCTGAAATTTCAGATCACGAAGCCCTCTTCGGAGCAGCAAAACAACATGATACATGACCTGATTAAGACAAGTAAGAACATGGCATGGAGCTACTCAACAAGCTTAACAAAAGTCCCAAAGTGACCTGAGGCCAAAAGGGACCACAAATTATACTAACGGGCACACGAACATAGCAAAAACATAATCAGTTTTCAGACTTAGTGAAAACTGAGACATGCTGAAATGTAACTCACGAAGGCATGTAAATGAGCTCGGAAATCTCGACGGAAATCATCCCAAGTGATAACACGTCCACCTCTGGAATCCTTGTACTGCTGGAACCATTCTGCAGCTTGATCTTTGAGTTGGAAGGAAGCGAACTTCACAAAGTCCTCAGGCCTGACGTTACTGCACTCGAAATGCTTACACAGATTCACAAGCCAATCGTTAGCATCGGTTGCCTCAACACAATTGTTGAGAGTCTTTGGCCCGTTAGCAAGGAACTGGTTGAGTATAGCAAAGTGACCCTGATTGCTGCCTTGATTCCCTTGACTGCCTTGATTGCGCTCTTGGAGAATTTGCATGATCAGCTGAGTGTTTGCATTGGTTGCGGCCATCACAGCTTGCCATGCCTCTGGAGGAGGTGGAGGCGGTGGCGGATCTTGATTCTGGTTCTGACTGGTGCTCTTAGCGGGAGCCATCCTGAAGAGGTTGACCACCGTTAGCACATTGATAGATAAATATTGAAGCTGAATCCAACGGAATGAAAATTGCAACATATAGTCTTCACATCCGAACAAAATGGACGAATGCATTCCTCTTCAAATGGTCACATATCCATAAATTGAGAAGCCACATAGAATTAAGGTAGAGAAATAAATCAACAAGGTACGGATCAAGAACGAATAATCGGTAAGAAATCCCAATCTCAAACTAATATCCGTGGAAGAAGAACTAGAGCTACTAGAATTCCCACCTATGAAACTCCAGAACCTTTCCGGTTATGCAATCAGGTGTTGGGGATACAGGGGAAGCATAATATCTCACCCAAACTAGCAAATCCTACATCCAGCTGTATCCATCCTTCAACACATAACCAAGAAAACTTCGGAAACCATCTACCTCAACCTTCGAAAAGCATCCGTTATACAAGTTATGGCGATACTCCCGAACTCCCGCCCCAGTACTGGGTGGCGTCGAGGTTATCTCAGCAACGAACTGCATAAAAGAGATTTTCGATGTCGGCGAACATATCTCAAGTATTCTAGAATTGCAACGATAAAATTATGATGACAACACCTCAGAGCTCAACTCCTCGGGACACTTCCACTAAACCCCTGACAGGAGGCACCAAGACAGTATTCTCATCATAAGCCATCGGAACAAATCCAAGATACTCGCGTGATCCTAAATTTTTTTTTAGTGAAATTTGAGAAGAGAAGAGTCAAAACTCTACGTTAGGATGCCTTACCAGAGCGATGAGGAGACTGGGAAGTAAAAAGAATTCCTAAGCTCTCCGATATATAATTCCTAAGTGACTCAAAACATTTTTCTAGACACAACTCGGCTGCTAAAAACGATCAAGCAATGGGGCTCCTAAGGTCGGGGAAGGCTCTGATTACCAACTTGTCACGCCCTCGATGCGGCTATAGCTCCCACGTGTCGAGGCACGAATTAGAGACATAACCACATTGAAAGCAATGTCGCAAGTCAGGCAATCATTACAACATCCCATGTATAATATAATAAAAGGGGAAGATACATAGTTGGCTTACACTCGCCACGTCACATCAAAGTACATAAATAACATCCATCATACAAACACTCATGGCCCGACTACGGCGCCAAAATAGAAGAAAACCCAACATGCGACAAGGCCCTGAATCGAACCCCCTACTAGGCACCACTACTGATCATCAGGAAAAGACACGTAGTAACGCTGAGAGTCCTCGTCGAACTCCCACTTGAGCTCGTACTCGTCACCTGGAGCGGAATCACCTGGACCTGTATCTGGAGTTATAGGAATCTGTGAGCCACAGGGACTCAGCAATCTCGCACCCTCGCGATCAAGACTATTTAAGCGTATAGGAAGGATAGGCAAATATATGTGGAGCTGCAGCAAGCGACTAGCATATGTGGTGGCTAACTTATACGCAAAAGAGAGCGAGAAGAGGAGGCAAAGCACGAGCGAGAAGCTAAAAGTCAACCTGCGCAAGCATAACTCCAACACCGTGTCCACTTCCCGGACTCCGCCGGAAAGGGGCCATCACGGTAACTCACTCAGTTGATTCATTTTAATTAATTAAGGTTCAAGTTATCTACAACCGGACGTTAACAAATTCCCATCCGCCCATAACCGCGGGCACGGCTTTCGAAAGTTCAATCCCTGCAGGGGAGTCCCAACTTAGCCCATGACAAGCTCTCACGGTCAACGAAGGAATAGACCTCCACCCGAGATACACCGATCAGACTCGGTAACCCGGTACAACAAGACAATTCAACAGGTTAAAACAAGACCAGCAACACCACCCGCTGCGCCGACAAATCCCGATAGGAGCTGCACATATCTCGTTCTCAGGGCACACCGGATAAGCTAAGCGTACGGGAGCCAACGTAACCCAAGTTGCCGAGGGACGGCCCCGCACGGTGCTCTAGTTTGGACCAACACTCAGAGGAGCACTGGCCCGGGAGGGGGGGGTAAAATAAGATGACCCTTGAGTCTGCAGAACCCAAGGGAAAGAAAAGGCTAGGTGGCAAATGGTAAGACCAATGTTGGGCATTGCTGGACAAGCTTTAATCAAGGCGAAATATCAAGGGGTTCCCATTATAACCCAACCGCGTAAGGAACACAAAATCCGGGAACATAACACCGATATGACGGAAACTATGGCGGCAAGAGTGGAACAAAACACTAGGCGAGAGGCCGAGCCTTCCACCCTTTACCAAGTATATACATGCATTAAGATAACATAGCAATATAATGATATCCCAACAAGTAAATAAATTTCCCAACAAGGAACGGCTCCAATCTTCACCTGCAACTAGCAACGCTATAAGAGGGGCTGAGCAAAGCGGTAACATAGCCAAACAATGGTTTGCTAGGACATGGTGGGTTAGAGGTTCAACATGGCAATTGGGAGGCTGACAAGCAAATGGTAGGCATCGTAGCATTGGCATAGCAAAAGAGCGAGCAAACTAGCATAGCAAAGATAGTAGTGATTTCGAGGGTATGATCATCTTGCCTGCACTGTTGTCAGAGTTGACTGGATCCTCACAAGCAAACTCAACGGGCTCCTCTGTAGCGAACTCGTCTCCCGGCTCTACCCAACAAGACAAACAAGCAACAAGGATACAATCAACCACGTGCAAGACCAAGCAATATGATGAAATGATGATATGCTATGCGGGATGCGATGCGGGATGCAAAATGCAAGATATGACAGGAAATGCATGAACCTGGCCTCAACTTGGAATTCCAAGGGTGCCACTGGAAATATGAGATGAAATCGCTTGAAAACGATATAAAGATCATCGGAATCGGAGTTACGGTTTGGAAATGGCAAGCGTTTCAAAAACGACACCGGTCTGCGATTTACAGCAAGTAGGCATCTAAATGCAATGCAACGAACATGCTACAGCCACCAAACATGACAACAAAATACATGGCAGGGATGCACACAAGATGCTTAACAAAAGACTAGCACTGAGCTACGGCCAATTCATCCATTATGAGGTTCGAACAAGCATGGCAAAAACGCAAATGCAAAACAGATTCCAGACTTAGTGAAATTAACACTTGTCTGAAATTTCAGATCACGAAGCCCTCTTCGGAGCAGCAAAACAACATGATACATGACCTGATTAAGACAAGTAAGAACATGGCATGGAGCTACTCAACAAGCTTAACAAAAGTCCCAAAGTGACCTGAGGCCAAAAGGGACCACAAATTATACTAACGGGCACACGAACATAGCAAAAACATAATCAGTTTTCAGACTTAGTGAAAACTGAGACATGCTGAAATGTAACTCATGAAGGCATGTAAATGAGCTCGATGCACTCACCACGGTGCAAGTCATGGCAAGGCAAGCATACATCCATTAATAAGGCACAAAATGCTAGCTAGACATGGCAAGAACAATGGCATAGCATGCACGGATCAACTACAATAACATCGGCAAAATCGCAAACAAGTTGACGATCTGCCCAGATTCACCACGAAGCAAAAGTAGAGCTCGATTGACTCAAGATAGACTGCTACATAATTGCAAACAAAGACATGGATGGATAGAGCATAACATGAATAACAAAACTCCTTTACTGATCATCCTCAAAAGAGGCACGGATCACTAGGAAACAAGCTGAACATATGGCATCATGAACTAAATAATCCCAGACTTAGTGAAAACAACTGTCTCTGAAAACAGATCTACCGGGTGCCTCACTTTGCAAGCTTGCACAAGTCACCACACACATCCTAAAAATGCATGGGTTGCACCTCTTGAAAGAAGACAAAATGCTTAACAAAACATATGAAGGACTCACAGGCATAGCATGCACACAATAATCATGGCAAAAAGGACAAAAGTCTAAGATGAACTAGCAGATCTGACAATTTACTCATGAATCCTCCTTCTAATAGCATTTTGGGCATCAAGATGAGCTTAAATGAAAATTATGCAATGGAATGAAATGATTTACTCGTCGAGACGAACATTTTGATATACTAAATGTCCAAATCGGAGCTACGGATGCGGAGATATCACTGGTCAAAGTATGCATAAAAAACTAGGGTTAGGCGGGAAAGTCAACCGAGATCCGGATCTGGATCTGAGGAGGTACTGTAGCAGCACTGTTCACCGGCGCGGAAAACGAAGATGGCCGGCTGGAGTTCGTCGGGGCTCGCCGGAGCTTGGAGAGGAGGAGGCCGGACGGCGGGGCGAGGCCGGATCCGAGGCGCGGTGAGGCCGGGCGGCGGTGGCGAGGCCGGGCGGCGGGGCGAGGCCGCGGCGGGCGGCGGCGGCCGGCGAAGGAGCTCGGGCGGGCGGCGGTGCGGTGCTCCAGAGTCGGGGAAGAAGGGAGGCGGCGGCGGCGCTCCTCTGGCCCGGGAGTGCGGCGTCGGGGGCCGGGCGCGGGCCTCCGCGGGCCGGCGGCGGCGGCGGTCGGCGGCGCCACGTGGCGGGCGCGGAGTGGACGAGAGGCGGCGGCGGACGTGTCCGGCTAGGCCCCGGACATGTCCGTCGGCGCGGATCTGCTTTTTTTTAGACTAGGGTTTGACGGGGAAGAAGATCCGAAAATGGAGGGGGGCTATATATAGGCATAAGTGGAGCTAGGAGAGTCCAAATGAGGTGTGGTTTTCGGCCACGCGATCGTGATCGAACGCTCTAGGACATGGAGCAGAGTTTGGTGGGTTTTGGGCCAAAAAGGAGGGGTGTTGGGCTGCAACACACACGAGGCCTTTTCGGTCCCTCGGTTAACCGTTGGAGTATCAAACGAAGTCCAAATGATACGAAACTTGACAGGCGGTCTACCGGTAGTAAACCAAGGCCGCTTGGCAAGTCTCGGTCCAATCCGTAAACGTTTAATCCCCACACATGAAAGAAAGCTAGAAATGACCACCGGAGGAGAACGAAGCGCCGGAATGCAAAACGGACAACGGGGAAAAGGCTCGGATGCATGAGATGAACACGTATGCAAATGCAATGCACATGATGACATGATATGAGATGCATGAAAAAGAAAACAACACACGGAGACAAAGACCCGAACCCGAGAAATAAATATAACTTAACGCCGGAAACGGCAAGATTTGGAGTACAAATTGGGAAAGTTAAATCCGGGGTGTTACACACTCAATCATGACTAAGACCGTCACGTCATGCGACTGGGTCCCATCCATCGTTAACGAGGCAATGCTCCAAGATTATGTCAAGATTGGCTTTTTGCCGGCAAAAAACATCATTCACTGGCGTGCTTCGAAACCGGACGAAGCCAGACCTCAGGACGATGAAGTTATCGTTTTCACTGATCATACGAACCGGGGCTTCTCATCGCTCTGGTCAAAATTCTTCCGTGACGTTCTGCATTTTCTACAACATCATCCCCAAGACATCGGACCCAATTCCGTTTCCAACATCTGCAATTTCCAAGTCTTCTGTGAAGTATACCTTCAAGAAGAACCCAATGTTGACCTCTTTAGAGAGTATTTTTTAATGAAACCGCCAAAATGAATTCACCAACGGGCCCAGCCAAGAACTTGGAGGGATCTCAATTTAGCGACGCAGAGACGCCATTTTCCCTTATGCTCAGCTTCCAAGCCATCCCAAGGATTGGAATCAAACTTGGTTCTACTGCAAAGATACTTCTCCTGTTGATGAAAACCCCTTGCCAGGCTTCTGTGATCAGCGGCTCAACCTGAAGCACCCTCTTCCCGACCGGCTTACCATTGCTGAACGGGCCAAACTTGTTGGGGAACGCAATATTTCAAAATTTTACCTACGATCATGCAAGATCTATTTAGGACATGCATAGAAATGAGCGGGGAGAGTGTGTCCACGTACCCTCATAGACTGAAAGTGGAAGCATTTAGTAACGCGGTTGATGTAGTCAAACGTCTTCGCGATCCAAGCACCAAGCGTATGTCACCTCCTCGTTTAGTGCATGTTCAGCTCGATGACGTCCCTCAAACTCTTGATCCAGTTGAGGCCGGGGGAGAGTTCCATCAACACGACGGTGTGGCGACGGTGATGATGAAGTTACCGGCGTAGGACTTCGCCTAAGCACTACGACGATGACCGAGGTGTGTAACTATGGTGGGGCACCGCACACGGTTAAGAGAAACTTGTGTGTTTTAGGGTGCCCCTCGCCCTCGTATATAAAGGAGGGGAGGGGGAGGCCGGATGGCCCCTGTAGGGCGCGCCAGGAGAGGGAGTCCTACTAGGACTCCAAGTCCTAGTAGGATTCCACTTGGAGGAAGGGGAAGACGGAAGGGAGAGGGGGAAGGGAAGGAAAGGGGGGCGCCCCCCCCTACACCTAGTCCAATTCGGACCCAAGGAGGGCGGGGTGCGCGGCTAGCCCCTTTTGGCCCTTCTCTCTCCCCACTAAGGCCCATGAAGGCCCATTAGTTCCCCCAGGGGGTTCCGGTAACCCTCCAGCACTCCGATAATTATCTGGTACCTCGCGGAACTCATCCGGTGTCCAAATAACATCGTCCAATATATCAATCTTTATGTCTCGACCATTTTGAGATTCCTCGACATGTCCGTGATCTCATCCGGGACTCCAAACAAACTTCGGTCATCAAATCACATAACTCATAATACAAATCGTCATCAAACGTTAAGCGTGCGGACCCTACGGGTTCAAGAACTATGTAGACATGACCGAGATACATCTCCGGTCGATAACCAATAGCGGAACCTGGATGCTCATATTGGATCCTACATATTCTATGAAGATCTTTATCGGTCAAACCGCATAACAACATACGTTGTTCCCTTTGTCATCGGTATGTTACTTGCCCGAGATTCGATCGTCGGTATCACCATACCTAGTTCAATCTCGTTACCGGCAAGTCTCTTTACTTGTTCCGTAATGCATCATCCCATGGATAACTCATTAGACACATTTCTTGCAAGGCTCATAGTGATGTGTATTACCGAGAGGACCCAGAGATACCTCTCCGAAACACGGAGTGACAAATCCTAATCTCGATCTATGCCAACTCAACAAACACCATCGGAGACACCTGTAGAGCATCTTTGTAACCCAGTTATGTTGTGACGTTTGATAGCACACAAGGTGTTCCTCCGGTATTCAGGAGTTGCATAATCTCATAGTTAGAGGAACATGTAGAAGTCATGAAGAAAGCAATAGCAATAAATCTAAACGATCATATATGCTAAGCTAACGGATGGGTCTTGTCCATCACATCATTATCTAATGATGTGAACCCGTTCATCAAATGACAACACGTGTCTATGGTCAGGAAACTTAACCATCTTTGATTAACGAGATAGTCTAGTAGAGGCATACTAGGGACACTCTGTTTGTCTATGTATCCACACATGTACTAAGTTTCCGATTAATACAATTCTAGCATGAATAATAAACATTTATCATGATATATGGAAATATAAATAACAACTTTATTATTGCCTCTAGGGCATATTTCCTTCAGTCTCCCACTTGTACTAGAGTCAATAATCTAGATTACATAGTAATGATTCTAACACCCTTGGAGTCTTGGTGTTGATCATGTTTTGCTCGTGAGAGAGGCTTAGTCAACGGGTCTGCAACATTCAGATTGCTGTGTATCTTGCAAATCTCTATGTCTCCCTCCTTGACTTGATCGTGGATGGAATTGAAGCGTCTCTTGATGTCCTTGGTTCTCTTGTGAAATCTGGATTCCTTTTACCAAGGCAATTGCACCAGTATTGTCAAAAAATATTTTCATTGGACCCGATGCACTAGGTATGACACCTAGATCGGATATGAACTCCTTCATCCAGACTCCTTCATTTGTTGCTTCCGAAGCAGCTATGTACTCCGCTTCACACGTAGATCCCATCACGATGCTCTGCTCGAAACTGCACCAACTGACAGCTCCACCATTCAATATAAATACGTATCCAGTTTGTGACTTAGAGTCATCCGGATCAGTGTCAAAGCTTGGATCGACATAACCGTTTACGACGAGCTCTTTGTCACTTATGACCCACAAGTGTAGGGGATCTATCATAGTCCTTTAGATAAGTAAGAGTGTTGAACCCAATGAGGAGCAGACGGAAATGATAAGCAATTTTCAGTAAGGTATTCTCTGCAAGCATTGAAATTATCGGTAACAAACCGTTTTGTGATAAGGTAATTTGTAATGGGTAACAAGTAAATAAAATAAATAAGGTGCAGAAAGATGGCCCAATCCTTTTTGCAGCAAAGGATAAGCCTGGACAAACTCTTATATAAAGGAAAACGCTCCTGAGGACACATTGGAATTATCGTCAAGCTAGTTTTCATCACGTTCATATGATTCGCGTTCGGTACTTTGATAATTTGATATGTGGGTGGACCGGTGCTTGGGTACTGCTCTTCCTTGGACAAGCATCCCACTTATGTTTATCCCCTATTGCAAGCATCCGCAACTACAAAAGAAGTATTAAGGTAAACCTAACCATAGCATGAAACATATGGATCCAAATCAGCCCCTTACGAAGCAACTCATAAACTAGGGTTTAAGTTTCTGTCACTCTAGCAACCCATCATCTACTTATTACTTCCCAATGCCTTCCCCTAGGCCCAAACAATGGTGAAGTGGCATGTAGTCTACGTTCACATGACACCACTAGAGGAGAGACAACATACATCTCATCAAAATATCGAACGAATACCAAATTCACACGACTACTTATAGCAAGACTTCTCCCATGTCCTCGGGAACAAACGTAACTACTCACAAATCATATTCATGCTCATAATCAGAGGGGTATTAATATGTATAAAGGATCTGAGCATATGATCTTCCACCGAATAAACCAACTAGCATCAACTACAAGGAGTAACCAACACTACTAGCAACCCACAGGTACCAATCTGAGGCTTTGGGACAAAGATTGGATACAAGAGATGAACTAGGGTTTGAGATGAGATGGTGCTGGTGAAGATGTTGATAAATATTGACCCCCTCCCGATGAGAGGATCGATGGTGATGACGATGGTAATGATTTCCCCCTCCCGAAGGGAAGTTTCCCTGGCAGAACAGCTCCGTCGGAGCCCTAGATTGGTTCCGCCTCGTGGCGGCGAAGTTTCATCCCGTGAGCTAGCTTCTAATTTTTTCCTCGACGAAAGACCACATATAGAGAAGATGGGCATCAGAGGCCTTCCAGGGGGCCCACGAGGCAGGGGGCGTGCCCCCCACCCTCGTGGACGGTGGCTGGCCCCCCTCTGGTACTTTCTTCGCCCAATATTTGTTATATATTCTGAAAATAATTCCCGTGGAGTTTCAGGACTTTTGGAGTTGCGGAGAATAGGTCTCTAATATTTGCTCCTTTTCCAGCCCAGAATTCCAGCTGCCGGCATTCTCCCTCTTCATGTAAACCTTATAAAATAAGAGAGAATAGGGATAAGTGTTGTGACATAATGTGTAATAACAGCCCATAATGCAATAAATATCGATACAAAAGCATGATGAAAAATGGACGTATCAACTCCCCCAAGCTTAGACCTCGCTTGTCCTCAAGCGGAAGCCGATATCGAGAAATATGTCCACATGTTTAGAGATAGAGGTGTCGATAAAATAAAATACGGACATAAAGGCATCATGATCATTATTATAACAACAACATATATATATTGTCATATGATCTCTTATGCTAAAGTAACAATTCATTCACAGTTTCAAGAATGAATTATAAACTTCATTGAAAACTAACAAACTATAATCTCAGTCATTGAAGCAATTGCAATTTATCATAACATCAGAAAGAGTCAATATAAGAGCTTTTCAGCAAGTCCACATACTCAACTATCATTTAGTCTTTCACAATTGCTAACACTCACGCAATACTTATGGGTATGAAGTTTTAATCAGACACAGAGAAAGATAGGGGCCTATAGTTTTGCCTCCCAACTTTTTACCTCAAGGGTAATGTCAACAATAATAGTTCATGAAAACTCACATCCAATTAGCTATATATATCTGGATCTTTCCAACACATTGTGTGTCGTGGTAGGCGCACGGTAGATGCCAAGGGATGGCTAAAGAGAGGAGGAGGCTCGAGGGCGCTGGTGGACTCCAGAGGCGGGGTTGGCATGAGCGGGCGCGGGACGCCGGACATACCCAGGTTCGGGGCCCTCCGGAGAGATAATACCCCTAGTCCTGCCGAGTGTAGTTGGATGATCGATAGTACAATGTTGCTCCTGGAGCTGTATGGAGGAGGAAGGAAGCTGGCCAAGGCTTGGGCTGCTCCTTCTCTCCGGTGTTGCTGTTTTGTGGCTAGTCCTATGCTTACTTGCTTCTCTCTCGTATGTGTTTTCTGCTTGCCCTCTCGCTCGCCCCCCGTATGATCGCGGGCTCCCAGGGGGTTTTATAGTCCAACCCCCGGGGGACAATGGTAATGTTACAAGTCGGTGGGTCCGTATTGTCGGTGTCCGGGGACCCGAACTGGGTCCCGCTGAGGGCTTGTGGTTCGCCGGGTTCCCCTAGGTGTGGGCCCCGCAGGCCTAGGGGGACTGTGCGTCGTCTTGTCGATCGTTAGGGCATGGCCGAGTCGAGTCGCGTACAGTGCTCTTCATCAGGTTGCCGCTTGCTGTCGTCAGCGGTGAGGGCGGGGGCACTGTAGCCACGCCGGCCCTGGTCAGCGGGTAGGTGAGGGGCACTGTTGCCACGTTCCTGCTGACCAGTGGCATGGGCGGGGCACTGTTGCCTCGGTCATCGTTGATTGAAGTCTCGTCCCCATCATATAGCCTGGATGGGATAGGAGTTTACCCGCGGCTGGATTGCGTAGCACGCCACGGGTAGCACTGGCTTGTTTGAGGAGGCTTTGGTCGTGCCGAGTTCGGCTGTCTTGCGCTAGTTGTTGGGGCCGAGTCGACGTGTCTTGCCGGGTCGGCTAGTCTGGCCGGCTTGCGGGGCTTGGCCGGGTCGAGCGACCCGGCCAAGCGCATGCCGGTATTGAGGGGCGGTGCCAACCCCGTTGTTTTTTGAAGAGGATCCGGGTTCCGTTGCCTGCCCGGGGTCCATCCCCCCGATAGTAGTCCCCGAAGCTGTGAAGGTCCGCCATCTTTGGATGAGTGGGACTTCGTAGTTTCCCCCTTAAGCAAGGTGGATTCTGCGAGCGCCGGGTCTGGCAACACCCACTGTGTGCCAGTTTTCTCGGAAACCGGGTCGTGGCATCCCGGCTGTGGCGGGGACCGAGAAGTCCGCCGAATCTTGGGGCAATCCCTCGGGCTTTGCGCGGGAGCCACATGGTGCTCGGAAGTCGGAGGGGCCTGACAGGCCACGCGCGTGATGGGACCGGGCGACGGGCTGGGGCCCACCGCCGCGCGCCCTCGGCCCAAGCGCGCGGATTTATTGCGGCGTCCGGGGGCCGGTTACCCTTCCCCGGGCAGTTACTGCGCGTGTATGTGCGCACTTATTGCGGGGTAGTGGAACGGGCGCATGCAGACGATCCCACTTCCCCACTTCCCCACGTTCAAACCGAGGGTTATAAATCGGGGGGCAGGGGGGCGGCGGACATTATTCTCGCTCGCGCCCTCCTGTCCCTTTGCTCTTGCTCCGCTCTTTGCAACTGACCCACTGTGGCGCCCGCTGCTTCGAGCAGAACTCCTTCGCCGTCCATCTTCCTTCTTCTTCCTTTGATCGTGTCGCTGCCATCGGGCTCCTGGATGGGTTCGAATGTCACCTCCGAGGACATCACCCAACTCCGGGCGACGCGGCGCCTGCCGCGGGAGACGAACATCGGCGTCCACCTGCCGCGCGGCGAGCAGAGGCCTTGGCCTGAGGGGCAGGAGCGTGTGGTCTTCCTCACGCACTTCGAGCGCGGGTTCGGGCTGCCGACGAGCACCTTCTTCCGCGCGTTCCTGGAGTTCTTCGGGCTCCAGCCGCATCATCTTGGCTCCGGTGCCATCGTCTAGCTCTCCGGCTTCTTTACCCTCTGCGAGGGGTACCTGGGGGTCGAGCCTACGAACGACCTCTGGGCGCGCTTCTTCTCCTTGAAGCAGCAGGGCCCATCGGCCGGGGAGTTCGCCGATTGCGGCGCCGCCGTCATCTCGAAGCGGTCGGGGTCGGATTTCCCCAAGATCCCGCTGGAGGATTCTACCAAGAAGTGGCAGAACTCCTTCTACGTCCGCAACCTTGGTGCGGATCGCATCGACCTTCCGGCCTTCGCCATCGCACCGCCGCGGGCGAAGACGAACTGGGGCTACTCACCCAGGCGCCCGTCACAGGAGATCGTCAATCTCTGCGAGCGGGTGACGGTGATGAAGACGCAGGAGGGGCTCACCGGCACCGACCTCCTCGCCGCGTTCATCATGCGTCGGGTCCTTCCGCTTCAGGGGCGCTCCTGCCTCATCAGCGAAATGGCCGGCCTTCAAGACCCCAACCGCATGGGGTTGACGTGGCTGTCCACGGAGCAGATCGCACGCAGCGTGAATGACATCTCCAAGGCCAACCTTGGGGAGGACTGGCAGATCGGCAAGGCGTCATACAGCCAGTCGAACCTGGCGCCGCAGGTGAGTGTCTGGTCTTCTTACTTTGCTGCCGCGCACCTTCTCATCTGTCCTGACGCGATGCGGGGGTACTTCTGAACGCGATTCGACATCCTTAGGCCCCAGCCCCGTTGCAGGTGGTGCATGTGGCGCCAGAGGAGCCCGCGGCTCATGGCGGGGAGGAGGAGGCTGAGTCCGATGCCGGCGCTGGGCATCGCGCAGGTAAGTCTCGTGTTTTTCTTCATGTGTCTTGAATTGCTGACCGCGGCACGGAACGGTCGGTGCTGACGCCAGTTGTCGGTGTAGTGGCGTTGGGCGGGGGAGGCGGTGACGCGGGCGGAGCCGGGTCGTCGCATGGGGCGGCGCCGAGCCGCCTGCATGGGAAAGACAGCGTCGCGCCGCGACCCCGGGCCCTGAAGCGCACCGCGGACCCGGCCGGGGCCGGGAGGCCGGCCAAGAGGAAGCGCGGCGGCAGGCACGGGAGGCCAACCCCGGTCCCGGTCTTGGCGGGGTAAGCTTCATCTCTCGTTTGCGCTCAGATTTTTTTCTTGAGTTAGTCTTGTTTCTTTTCTGCTCATTCAGTTTTCTTCTTCAGGTCGCCAATCGCGTTGGCGAGGGCGGCGGAAGAAGCCGCGGCCGCCAAAGGGGCCGCATTCCGCAGGAGCCGGTCTGACCTCGCCGACCAGGCCGAGGTGGAGGGACGGGCCGACTCAGACCTCGGCCCGGATCCGAATGACGCCGAAGCCTTGGCCTGGCGGGACAGGAACCAGGCCGAGGAGGAGCTGGAGGCGGCATCGGTCCAGGCTTGGACCGACGCAGCGGCGGCATGGGCACGAACCGGCCTGGCGCGAGATGCTGGAGGGCACAATGGTGGTGGCGACGGTATTTGAGCCGTCGTCGGTGAGGGAGCGCGGTCGTGGAGGCCAGGCTGAGGTGGTGATCCCCGACCGAGAGGTCGTGGAGGTGGTGGATGACACCCCGCCGCGGGCCGACGTGGTTGAGCGAGCGGGGACTGATGGTGGTGGAGGCGGCGTCGTTTTGGAAGAGACGCTGCGGGCGGCGGTGTCGGAGACGCCACCGGTTTTGGAGGAGGCACCGCGGGCGACGGTGCCAGAGGCCACCCTGACAGCTGGGCCAGAGACGGCGACGCAGGGCGTCCCGGCGTTCGGGTCGTCGTCGGCACTGGGAGGGGCATCGGAGGAGGTGCTGGCCGCGTCGCGAGCGGCCAGCGGGGAGTACGCCTTGGTGCCCCGGTAGGGAGGGCGCCGAGCTGCCGTGCCGCAGCCAGTGCGGAGCGGGGGCGCCGTTGTCTTCTGGCCTCAGACCCAGGAGGAGGCGGCGCTGGACGCCGTCAGTCACCGCCTGCGAGGCCGGACGGAACGGCTCGAGGCCTTTGCCCAGGCCGAGGTGGAGCGGACGCGCGACCTGGAGCGCGCCGTTCTAGTAAGTCTTCTTGTAATTTCTTCTTTGTGGGGGCGCGCTAGCGCACCCACTAGGTGTAGCCCTCGAGGTTCGGGCCAACTATGTAGTAGTTGGGTCGAATATTTAGAGTGTTGGCCTTGTTCTGATTTCTGCTTTCTTCAGCATCTCGACGCCTTCCGGGTCACCGCCTACAATCGTCTCCTAGGCAAGCATCGGGACTCATGGAGCAGCTTGCCGCCAAGGAGGAGGAGCCCCGCGTCGCCGCAGGTATTCTTGTGCTCTTTTCTACTGGGGGCGCGCTAGCGCACCCACTGGGTGTAGCCCCCGAGATTTGGGCCAACTGTGTAACAGTTGGGCCAAGTCTGAAGTCTTGCTTTTTTTCTTCTGCTGAGTCCTTCTTTTTCGCAGCCGAGGTGCTGTCCTGGTGGACTCGTCTGCTCCGGGACGGTCATCACTACGACCGCCTCGTTGCCAACACCAGCCGTCTTGGCGTCGAGGCAGCGAGGGCGGAGGCGGCCGCGGCTCGGCGGTCTCTCGACGAGGCCAACCGGCTGCATGAGTAGCTGGCGGGTCGAAGAGCCGCCTCGAGGCCGAGGTGGAGCTCCTTAAGGCGGAAGCCGCCAAGGTGGCAGAGGCGCAGCAGGCCCTGGTGGAGGCGGACCAGCAGCACGGCCAGCTGGCCGATGACAAGGGCCGGCTCCAGGCTGAGGTGGATCGCCTGCGGGGGCAGGTCACCACGGCTGAGGGGGCCCGTCAGGACGAGGCCCATCGCCGCGAGGTGGCCGAGAAGGTGGCCGAAGACAAGGACGCCGAGCTGAAGGCGGCCCTTGCCAAGGCAGCCGATCTGGAGAAGACGCTCGAGGAGCGCGACCGCGCCATCAAACGGGAGCGGCGTGGTACGTTGCTTGAGGCACAGCACCTGGAAGAGTCCTTCTGCAGTAAGTGCTTTTTCTTGTCGTTTGCCGGGTCGGGATCTGGCCTTTCTTCCTTGTTGCTCATCTTCTAAATCGCTTCTTCCTTTGCGGCAGGGGCCTTCCCGGAGACGCAGCGGCTGGCGGAGGAAGCCGTCCGCTACCAGCACGACCCGACCGGCGTCGTTGGGTCCAGGACGGATCCGTGGGTGGCCTGGACCTTCTTGGAGATCATCGTCGCTGCTGAGGCCCGCCTGCAGGTCCTGGGAACGCAGTTGGGGCGGCTGTCCCAGGCTGGCACCGCAATGACGGCGGCCCTATGGCCGGACTCCGTCCAACCGAGCAGCTTCTCGCGCCTGCCGCGTTGGTTGGAGATGGGGCCGGACCAGCTTGGCGAGTGGCGCGTCTCCGCCGCTCGTGCCGGTGCTGAGATGGCATTCCGGTTCACGCTGTCCTGGCATCCCGGGCCAGCTACATCATCGAGTTCGCCTTCCACGACGAGTTCCATCCGGAGCGGATGGACGACGGCAGGGCCGTGGACGGCGACGACTACGGCTTGCTCCTCCATGACCCGGAGGGGAGCTCGGAGGAGACGGGTGTCTACCGCGACGCGGGTGCTGAGGAGGACACCGGCGCCTCGCTGGACCTGGAGGCCGCCAGGGGAGAGCCGTCGACGTCGCGACACTGCGCTGGAGATGCCTGAGACACCTTGTGTAAAATCTGTTAAATAGCAGGTCCACCCACCCACTGGGGGTTTTAGGGTGTAATGAACTTGGGCCGTGGGCCTTTTCTTAAATACTTGTGTAGATGTCGTGGGTGCTTTTGCTTTTTGCCTTCCATTTTTTGGACCGATTTCATGCGCTTTTCCTTTCTCAAACCTCCCCCCCATGAGTCAGACGGCCGAGGCTCCAGTCCGTGACAAGGAGTTCGGTTCTTTGAGAGGAGCGCGCAGGACTTGGGTCTCTCGAAACGTTGAGCGCGAGCGAAATACCCACTGGGCCGGTTGGCGGCAATCCGGCGAAGCCGGTTGGCGAGCAGCCGGTCGTGCGGCTGTTCATTTGATGAATGGTGGGCCGGGTTGATCGACCCGGCAGCCTTTGACTTAGTGTATGAAGCGTAAATGATCTTTGGCCCGTTGTGCTTGCCAACCGACAGCCAAAGCTGGATCTGTGGCTTTAGGGCGAAGTGGGGGACCGCAGCATCCTAACTTTATCAGGAATCACCAAGTAAGGCGGCGGGGTGGCGACCGAGCCGGCCATCCCCCGAGCCCCCGGGTCGAGCGAGTCGGACCGGTGGCCGGGTTCAGTGGTATAGTGATGCAAGAAAATAGGGACACAATAAATTGGTCGACAAAAGGTAGCCCCCGAGTCTCGTTCGGGGACCCTGTGGTTTCATGCGTTTACAAAAGGCGACGATACATACGCTCATGCGGCTAACTGTAAAACGGGCGGAGGAGTTCCGCGTTCCACGGCCGGGTCGTTTCTTCACCGGCGGTGTCCTTCTTGCACTTCCTTGAGTTGCGTGTGTCGATGAGGTAGTAGGCGTTGCCATCGCGCAAGGCCCTGCTCATGATGAATGGGCCCTCCCATGGAGGGGACAACTTGTGATGGCTTTCCTTCTCTTGGACGAGTCGGAGGACGAAGTCACCCTCGCGGAACGCGAGGGGCTTGATCTTCTTGCTGTGGTAGTGCCTCAGGCCTTGCTGGTAGATGGCCGAGCGACTGAGCGCCAGGAGGCGTGCTTCTTCGAGCATGTCGATGCCATCTTCGCGGGCTTCTCTGGCTTCGGCTTCGGTGTACATCACGACGCGCGGCGAGTCGAACTCGACGTCCGTCGGGATGACGGCTTTGGCTCCGTAGATGAGGAAGAACGGGGTGAACCCGGTCGACCGATTCGGCGTGGTGCGTAGACTCCAGAGAACGGCTGGCAACTCGTCAAGCCAGCTGCCGAGTGAGCGGATGAGTGGCTCGACGAGTCGCGGCTTGATGCCGGACAGGATGAGTCCATTGGCCTGCTCGACCTGCCCGTTGGACTGTGGATGCGCAACGGAGGCCAGGTCGAGGCGGATACCGGAGACGGAGCAGTATTGCTCGAGTGCGTCCTTGGCGAAGTTGGTGTCATTGTCAGTGACGATGCTGTTCGGCATGCCGTAGCGCACCGCTATGTCCTTGATGAACCGAACGGCTGTTGGCCCATCCAGTTTCTTGATTGGTCTTGCCTCGATCCACTTGGTGAATTTATCCACTGCCACCAGCAAGTGCGTCATGCCGCCTCGAGCAGTTTTGAAGGGTCCCACCATGTCGAGTCCCAGACCGCGAAGGGCCAGGCGATCGGTATGGTGCGGAGTGCTGACGCCGGCTGGTGGCTGCGGTTGCTGAAGCGCTAGCATCCCTCACACTTGAGGACGAGCGACTCGGCATCTTGGAGGGCCGTGGGCCAGTAGAAACCGTGGCGGAAAGCCTTGGCCACCAGGGATCGTGATGCGGTGTGGTGCCCGCATTCGCCGTGATGTATGTCGAGGAGGATGTCGATGCCCCATTCCTACTCGACGCAGCGCTGGAACACGCCGCTGGAGCCGCGCTTAACGAGCTCGTTGTTGATGATGCTGTAGGCGGACGCCCGGCGCTGCACTTGCCGAGCTTCGGTCTCATCCATGAGGAGAACCCCGTTCTCAAAAAATTCTGATATTGGGAGGGCCCAAGATGGAGCCATAACCACGACGAAGACGGCCACCAGGGTGGGTTCCGAGTCGGCAGCCCCCGAGCCGGGTTGAGCAGCCCCCGGGTCGGGGATGGCGACGGCCGGGTCCGGGACGATGGTGGCCGGGTCGAGCTGAGCAGCCCCTGGGCCGGGTTCAGCAGTCCCTGGGCTAGGTTGAGGTGCGACCGGGTCGTCTGGAACGTGGATGGACTCGGAGTCCGGCGATGGCTTGATGGACGGCTTGCGCAGGTGCTCGAGGGAGACGCCAGATGGGATGGCTTGTCGTGACGAGGCGATCTTAGCGAGCGTGTCGGCTGCTTCGTTCTCCGCATGCGGGACGCGGAGGAACTCGCAGCCCTCAAAGGATCCGGACAGCCGCTGGACGAGGAAGCAGTAGCTTGCCATGTTGGAGTCGCGGGCGTCCCATTCGCCGGAGCACTGCTGCACCACTAGGTCCGAGTCGCCGTAGCACAGGATGCACCGGATGCCGAGTTCCTTGGCAAGCCAAAGGCCGTGCACAAGGGCTTCATACTCGGCGACGTTGTTGGAGGCGGCGAAGTGGATCTGGAGCGCGTAGTGGAGCCGGTCGCCCTTCGGGGACGACAGTATGATGCCGGCCCCCAAGCCGAGTCGCATCTTGGACCCGTCGAAGTGCATGCACCAATGCGTTGAGTCAGGAGGTGGCGGCAAGTACTGGGTCTCGATCCAGTCGACGAGGAAGTCGGTCAGGGCTTGAGAGTTGATCGTGGTGCGGGGCTCGTAGAGGATGGTGTGGCCGGCTAGCTGGATCGCCCACTTGGCAACCCGGCCAGAGGCATCCTGGCACCCGATGATTTCTCCGATAGGCGCCGTGCTGACCACGGTGACAACGTGCTCTTGGAAATACTGCTTCAGCTTCTTGGCGGTGAAGTACATGCCATAACACATCTTCTGGTAGTGCGAGTAGTTCTGCTTGGAGATGGAGAGCACCTCGCTCAGGTAGTAGACTGGGCGCTGGACGGCTTGGATCTTGCCCTTCTCTGGTCGCTCGACCACCAGCACCGTGCTGACCGCCCGCGAGGTCGCGGCTATGTAGAGGAACAACAGCTCCTTGTCGGTCGGCGCGACCAGGACTGGTGCGGTGGAGAGCATGCGCTTGAGGTCTTGGAAGGCCTCATCTGCATTGCCGTTCCATTCGAATGGGCTCGTCTTCTTCATTAGCTGGTACAGGGGTAGCGCCTCTTGTCCAGCCGGCTTAGAAACCGGCTGACCGAGGCCAAGCATCCGGTGAACTTCTAGACATCGCGCAGCCGAGCCGGCTTGCGCATGCGCTCGATGGCCTTGATCTTCTCCGGGTTCGCCTCAATGCCGCGTTCCGAGACGAGGAAGCCGAGTAGCTTTCCGACCGGGACGCCGAAGACACATTTTTCTGGGTTAAGCTTGACCTTATATTCGTGGAGGTTGGTGAAGGTTTCCTTCAAATCGTCGAGGAGCGTGAGGTGCTGCTTGGTCTTCACCATGATGTCGTCCACGTATACGTGGATATTGCGGCCGAGTTGCGGCAACATGCATTTCTGCATGCAGCGCTGGAAGGTGGCGCCAGCGTTCTTTAAGCCGAACGACATGGTGATGTAGCAATACGCCCCAAAGGGCGTGATGAAGGACATCTTCAAGGCGTCGGCCGGATCCAGCTTGATCTGGTGGTAGCCGGAGTAAGCGTCCAGGAAGGACAGGAGCTCACACCCGGCGGTCGAGTCGATGACTTGGTCGATCCGAGGGAGGGCAAACGGATCCTTGGGACATGCCTTGTTGAGGCTAGTGTAGTCAATACACATGTGCCAGGTCTTGTTCTTCTTCAGGACGAGGACTGGATTGGCCAGCCACTCGGGGTGAAACACTTCCATTATGAAGCCGGCCGCCAAAACCTTGGCGACCTCTTCACCAATGGTTCTTCTCTTCTCTTCGGAAAATCGTCGTAGGGGTTGACGGACAGGCTTGGCGTCCTTGCGGACGTGAAGTTTGTGCTCGGTGTACTTCCTCGGGAACCCGTCATGTCCTTGGGGGTCCATGCGAAGATATCCCCATTCTCATGAAGGAAGTCGACGAGCTCGCCTTCCTATTTGCTGTCGAGGCGGGCGCCTATGACAACGTACTTGCTGCAGCTGGGGTCTTCTGGGTTGAGCTTCACTTTCTTGGTATCCTTGGAGGGCTTGAAGGTAGCCTCGTCGGCTGGTCCGGGGTCGGGATCGACACGACGGAGGCCTCGCCTGCCAGGGCGACGATCCGGTCGAGCTGGCGCCGCTCCTCGGCAATTGCTACCTCTTGAGCACTGCGTTGGTTTTCCCCGAAGAGGAAGGGATGATGCAGCAAAGTAGCGTAAGTATTTCCCTCAGTTTTTGAGAACCAAGGTATCAATCCAGTAGGAGGCTACGAGCGAGTCCCTCGCACCTGCACAAAACAAATAAATCCTCGCAACCAACGCAAATAGGGGTTGTCAATCCCTATAGGGCCACTTACGACAGTGAGATCTGATAGATATGATACGATAATATTTTTGGTATTTTTATGATAAAAGATGCAAAGTAAAATAAAAGCAAAGGAAATAACAAAGGAAATAACTAAGTAGTAGGAGATCAATATGATAAAGATAGACCCGGGGGCCATAGGTTTCACTAGTGGCTTCTCTCGAGAGCATAACTATTGTACGGTGGGTGAACAAATTACTATTGAGCAATTGACAGAATTGAGCATAGTTATGAGAATATCTAGGTATGATCATGTATATAGGCATCACGTCCGAGACGAGTAGACCGACTCCTGCCTGCATCTACTACTATTACTCCACCCATCGACCGCTACCCAGCATGCATCTAGAGTATTAAGTTAAAAACAGAGTAACGCCTTAAGCAAGATGCATGATGTAGAGGGATAGACTCATGCAATGTGAAGAAAACCCCATCTTGTTATCCTCGATGGCAACAATACAATACGTGCCTTGCTGCCCTTACTGTCACCGGGAAAGGACACGACAAGATTGAACCCAAAGCTAAGCACTCCTCCCATTGCAAGAAAGATCAGTCTAGTAGGCCAAACCAACCTAATAATTCGAAGAGAATTGCAAAGATAACCAATCATACATAAAAGAATTCAGAGAAGATTCAAATATTATTCATAGATAGACTTGATCATAAACCCACAATTCATCGGTCTCAACAAACACACCGCAAAAAGAAGATTACATCGAATAGTTCTCCACAAGAGAGGGGGAGAACATTGTATTGAGATCCAAAAAGAGAGAAGAAGCCATCTAGCTACTAACTATGGACCCGTAGGTCTGAGGTAAACTACTCACACTTATCGAAGAGGCTATGGTGTTGATGTAGAAGCCCTCCGTGATCGATGCCCCCTCCGGCGGAGCTCCGGAACAGGCCCCAAGATGGGATCTCGTGGATACAGAAAGTTACGGCGGTGGAATTAGGGTCTTGGCTCCGTTTTGATCATTTGGGGGTACGTGGATATATATAGGAGGAAGGAGTACGTCGATGGAGCAACAGGGGGCCCACGAGGGTGGAGGGCGCACCTGGTGGGGGTGGGCGCGCCCCCTACCTCGTGGCCTCCTATTATATTTCTTGACGCAGGGTCCAAGTCTCCCTGGTCTTATTCGTTGAGAAAATCACATTCCCGAAGGTTTCATTCCATTTGGAGTCCGTTTGATTTTCCTTTTCTTCGAAACCCTAAAGCAGGCAAAAAACAGCAATTCTGGGCTGGGCCTCCGGTTAATAGGTTAGTCCCAAAAATAATATAAAAGTGGATAATAAAGCCCAATAATGTCCAAAACAGTAGATAATATAGCATGGAGCAATCAAAAATTATAGATACGTTGGAGACTTATCAAGCATCCCAAAGCTTAATTCCTGCTCGTCCTCGAGTAGGTAAATGATAAAAACAGAAATTTTGTTGCGGAGTGCTACTTGGCATAATTTTAATGTAATTCTTCTTAATTGTGGTATGAATATTCAGATCCGAAAGATTCAAGACAAAAGTTCATATTGACATAAAAATAATAATATTTCAATCATACTAACAAAGCAATTATGTCTTCTCAAAATAACATGGCTAAAGAAAGTTATCCCTACAAAATCATATAGTCTGGCTATGCTCTATCTTCACCACACAAAATATTTAAATCATTCACAACCCCGATGACAAGCCAAGCAATTGTTTCATACTTTTGACATTCTCAAAACTTTTTCAATTTTCACGCAATACATGAGCGTGAGCCATGGATATAGCACTATAGGTGGAATAGAGTGGTGGTTGTGGAGAAGACAAAAAGGGAGAATATAGTCTCACATCAACTAGGCGTATCAACGGGCTATGGAGATGCCCATCAATAGATATCAATGTGAGTGAGTAGGGATTGCCATGCAACGGATGCACTAGAGCTATAAGTATATGAAAGCTCAAAAAGAAACTAAGTGGGTGTGCATCCAACTTGCTTGCTCACGAAGACCTAGGGCATTTTGAGGAAGCCCATCATTGGAATATACAAGCCAAGTTCTATAATGAAAGATTCCCACTAGTATATGAAAGTGATAACATGAGAGACTCTCTACTATAAAGATCATGGTGCTACTTTGAAGCACAAGTGTGGTAAAAGGATAGTAACATTGTCCCTTCTCTCTTTTTCTCTCATATATTTTCCCCTTTTTTTATTTGGGCCTTTTCTCTTTTTTATGGCCTCTTTTCTTTCTTTTTTTTATTTTTTGTCCGGAGTCTCATCCCGACTTGTGGGGGAATCATAGTCTCCATCATCCTTTCCTCACTGGGACAATGCTCTAATAATGATGATCATCACACTTTTATTTTTCTTACAACTCAACAATTACAACTCGATACTTAGACCAAAATATGACTCTATATGAATGCCTCCGGCGGTGGATCGGGATATGCAATGAATCAAGAGTGACACGCATGGAAGAATTATGAATGGTGGCTTTGCCACAAATACGATGTCAACTTCATGATCATGCTAAGCAATATGATAGTGATGGAGTGTGTCATAATAAACGGAACGGTGGAAAGTTGCATGGCAATATATCTCGGAATGGCTATGGAAATGCCATAATAGGTAGGTATGTGGCTGTTTTGAGGAAGGTATATGGTGGGTGTATGATACCGGCGAAAGGTGCGCGGTATTAGAGAGGCTAGCAAAGGTGGAAGGGTGAGAGTGCGTATAATCCATGGACTCAACATTAGTCATGTAGAACTCATATAATTATCGCAAAAATCTACAAGTTATCAAAGCAACGTATTACGTGCATGCTCCTAGGGGGATAGATTGGTAGGAAAAGACCATCGCTCGTCCCTGACCGCCACTCATAAGGAAGGCAATCAAAAAATAAATCATGCTCCGACTTCATCACATAACGGTTCACCATGCGTGCATGCTACGGGAATCACAAACTTCAACACAAGTATTTCTCAAATTCACAACTACTCAACTAGCACAACTTTAATATCACCATCTTTATATCTCAAAACAATTATCAAGTATCAAACTTATCATAGTATTCAACACACTCATAAGAAAGTTTTTATTATTAATCTTGTATACCAAGCATATTAGGATTTTGAGCAAATTACCATGCTATTTAAGACTCTCAAAATAATCTAAGTGAAGCATGAGAGATCAATAGTTTCTATAAAACAAATCCACCACCGTGCTCTAAAAGATATAAGTGAAGTACTAGAGCAAAACTATATAACTCAAAAGATATAAGCGAAGCACATAGAGTATTCTAAAAAATTCTAAATCATGTATGGCTCTCTCAAAAGGTGTGTATAGCAAGTATGATTGTGGTAAACTATCAAATAAAGACTCAAATAATACAAGACTCTCCAAGCAAAACACATATCATGTGGCGAATAAAAATATAGCTCCAAGTAAAGTTACCGATAGAAGTAGACGAAAGAGGGGATGCCTTCCGGGGCATCCCCAAGCTTTGGCTTTTAGGTGTTCTTATATTATCTTGTGGTGCCATGGGAATCCCCAAGCTTAGGCTCTTGCCACTCCTTGTTCCATAATCCATCAAATCTTTACCCAAAACTTGAAAACTTCACAACACAAAACTTAAAGTAGAAAATCTCGTGAGCTCCGTTAGCGAAAGAAAATAAAAGATCACTTCAAGGTACTGTAATGAACTCATTATTTATTTATATTGGTGTTATACCTACTGTATTACAACTTCTCTATGGTTTATAAACTATTTTAATAGCCATAGATTCATCAAAATAAGCAAACAACACACGAAAAACAGAATCTGTCAAAAACAGAATAGTCTGTAGTAATCTGTAGCTAGAACAAGATCTGGAACCCCAAAAATTCTAAAATAAATTTCTGGACGTGAGGAATTTATCTATTAATCATCTGAAAAAATAATTAACTAAATAGCACTCTCCAAATAAAAATGACAGCAGTTCTCCTGAGCGCTAAAGTTTCTATTTTTTACAGCAAGTTTAACAAGACTTTCCCCAAGTCTTCCCAACGGTTCTACTTAGCACAAACACTAATTAAACACAAAAAACACAACCAAAACAGAGGCTAGATAAATTATTTATTACTAAACAGGAGAAAAAAGCAAGGAATAAAAATAAAATTGGGTTGCCTCCCAACAAGCGCTATCGTTTAACCCCCTAGCTAGGCATAACAAGCAAGAATAGATCTAGGTATTGCCATCTTTGGTAGGCAATCCATAAGTGTCTCTAATAATAGATTCATAAGGTAATTTAATATTCTTTCTAGGAAAGTGTTCCATGCCTTTTCTTAATGGAAATTGGAATCTAATATTTCCTTCCTTCATATCAATAATTGCACCAATCGTTCTAAGGAAAGGTCTACCAAGAATAATATGACATGAAAGATTGCAATCTATGTCAAGAACAATAAAATCTACGGGCACATAATTCCTATTTGCAACAATAAGAACATCATTAATTCTTCCCATAGGTTTCTTAATAGTGTAATCTACAAGGTGCAAGTTTAGAGAGCAATCATCGAAATCACGGAAACCTAGCAAATCACACAAAGTCTTTGGAATCGTGGAAACACTAGCACCCAAATCACATAAAGCATATCATTCATGATCTTTAATTTTAATTTTAATAGTTGGTTCCCACTCATCATAAAGTTTTCTAGGGATATAAACTTCCAATTCAAGTTTTTCTTCATAAGATTGCATCAAGGCATCAACGATATGTTTAGTAAACGCTTTATTTTGACTATAAGCATGAGGAGACTTTAGCAAGGATTGCAACAAGGAAATACAATCAATCAAAGAGCAATTTTAATAGTTAAATTCCTTGAAATCCATAATAGTGGGTTTAGCAACATCTAGGGTTTTAATTTCTTCAATCCCACTTTTATCAAATTTAGCATCAAGATCAACAAATTCCGAATTCTTGGAACGCCTTCTAGGTAAAGGTGGATCATATTCAGTCCCATCATTATCAAGATTCATATTGCAAAACAAAGATTTAATATGGGACACATCGATAACTTTTAGATCTTCATCTTCATTTTCATAGCAACTAGAAGAACACGCTCTTATAAAGGCATCTTTCTTAGCATGCATCCTAGCGGTTCTTTCTTTGCACTCATCAATGGAAATTCTCATGGCTTTGAGAGACTCATTGATATCATGCTTAGGTGGAATAGATCTAAGTTTCAAAGAATCAACATCAAGAGCAATTCTATCAACGTTCCTAGCCAAATCATCAATCTTAAGCATTTTTTCTTCAATCATAGTATTAAAATTCTTTTGCGAAGTAATAAATTATTTAATATTAGATTCAAAATCAGAGGGCATCTTATTATAATTTCCATAAGAATTGTTGTAGGAATTACCATAATTATTAGAGGGATTACTAGGACAAGGCCTAGGATTAAAATTTCCTCTATACGCGTTGTTACCAAAATTGTTCCTACCAACAAAATTCACATCCATAGATTCATTATTATTCTCAATCAAAGTAGACAAGGGCATATCATTAGGATCAGAAGAAACACTCTTATTAGCAAATAATTTCATAAGTTCATCCATCTTTCCACTCAAAACATTAATTTCTTCTATCGCATGCACCTTTTTATTAGTAGATCTTTCAGTATGCCATTGAGAATAATTAACCATAATATTATCTAGGAGTTTAGTAGCTTCTCCTAAAGTGATTTCCATTGAAGTGCCTCCCGCGGCCGAATCTAAAAGATTTCTAGAAGCAAAATTTAATCTGGCATAAAAATTCTGAACAATCATCCACAAATTTAAACTATGAGTAGGACAATTACGTATCATTAATTTCATTCTCTCCCAAGCTTGTGCAACATGTTCATGATCAAGTTGCTTAAAATTCATAATATTGTTTCTAAGAGAGATGATCTTAGCGGGAGGAAAATACTTAGAGATAAAAGCATCTTTGCACTTGTTCCATGAATCAATACTATTTTTAGGCAAAGAAGAAAACCAAGCTTTAGCACGATCTCTAAGCGAAAAAGGAAATAGCTTCAATTTAACAATATCATTATCTACATCTTTCTTCTTTTGCATGTCACACAAATCAACGAAGCTATTTAGATGGGTAGCGGCATCTTCACTAGGAAGGCCGGAAAACGGATCTTTCATGACAAGATTCAGCAAAGCAGTATTAATTTCACAAGATTCAACATCGGTAAGAGGAGCAATCAGAGTGCTAATAAAATCATTGTTGTTGGTATTGGTGAAGTCACATAATTTAGTATTATATTGAGCCATCGTGACAAGCAAGCAAACTAACACACAAGCAAACAAAAAGCAAGCGGGAAAAAAGAGGCAAATAGGGAGGGAGGAAGGATAGAGAGAGAGGGCGAATAAAACGGCAAGGGTGAAGTGGGGGGAGAGGAAAACGAGAGGCAAATGGAAAATAATGTAATGCGGGAGATAAGGGTATGTGATGGGTACTTGGTATGTTGACTTTTGCATAGACCTCCCCGGCAACGGCGCCAGAAATGGCTCATTGTCAGGAGTCAAATCTTGACTTCCGTGAACCTCCCCGGCAACGGCGCTAGAAATCCTTCTTGCTACCTCTTGAGCACTGCGTTGGTTTTCCCCGAAGAGGAAGGGATGATGCAGCAAAGTAGCATAAGTATTTCCCTCAGTTTTTGAGAACCAAGGTATCAATCCAGTAGAAGGCTACGTGCGAGTCCCTCGCACCTACACAAAACAAATAAATCCTCGCAACCAACGCAAATAGGGGTTGTCAATCCCTATAGGGCCACTTACGACAGTGAGATCTGATAGATATGGTAAGATAATATTTTTGGTATTTTTATGATAAAAGATGCAAGGTAAAATAAAAGCAAAGTAAATAACAAAGGAAATAACTAAGTAAATAACAAAGGAAATAACAAAGGACACCACAAGATTGAACCCAAAGCTAAGCACTCCTCCCATTGCAAGAAAGATCAATCTAGTAGGCCAAACCAAACTGATAATTCGAAGAGACTTGCAAAGATAACCAATCATACATAAAAGAATTCGGAGAAGATTAAAATATTATTCATAGATAGACTTGATCATAAACCCACAATTCATCGGTCTCAACAAACACACCGCAAGAAGAAGATTACATCGAATAGTTCTCCACAAGAGAGGGGGAGAACATTGTATTGAGATCCAAAAAGAGAGATGAAGCCATCTAGCTACTAACTATTGACCCGTAGGTCTGAGGTAAACTACTCACACTTCATCGGAGAGGCTATGGTGTTGATGTAGAGGCCCTCCGTGATCGATGCCCCCTCCGGCGGAGCTCCGGAATAGGCCCCAAGATGGGATCTCATGGATACAGAAAGTTACGGCGGTGGAATTAGGGTTTTGGCTCCGTTCTGATCGTTTGGGGGTACGTGGATATATATAGGAGGAAGGAGTACGTCGGTGGAGCAACAGGGGGCCCACGAGGGTGGAGGGCGCGCCTGGTGGGGGTGGGCACGCCCCCCCTACCTCGTGGCCTCCTGTTTTATTTCTTGACGTAGGGTCCAAGTCTCCCTGGTCTTATTCATTGAGAAAATCACGTTCCCGAAGGTTTCATTCCGTTTGGACTTCGTTTGATATTCCTTTTCTTCGAAACCCTAAAACAGGCAAAAAACAGCAAATCTGGGCTGGGCCTCCGGTTAATAGGTTAGTCCCAAAAATAATATAAAAGTGGATAATAAAGCCCAATAATGTCCAGAATAGTAGATAATATAGCATGGAGCAATCAAAAATTATAGATACGTTGGAGACGTATCAGCAATGACTAGCGACTCGGCCAACTTGGCGCCGTCTCGGGCGCACTCCAGGGACTTGCGGTAATCGCCAGTGATGGTGATGAGGTCCTTGGGATCCGACATCTTCATCTTTAGGTACGCGTAGTGGGGAACCGCCATGAACTTGGCGAGCGCGGGCCGGCCCAGCAACGCGTGATACGCGCTGGACAGGTCCACCACCTCGAACCAGATCGGTTCATGCCGGAAGTGGCTACTATCACCGAACAGGACATCTAGCTGGACCCGGCCAATGGGGGAGCAGGAGAGGCCGGGCACGATGCCATGGAAGATCGTTCGGGTCGGCTCCAGGTCCTCGGCCTTGAGGCCGAGCTTGGTCATCGTGTCACGGTAGAGGATGTTGATGCTGCTGCCGCCGTCAACGAGGACTCGGGAGAACTTGCATGTGCGCCGCGTGACGATGGTGGGGTTGAGGACGAGGGCGTAACCACCCGGACTCGGCATGACTGCCAGGTGATCTTCCCGGGTCCAGGTGATCGGGCGATACGACCAATGCATGAACTCCGGCTTGGCCGGGACAACGGTGTTCACCTCCTGCCGAAGGAGGCGCTCGCTGTGCTTGTCGTCGCCGAGGCTGGTGAAGACGACGTAGGTCGCGTTCTGGTCCGGGTAGGCGTCGTCGCGCATTGCGGCACCAGCGGGAGGCGGCTGTCCTGCGTCTGGAGCCGGAGCCGGAGGGGGCGTGGCGTCGCCCCTCATGATGCGCTTGGTGATGGCGCACTGCCGAAGCGTGTGCGTGGAGGGTCTTGCGCCACTGTGGTGCTTGCAGGGGGCGTCGAGCATCTGCTTGAAGCTCATGGCGGGTTGCCATCCCGTCTTGCCGGTTTGCCGGCGCTTCGCCGCCGGGTCCGCCGCGGGCTCGGTGGCCGCGACGAGACGGTTGTCGTGATGCAGCACCGGCTGGTCGACCTTGCGCTTGTTGTTCTGGTGATGCTGCTACCGGCTGCTTTCGCCGATCGGCTTCGAAGGGAGAACCGTCTTCGCCTTGCCGGCTTCATCCGGCGCCACCTGGATCTTCATGGCAGAGTCGGCGTTGGCGTACTTGTCCGCCGTCACCATGAGCGCGGCCATGGTGGCTGGCTCGGAGCATAAGAGCTTGTGCTTGAGGAGGGTGCCGTCTTGGCACCCACTGACGAAGTACTGGATCGCCTAGACTTCATGGACGCCCTCGCAGCTATTCCGGAGCTCGGTCCAGCGTGCGAGGTACTCACGACCGGTCTCCGTAGGCCCTTGCACGCACATGGCGAGCTGGCTAGGGTGGCCGGGTCGCTTGTAGGTCCCCGTGAAGTTGCAGATGAAGGCTTCCTCGAAGTCCACCCACGTGTTGATGCTGCCCATCGGCAAGCTGTTCAACCACGTGCGGGCCGACCCTTGGAGCATGAGCGGTGTGTAGCGCACGGCGAGATGACGATTGGCACCGGTGATGCCAATGGCCATGGTGTAGTCGGTGAGCCAGTCTTCTGGCTTCACCGCCCCGTTGTACTTGGGGGTGTCGCGGGGGAGCATGAATCCTTTGGGGAAGGGCTCCTCCCGGATGCACGGGCCGAAGCACGTCGGCCCGATAGCGCCGCTCTGCTCCACCTCCAGGGAGCGAGCGAGCTGATCGAGGCGGTGGCAAGCGTCGGCGTTGTCGATGGCGCGCGGGCCGAGTCAACTTGTGGCCAGGCCACGGGGGGCCGGGTCGGTTGGAGCCAGACGCCGGACATGCTGGCTGGGTCCGCGCTGGATCTCTAGGACGGGCTCGTCGCCCAATCCGCCGGTGGCTGTAGCGGCCGGGTCGCGCCGAGTCCGGGCTCGGCCGAAGTGCGCCATGCCAGATGGGAAGGAAGCGGTGTGCAGAAGTTTGCCGAGCCCGCCAAGGCGGGCGGAGCCAGATCCCGCCGGCTGGGCGAGCTGGTTGAGGCGGTCCTGCTGGGTGTTGGCGGTGTGGGGGAGTTCGCGCATCCGCCCGATGCGCTCTTTCAGCTCCTCACCCGCGAGCTGGTCTAGGCCGGCTGCGGCTGCCTAGGCAGCGCGCATGTTCTTCACTGGGGTCTCGTAGACGGTTCGGACGGTGCTGAGGGCCTAGCCGATCGCTCCTCCCCGGGCACGCACATCGGTGACCCGGCTTGGCTCGGCCGCGGCGGGCGTGAATCCGTAGGCGGCATCGCGCTCCAGCTGAGCGGCGTCCAGGCGACGCTGAGTGCCGGCGAGCGTCTCGGATAGGTCCAGCATCTGCTGGCGCCTTTCCTCGAGCTGGGTTCGAGCCTCAACGATGTTGGTGGCGTCGACGTCGGTGCCGATGGGGATGCGGAGGCTCTGCATTGCAGCGCGCAACGGATCGGACGGCTCGATCCGTTCCACTGCGGCCCTGGCTTCAGCAGCCTTCCTCGTCTTGCTCGATGAGGAGGAGGCGCCGTCACCGGTGATGAAGACCTCCACATGGACGTCCATTGCCCCGGCGGAAACGCCGCCACCGAGGGAGAGGGGAGAGTCGGAGTAGCTGAGCACCTCGCTGGGGTACTCGTCGGCCGCGAACGCATTGGAGATGCGCAGCGCGGTGAAGGAGGCGGCAAGCGCGCCGACGACGTCGTTCGCCAGCGCGAAGGACTCATCGGTGTAGGAGAGGGGCCCCGTCTGAAGCATGCTCCCGGCCAGCTCCTTGAGCTACCCCACGGTGGGCGCCAACTGTCGTGGTGGGCGCATAGCAGATGCCAAGGGATGGCTAAAGAGAGGAGGAGGCTCGAGGACGCTAGTGGACTCCATAGGCGGGGTTAGCATGAGCGGGCGCGGGACACCGTACATACCTAGGTTCGGGGCTCTCCGGAGAGATAATACCCCTAGTCCTGCCGAGTGTAGTTGGATAGTACTCCTGGAGCTGTATGGAGGAGGAAGGAAGCTGGCCATGGCTTGGGCTGCTCCTTCTCTCTGGTGTTGCTGTTTTCTGGCTAGTCCTATGCTTACTTGCTTCTCTCTCGTATGTGTTTTCTGCTTGCCCTCTCGCTCGCCCCCCATATGATCGTGGGCTCCCGGGGGGTTTTATAGTCCAACCCCCCGGGGGTACAATGGTAATGTTACAAGTCGGTGGGTCCGTATTGTCGGTGTCCGGGGACCCGGGCTGGGTCCCGCTGAGGGCTTGTGGTTCACCGGGTTCCCCTAGCAGGTGCGGGGCCCGCATGCCTAGGGGGACTGTGCGCCGTCTTGTCGATCGTCGGGGCGTGGCCAAGTCGAGTCGCGTATAGTGCTCTCCGTCAGGTTGCCGCTTGTTGTCGTCAGCGGTGAGGGCGGGGGCACTATAGCCACGCCGGCCCTGGTCAGCGGGTAGGTGAGGGGCACTGTTGCCACGTTCCTGCTGACCAGAGGCATGGGCGGGGCACTGTTGCCTCGGTCATTGTTGATTGAAGTCTCGTCCCCATCATATGGCCTGGATGGGACGGGAGTTGACCCGTGGCTGGATTGCGTAGCACGCCACGGGTGGCGCTGGCTTGTGTGAGGAGGCTTTGGTCGTGTTGGGTTCGGCTGTCTTGCGCTAGTTGTTGGGGCCGAGTCGACGTGTCTTGCCGGGTCGGCTAGTCTGGCCGGCTTGCGGGGCTTGGCTGGGTCGAGCGACCTGGCCAAGCACGTGCCGGTATTGAGGGGCGGTGCCAACCCCGTTGTTTTTTTGAAGAGGATCCGGGTTCCGTTGCCTGCTCGGGGTCCATCCCCCCGACATTGTGCTTGCCAAAGGATAAAATGTAAAAAGGAAAGGTGAAGATCACCATGACTCTTATATGAAGTATAAGACAAGAATAAAAGATAGGCCCTTCGCAGAGGGAAGCAGAGGTTGTCATGTGCTTTTATGGTTTGATGCACAAAATCTTAATGCAAAAGAACGTCACTTTATATTGCCACTTGTGATATGGACCTTTATAATGCAGTCCGCCGCTTTTATTTCTTCCACATCACAAGATCGTACAAAGCTTATTTTCTCCACACTAATAAGTCATACATATTTAGAGAGCAATTTTTATTTCTTGCAACGATGACAACTTACTTGAAGGATCTTACTCAATCCATAGGTAGGTATGGTGGACTCTCATGGCAAAACTGAGTTTAAGGATATTTGGAAGCACAAGTAGTATCTCTACTTGGTGCGTAGAATTTGGCTAGCATGAGAGGGAAAGGAAAGCTCCACATGTTGACTGATCCATGACAATATAATTTATTTCGTATGTAAGAAAACATAACCCATTACGTTGTCTTCCTTGCCCAACATCAACCTTTAGCATGTCATATTTTAATAAGTGCTCACAATCATAAAAGATGTCCAAGATAGTATATTTATATGTGAAAACCTCTCTTTCTTTATTACTCCCTATTAATTGCAACGATGACCAAAACTATGCTTGTCAACTTTCAACAACTTTTATTCATCATACTCTTTATATGTGAAGTCATTACTCTCCATAAGATCCATATGATCTCTTTATTTCTTTTTATTCTTTCTCTTCTCTTTTATTTTTATACCCTCAAGATCATAGCAAGATGGCAAAGCCCTTGGCTCAACACTAATCTTTATTATATATAGCTCACGGACTCAATTACATAGAAGGATCATAAAGCAAAAATCAAAACTAGATCATACTAAAACTTTATTCTACTAGATCAAGATATAACCAAAAGGATCGAACTAAGAAAATGGTAAAGATAAAAGTGTGATGGTGATACTATACCGGGGCACTCCCCCAAGCTTGGAAGTTGCCAAGGGGAGTGCACATACCCATGTGTTTATGTCTCCTTCCTCGGAGGTGGTGATGATGGAGTTGTTGATGATATAGGCTTGTCGTCCATCTTCCAAGGCATAGGCTCACCATCATAGAAGGATGATCAAGTGTCCGGGATCCTCGAATCTGCAGCCAAACTCATCCTCTTGAATCTATATTCATACTCACAATTTTGGTTTTGATGGTCATAGATCTGGGCTTGGAGATGCTCGATTTTCCCGTGAAGCTTGAAGATGGTATTTCCGATGTTTCTGGCATCTAGCTTGGCGGTGTTGGTGAACTCCGTGATCATTAAGTGGTTGGTGTCGAGTCCATGTTCCACCATCTCCTGGCACTTGAAAACTTGTTGCTCCATTGCTTCGAGTCTTGTCTCCATGCTTCCGGTCCTCCTTGGTCCCTGAACATCGCGGATGTGCAGCAATCCCTCACACATCTCAATGGTTTGAAGGTGTTGCAAAACCTCTATGAGGTAGGGGTTGATGACCTTCTCGAAGAACTTGTCCTTGGGGGCACTTTAAGATGCCATGGCGATCTAGATCTATAAGAAAAACAGCTCGAAACAAAGACGGAAGATATTTGCATGATACATTGGTCAAAACCTTCGGGAGATTATATAATGAATTTTTACCGACCAAAAGAAGTATCATGCAAGAAAACAGAGTCCGGAGAGCACATGAGGCGCCCATGAGGCAGGGGGCGCTCCCAGGGGGTTAGGGCGCACCCTCCACCCTCGTGGAAGCCTCGTGTCCTTCCCGGACTACTTATTTTCCTATTTTCTTAAATATTCCAAAACGGAGAAAATTTGCTATTAGAAATGTTTTGGAGTCGGTTTACTTACCGTACCTCATACCTATTCCTTTTCGGAGTCTGAAATGTTCTGGAAAGTGTCCCTTATGTATTCCTCCGGGGTTACGGTTTCAATAACATTAGTTTCAACATTTATAGGATTACCTGAGATATAATGTTTGATTCTTTGACCGTTCACCACCCTCGGATTTGTGTCTTTGAAGTTGTTGATTTTTATGGCACCGGAACAATAGACCTCCTCAATAATGTAAGGACCTTCCCATTTTGAGAGGAGTTTGCCTGCAAAAAATCTTAAACGAGAGTTGTATAGCAAAACATAATCACCTACATTAAACTCACGCTTTTGTATCCTTTTGTCATGCCATCATTTAACATTTTCTTTAAACAGTTTGGCATTCTCATAAGCCTGGGTTCTCCATTCATTAAGTGAGCTAATGTCAAATAACCTCTTCTCACCGGCAAGTTTGAAATCATAATTGAGCTCTTTAATGGCCCAATATGCCTTATGTTCTAGTTCGAGAGGTAAGTGACATGCTTTTCCCTAAACCATTTTATGCGGAGACATACCCATATGATTTTTATATGCAGTTCTATAGGCCCATAATGCATCATCAAGTTTCTTGGACCAATTCTTTCTGGATCTATTTACAGTCTTTTGCAAAATTAATTTAAGCTCTCTATTACTCAATTCTATTTGACCACTAGACTGTGGATGATATGGAGATGCAATTCTATGATTAACATCACTTAGCAAGCATTTTAAGAAAAGCACCATGAATAAAATGTGAACCACCATCAGTCATTAAGTATCTAGGGACTCCAAACCTCAGAAAAATAACTTCTTTAAGCATCTTAATAGAGGTGTTATGATCAACACTACTAGTTGGAATAGCTTCTACCCACTTAGTAACGTAATCAACAACAACTAAAATATGTGTGTACCCATTAGAGGACAGAAATGGTCCCATATAATCAAAGCCCCAAACATCAAATGGTTCAATTACAAGTGAATAATTCATAGGCATTTCTTGACGTCTACTAATATTACCAATTCTTTGACATTCATCACAAGATGAGACAAACTTACGGGCATCCTTGAAGAGAGTAGGCCATTAAAAACCGGATTGCAGTACCTTATGTGCAGTTCTATCTCCAGCATGGTGTCCTCCATAAGCCTCAGGGTGACACTTGCGTAGGATCTATTCCTGTTCATGCTCAGGTACACAACATCTAATAACACCATCTACTCCTTCTTTATAAGGGTGTGGGTCATCCCAAAAGTAATGTCTTAAGTCATAGAAGAACTTTTTCTTTTGCTGGTATGTGAAACTAGGTGGTATAAATTTAGCAACAATATAATTAGCATAATCAACATACCATGGAGCAGTACGAGAAGCATTTATGACAACTAATTGTTCATCAGGAAAGCTATCATCAATAGGTAGTGGGTCATCAAGAACATTCTCTAACCTAGACAAGTTGTCTGCAACGGGGTTCTCAGCTCCCTTTCTATCAATAATATGCAAATCAAATTCTTGAAGCAAGAGAACCCATCTAATAAGTCTAGGTTTAGCTTCTTTCTTTTCCATAAGATATTTAATAGCAGCATGATCAGTGCGAACAGTTACTTTAGAATCAACTATATAGGGTCTGAATTATCACAAGCAAATACAACTGCTAAAAATTCCTTTTCAGTAGTAGCATAATTTCTTTGGGCACTATCTAGAGTCTTACTAGCATATTGGATAACATTTAATTTCTTATCAACTCTTTGTCCTAGAACAACCCCTACTGCATAATCACTAGCATCACACATATTTCAAAGGGTAAATTCCAATCAGGTGGCTGAACAATAGGTGCAGAAATTAAGGCTTTCTTAAGTATTTCAAATGCTTCTACACAATCACAATCAAAGACAAAAGGAACATCTTTTTGTAAGAGATTAGTCAGAGGCCTAGAAATTTCAGAGAAATCCTTAATGAACCTCCTATAAAAACCGGCATGACCAAGGAAACTTCTTATACCTTTGATGTCCTTAGGACACGACATCTTTTCAATAGGATCAACCTTAGCTTTATCAACTTCACTACCTCTTTCAGAAATTTTATGCCCCAAGATAATACCTTCATTGACCATAAAGTGGCACTTCTCCCAATTCAAGACAAGATTAGTTTCTTCACATCTCTACAAAACTCGATCAAGGCTGCTTAAGCAATCATCAAAAGACGTTCCATAAATGGAGAAATCATCCATGAAAACCTCAACAATCTTTTCACAAAATTCAGAGAATATAGCAGTCATACATCTTTGAAAGGTAGCAGGTGCATTGCATAAACCAAAAGACATACGTCTATAAGCAAAGGTACCGAAAGGGCAAGTAAAAGTTGTCTTTTCTTGATCCTCTTTTGACACAGGAATTTGAGAGAAACCAGAATAACCATCTAGAAAGCAAAAATGTGTATGTTTGGATAATCTTTCTAGCATTTGATCAATAAAAGGTAAAGGGTAATGATCCATTTTAGCAGCTTTATTTAATATGCGGAAATCAATTACCATTCTATAACCTGTAACATTTTTTTGTGGAATCAATTCATCTTTATCGTTAGGGACAACAATAATACCTCCCTTCTTAGGGACACAATGGACATGACTTACCCATTGACTATCAGCAATGGGATAAATTATACCTGCCTCCAGAAGCTTTAGTATTTCTTTTCTTACCACTTCTTTCATCTTAGGATTTAACCGTCATTGGTGATCAACAACCGGTTTCGCGTCTTTCTCCAATTTTATTTTGTGCTGGCATAGAGTGGGACTAATGCCCTTAAGATCATCAAGAGTATATCCAATAGCAGCACGGTGCTTCTTCGGAGTTTTCAATAATTTCTTTTCTTCATGCTCTGAAAGGTTAGCACTAATAATAACAGGATATATCTCTTTCTCATCAAGATAAGAATATTTAAGAGTATCAGGTAAAGGTTTAATCTCAAACACGTGATCACCCTTGGGTGGAGGAGGATCCCCAAGGATTTCAACAGGCAAGTTGTGTTTCAAAATAGGTCACTGTTTAAAGAATACTTAATCTATTTCCTTTCTTTCATTCATAAACATATCATTTTCATGGTCGAGCAAATATTGTTCTAAAGGATCATAGGAGGCACGGCAATAGAAGCAAGAACAATAATTTCATCTTTACTAGGCAATTCTTTATCATGGGGTTGTCTACGAAATTTAGCAAAATTAAACTCATGAGACATATCCCCCAAACCAATAGTAACAACATCCTTTTTGCAATCTATCCTAGCATTAACAGTATTCAAGAAGGGTCTACCAAATATAATGGGACAAAATTCATCTTGTGGGGAACCAAGAACAAGAAAATCAGCAGGATATTTAGCTTTCCCACACAAGACTTCAACATCTCTAACAATCCCAACTGGTGAAATAGTGTCTCTATTGGCAAGCTTAATTGTAACATCAATTTCCTCCATTTCAGCGGGTGCAATATCATGCATAATTTCTTTATATAAGGAACGAGGTATTGCACTTGCACTAGCACCCATATCACACAAGCCATGATAGCAATGATCTCCTATTTTAACAGAAATAACAGGCATGCCAACAACAGGTCTATGTTTATTTTTAGTATCGGGTTTAGCAATTGTAGCGGCTTCATCACAGAAGTAAATAACATGACCATCAATATTATCGGCCAAGAGATCCTTAACCATAGCAATACTAGGTTCAACTTTAATTTTCTAAGAGGGTGTAGGTGTTCTAGTATTACTCTTATGAACAACAGTTGAAGCTTTAGCATGATCCTTTATTCTAATAGGGAAAGTTGGTTTCTCAATATAAGCAGTAGGAACAACATAATCATTATAAGTGATAGTCTTTTCTTCAACTTTAATAGGCGCAACTACTTTTAATTCAATGGGAGGATTATATTTAAACCACTTCTCCTTAGGGAGATCAACATGATTAGCAAAGGATTCACATAAAGAATCTACTATCTTAGAGTCAAGTCCATATTTAGTGCTAAATTCACGGAAAGCATCGGTATCCATAAAAGAACACAATCAAACTTAGGTATTATACCCGACTCCTTACCTTCGTCGAGATCCCAATCTTCAGAGTTGCGTTTAATTCTTTCCAATAAATCCCATTTGAATTCAATAGTCTTCATCATAAAGGAGCCAGTACAAGAAGTATCGAGCATGGAGCAATTATCGAGACAAAGCCGAGCATAAATTTTTTGAATAATAATTTATCTTAAGAGTTCATGATTGGGCATGAATATAACATTTAATTAATCCTCCCCCAAGCTTGAGTGATGCTTTCTCCTTCGCGAGGCCAAAAATTATATATATAATTACGATCACGATGAACAAGATGCATAGGATAAAACTTCTGATGAAATTCCAATTTCAACCGGTTGTAGTTCCATGATCCCATATCATCACATAGCCTAAACCATGTCAATGCCTTTCCCTTCAAAGATAAAGGGAAGACCTTCTTCTTGATAACATCCTCGGGCATACCTGCAAGCTTAAATAATCCACAAACTTCATCCACATAGATTAGGTGCAAATCGGGATGTAATGTTCCATCACCTGTGGAAGGATTAGCTAGCAGTTTCTATATCATACCCGAAGGAATTTCAAAGTAAAAATTTTCAGTAGGTTCAGTAGGTTGAGGAGCAGCTCTTTGCTCTACTGCTCGGGGTGAAGATACCCCGAACAAGCCCCTCAAAGGGTTACTTTCCATAGTAACAAGTGACAGTAAATTTCAGCACACTATATAAATTTTTCTTTACCAAATTCCACCTACCAAAGGCGCTTCACTCCCCGGCAACGGCGCCAGAAAAGAGTCTTGATGACCCACAAGTGTAGGGGATGTATCGTAGTCCTTTCGATAAGTAATAGTGTCGAACCCAACGAGGAGTAGAAGGAAATGATAAGCAGTTTTCAGTAAGGTATTCTCTGCAAGCACTGAAATTATCGGTAACAGATAGTTTTGTGATAAGGTGATTTGTAACGGGTAAAAAGTAAATAAAGTAAATAAGGTGCAGCAAGATGGCCCAATCCTTTTTGTAGCAAAGGACAAGCCTGGACAAACTCTTATATAAAGGAAAACGCTCCCGAGGACACATGGGCTTTATCGTCAAGCTAGTTTTCATCACGTTCATATGATTCGCGTTCGATACTTTGATAATTTGATATGTGGGTGGACCGGTGCTTGGGTACTGCCCTTCCTTGGACAAGCATCCCACTTATGATTAACCCCTATTGCAAGCATCCGCAAGTACAAAAGAAGTATTAAGGTAAACCTAACCATAGCATGAAACATATGGATCCAAATCAGCCCCTTACGAAGCAACTCATAAACTAGGGTTCAAGCTTCTGTCACTCTAGCAACCCATCATCTACTTATTACTTCCCAATGCCTTCCCCTAGGCCCAAACAATGGTGAAGTGTCATGTAGTCGACGTTCACATGAAACCACTAGAGGAGAGACAACATACATCTCATCAAAATATCGAATGAATACCAAATTCACACGACTACTTATAGCAAGACTTCTCCCATGTCCTCAGGAACAAACGTAAATACTCACAAATCATATTCATGTTCATAATCAGACGGGTATTAATATGCATAAAGGATCTGAACCTATGATCTTCCACTGAATAACCAACTAGCATCAACTACAAGGAGTAATCAACACTACTAGCAACCCACAAGTACCAATCTGAGGCTTTGGGACAAAGATTGGATACAAGAGGTGAACTAGGGTTTGAGATGAGATGCTGCTGGTGAAGATGTTGATGGAGATTGACCCCCTCCCGATGAGAAGGTCGATGGTGATGATTTCCCCCTCCCGGAGGGAAGTATCCCCGGCAGAACAGCTCCGCCGGAGCCCTAGATTGGTTCCGCCAAGGTTCCGCCTCGTGGCGGCGGAGTTTCGTCCCGTGAGCTAGCTTCTAATTTTTTCCTCGACGAAAGACCTCATATAGCATAAGATGGGCATCAGAGGCCTGCCAGGGGGCCCACGAGGCAGGGGGGCGCGCCCTGGGGGTAGGGCGCGTCCCCACCCTCGTGGACGGTGGGTGGCCCCCCTCTGGTACTTTCTTCGCAATATTTTTTATATATTCTGAAAATAGTTCCCGTAGAGTTTCAGGACTTTTGGCATTGCGCAGAATAGGTCTCTAATATTTGCTCCTTTTCCAGCCCAGAATTCCAGCTGTCGGCATTCTCCCTCTTCATGTAAACCTTATAAAATAAGAGAGAATAGGCATAAGTTTTGTGACATAATGTGTAATAACAACCCATAATGCAATAAATATCGATATAAAAGCATGATGCAAAATGGACGTATCAGTCACCTCCATAAACGAGAAACATATCCTTAGTCCTTTTCAGGTATTTCAGGATGTTCTTGACCACTGTCCAGTGATCCACTCCTGGATTACTTTGGTACCTCCCTGCTAAACTAATAGCAAGGCACACATCAGGTCTAGTACACAACATTGCATACATGATAGAACCTATGGCTGAGGCATAGGGAATGACTTTCATTTTCTCTCTATCTTCTACAGTGGTCGGGCATTGAGTCTGACTCAACTTCACACCTTGTAACACAGGCAAGAACCCTTTCTTTGACTGATCCATTTTGAACTTCTTCAAAACTTTATCAAGGTATGTGCTTTGTGAAAGTCCAATTAAGCGTCTTGATCTATCTCTATAGATCTTGATGCCCAATATATAAGCAGCTTCATTGAGGTCTTTCATTGAAAAATTCTTATTCAAGTATCCTTTTATGCTATTCAGAAATTCAGTATCATGTCGAGTCAACAATATTTCATCCACATATAATATCAGAAATTCTACAGAGCTCCCACTCACTTTCTTGTAAATACATACTTCTCCAAAAGTATGTATAAAACATTATGCTTTGATCACACTATCAAAGCGTATAGTCCAACTCCAAGAGGCTTGCACCAGTCCATAAATAGATCGCTAGAGCTTGCACACTTTGTTAGCACCTTTTGGATCGACAAAACCTTCTGGTTGCATCATATATAACTCTTTTTTAAGATATCCATTAAGGAATGCATATTTGACATCCATTTGCCAAATTTCATAATCATAAAATTCGGCAATTGCTAACATGATTCGGACAGACTTAAGCATCGCTACGGGTGAGAAGGTCTCATCGTAGTCAACTCCTTGAACTTGTCGAAAACCGTTGGCAACAAGTCAAGCTTTGTAGACGGGAACATTACCGTCAGCGTCAGTCTTCTTCTTGAAGATCCATTTATTCTCTATTGCTTGCCGATCATCGGGCAAGTCAACCAAAGTCCACACTTTGTTCTCATACATGGATCCCATCTCAAATTTCATGGCCTCAAGGCCATTTCGCGGAATCTGGGCTCATCATCGCTTCCTCATAGTTCGTAGGTTCATCATGGTCAAGTAACAAGACCTCCAGAATAGGATTACAGTACTACTCTAGTGAGGATCTTACTCTGGTTGACCTACAAGGTTCGTTAGTAACTTGATTAGAAGTTTCATGATCATCATCATTAGCTTCCTCACTAATTGGTGTAGGAATCACTAGAACTGATTTCTATGATGAACTACTTTCCAATAAGGGACAAGGTACAATTACCTCATCCAGTTCTACTTTCCTCCCACTCACTTCTTTCGAGAGAAACTCCTTCTCTAGAAAGGATACATTCTTAGCAACGAATATTTTGCCTTCGGATCTGTGATAGAAGGTGTACCCAATAGTTTCCTTTGGGCATCCTATGAATATACATTTCTTCGATTTGGGTTCGAGCTTATCAGGTTGAAGCTTTTTCACATAAGCATTGCAGCCCCTCCCGCCTCTTGACGATGCGTTGGTTTTTCCCTTGAAGAGGAAATGGTGATGCAGCAAAGTAGCGTAAGTATTTCCCTCAGTTTTTGAGAACCAAGGTATCAATCTAGTAGAATACTACATACAAGTGGCCTAGTAGCTGCACAAACAATCAAGAACCTCGCAACCAACGCAGTAAAGGGGTTGTCAATCCCTTCACGGTCATTTACGAAAGTGAGATCTGATAAAGATAATAAGATAAATATTTTTGGTATTTTTGTTGTATAGAAAGAAAAGTAAAAATTGCAAAATACAATAAATAGTAAACTAGAATTGTAGATCAAAAACTTATATGATATAAAATATACCCGAGGGCCATAGGTTTCACTAGTGGCTTCTCTCATGATAGCATGTATTACGGTGGGTGAACAAATTACTGCCGAGTAATTGATAGAAGAGCGCATAGTTATGAGAATATCTAGGTAATGATTATGAAATATAGGCATCACGTCCGTGTTAAGTAGATCAAAACGATTCTGCATCTACTACTATTACTCCACACGTCAACCGCTATCTAGCATGCATCTAGAGTGTTAAGTTCATAAGAACAAAGTAATGCTTTAGGAAAGATGACATGATGTAGCTAGAGGGATAAACTCAAGCAATATGATATAAATGTTGGAAATATGCCCTAGAGGCAATAATAAAATGGTTATTATTATATTTCTTTGTTCATGATAATTGTCTATTGTTCATGCTATAATTGTGTTATCTGGAAATCGTAATACATGTGTGAACACATAGACCACAACACGTCCCTAGTGAGCCTCTAGTTGACTAGCTCGTTGATCAAAAGATAATCATGGTTTCCTGACTATGGACATTGGATGTCATTGATAACGGGATCAAATCATTAGGAGAATGATGTGATGGACAAGACCCAATCCTAAGCATAGCTCAAAGATCGTGTAGTTCGTTTGCTATAGCTTTTCCGAATGTCAAGTATCATTCCTTAAATCATGAGATTGTGCAACTCCCGGATACCGTAGGAGTGCTTTGGGTGTGCCAAACGTGACAACGTAACTGGGTGACTATAAAGGTACACTACAGGTATCTCCAAAAGTGTCTGTTGGGTTGGCACGAATCGAGACTGGGATTTGTCACTCCGTATGACGGAGAGGTATCTCTGGGCCCACTCGGTAATGCATCATCATAATGAGCTCAATGTGATCAAGTGGTTGATCACGGGATCATGCATTGCGGTACGAGTAAAGTGACTTGCCGGTAATGAGATTGAACGAGGTATTGGGATACCGACGATTGAGTCTCGAGCAAGTAACGTACCGATTGACAAAGGGAATTGTATACGAATTGATTGAATCCTCGACATCGTGGTTCATCCGATGAGATCATCGTGGAGCATGTGGGAGCCAACATGGGTATCTAGATCCCGCTATTGGTTATTGACCGGAGAGGCGTCTCGGTCATGTCTGCATGTCTCCCAAACCCGCAGGGTCTACACACTTAAGGTTCGGTGACGCTAGGGTTGTTGAGATATTAGCATACGATAACCCGAAAGTTGTTCAGAGTCCCGGATGAGATCCCGGACATCACGAGGAGTTCCGGAATGGTCCGGAGGTAAAGATTTATATATAGGAAGTCAAGTTTCGGCCATCGGGAAAGTTTTGGGGGTAATCGGTTTTGTACCGGGACCACCGGAAGGGTCCCGGGAGTCCACCGGGTGGGGCCACCTATCGCGGAGGGCCCCATGGGCTGAAGTGGGAGGGGAACCAGCCCCTAGTGGGCTGGTGCGCCCCCCTTGGGCCTCCCCCTGCGCCTAGGGTTAGAAACCCTAGGGGTGGGGGCGCCACCCTTGCCTTGGGGGGCAAGGCACCCCTTGGCCGCCGCCCCCCTAGGAGATTGGATCTCCTAGGGTCGGCGCCCCCCCTAGGGCCCCTATATATAGTGGGGGGGAGGGAGGGCAGCCTCACCCAAGCCCCTGGCCTCTCCCTCTCCCTCCCGTGACACTCCTCCGTCTCCCTCTGCTTGGCGAAGCCCTGCCGAGATCACCGTTGCTTCCACCACCACGCCGTCGTGCTGCTGGATCTTCATCAACCTCTCCTTCCCCCTTGCTGGATCAAGAAGGAGGAGACGTCTTCCCAACCGTACGTGTGTTGAACGCGGAGGTGCTGTCCGTTTGACACTTGGTCATCGGTGATTTGGATCACGACGAGTACGACTCCATCAACCCCGTTCTCTTGAACGCTTCCGTGCGTGATCTACAAGGGTATGTAGATGCACTCCTCTCTCCCACGTTGCTAGATGACTCCATAGATTGACCTTGGTGATGCATAGAAAATTTTAAAATTCTGCTACATTCCCCAACAATAAACCCCATCTTTTTATCCTCGATGGAAACAATACAATATGTGCCTTGCTGCCCCTACTGTCACTAGGAAAGGACACCGCAAGATTGAACCCAAAGCTAAGCACTTCTCCCATTGCAAGAAAGATCAATCTAGTAGGCCAAACTAAACTGATAATTTGATGAGACTTGCAAACATATCAAATCATGCATATAAGAATTCAAAGAAGAACCAAATATTGTTCATAGATAAACTTGATCATAAATCCACAATTCATTGGACCTCGGCAAACACAGCGCAAAAGAATATTACATCGAATAGATCTCCAAGAACATCGAGGAGAACTTTGTATTGAGAACCAAAGAGAGAGAAGAAGCCATCTAGCTAATAACTATGGACCCGAAGGTCTGTGGTAAACTACTCACACATCATCGGAGAGGCTATGGTGTTGATGTAGAAGCCCTCCGTGATCGAATCCCACTCCGGCAGATCGCTGGAAAAGGCCCCAAATGGGATCTCACAGGTACAGAAGGTTGCGGCGGTGGAAAAGTGGTTTCGTGGCTCTCCAGGATGTTTTTAGGGTATAAGAGTATATATAGGTGAAAGAAATACGTCGGTGGAGCTACGAGTGGCCCACGAGGGCGGGGGCGCTCCCTCCTACCTCGTGGCCACCTCGTTGCGTCTCTGACTTCCACTCCAAGTCTCCTGGATTGCGTTTCTTCCAAGAAAGATCCTCGCGAAGGTTTCGATCCGTTTGATATTCCTTTTCTGCGAAACACTGAAATAGGCAAAAAAAACAGAAACTGGCACTGGGCTTCTGGTTAATAGGTTAGTCCCAAAAATAATATAAAAGAACATATTAAAGCCCATTAAACATCCAAAACAGATAATATAATAGCATGGAACAATCAAAAATTATAGATACGTTGGAGACGTATCAGCATCCCCAAGCTTAATTCCTGCTCGTCCTCGAGTAGGTAAATGATAGAAATGAATTTTTTGATGTGGAATGCTTCCTAACATAATTTTCAATGTAATTTTCTTTATTGTGGCATGAATATTCAGACCCGAAAGATTCAAGACAAAGGTTTAATATTGACATAAAAATAATAATACTTCAAGCATAAAGACCAAGCAATTATGTCTTCTCAAAATAACATAGCCAAAGAAAGCTCATCCCTACAGAATCATATAGTTTGGCCATGCTTCATTTTCGTCACACAAAATGCTCCTATCATGCACAACCCCGATGACAAGCCAAGAAATTGTTTCACGCAATACATGAATCATATAGCTTTAGTATTCTCAAACTTTTTCAACTTTCACGCAATACATGAGCGCAAGCCATGGACATAGCACTATAGGTGTAATAGAATATGATGATGGAGGTTGTGTGGACAAGACAAAAAAGGAGAAAGTCTCACATCGACACGGCTAATCAACGGGCTATGGAGATGCCCATCAATTGATGTCAATGCGAGGAGTAGGGATTGCCATGCAACGGATGCACTAGAGCTATAAATGTATGAAAGCTCAACAAAAGAAACTAAGTGGGTGTGCATCCAATTTGCTTGCTCATGAAGACCTAGGGCATTTTGAGGAAGATCATTGTTGGAATATACAAGCCAAGTTCTATAATGAAAATTCCCACTAGTATATGAAAGTGACAAAATAAGAGACTCTCTATCATGAAGATCATGGTGCTACTTTGAAGCATAAGTGTGGAAAAAGGATAGTGACATTGTCCCTTCTCTATTTTTCTCTCATTTTCTTTGGGCCTTCTCTTTTTTTGGCCTTTCTCTTTTTTATTTCCTCACACGGGACAATGCTCTAATAATGATGATCATCACACTTCTATTTATTTACAACTAAAAAATTACAACTCGATACTAGAACAAAATATGACTCTATATGAATGCCTCCAGCGGTGTACCGGGATGTGCAATGATTCAAGAGTGACATGTATAAAAATATATGAGCGGTGTCTTTGCCACAAATACGATGTCAACTACATTATCATGCAAGGCAATATGACAATGATGAAGCGTGTCATAATAAACAGAACGGTGGAAAGTTGCATGGCAATATATCTCGGAATGGCTATGGAAATGCCATAATAGGTAGGTATGGTGGTTGTTTTGAGGAACATATAAGGAGGCTTATGTGTGATAGAGCGTATCATATCACGGGGTTTGGATGCACCGGTGAAGTTTGCACCAACTCTCGAGGTGAGAAAGGGCAATGCACGATACCGAAGAGGCTAGCAATGATGGAAGGGTGAGAGTGCGTATAATCCTTGGACTCAACATTATTCATAAAGAACTCACATACTTATTGCAAAAATCTACAAGTAATCAAAACCAAGCACTACGTGCATGCTCATAGGGGGATAGATTGGTAGGAAAAGACCGTCGCTCATCCCCGACCGCCACTCATAAGGAGGACAATCAAAGAAACACCTCATGCTTCAAATTTGTTACACAACGGTTACCATACATGCATGCTATGGGACTTGCAAACCTCAATACAAGTATTTCTCAAATTCAAAAATACTCAACAAGCATGACTCTAATATCACCATCTTCATATCTCAAAGCAATCATCAAATATCAAACTTCTCATAGTATTCAATGAACTCTATATGAAAGTTTTTATTATACCCATGTTGGATGCCTATCATATTAGGACTAATTTCATAACCAAAGAAAATTACCATGCTGTTCTAAAGGACTCTAAAAATAATATAAGTGAAGCATGAGAGATCAATAATTTCTATAAAATAAAACCACCACCGTGCACGAAAAAGATATAAGTGAAGCACTAGAGCAAAATTATCTAGCTCAAAAGATATAAGTGAAGCACATAGAGTATTCTAATAAATTCCGATTCATGTGTGTCTCTCCCAAAAGGTGTGTACATCAAGGATGATTGTGGTAAACTAAAAAGCAAAGACTCAAATCATACAAGACGCTCCAAGCAAAACACATATCATGTGGTGAATAAAAATATAGCCTCAAGTAAAGTTACCGATAGATGAAGACGAAAGAGGGGATGCCTTCCGGGGCATCCCCAAGCTTAGGATTTTCGTTGTCCTTGAATTTTACCTTGGGGTGCCTTGGGAATCCCCAAGCTTAGGCTCTTGCCACTCCTTGTTCCAAAATCCATCAAATCTCTACGCAAAAACTTGAAAATTCACAACACAAAACTCAACAGAAAATCTCATGAGCTCCGTTAGTATAAGAAAACAAACCACCACTTTAAGGTACTGTAATGAACTCATTCTTTATTTATATTGGTGTTATACCTACTGTATTCAAACTTCTTTATGGTTCATACCCCCCGATACTAGGCATAGATTCATCAAAATAAGCAAACAACACACGAAAAACAGAATCTGTCAAAAAGAGAACAGTCTGTAGCAATCTGGAGGTTTTGAATACTTCTGTAACTCCAAAAATTATGAAAAATTAGGAAGACCTAAATAATTCGTATATTGATATACTGCATTTGGAATTGGTATTTTATCGCCCTCTGGCAAAAAATAAAAATTATTCTCGTGAGCGCATACTTCCTGTTTTTATCAGCAAGATCAAACAACAATCACCCATGGAGATCCTAAAGGCTTTACTTGGCACAAACACTAATTAAAACATAAAAAAGACAATCATAACGGAGAATATATGATTTATTTATTACTAAACAGGAACAAAAAGCAAGTGACAAAAATAAAATTGGGTTGCCTCCCAACAAGCGCTATCGTTTAACGCCCCTAGCTAGGCATAAAAGCAAAAATAGATCTAGGTATTGTCATCTTTGGTATGCAATCCATAAGTGGCTCTCATAATTGATTCATAAGGCAATTTAATTTTCTTTCTAGGAAAGTGTTCCATGCCTTTCCTTAACACAAATTGGAATCTAATATTTCCTTCTTTCATGTCAATAATTGCACCAATCATTCTAAGGAAAGGTCTACCAAGAATAATAGGACATGTAGGATTGCAATCTATATCAAGAACGATGAAATCTACGGGCACATAATTCCTATTTGCAACAATAAGAACATCATTAATCCTTCCCATAGGTTTCTTAATGGTGGAATCCGCAAGGTGCAAATTTAAAGAACAATCATCAAATTCACAGAAACCTAACACATCACACAAAGTTTTTGGAATCGTGGAAATACCAGCACCCAAATCACATAAAGCATAGAATTCATAATCTTTAGTCTTAATCTTAATAGTAGGTTCCCACTCACCATAAAGTTTTCTAGGAATAGAAACTTCTAGTTCAAGCTTTTCTTCATGAGATTGCATTAGAGCATCAACGATATGTTTAGTAAAAGCTTTATTTTGATCATAAGCATGAGGAGAATTTAACATGGATTGCAACAAGGAAATACAATATATCAAAGAGCAATTATCATAATTAAATTTCTTGAAATCCAAAATAGTGGGTTCATTGCTATGTAAAGTTTTGTCCTCTTCAATCCCACTTTTATTATCAAGATCTAAAAACTCTGAATCATGGGGATGCCTTCTAACTAAAGTTGACTCATCTCCAGTCCCATCTTTATTAACATTCATATTGGAATACAAAGATTTAATAGGAGACACATCAATCACTTTTAGATATTCAACATTATTATCATGAAAACTAGAAGAACATGCCTTCACAAAGCAATCTTTTTTAGCACGCATCCTAGCGGTTCTTTCTTTGCATTCATCGATGGAAATTCTCATGGCTTTGAGAGACTCATTGATGTCATGCTTAGGTGGAATAGATCTAAATTTCAAAGAATCAGCATCAAGAGAAATTCTATCCACGTTCCTAGCCAACTCATCAATCTTAAGTAATTTTTCTTCAACCAAAGCATTGAAATTCTTTTGCGAACTCATAAATTCTTTAACACTAGTCTCAAAATCAGAGGGCATCTTATTAAAATTTCCATAAGAGTTGTTGTAGGAATTACAATAAGTATTAGAGGAATTATTAGGAAACGGCCTAGAATTAAAGTTTCCTCCATATGCGTTGTTACCAAAATTGTTCCTACCAACAAAATTCACATCCATAGATTCCTTATTATTCTCAATCAAAGTGGACAAAGGCATATCATTAGGATCAGAAGAAACACTCTTATTAGCAAAAAAATTCATAAGTTCATCCATCTTTCCACTCAAAACATTAATCTCTTCAATTGCATGAACTTTTTTACTAGTGGATCTTTCGGTGTGCCATTGAGAATAATTAACCATAATATTATCTAGGAGTTTAGTAGCTTCTCCTAAAGTAATTTCCATAAAAGTGCCTCCCGCGGCCGAATCTTAAAGATTCCTAGAAGCAAAATTCAATCTGACATATTTTTTTAATAATCATGCACAAATTCAAACCATGCGTAGGGCAATTACGTAACATTAATTTCATCCTCTCCCAAGCTTGTGGAAGATGCTCATGATCAAGTTGTTTAAATTCATAATATCATTTCTAAGAGAGATGATCTTAGCGGTAGGAAGATACTTAGAGACAAAAGCATCTTTGCACTTATTCCATGAATCAGTACTATTTTTAGGCAAAGAAGAGAACCAAGTTTTAGCACGATCACTAATGGAAAACGGAAATAGCTTCAATTTAACAATATCATTATCCACATCTTTCTTCTTTTGCATATCACACAAATCAACAAAGTTGTTTAGATGGGTGCAATACATTGATGGAAACAATACAATACGTGCCTTGTCACCCCTACTATCACTGGGAAAGGACGATGCAAGATTGAACCCAAAGCTAATAAGCACTTCTCCCATTGCAAGAAAGATTAATCTAGTAGGCCAAACTAAACCGATAATTCGAAGAGACTTGCAAAGATATCAAATCATGCATATAAGAATTCAGAGAAAAACCAAATATTGTTCATAGATAAACTTGACCATAAATCCACAATTCATCGGATCTCAGCGAACACATCGCAAAAGAATATTACATCGAATAGATCTCCAAGAACATCGAGGAGAACTTTGTATTGAAAACCAAAGAGAGAGAAGAAGCCATCTAGCTAATAACTATGGACCCGAAGGTCTGTGGTAAACTACCACACATCATCGTAGAGGCTATGGTGTTGATGTAGAAGCCCTCCGTGATCGAATCCCCTTCTGGCAGATCGCCAGAAAAGGCCCCAGATGGGATCTTATGGGTACGGAAGGTTGTGGCGATGTAAAAGTGGTTCCGTGGCTCTCCTGGATGTTTTTAGGGTATAAGAGTATATATAGGCGAAAGAAGTACGTCGGTGGAACTACGAGAGGCCCACGAGGGTGGGGGCGCGCCTACCCCCCTGGGTGCGCCCTCCTACCTCGTGGCCGCCTTGTTGCGTCTCTGACTTCCACTCCAAGTCTCCTGGATTGCGTTTGTTCCAAGAAAGATCCTCGCGAATGTTTCGTTCCATTTGATATTACTTTTTTGTGAAATACTGAAATAGGCAAAAAAACAGAAACTGGCACTGGGCCTCCGGTTAATAGGTCAGTCCCAAAAATAATATAAAAGAGCATATTAAAGCCCATTAAACATCCAAAACATATAATATAATAGCATGGAACAATAAAAAATTATAGATACATTGGAGATGTATCAGCCCCAAACTTTAAGAAACGACAACTTGGGTTTCTTGCCAAACCACAGTTCATATGGTGTCATCTGAACGGATTTAGATGGTGTCCTATTTAACGTGAATGCAGCCGTCTCTAAAGCATAACGCCAAAATGATAGCGGTAAATCAGTAAGAGACATCATAGATCGCACCATATCTAATAAAGTGCGGTTACGACATTCGGACACACCATTTCGCTGTGGTGTTCCAGGCGGCGTGAGTTGCGAAACTATTCCACATTGTTTAAAATGAAGACCAAACTCATAACTCAAATATTCACCTCCATGATCAGATCATAGAAACTTTATTTTCTTGTTACGATGATTTTTCACTTCACTCTGAAATTCTTTGAACTTTTCAAATGTTTCAGACTTATATTTCATTAAGTAGATATACCCATATCTGCTCATATCATCTTTGAAGGTCAAAAAATAACAATACCCACCGTGAGCCTCAACACTCATCGGATCGCATACATCAGTATGTATTATTTCCAACAAGTCTGTTGCTCATCATTGTTCCAAGAACGGAGTCTTAGTCATCTTTCCCATGAGGCATGCTTCGCAAGCATCAAGCGATTCATAATCAAGTGATTCCAAAAGTCCATCATCATGGAGTTTCTTCATGCGCTTTACACCAATATGACCTAAACGGCAGTGCCACAAATAAGTTGCACTATCATTATTAAACTTATAACTTTTGGCTTCAATACTATGAATATGTGTATCACTATTATCGAGATTCAATAGAAATAGACCACTCATCAAAGGTGCATGACCATAAAAGATATTACTCATATAAATAGAATAACCATTATTCTCTAATTTAAATGAATAATCGTCTCGCATCAAACAAGATCTAGATATAATGTTCATGCTAAACGCTGGCACCAACTAACAATTATTTAGGTCTAAAACTAATCCCGAAGGTAGATGTAGAGGTAGCGTGCCGAAGGCGATCACATCAACTTTGGAACCATTTCCCACACGCATCGTCACCTCGTCCTTAGCCAATCTTCGTTTAATTCGTAGCCCCTATTTCGAGTTGCAAATATGAGCAACAGAACCAGTATCAAATACCTAGGCACTACTATGAGCATTAGTAAGGTATACATCAATAACATGTATGTCAAATATACCTTTCACTTTGCCATCCTTCTTATCCGCAAAATACTTGGGGCAGTTCTGCTTCCAATGACCAGTCCCTTTTCAGTAGAAGCACTCAGTCTCAGGCTTAGGTCCAGACTTGGGCTTCTTCACTTGATCAGCAACTTGCTTACCGTTCTTCTTGAAGTTCCCCTTCTTCCCTTTGCTCTTCTTCTTGAAACTAGTGGTCTTGTTAACCATCAACACTTGATGCTCCTTCTTGATTTCTACCTCCGTAGCTTTTAGCATTGCGAAGAGCTCGGGAATTGTTTTATCCATCCCTTGCATATTATAATTCATCACAAAGATTTTGTAGCTTGGTGGCAGTGATTGAAGAACTCTGTCAATGACACTATCATTAGGAATATTGACTCCCAATTGAGTCAAGTGGTTGTGGTACCCAGACATTCTGAGTATATGTTCACTGATAGAACTATTCTCCTCCATCTTGCAGCTGTAGAACTTATTGGAGACTTCATATCTCTCAATCCGGGCATTTGCTTGAAATATTAACTTCAACTCCTGGAACATCTCATAAGCTCCACGACGTTCAAAATGTCGTTGAAGTCCCGATTCTAAGCCGTAAAGCACGACACACTGAACTATCGAGTAGTCATCAGCTTTGCTCTGCGAGACATTCATAACATCTGGAGTTTCTCCTGCAGCGGGTTTTGCACCTAGCGGTGCTTCCAGGACATAATTCTTCTATGCAGCAATGAGGATAATCCTCAAGTTACGGACCCAGTCCGTGTAATTGCTACCATCATCTTTCAATATAGCTTTCTCTAGGAACGCATTAAAATTCAAAGGAACGATAGCACAGGCCATTGATCTACAACAACATGGACATGCAAAATACTATCAGGTACTAAGTTCATGATAAATTAAAGTTCAATTAATCATATTACGTAAGAACTCCCACTTAGATAGACATCTCTCTAGTCATCTAAAAGATCACGTGATCCATATCAACTAAATCATGTCTGATCATCACGTGAGATGGAGTAGTTTTCAATGGTGAACATCACTATGTTGATCATATCTACCGTATGATTCACGTTCGACCTTTCGGTCTCAGTGCTCCGAGGCCATATCTGCATATGCTAGGCTCGTCAAGTTTAACCCGAGTATTCTGTGTGTGCAAAACTAGCTTGCACCTGTTGTATGTGAATGTAGAGCTGATCACACCCAATCATCACGTGATGTCTCGGCACGATGAACTGTGGCAACGGTGCATACTCAGGGAGAACACTTATACCTTGAAATTTAGTGAGAGATAATGTTATAATGATACCGCCGTACTAAGCAAAATAAGATGCATAAAGGATAAACATCACATGCAATCAAAATAAGTGATATGATATGGCCATCATCATCTTGTGCCTTTGATCTCCATCTCCAAAGCACCGTCATGATCACCGTCTTCACTGGCTTGACACCTTGATCTCCATCGTAGCATCATTGTCGTCTCGCCAACTATTGCTTCTACAACTATCGCTACCGCTTAGTGATAAAGTAAAGCAATTACATGGCAATTGCATTTCATACAATAAAGCGACAACCATATGGCTCCTGCTAGTTGCCGATAATTGTTACAAAACATGATCATCTCATACAACAATTTATATATCATCACGTCTTGACCATCACATCACAACATGCCCTGCAAAAACAAGTTAGACGTCCTCTACTTTGTTGTTGCAAGTTTTACGTGGCTGCTACGGGCTTCTAGCAAGAACTGTTCTTACCTACGCATCAAAACCACAACGATTTTTCATCAAGTGTGTTGTTTTAACCTTCAAGAAGGAGTTGGCGCAGTCAAACTCGATTCAACTAAAGTAGGAGAAACAAACACCCGCTAGCCACCTGTGTGTGAAGCACGTCGGTAGAACCAGTCTCATGAACGCGGTCATGTAATGTCAGTGCGGGCCGCCTCATCCAACAATACCACCGAATCAAAGTAAGATGTTGCTGGTAAGCAGTATGACTATTATCGCCAACAACTCTTTGTGTTCTACTCGTGCATATAACATCTACGCATAGAGCTGGCTCGGATGCCACTGTTGGGGAACGCAGTATTTCAAAATTTTACCTATGATCACGCACGATCTATCTAGGAGATGCATAGCAACGAGCAGGGAGAGTGTGTCCACGTACCCTCGTAGACCGAAAACGGGAGCGTTTAGTAACGTGGTTGATGTAGTTGAACGTCTTTGCGATCCAACCGATCCAAGCACCGAACATACGGCAACTTCGCGTTCAGCACACGTTCAACTCGATGACGTCCCTCGAACTCTTGATCCAGTTGAGGCCGGGGGAGAGTTCCGTTAGCACGACGGCGTGGCGACGATGATGATGAAGTTACCGGCGTAGGACTTCGCCTAAGCACTACGACGATATGACCGAGGTGTGTAACTGTGGAGGGGGGTACCGCACACGGTTAAGAGAAACTTGTGTGTTCTAGGGTCCCTCCCGCCCCCGTATATAAAGAAGGGGAGGGGGAGGCCAGCCGGCCCCTGTAGGGCGCACCAGGAGAGGGGATTCCTACTAGGACTCCAAGTCCTAGTAGGATCCCACCTGGAGGAAGGGGAAGAAGCAAGGGAGAGGGGGAAGGGTAGGATAGGGGGCGCTGCCCCCTTCCCCTAGTCCAATTCGGACCCAAGGATGGGGGGCGTGTGGCCAGCCCCTTTTGGCTCTCAGAACTCATCCGGTGCCCAAATAACATCGTCCAATATATCAATCTTTATGTCTCGACCATTTAGAGACTCCTCGTCATGTCTGTGATCTCATCTGAGACTCCAAACAAACTTTGGTCATCAAATCACATAACTCATAATACAAATCATCATCAAACGTTAAGCATGCGGACCCTACGGGTTGAACAACTATGTAGACATGACCGAGATACATCTCCAGTCAATAACCAATAGCGTAACCTGGATGCTCATATTGGCTCCTACATATTCTACGAAGATCTTTATTGGTCAAACCGGATAATAACATACGTTGTTCCCTTTGTCATCGGTATGTTACTTGCCCGAGATTCGATCGTCGGTATCACCATACCTAGTTCAATCTCATTACTGGCAAGTCTCTTTACTCGTTCCGTAATGCATCATCCCGTGGCTAAGTCATTAGACACATTGCTTGCAAGGCTTATAGTGATGTGTATTACCGAGAGGGCCCAGAGATACCTCTCCAAAACACGGAGTGACAAATCCTAATCTCGATCTATGCCAACTCAACAAACACCATCAGAGACACCTGTAGAGCATCTTTATAACCACCCAGTTACATTGTGATGTTTGATAGCACACAAGGTGTTCCTCCGGTATCCGGGAGTTGCATAATCTCATAGTCAGAGGAACATGTATAAGTCATGAAGAAAGCAATAACAATAAAACTAAACGATCATATATGCTAAGCTAACGGATGGGTATTGTCCATCACATTATTCTCTAATGATGTGATCATGTTCATCAAATGACAACACATATCTATGGTCAGGAAACTTAACCATCTTTGATTAACGAGCTAGTCTAGTAGAGGCATACTAGGGACACTCTGTTTGTCTATGTATCCACACATGTACTAAGTTTCCGGTTGATAAAATTCTAGCATGAATAATAAACATTTATCATGATATAAGGAAATATAAATAACAACTTTATTATTGCCTCTAGGGCATATTTCCTTCAAAACTTGCACCTACCTTCTCAAAGGTTAGGGCATTGTTGGGCAATGGATTGACCGGGGTTGACTTGGTTCGGTGTTGGGTAGCTTGGAGGATCATACCTTTAAGACGCCGGTCCGGTTTAATGTGTACATATACTGGCGACACAAAAGATCCACCGCGTTATAGTTCAACGCGTTTGTCTGATAAAGCCATCAATGAAATGACCAAGACTCTTCTCAATGAAAGCTTGGAGAGTTGCAGCAAAGTGGGTCTGAATCCCTTCTGCACACTTAACCCAGGACCGGATGTAAGTCTGTATGGTTTATATACTTTACTTTATTGTTCATAGAACCTGGAAATCCCCAAACTTTATTATAATTTTTCGTAGTCTGGATCCGCTTTTTGGGATAAGAAATACGATGAAAAAGCCGCCAAGAAGGCCTACAGGGCTAAGACCAAAGCCGTGAAGAAGAACAAAACGAAATCCACTGCTTCTGATATGTTTAACTTGGATGATGATGATGATTCGGAGGTAGACCTTGATTCCCTTGGATCTTTTTTCGTCCATCTTATTGACATTGATTGCTATCAGGATGACGCGGAAAACAACTAGGAGGGTGAGGACGAGGTAACTATTATTTCCTCCGACTCCGAGCCCTAGCCAAGATAGAAAATTCGACGAGTGATCCGGAAAGTAAGGTTTTCTAACCCTTTAGCTCACTTGGATCCCAACTTTATTTTAAAGCAACAACAACATGAGAACCGGCGCAGAACCCGGACTAGTGGAGGCGAAGAACTTTCCTCCGGCTTACCTAATACGCCAGCCCCACGCAAACGCCGAAATGAGGTACTTCAAAATTCGAAATCTATTTATTCTAAAGAAGGTCTTATTCATCAAGCCCTTAATCATTCTGACTCAAATTACCAGCGGACCTCTCACTCTTCGTCTGGCGATTCATCTCAGACTCTGCTTCCGGCTTTCAAGACTGCCCCTGGGTACCAACTTTATCTGTGGTTTTCAACATCGCTAAACCCATACTGACTTTTTGAATCCTCTTGCAGTGGGAAAGCAAAGCCTTGCAAAAAGGAGAAAATAAACAAGCCAATGGAAGATCCCAAGTCTCATGAACCAGAAAAACAAGCTCCAATATCTGAGGCCTCCGTGCAACAGTCGGAGGATCCAGCTGATGACCCACCACCAAAAAATCATGGTGCCTTTGCTGATCATACAATTGCCGATCCCTTGGGTGCTGAGCACCAAGCCCAATCAAGATTTCAGAACTAAACACTGAGGAAGTTCTGATCACTGGCACTGGTTTTCAAGAACTGGGCATTCCTATTGCTCTAGCAAAACACTCTGCTAAGGAAAAATTGATCGAGAGGCGCAAGGTCAAATTTGACATGGCCAATTATTCGCATCAGAGTATTAGTGAAATCATCTCCGGTTATCTGAATCAAGTACATAGCAGTCGTGATCTGGAGATGGACATGGTCAAGCACATGCATCAGAAACATGAGGTATCAATCCTTGCTTTTACATAAGATATATTCCTTTAGCCCCCAAGTCTACTGAATATGATAAAATAAAATATATTGTAGACTTGTTATATAGCCTTTAGCCATGCATCTGAAACAAAACCTGTAGCCCCCAAGGGTCGGCTTAAATTTATGAAGATAAGCCAGGACTTTCAAGAATTAACTTTGCACATGTACTCCCCGAGGCCAGCTTAAACTGTCAAGTTGAGCCGGGTCTTCACTTTAATAATGAATAATTTTCCAGCTGTAGCCCCCAAGGGCCGGTTGAATCCATATGGATAAACCAGGACTTATCACTGTCACAAAAAATCTCATCTAGTCACCCTTGGAAACCGGGTAAACTTTGACAAATGATGAACCGGGGTCATCTGCCATTGCATCATAAAACAAACTTCGCATCAATTAGCCCCCAAGTGCCAAGTGCTATTGCTTGCAAAGGGCTTGGGACTTACCAATATGTACTGTTCCATAGGGAAAACTTTATGCACCCATTAGCCCCCAAGTGCCGAGTGCTATTGCTTGCAAAGGGCTTGCGACTTATCAATATACACTGCCTCAAAACTATGCATATTTGTTTCGACCTTCTCTTTCAGGAAGCATCCAGGCAATTTCAATCTCAGTTGTCTGATTTAAAAACCCGGCTTGAAGCACAAGAAGCTGAAACCCGGAAGGCTGACTCCAAGTTCAAGTTTAGCCTGGACGAAAATGAAAAACTCAAAACTGAGTTTAATACTGAGAAGGCCTCCTGGGCTGAAGAAAAGGCTGCCCTAATCCAAAGGGCTGAAAAAGTTGAGGTCTCATTGGGGGAGGTCACCACAGAGCTTACTGGCTTGAAGCATCATACCAATCAAATGACCTTTGCTATCTTTGGTAAGATCTTTTATATTGTAATGACTTTCCACCCTCCATGTTATAAACCGTATGGTGACTTAATCATAATATGCCATGTAGGTCCCAGAAGCAGCAATCTTGGGAAGGAAATGCTGATAAAGCTCAAGGTGGTTTACACCTTAGTAAAACAACTATACACCGGAGCTCAGCGCACAATAGCCACCATCTTCCCAATCAAGCAAGCACCATCCCTTCTCATCAAAATCTTAAGCCAACTTTCTGTCCTGCCTGCCAGAATTGAAGATAACAAGCGGTCAACTGCAAGAGCCGGTGCTATTACAGCTTTAAGCCGGGCGAAGGAATGGCGGTCAGAATTAGACCCGGCCGAACTAGCCACTGGCTGCCCCAGTTTAAAAGCGTACGGGTCTCCTTTTGACAAGAAAGATTTTGCCGCGTGTGTGAAGGAGATGCGTCCATTGGCGAGCCTGCTTGTTGAAGAAACAAATCTGTCCAAATACCAGGCGGCTTATACCACCGAAAACCAGAAAATTCCCACGCCGGCTTATGACCTTATCCCTCCAATTCGTAAGCACTCTTTTGCCCCTGAAATTGATCTGTCTGAGCTTATCGATGATGAAGCTGAATTTCAAACCTTGACTAGCATCAATTGGTCATCGCCTGACTTCGAAACGGTGGAGGGAGAAGAAGAACTGGTGCGGGATAACCCGGAAGCTTCAAGCCGCCAAAACCAGGAAAAATGATCCACTGGTCGGTTCATAACCTGCATCATCAAGCGTTGCTTGAAAAAAAATACTTATTCATTTGGGCTCACGGAGCCATGTAATAGGATAGTTAAACACTGATCTATCGTGCCATCGTGCACGTTTTGTCTGCATAACACTGCTGATTCATCATTTGAAGATCTGGCACTTATGCTTTATAGTATTGTCAATTATGCAGGTCAGATTTGTCATTTTTTTCCTGCATATAAACAGATAACAAGTGCCCTGGCGGTTTACCCCAGGGCGGGTCACAGTACCCCATAAAAATCATTGATGACTAAATAGTCCATACTCAGGGCCGGTTTGTCAAAACCTCATACAATCATAATAAAATAAATATCATACCTGTGATATTTGTTCAAACTGCCGACTTATCATACTCGTGTAGTAAGGGTAACAACCCAAAGATAGAAGCACAACGCCCTGTTCAATTTATTCATACCGCCGGCTTACAACGCCGCATCTAGCAAGGGGTAGCATCCCAAAACTTAGAGCACAACGCTCTAAGCACATAATCATGATACCCTAGTGACTTAAAGTCCACAACCAGGCCGGGTTAATAACACTCCGGATAAAGTCATACAAGAGCCATAAGGCAACATGGCCCTCATCGGTTTCCAACCATGTATTGACATGTCACAAGAGATGAACCTCAAAAAATGTTCAAATCAAATATGAATCAGAAAACAAGGCTTTCATAGGCCGCCAAGCCTCAAAGTCAAGTGTTGTCAAGGGACGCACATCCGCTGAGTTAAACCTTCATTCAAACCTGTAAGTCGGGCCTCACATGACCAATCGCCGTTTTAAGTTTGACAAATTCAGGGTCTTTATAAGATTGACTTTCAAGAGTATGGCGAGTCATTCCAAGATTACCTAGGCGGAGTGGCAGACTTACAAAGGCAGGATAACCCGGATTTTTTGGTGAATACACCCGGCGTCCAAGCCTATTACAAGGGTCATCAAAGCTCTGCTTATGAACAAAAGAGCCCCCAAGTAATGTTTTATTCCAGGCATACAAGCCGGATCAGTAGATAGTTATAGCTATGATCAATGAGCAGGAAGCCCCCAAGTATTTTGTAATCATAGCGTACAAGCCGGATCAAGAGGGTAATCATAGCTATGCTCAATAAGCAGGAAACCCCCAAGTGATCATTTGAAGTGACAATAAAGACTCATATTCTCAGAAATGAAACGATAGAGGCCCTGAGTTCAGGGATGCCGACTTTATTATATTCATCATAATATATGCATTGACAAAGTATGTACATCATAAGAGCCGGTGGCTCAGGTGTAATAAGGCCAAAGATGAGCAATATTCCACGGCCGGTGGGTCTCCTCCTCCGACGTGCGTGAGTCCTTGTGGTCTCGAACATCGATAAGGTAGTATGGCCCCATTGTTCAGATTTTTGCTGACCACAAAGGGCCCTTCCCAAGGTGGGGATAGCTTGTGCATATCAGTTTGATCCTGGATAAGTCGGAGCACCAAGTCGCCTTCTTGAAAGGTACTGGTTTTAACCCGGTGGCTATGATAACGGCGCAGATCTTGCTGGTAAATTGCCGAATGAGCCGTCGCAAGGTCACGCTCCTCATCCAACAGGTCAATAGCATCCTGACGCGTCTTTTCATTATCAACTTCAACATAAGCTGCCACACGAGGCGAATCGTGGCATCCTCTGCAAAGGGACCATAAGTCGGGGTTTGATGCCTCTCAAAATCTCTTGATTGGCTCTTTCAGCTTGGCCATTGGACTGGGGGTGAGCCACTAATGATACATCAAGACGAATATGCTCTCGTTGACAAAATTCTTTCATAGCACCTTTGGACAGATTAGTGCCATTATCAGTTATAATGCTATGGGGAAAGCCAAAACGGAAAATCACCTTCTTGATGAACTGAACTGCTATTGCCGCATCACACTTACTGACCGGCTCCGCCTCAACCCACTTTGTGAATTTGTCAACTGGCACCAAAAGGTGGGTCTTTTTATTTTTGGACCGTTTGAAAGGTCCAACCATATCCAGTCCCCAGACTGCAAACGGCCAAGTAATTGGAATCATCCACAATTCTTGAGTCGGAAACATGAGCTCATCTTGAAAATTTCTGACAGCCATCACATTTATTGACCAAGTCTTCTGCATCAGCATGAGCCGTCAGCCAATAAAACCCATGACGAAAAGCCTTGGCTACAAGAGATTTAGAGCCAACATGATGACCATAATATCCTTCATGAATCTCTCATAGAATCTCATGGCCCTCCTCAGGAGAAACACAACATTGAAATGCCCATGTAACACTGCGATGATGCAACTCTCCATTGACAATAGTCATTGACTTAGACCGCCGGGTTATCTGCCTGGCTAAAGTTTCATCTTCAGGTAACTCGCCCCGGGTCATATAAGCCAAATATGGAACTGTCCAATCAGGAATAACATGAAGAGCCACCACCAATTGTGCCTCCGGGTCAAGAATAGCAAGATCGTCCTCCATAGGCAATTTGACTGAAGGGTTATGTAGAATATCAAGGAAAATGTTAGGTGGCACCTGCTTACGCTGGGACCCTAACCGGCTCAAAGCATCAGCCGCCTCATTTTTCTTGTGATCAACATGTTCCACTTGATAACCTTTGAAATGACCAGCAATAGCATCAACCTCGCGGTGGTAAGCCGCCATGAGTGGAACCTTAGAATCCCAAGTGCTTGAAACTTGCTGAGCCACCAAATCCGAGTCACCAAAACACCTCACCCGACTTAGATTCATCTCCTTAGCTATACAAAGACCATGGAGTAAGGCTTCATACTCAGCCGCATTGTTAGTACAAGGGAACATCAACCTTAAAACATAAAAAAAATTATCACCTCATGGGTAAGTCAAAATAACTCCAGCCACCGAGCCTTCCAACTGCCTGGATCCAACAAAGTGAATAGTCCAATACGTGCTATCCAACTTCTCCTTAGGAATCTGCAACTCTGTCCAATCATTGATAAAATCCACAAGTGCTTGAGACTTGATGGCTGTGCGAGGCATATACTTCAAACCATGGGGTCCAAGCTCAATGGCCCACTTGGTTACCCGACCTATGGCCTCTCTGTTTTGAATAATATCCCCTAAGGGAGCAGAACTAACCACAATGATGGGATGACCAAGGAAATATTGTTTAAGCTTTAGAATAGCCATGAACACCCCATATACCAGCTTTCGCCAATGAGGATACCTCTGCTTGGACTCAATGAGCACCTTACTGATATAATAAACCGGCCGCTGAATCGGATACTCCTTGTCTGATTCCTTCCTTTCCACAATGATTGCCACGCTGACAACTCGGCTATTGGCAGCCACATATAACAACAAGGGCTCCTTATTAATAGGAGCAACAAGCACTACAAAAAAAAGACACATCCGTGACATTTTGGGCCGAACGAAATTTTTTCTGTCATACATATGACACTTCTATGACGATAATTGTGACAAAACCCAGTATCATCATAGATATGATGGGCTCCTACTTCTATGACAAAAAATCATGACAGAAAATGGGCTTTTCGTCCTGGGCGGGCCGGAGACGCAGCTGCATGACATTCTTTGGGCTGTCCATGACGGAAAAAACCATGGTAGAAGCGAGGGCAAGGAAAATTTCAAGGAGTTCCCGGTTACGGTGGGAGGTTGGGGGCCGACCGATGCGTGCTTCTCTCGTACACGTACGCGCGTGTGTGCGAGGCGTTAGCTCTAACTGAAGCTGAGCGAGGCGTTGGGTTCTAACTGAACCCGAGCGATTGCACTGCAGGCTACGCGTTACTGAACCTGAGCGATCAATCGATGGCTGTTAACTGAACCCGATTGAGCGATTCCTTCGCTACTGCTGCTAACTGAAGCCGATCAATGCTGCCTCTAGATGAACAGTGAGTGTTGCGGGGGGGGGGGGGTTGGATGAACAGTTCCCGGTGGGGGTGGATGAACAGGACCCCGTGTTGTTGCCTCTGGATGAACAGGACCCCGATCGATCGAGCCGGTTGGGGCTGGATGAACAGGACCCCGTGGAGGGCTGGATGAACAGGACCACCCCGTGGAGGGCTGGATGAACAGTAGACAGTGGAGGGCAGGATGAACAGTAGCCCGTGGAGGGGTGGTTGAACAGGAGCCCGTGGAGAGGGCTGGTTGAATAGTAGCCGGTGGAGTAACGCGCGGTGGAGGCTGGATGAACAGGAGCCCGTGGATGAACAGTCGCAGGTGGAGGCTAGAGGAGGTCAACGGTGGATGAACAGTAGCTCGTGGAGGCTGGAGGGGGTCGACGGTGGAGATGAACAGTATCCTGTGGAGTCCCGTTTTGCGGTACGCCACACCCCTCCCGATGAACAGGACCCCCGTTTCGACCGTAGCGCTCCAACACAATTCCGTTTCCTCCGTTTTGTGGTACGCCACACCCCTCGATGAACAGGACCCCCCTTTTGACCGTAGGAGGTCCGTTTCCTCCGTTTTGCGGTACGCCAGACCCCTCCCGATCAACAGGACCCCGTTCCGAACATAGGAGGTCCGTTTCCTCCGTTGTGCGGTACGCCAAGCCTCGTTTCATCGCCTGTTCCGTCCAAGCCCTCCCGATGAACACGACCACGCATTCCGTTCCGACCCAGCCGGTTGGCTCCCACGCGTTCCGTTGCCTCCCGATGAACATGACGCATTCCGTTTCCTCCCCATGAACATGACGTATTCCGTTGCCTCCCCATGAACACGACGCATTCCGTTGCCTCCCCATGAACACGACGGATTCCGTTGCCTCCCCATGAACACGACGACGACGCTGTTTCTCTGTTCCGACCCAACCATGTGCACGAGCCCTCGCCGTACGTATGCGCGTGTAGGCGTTCGAGACCCCGCCCGTATGTACACATACGTGGCCGTATTTTATTTCTTGCACCCGGGCCGCTGTACGTATGTGTACATGCTACGTGCGCGCCTCTACTATGACACGTGCGCGCCTCTACATCGACCAGTATGTACGTACACGTTCGCGACCAGAATGACAACGCTACGTACGCTTCGACCAGGTGGGTCCCGACTGTCAGGCACTTCCTTGCCTGCAAAGATCTAGCTGGTGGGTCCCAGCAGTCAGGGGGCGAATCATTTTTTTGCCCGGACGCACTTCCTTGCATGCGAAGTTGTAGCTGGTGGGTCCCAGCAGTCAGGGGGAAACGTTTTTTCGCGAAATACAGTGGCCTGTCCGGTGGGTCCCAGCTGTCAGGTGGAGGAATCATTATTTTCCGTGTAATAAGGAGGCACTTCCTTGCTGCGGCCGTGGACCCAGCTGTCAGCCTCTCCACGTATAGTCCACGTCCGATGGAAGTCGTTCCTTGACCATGTTGACCACGCCGCGCTGAGAGCACCAGGGCGGTGGACGACGGCGAGGCCTAGGAAGGGGACGACACGGAGGCAGGGAAGACTCGGCAGTTGTTTCCCACGCGGAGGGGAGAACGACTGTACGAGGGTTTACTGGTTCGTCTGCCGTCGCCGGAGAATAACAACAGGTGTGGTTGAGTAGAGGGATGGCTAGGCTAGCGATGGGAGTACGGTCGGGCTGTGAGGCCTGCGCGGCAGCACAGCCGGCCGCGAGGAGGGAGCAGGCAGTCCAGCCGGCGCTTGTTTGAGCCACTGGAGCAGGAAGAGCAGAGATTGAAGAAGCACGACGGCCATTGGATGGACATGCAACAGTCAGTGCTTGTGCGTCAACCTTTTTTTTAGGAAAGCCTCAAATCTGTGGAAAACAACATACATCCCATCTGCCATTATTTCCAATTATTTACAGCCCATTTGCTATTATTAAGGTTTTTTTGGATCCCATATTCTTTTTGTTAGCATTACAGCCCATATTGTGGCAACAGTTAAAAAATTATACGAAATTTTGCATATTTCGGTGCGGTCCGAACTGTTTTTAATCCCGAAATTTCGACTCACATTCAAACTGATTTTAAAAATAAATGTATATCAATATAAAATCCAACAAATTCTCCACGCATAAGAATTAATGTAATTTAAAATCTTGAAATGAAAAAAAGATATTTGAAACTAATTGCCGGTTTGATGTGTTTTAAAAATGTACAACCCATTTCTCATTACTGATGGGCCATTTTCTCGGCCAGCCGAATGAAAGCTCTCCTCGTCATGAAAGATTTGCAGCCCAACTAGCCTGACAAAGCGACTTACTTGGCAAATCACAAAAAAACTGGGTTGTGGCTGTGGACCCAGCTGTCAGCCTCTCCACGTACAGTACTCTTCCGATGGAAGTCGTTCCTTGACCATGTTGACCACGCCGCGCGGAGAGCACCACGGCGGTGGACGACGTCGAGGCCTAGGAAGGGGACGACGCGGCAGTGGAAGCCCGCGCGGAGAGGACTATGAGGGTTCATTGGATCGGCTGCGGTGTGAGGCTGCCGTCGCCGCAGGGCCTGGCCAGCGGTGGGAATAGTAGGGGCAGTGAGGCCTCTACGGCAGCACAGCCGGCCACGGGAGGCAGGAGCATGCGGCACAACCGGCGCTGCTTTGGGCGGCTAGAGCAAGAAGACCAGAGGTTGAAGAAGCACTACGGCCGTTGGATGGACATCGTACGATCACTGGAGCTAGAATCGTTCATATTAACTAAGTTGACAAAGCCCTTCGTCCCTGTCAACTTAGTAGGCCCACAAGTCAGCCTCCCAGAAAGGTGGGTCCCAGCTAGCCGGGGGAGTATTCATTTTTTTTGTGCGTAATAAGGAGGCACTTCCGGTGGGTCCGAGCTGACAGCGGGGGGGGACGTTTTTTTCGCGAAATACGGTGGCCCGTCGGGTGGGTCCCAGCAGTCAGGGGGAAATGATTTTTTTCGCAACATACTGGTGGCCCGTCCGGTGGGTCCCTGCTGTCAGGTGGAGGAATAATTATTTTGCATGTAATAAGGAGGCACTTCCTTGCTGCGGCCGTGGACCCAGCTGTCAGCCTCTCCATGTACAGTCCATGTCCGATGGAAGCCGTTCCTTGACCATGTTGACCACGCCGCGCCGAGAGCACCAGGGCGGTGGATGACGGCGAGGCCTAGGAAGGGGAAGACGCGGAGCCGGGGAAGACGCGGTAGTGGATGCCCATGCGTAGAGGAGTACGAGGCTTCACCAGTTCGCTGCGGTGTGAGGCTGCCGCCGCCGCAGAATAACAGGGGGTGTGGGTGAGTAGAGGGATGGCTTGGCCAGCGGTGGGAGTAGTAGGGGGTGGTGAGGCCTCCGCCGCATCGCAGCCGGCCACGGGAGGCAGGAGCACGAGGCACGACCAGCGCTGGTTTGGGCGGCTGGAGCAAGAAGACCAGAGGTTGAAGAAGCACTACGGCCGTTGGATGGACATCGTACGGTCACTGGAGCTAGAATCGTGCATATTGACTAAGTTGACAAAGCCCTCCGTCCCCGTAAACTTAGTAGGCCCACAAGTCAGCCTGCCACTAAGGTGGGTCCTAGCTAGCAGGGGGTATTCATTTTTTTGTGCGTAATAAGGAGGCACTTCCGGTGGGTCCGAGCTGACAACAGGGGGAACGTTTTTTTCGCGAAATACGGTGGCCCGTCAGGTGGGTCCCAGCAGTCAGGGGCAACCATTTTTTCGCGATATACTGGTGGGCGTCCGGTGGGTCCCTGCTGTGAGGTGGAGGAATAATTATTTTCCGTGTAATAAGGAGGCACTTCCTTGCGGCTGCCGTGGACCCAGCTGTCAGCCTCTCCACGTACAGTATTCTTCCGATGGAATTCGGTCGTTGACCACATTGACCACGCCGCGCCGACAGCACCACGACGGTGGACGACGGTGAGGCCTAGGAAGGGGACGACGCGGAGCCGGGGAAGACGCGACAGTGGATGCCCACGCGGAGAGGAGTACGAGGGTTCACTGGTTCGGCTGCGCTGCCGTTGCCGCAGAATAACAGGGGGTGTGGGTGAGTGGAGTGGAGGGATGGCCTGGCCAGCGGTGGGAGTAGTATGGGGGCGGTGAGGCCTCCGCTGCTGCACAGCCGGCCACGAGAGGCAGGAGCAGGTGACACGACCGACGCTGCTTTGGGAGGCTGGAGCAAGAAGACCAGAGGTTGAAGAAGCACTACGGCCGTTGGATGGACATCGTACGGTCAGTCGAGCTAGAATCGTGCATATTGACTAAGTTGACAAAGCACATCATCCCCGTCAACTTAGTAGGCCCACTATACTGGGTTCCAGCTAGCAGGGGGAGTATTCATTTTTTGTGCGTAATAAGGAGGCACTTCCTTGCGTGCGAAGATATAGGTGGTGGGTCTGAGCTGTCAGCGGCAGTAACGTTTTTTCACAAAATACAAAGGCTGTTTCGGTGGGTCCCAGATGTCAGGTGGAGGAAATCATTATTTTGCACGTAATAAGGAGGCATTTCCTTGCGTGCGATCGTGGACCCAACTGTCAGTCTCTCCATGTACAGTCCACTTCAGATGCATGTCGGTTGTTGACCACGCTGACCACGCCACGCCGAGAGCACCAGGGCGGTGTAGGACGGCAAGCCCTAGGAAGGGATCGACACGGAGGCAGGGAAGACTCGGCCGTTGTTTTTTGTTTCCCACGCAGAGGGGAGTACGACTGTATGAGGGTTTTCTGGTTCGTCTGCCGTCGCCGGAGAATAACAGCAGGTGTGGGTGAGTAGAGGGATGGCTAGGCCAGTGATGGGTGTACGGTGGGGCGGTGAGGCCTGCGCGGCAGCACAGCCGGCCGCGGGGAGGAGGGAGCAGGTAGTCCCGCTGGCGCTTGTTTGAGCGGCTGCAGCAGGAAGAGCAGAGATTGAAGAAGCATGACGGCCGTTGGATGGACATCCAACAGTATACAGGCCATCTGTGGAAAGCCTTAAATCTGTGGAAAACAGCATACAACCCATCTTCCATTATTTCAAATAATTTACAGCCCATTTGCTAATTCTTATGGGTTTTTTGGAGCCCATATTCTTTATGTTAGCATTACAGCCCATATTGTGGCCACGGTTAAAAAATTATACAAAATTTTGCATATGTCGGTGCGGTCTGAGCTATTTTTAATCCCGAAATTTCGAGTCACATTCAGACTGATTTTAAAAATAAATGTATATCAATATAAAATCCAATAAATTGTCGACGCATAAAAATCAATGCAATTTAAAATCTTGAAATGAAAAAAAAGATATTTGAAAATAATTGCCGGTTTGATGTGTTTTAAAAATGTACAGCCCATTTCTCATTACTGACAGGCCATTTTCTCGGCCAGCCGAATGAAACTCTCCTCGTCTTGAAAGATTTGCAACCCAGCAGGCCTGATAAAGCGACTTACTTGACAAATCACAAAAGAACAGGGCTAGCCATTTTCAGAAAGAAAAACTACTGGGCTGGTCTGTGGTAAACATAAAAGAAAAGGCTGTCTAGACAGGCCAGAGTGTCCCGCATAGCCCAGTTGACACCCTGCTTCCGTCTCAAAAACAAATTAGATAAATGCCACTCCAATTATGGCGATTCATAAAAATGCCACTGCAATTTCCAAACTTTGAAAAATGCCACTGCAATTTTTGCAAACTTTGAAAAACGCCACTTTAGTTTGCAAACTTTGAAAAACGCCACTCCAGACTTCGAAAAATGCCACTAGAAATGGCATGAAATGGCATTTTTCAAAGTTTGGAAATTGCAGCGGCATTTCTCGAATACACCAGATTTGGAGTGGCATTTATCAAATTAACCCAAAACAAAAATAACTGGGCGAGCTGCTGGGTCCCTGGTGTCAGCCGCTCGTTGTGCAATTCTCTCGTTTATTGACTACGTTGACAATGGCCTGGGACCCAGATGTCAGAAATCCACTAGGAAGAGCCATTTTTTATTGGCTTGAAATAAGGAGGCACTTGCTTGCGTACTGCCATGACCTTGGCGGGTCCATGCTGTCATCCCCTCCACGTACAGTACCAGTTAGTCATGCTTCAAAACTGATCGGCACACCATTAAAAAAATAAAGGTCGATAACTAATGCGGCACCTCGGGCCAACGCGGCCAGATCGCATTTTGCACGAGAAATTACACACCATGTTTCGTTGACATGTGGTCCCGTTCCAACATATCAGTGAGATGATGGCGAGTAGTAGGAGTATTTCCGAACGGACGTGCAGGCCGGGGCGCCTCTTCGTGAACCGTGGCAAACTCGCAACCGTCCACCGACTCTTCGCCTTTCCCTCTCGATTTGGAACTACTGTCGCACGCTCTTCCTCTCCCTCCTCCATTTTCCTTCAGCCCTTCACCCTTTCTTCTGCCATTGTTCGATCGTCTTCTCCATGGAGGGAACAGGACGAAAACGACCCCGTTATTCTTGCCCTGATCTGAAAGATGACGTGGTGGAGGAACTCATTGATCGGTGCGACGTCATCACCTCGGCTAGCATGGCAGGTTCGTTCAAGCCCATTCTCGACTCAACTAATAACATCATTACAAAGAACCCAAGAGTCAAGGAGCGGTTTGATCTCCCGTATCTTCTTCGCCATGACCCTGATGAGTGGCGCCGACACGACGGAGGACTCGCCCTGTGGCAGTTGATGCCGCTTGATAATGATACGTATGATGTTAAGATGCCATCGCTTGAGGGCAAGGCTTGGGCGAGCGCAAATGGAGATTGGTTTGTTTACATTGGGTCCAACTGCGAGTGGGAACTTGTGAATGTGTACACTCATCACCGGGTTCCACTTCCAAAAATCTCAGCACACTGCCTAGAGGTTGAGCACACCGGTAATGTATGCATGTTCAAATACGATCATGGTGACTGTCTTCTACGGAAGATAGCAATTTGTCGAGTTCCCAACCGCTCTTGGAATTACAACAACAATCAAGTTGTTGCTATCTTCGACAAGCTTGTTGCCGTCCTTCGTGGTTCGACTCGATGGATATTGCTCAAAAATCAGTTTATGTACACGGATGAGTACTGTGATGCAATTCAATACGAGGGCCTTGTGCTTGCTGCCACCACTCGTGGCACTGTTTTTGCATGCCATCCTAGTAGTTTCGGTATGTTTGTCTTCCACCGTAATTATAATTGTTTCATCCACATGCACGCGGGTTAGCAAGTTTCCCTTTACTAATTAACCTTCTTCTTGTGTTTCCAAGGTCCTGTGAACATCCCACCACCTATACTTGAAATTTTTTATAAACAAGGGGGAGATGACGATGGTGATGATCACGAGCATGAGGACGAGCAGCGCCGATATACTTTGTGGCGCCTGGCAACTAATTCTGATGGATCACCTCTTCTTGTGTGTATACAGCCCACTGATGATGTTACTGCTAAGGAAGCAGGTGTCTCCCATGGTCACACTCTCCGGACCTATTCCAACACCCGGTGCATGGTATTCGGGATGGATACTAGTGTGCTAGCACCAACTCCTTCTCCCTTGCACGGAATTGATAGTCTTGGAGAAAACTCGCTCTTCCTTGGATAAAAGTATCCGATGATGGTGAAAGGCGATCCAACTGCTGTTGACACATTTATGAGAAGCAACTGTGTCTATACCTCGGACATTTGGGTGGTTCCCTACCCTGGTACTGATATAGTAGGCCACTTCAGCCTGGATGATCAGTCCTGCGTTGGTCTCCAGATCGACAACGGATGGCCCGTCCTAGAGAATCACTTGTGGTTCAAAGCAAGCGTTTCCAACGCCGCGGAATGGTTGAGTTGAAGTTCATTTCATGGCTTGTTATTTGTTGTGTGGTGAAAACTTTAGTATTTATAGTGTATCCTCGTTGTCGATGTGGGTTGATGACCTGTTGTTTGTAATAAAATGATATGCATGTGATAAACTTACTAAATTCATGAATGGCTTTTGAGTCGCTTCTCTAAATTTGTACTACTAGCTTCACATGCTTCGCGCATCGGGCGTGTGTTTTTACTGTAGCCATATGTTAATGTGTTCGTTGTACGTAACCAGCACCTCGAATCCTCGATACTAGTATACTATATACTAGTACGAGTAAGTAGTAGGAGTAGTAGGGTGGCATGGGCCAGAACAAGCATTCACGTCCAGGAGTACGGCACACGCCACCACCACGACATCCATCTCACACCATATTATTTCTTGGAGTCCGTGCTAGAGCAATCCCTTCAACCTTGTCGTTTCTCTAACTTCAGCCATCGCGCGGCGAGCGAGGTGGGGGTTTGCTTATAGTCGGTTTCCTTAACTGCGGTCCCACTTGTAAGGCCAACTCCAACACACGACCCCAAACGGACCTCCATTTTGCACGAACTCCAATGATAATTTTGACTAGAAAAGCAAGACCAAAGAAAACAAGAACCACAAGAATACATTTTACTACTCCTGTAAGTTGGATTAGTGCCTTCTCGATGCATTCATTGTTGATCTACGGAGGCTCGATCTTGCGTGCTTCTTTCTTCTTCGAGTGTAAAGAACTAGACGTTGCTTCCTCGCATCTAGTCTCATGTATAGCCCCTATTCTAGTAGGAGTATCAAAAAGTGCACTAATCTCATCCGAGAGCAGAACCGAAGATTTGGTCGGGTTCTTCCTCCTTTTGCCGACACGTGGGACATCCAGCATCCAGGTTGTGTCATGAAAGAAAATAGAGTGGTAGTTGAAGCCACGAGATGTGCATCTTGGGTTAAACTGTAAATAGAATCTTACTACTCTTGAGTAACTCCAAAAGCGGCCACCAAAGATCTTTATTGGATTTGTTTTTCATCACTAGCACGTCGAGGTGAAAGATGTGCAGGTTCAGTGGGTCCTCTTGCGTTTTCACTGACATGTGGGGCCCCATGTGAGCAAACAGACGATGGGTTCCGTGCGTCCGCTGGCTGGCCGAGAAGAGAGATAGAGGAGGGCTGAGCACGGACTGCAGGAAATTTGTTCTACGTACCTCAATATATAGGCTCGATATAGTGGGGTGGCATGGGCCATAACTCAGTAGCATTCACGTCTAGCAGTACGGCACACGCCACCCACACGAGTCCCATCCGACACAAATTTTCTTGGAGTCCGTGCTACAACCATCTCTTCTCCCTCCTGTTTTCTCAGCCATCGCGCGGTGGGCGGGGCGGGGGTTTGCCGATAGTCGGTTTGCTCAACTGCGGTCCCACTTGTAAGTGAAAATGCAACACCGCACGCATTCCCTCTTGAGCGGCGTGCCGGACCAACCGTGTGGGGGTGCTACGCGAACACGGCAGGCTTTTCCTTTTGAACTCGTAACTTGTAAATTTTGGTTCTGCTCCATGGCGCGACCGATAGATAGAAAATAAAGATTTTGCCTAGAGTAATGAGAAGTTTGGTTCTGGTGCCGTTCATGCATGGAGTACGTACGAAAATTATGAATTTGATGCGAAAGGTAAGATAATTACTGCAGTATCATATACTACTACATGGATTTGACGGAAAGATAAAAATACATACGGATCCATCAACGTTCAACGACATCCTCACGTCCTAGTGCACCGGGTCGCCAACCGACGTGTGAGGAGCAGCGGCGTTGGCGGCGAGCTCAACATGCTTCTGAACAGTGTCGTCCAAGGTTGCCCTGCGCTCCAAGAAGGCCAGCGTCCTATCGTCCTCCTCTTGCATGTAGTAGTCCTTGTGGATGATTTGCGCGTAGACGTGGGTGATTATGTCGATGGTGTCTTGCTGCGCCAGGCGCTGCGCGGCGAGCGCGACCTCGAGGTGGACATTCTCCGGCGCGACGGCGGGCAGTCGCAGGGCCACCAGTGCGTCGAAGAGGTTGTTACCATAGTGGCCATTGAGGGTGGCGGGCATCGCAGAGCCTGGGCGCGTCGGCTGGAGGCTTACGTCAAAGTCGTCCGCAAGCTTCTTGACGACGGTGAACTTGTCGAGGAAACCGACGAGGACCACGTCGAACAAGGAGACGAAGCTGTCGTCCAAGCGGCCCCTCGCCCTGGCGGCCTCAAGCAATACTACCTGGAGACGTTCCTCGGTGCTGGTGGACGTGGTAGTACTCCTAAATCCAGACGGTGGTGCTACTAGTACTAGTAGTAGTACTACCAATGTAGTAGTAGGAGTACTAGCACTGTACTACCCGTTGGTCAAATTATTACGTGCTGCTCCTCACAGTGAAGTGACAAGACCCTGCGCTGGAGATGACACCTGAGTATAGGCGCCGTGTTTGGCATACCATAGTCAGCCTCACCGTCTGCAGTCGCTATCATCATGGCTGTAGAGCTAGCCTGCTTACAACTAGCCCTGTTCGACATAATTTCCCGTGCGTAGATGCTCGTGCATTGCACGGAACACCAATATTGGGGGTGGACGGCTCCGGCAGCGGCCATCACGCCAGATTTTTCCATGACCTTCTACTCCTAGATTGTGAGAGACAAGGAGTTGTTTGTAAATACGGAACAAGTGCGGGCATCTTTTTGCAAAAATGGAGAAGCTTGGTTTGTATGCGTCAGATCTAGATCCGACGGCTATTGGTGAAAGATGGGAGGCGCAACATCATCACCAACTCAGGACCTGTTTGATTCGCAGGATTTTGAAAACGCGGGAATAGGACACGACAATATTACAAGTTTCAAACTGATATTACAAATGTTAGGAGTAATGCTGCACCTACGAAGATGGAATTACTAGGAAGTTTACGTAAGAACTTTCGTTACTTTAGGTGGATGCAACATTATCGTACAAACTAAAATCCACTGCCCTGACAAGTCACCAATGGGCAAATAAGTTTTCGAGTCTCTGGCCACTTGATGTTTCAAAAACAAATTCAGCTTCTGCGGAGAAATGAGCTCCACCGTGTACCGGCGCGGGTGTGGCTGGGCACGAAGCATGAGTACGTGCACAGTGCACCTATTCTCTTCTTTTATACGTACACCACCTACGTGGGGTTGTGTGAGAGAGATACAAACCTAGAGAGATATAGTGTGTGGGTTCTCGAGAGTTTTTTTTGTGCGGGGGGGTCAATCAAAAAATTTAACATATGCAATGTGTGTGAAATAGAGTCCTGGATATAACATATATATAGAGGGGGCGATCCACGAGAAGGGAGTGGAGGTATCATTGGCTTGAGGTGTCCATAAAATCGAAGAGAGGGATGATGTGTGTGTGTGTGTGTGTGCACGCGCGATCGATAAAGAGTGCCATCGAATTTGTGTGTGCCCACATCAAAGATATAGAGTGGCTGGCCTACTGGAACGTGAGATGGGACATGTGCAGTTTGTCTCTGTGGCATGGATACCTACCTGCAGCACTCGACTATCGATGTGTGGTGGGGGAAGAGGGAGGCCCAATTAACTATAGAGGTACAATGGCTGGTATATGTGTGGAGGAGGAGAGAGGCCTACCTCATGTATTAAGGAGATCGATCTGCCTCATGTATTAAGGGAGATCGATCGGCATCCAGGCATATGTGCAGGAGATGAATAAGGTTGGGAGAGAGACAGAGCTAGAGTGTTGGAGGGGGTGGTAATGGAGTTGCTTCTAACAAATGGTGGGATAGGCTTGCTAGACAAACGGAGGGCACGCCCGCAATATCAATAAGAAAGGAGATGGCTGCTTGTTGTCTGTGCACGTGCGTGTGAGAGACGGGTCAGGAGGCATGCATGAATGATGAGGGGGGACGATGTGGCTGTGGTAAGCAGACGTAACTACATAGGAAGATCAATCGCCTTTTGTAAGAGAAAGAAGATACATAACTTGTGAGGTACATCGATCGATGGGGGGGGTAGTTAAAGTCGATCTAGGTATATGTTGGGAGATCGATCGGTATACATGCATGTGTGTGTTAGAAGCAAATGAGGCACGAGGAGAAGGATAGAGAGAGAGGGATGCATGTAGGAGGTGGTACGGGAGGCATACTATATCGAGGGGGAGGAGTGTGCGAGTACGAGAATGATGAAAAGAGTGGTGGGAGTGAGGCATGGACGGTGACAAGAGAAGAGGGGAAGCTTGTGTTTGTGCTAGGCACACCTGGCTAGAGAGGCATATCGATCGGTGTGTGCCGTAAAGGAGGAGCTGGGGGGCCTACACACACCGTGGGTGAATGACCTAAAGTGAAAAGAAGAATTTGCGCGATGGAGCTAGAAAATGCTGAGGGAGGGTGAGAGGGATGTGGGCGTGTGCATGCACAAGAGAAAGTTAGCGCTAGCTACAAAGATAAGAGGGTTGTGTGGGTGTAAAAGACGAATAGAGATCATATATACTTCATTATAAAAAGCGAATTCGGATATTTGAAGAATTTATCATAGTCTTTCAAACCGACGGATGTGTGAATATATATAATGGTGATACACATGGTGTGGCTATGAACATGGTATACTATATTTAATATATTTTATCTCTACTCTTATAAAAAATGGAGTTGTTGATGATGGTGTGCCTGCCATCCTGCATTATAGGCCGTCTGATTTATATCTGGCGGATAGCAAGGAAACTATGATGGTTGAAGTTGGCAACAATCATGATTGTAGATTCTTATTGAAATAGAGAAACGAATTCAAATTTAGTTCAAATTGCAGCGGTAGTATTGACATTTGGAATGCACTAAAATGTTGGTATGAGTAGGTTACATGCATTATACACCAAGCAAAAAACTTTAATCGGACATAACATGGATTCATACTCCTTCCTTCCATCTATATAGGGCGTAATGAGATTTTTAAGACCGCCTTTGACTATTGACAAGATTAATAGTACATGACATGCACAATGTGAAAATTATATCATTGAAAGAACCTTTCACAGACGAATTTAACGGTGTGCTTTGTGTAAGTTGCATGCCATATATCATTGCTCTAATATTTGGTCAAAGTTAGCATCGAAAAACGCATTAGGCCCTATATAGATGGAAGGAGGTAGTAGCTTTGAATAGCATTTGTATAGTAAAACGGGGTAAGACTCTCTTTTTGTGGTGTGAATAGTTTTATTTTTTTCATTTTCTTTTTGGTTGAGGGAAGTGCGAATTGATTTGGTACGTACAAGTACAATATTACTACACGTTAGGCTTGTCCCTAAAATTCAACCCGCGTCTTGTTATATCCCGAAAATTCAGATATCGTGCTCCCAAAACTGGCGCCTTCACAACCCGCGCCTTGCTATCCCGAAATTACAGTGCGCGCGAAAACTCCCTCCAGCCGCCAAATCCCGACACGCGAAATCCCCCTTCTAACCCTGAGCCGAAAGGGCTGCTAGTTCAAATCGGTGGGGGGGGGGTACTTTTGTAACCCACCCTACATTTTGGACAAGCGCGTTCCTAAGTCATGCTTCACCCCATCCCATCGCCCCCTTTTCGCCATTAGAAATCCCTGGCCGCCATAACCTCTCCGCTCCAGCCGCGAAAACACACCCTCCTCCGTTCGCCATGTCACCGTTGCCCAGCCGGAGCCTCTTCCCCGACGATGTCGTCCACCGCAACAGCTCGACGTCCCTCGTCCACCTCCCCGGATGAGGATCCGTCGTCCATCTCGTCGTCCCGCTGGTTCAGCCGCCCCATCCTCCACCTCTAAGGAGCTGCTCCGACGATCGCCTCGTCTATCGCGGCTGCTCCATCCCCACAGCGCTGCCTTAACCTGCTCCACCGGAACCGCAACATCCTCACCGACTCCTCGGACGAAGCCGAGGCCTACTCGGTGCCACCAAAGAGGTTGTACACTCATCGCATCGCACCTTCTCCTTAACTCGACCTCCCTGCGCCGACGGTGCTCCATCCCGCACCCCCATGGAGCGGCTACCTTGAAGTCGGCGCCGCGGGCGACGTCTCCACAGCGGCTCTCCCCCAGTGTGAGGCCCCTTCGGCAGCGGCGTCCATACCAGCCGGATCTGTTGTTGCTGCTCCGGCTCTCGCTCGATCGCTCGCTCGCCCACCTGCTGCTGCTGCTCTCTCCCTCGCTCGTGCTGCTACTCTGCTCCGATTAAGCCACACTTCAGTCGACTGAATCGACTTTTGGGTCAGTCGATTTTCAGGGGTTGGGGGGCTCGTCGGAGTTAAGGAAGAACCACTCGCAGCGGGGACGGGGGTTCGCTGGAGAGGTACCCCACTATCTATCTTAGGGTTCAGGGTGGGGGCGGGGGGCCTAGAGGGCTGGCCGGGGCGGCAGTGGCGAGTTGTTTCGGGGCGGCGAGGCGGCGGTGGGGCCATGGTTCGGCCGGTGGTGGCTGGCGGCTCAAGGGGGTGCAAGTTGAAGATGAACTGCAGGCCCTCCCTAAACTACATGTCAAGTGCCTCTCTGCTACCATTGCGTTCAGTTTCGACAGTAGCATTCAGATTCCACAGTAAATTTCAGTTTCGACAGTTAAGTTCAGAGTCAACAGTTTTTACCTCATCTGTTGTAGTCAAGTGGTTTTTGGTGATGTTAATTTTACATCCATTTTACATCATCTATTGGAGATGCTATTAGAATCCCACTTGAGATTGACGATGTCTGTCTTGTGCTGCTTCAGCCTTGACATCTTACGGCTCATCGGAGCTGCTCCAACGACAGAACGATCCATCACAACAGAGCAGTGCCCTAGACACCGTCTACATCGCCCTCAGATCTTCCTCCACACCTCCGATAGCCACCTCTGCCTCAACTGCTTCAGCGACCAACCCAATGATGCTGAGGTTGACACGGCTACGACAAAGAGGTTGTACACTTATTGCATCACTTATTACTATACATTCACGTCGATCCATTAGGGCTATTTTGGTTCAACGGAAAAACATCGATCCACTGGTTGTTACCATCACTCTAAATTTCTGCATGCTCTCCTTACATAATCTCACCATATTTTTTCGTATGTATGTCAGATATTGTACACAGTCATGCTGAACATGTAGAGAAAAAGAGAAGAGTTTTGCGCGGCAATACAATGTCATGCAGACATCGCTCCATGGTGGGTTCAATGGCAAACCCTCCCCACCCCTCTCCAGATTGTAATCCAGAGGAAGATATCTGTTCTGAGGCAGATTCGGACGCCGTTGACCACTCCTATTTACCCCCCAAGGTGTTTGCTCTACCTTGGCATGATGATGTTAGTCATATCATGCATATGTTGCCTTGCAGTGGCTACTTTTGACATCATATATGTTATCTGCTTAGTTTAGACATGTTCTATAATGCCACCTATTTAGTTTCTATATCATATATGGGAATTATGTAGTCTCATATCTTTTAGCCAGCCATAATATATGTGAAATGTGCAATGCCATCCTGTTTAACCAGACATCATATATTTGAATGATATCTTGCCCATCCTTTTCTTCATTACATTTCCATTTTTCGGCAATGTTTGTACATTAAACTACTCTTCCTGTGAATCAGCCATTTGGGTGGGAGATGGAAAAATCTGGAGTGAAAACAAGGCCTTCAGAACAGACAGTGCTACATGTCGAAGCAGATCTCTTGTTTGGTCCCGATAGCTCCTCAGAGATGGATTCAGAGATAGATGACCAGTCCTATTCCCCCACTGAGGTGTATGCTCTAACTTGGCACGGTTATACTGCTCATATCATGCATACGGTGTCTTGCATTGCATAGTTTAGACATCATATACACAATATTCAACACCATGTTCTTAGTTCAGACATCATATCGAATGCCCTCTCTTTAGCATATAAATCACATATGTGAATTAAATGATGCGATCCTAATTACTTAGATAACATGTAGGTGAATTATGCCATGCGATCCTGTTTAGTTATTCATCATATCTTTGAATTATGTTATGCTATGCTATCCAGTTTAGATAGACATCATATATGTGAAATTATGTCATGCTATCCGTTTTAGTTAAACAATATACATGTCAACTATTTCATTCCCTCTTTTTTCCACACTATCTATTGCATCTGTCTCTCATACAATGTGTGTACATTCAACTATGTTTCCTGTTTATCAGCCATTTGAATTGGAGCGGGTGATGCCAGTATCTAGAGGACTAAAAACACGGTCTTCAAATAAAACAGTGCTACCTCTTGGTGGAGATAGCACCCCGGTTGTACATTCACAAGAACCAGCCCTACCACACATAACCCAAACTCTCGCAGATATTACCCCTACTACGATGGACAGAGAACCAGCTTCACCCAACCTATCCCCATCCCCAGCCGATAGTAACCCAGTTCTTGTTGACACAGCACCATCTCCACCACAGAGCTCCCAAACAAGAGCAGTTAGTAAGGCAGCTCTAGTGCCCAAAGGGCCAGTACTATCATGGCGAACCCCAACTCCACCAGTTAGTACGCCTATTCCTGTGGAGGAAGCACAACCAGCTAGTCGTAGTTTAGCATCTATCGCATTTGATGTTGTTAAATCATATGTGCGTATCTTCCCATCTTGGAAATATTATACTAAAGATGAAGGAAAATGCCAGCTGTAGGTGTTTGTCCAGGAGTTATGTGTAAGTAATGTTATTCATGGCAATTACTTTGCTTCGTCCCATACATCCTACCTCCATGATGGTTATAATACAGCAAATTTTCCCATTTTTCTCTATAGAGAAGGACCAATTTGGAAACTCAGGATGAGGTAACCTGTGCTAATACCTCTGCTATCTTCAAGAATGCTTGGTGGCAGTATTGGAATTACCTGAAGAAAACGTACTTCACCGGCAAAGAAACTCATCAAATTCCCTTACGTTCTCCTGAGACACATTTACTGGACGATGACTGGGAACGCCTTCTTCTGTACTGGTCCCGAACCAAGAATGTGGTAAGGTCTATGAGCTCATTTTCTATTTTTACGTGTTATATTCTTGCGTCTTACTGTACTCTGTTCATGTAGAACAAGTGCCTAAACCTGAAGAACAACTATTCTAATTTAAGATTCCATTGCTACCATAGGACATAGATATATGTTTGTTTGATGCTTTTATTATGTACTAGTACTTGGCAATAGAAGACTTGGTAGTTTAATCATGTCCACCTTACTAATGAACCGTTTCACCAAAATGAGTTTCATATACTAGTACATGCTAAACTTGTTATGTGTCTGCTTGTTTCTTCTTTTAGAATGCTGACAGAATATTGGGGAAGAGTGCCTTATTAAGCAACGGTAAAGGAAGTAATGCAGATAAGGTTCAGGATAGTGACACATCCTGTCTTGGTTTAGTGTTGGAGTTACTGGCCACTACCGCTTGCAGAAGCTATTCAAACTCATTGTCTAAATCAGTTCGGTTTCTTGAGTCTCAACTACAAGCTGAAAGACATCGATCAGCTGTGCTACGACAAGAAGCGGAAGGACTGCGGAAGTCCCTGGAGCATTCAGATGCATACTTTCTGGTGCAACAGTAAGCGTTGGAGGATTTTAGCGCCAAACAGGACAAAGCTAATCAGCTTGCTAAGCTTATTGCCAGCATGGTGGATACCCAGGATAACGTTTCTTGAGCTCTTCTGAAGTTGTTTCAGTTATGCTCTTGTTTTGCTGCCGCGTTTATTTGCACTGGTGGCCAATTTTGACGGCCAGTGTATATGATATGCTGCTTTGTTCCCTATATTTGCACTGGTGGCGAACTTTGATGCCCAGTGGATGTAATATGTGTAATAGCCGTGATAGCCTAGCATTAGTTGCTTGCTTATTTTTTTTTCCTTGTTGTCTTGTTTATTTGTTTGCTTGTAGTCATTGCAGTTCTTTTTCCGCGGTTAACTAGTGGCTGCAATAACCTATTTTTTAAAACTAGGCCACAATAACCATGGGCTAATATTTACTCTAGTGACACTGAGCCTCCTACGGGCCGTAGAAACAGTGGGCCTTCTACGGGTCGTAGAAATAGTAGGCCTTCTACGGGCCGTAGAAACAATGGGCCTTCTACGGGTCGTATCATCAATGGGCCTTATATGGGCCATATGATCGATTGGCCAAACATGGGCCAATAACATGCCGCATTATGGCCGTAAACGGGCTAGAGTTGGAATCGTCCGTTCATGGGCCGACCGTAACGGGCCCTCGTTAATAGGTCGTATTTGATGACGCTATGAAAACGGCCCAACATATTAACGGACCACAAACGGGCCGACTATAACCACGGGCTGAATTTGGCCCACAAGCAGAAAATGACAGTAACGGGCCATAAGTAAATGAATGCTGGAAATGAGCCCAAGAATAAATGGGCTCTGAGAAGGCCGAAAGATAACATGGGCTGGAAACGGTCCAACGGAATAACGGGCCGTTAATGGGTATAAAGTGCTACACTGTTCATTACGGGCCAGTTTCACCACGGGCCGTTAATGGGTGTAAAGTGATACACTGTTTATTACGGGCCAGTTTCACCACGGGCCGTTAATAGGCCAAGAGTTACATAGGGCCTCATATGGGCCGAAAGACGTCATGGGCCATACATGGGCCAGAAGTGAAAACGGGCTGGAATCATATTGGATGGCCCAGATGACGCTTCTGGGCCTAATTCGGATAGGGCGTAACAGGCCTTGGGTTAGCGGGCTGTAAATGGGCTATATGCGAATAGGCCGTTAACAAGCTTTACATGGGCCGGTCCGCCACCTTTTGACCAAGTCAAACGGGCCGGCCTTTTCACAGGAATGGGCCTCTGTTGGGCCGTGCCACGTGTCGACGTATCATAGGCACCTATCTGACCCACTGACGAGCTGACACGTGTTTTGTCCAGCCAATAAGAATTTTACATGTGGAAATTTCCCATTGGTCGGGGCTGTTAACGGGTTATCGGATCCAAAACCCGACCCGATAGCTTAACGGTGTTCCGTTACGGTGGATGCCACATGTCGGTCACCCTTGACGAAAGCACTTCCGTGACGCGCGATTTACCATCATGGAAGTGGACACTTCTGTGATGATAACTTTGGTAATGTCATGGAACACTTCTACGACAGCACAGGTATGAGTATCTTGATTCTGTCATAAATTTTTCATGGATGTACAAGCATGACAAAAAAGCGACCTACTATGACAAACACGTATCATCACGGAAGTGTATTTTTTGTAGTGAAGGATCGGCGGCTCAACTAACTGCTTCTTCAAGGCTTCAAACGCCTGATCAGCAGCCTCGCTCCAGACAAAGTGATCTGTTGTCTTCATCATCTCGTATAAAGGGATAGCCTTTTCACCCAACCGGCTTATGAACCGGCTTAAGGCCGCAATATGACCCGCTAGACGCTGAACATCATTAATACACGCCGGTTTAGCCAGTGAAGTGATAGCCGTTATTTTCTCCGGGTTAGCTTCAATACCCCGTCCAGAAACCAGAAAGCCTAAGAGCTTGCCTGCTGGTACACCAAAGATACACTTGTCCGGGTTAAGCATCATCTTGTAGACCCGGAGATTGTCAAAGGTCTCTTTCAAATCATCTATCAAGGTCTCTTTCTTTCTTGATTTCACTACAATGTCATCCACATAGGCATGAACATTACGCCCAATTTGATCATGAAGGCAATTTTGCACACACCGTTGGTAAGTCGCTTGGGCACTCTTGAGCCCAAAAGGCATAGACACATAACAGAAGGCTCCAAATGGAGTGATGAAAGTTGTCTTATCCTAGTACTTAACTACCATCTTAATCTGATGATAACTAGAGTAAGCATCCAAAAAGCTGAGATGCTCACAACTCGCCGTAGCATCAATGATCTGATCAATATGGGGGAGAGCAAAAGGATCAGCCGGACAAGCTTTGTTTAAGTCTGTGTAATCCACACACATACGCCAAGTACCGTTTTTATGAAGTACCAACACCGGGTTAGCCAACCACACAGGATGAAAAACTTCAACAATAAACCCAGCCGCCAAAAGCCGGGCCACTTCTTTACCAATGGCCTTGCGCCTCTCTTCATTGGAACGGCGAAGGAATTGCTTGACCGGTTTAAACTTTGGATCAATATTGAGAGTGTGCTCCACGAGTTCCCTCGGTACACCTGGCATGTCTGAAGGTTTCCATGCAAAGATGTCCCGGTTCTCACGGATGAACTTGATGAGCGCGCTTTCCTATTTCTGATCCAGATTAGCACTGATACTGAACTGCTTGGATGAATCTCCAGGAACAAATTCAACTAGCTTAGTGTCATTGGCTGATTTAAATTTCAACAGGGGGTCATGCTCTGTGGTTGGCTTCTTCAAAGATGTCATATCCGTCGGGTCAACATTATCTTTATAAAATTTCAACTCCTCTGTTGCATAGACAGATTCAGCATAAGCAGCATCACCTTCTTCGCACTCCAAGGCTATCTTTCGGCTTCCATTCAATGTAATGGTACCCTTGTGACCCAACATCTTGAGCTGCAAATAAACATAACAAGGCCTTGCCATGAACTTAGCATAAGCCGGCCGCCCAAATAGAGCATGATAAGGGCTCTTGATTTTAACCACCTCAAAAGTCAACGTCTCTGATCTGGAATCATGATCATCACCAAAAGCCACTTCCAAAGATATCTTGCCCACTGGATACGCCGACTTACCAGGCACCATGCCATAAAAAATGGTGTTCGACGGCTTAAGATCTTTGTCAGTCAAGCTCATGCGACGAAAGGTTTCACAGTAAAGAATGTTGATGCTGCTGCCCCATACATGAGTACCTTAGTAAATCTGTTTCCTCCAACCTGAGGCACCACCACCAGAGCTAAGTGGCCCGGATTATCAACCCAGGGCGGGTGATCCTCACGACTCGGAAGAATAGGATGTTCAGACCATTGCAAGTAACGGGGAATGGCCGTCTCAACTGCATTCACTGCCCTTTTATGGAGCTTTTGATCCTGCTTACACAAACTCGTAGTGAAGACGCGGTACTGCCCACTATTCAACTGCTTCGGGTTACTTTGATAACCAGACTGCTGCTGCTGATTCCCTTGACCAGAGTGTTGATTAAAACCACCTTGATTGCCTTGGCCCTGGAAGCCAGAGTTTGAACCGCCACCACCAAATCCAGGTCCATGAGAGCCGGATCCTGAACCGCCACTCGGGCCATGATTGTTCTAGAAAGAAATTGGAATTCCTATATTCCTTCATGATGAAGCAATCCTTCCACATATGAGTAGCCCTATTCTCATGCGTACCATGCTTTGGGCAAGGCTGGTTCATCATTGCCTCAAGGTTAAATTTTGGTCCTCCAAATTGGGCTGGTTTTTGCTTGCGACACTGATTATTATTCTGTGTATTGGTGTTAGCCACAAAGTCTAAATTACCATCAGCCTTGCGCTTACCATTGCCACCTTGACCTGCCGGGTTATGCTGCTGCCCTTTCGTATTGCTGATCTTCTTTCCCTTACCCGGCTTCTCATCATCAGACTCGGGGTCCTTGGTAGTATCAGAGTCGGCATATTTGATGAGAGCCGCCGTTAGCTTCCCCATGTCGTTGCAGTGGTGTTTAAGCCGCCCCAGCTTCTGCTTAAGGTGGATGAAATGGCAATTTTTCTCTAACATCAAGACTGCTGAACCTGCATTGATACTATCCGACGAGTGTATGATAGCTGAGATCCGGCGCACCCAATGAGTTGTTAACTCGCCCTCACCTTGGACACAAGAATCCAAATCCAGGATTGACATAGGCTGCTTGCACATGTCTTTAAAATTCGGGATGAAACGAGATTTTAACTCTGCCCATGATCTAATGAAGTTAAATGGTAGCCCCTTCAACCAAGTACGAGCCGGCCCATCCAACATCATGGTGAAATACTTAGCGCATGCAACATCGCTAACATCCAGCATCTCCATGGCCATCTCATTACTTTCAATCCAAGCTTCAGGGGGTTGATCTACTGTGTAATTAGGCACCTTACGAGGACCCTTGAAATCCTTAGGCAAACGCTCGTTACGCAGAGCCGGCACTAAACATGGCACACCCAAGGTTCTAGATGTCACGCCTGCCTCCACCGAAGCTAATGGATAAACCGAAGATTGTTGTTGAGTCGCTTGCTGAGCCGCCAGCTCAGCCTCCCGACGTGCCCTGCCCTAATCCACCAAGGTCTGAGCATCGACACCACCGCGCGTTGGGTCATGCCCACGAGGCTGGTTACGAAGTTGTTCACTGCTCGAAATTGCTGGTGAGTCAATGTGCCTGCTATAACTCCAGCTTGGATGAGGAGTTGAGTGAATCCTTTCACGGATGTACGAATAAGCTGCCTGCTGATCCAACGCCGTCTGAAGAAGCTCTCTAACCCTTCGTGTCTCAATCGCAGCTGGAGACTCGCCTTCAACTGGGAGAGCCGCCAATCATGCTGTCGCATCAGTCATATTATCCAAAGGGTTAGAATAATGACCTGGCAGTGTTGGAACTTGCTGAGGTGGAGTAGCATTCAAACGGGGCAGATCCATCGTACGCGGTTGAACTGGCGCTCCGGTTACGGGCGGATCAACCGCCCGGTTCACCACCGGCGGGTCACTGGTCCCTGCCCCAGGTGTGTTGAATAGGTTTCTCGCATCAAAAACTGTGGGTAGACGACTCTGGCGCCACCTCCACATGATCTTGTTTGAAGCGTTTTGTGAAGGAAATATGCCCTAGAGGCAATAATGAAGTTGTTATTTATATTTCCTTATATCATGATAATTGTTTATAATTCATGCTAGAATTATATTAACCGGAAACTTAGTACATGTGTGAATACATAGACAAACTGAGTGTCACTAGTATGCCTCTACTTGACTAGCTCGTTGAATCAACGATGGTTAAGTTTCCTAGCCATAGACATGAGTTGTCATTTGATTAACGGGATCACATCATTAGAGAATGATGTGATTGACTTGACCCATTCCGTTAGCTTAGCACGATGATCGTTTAGTTTGTTGCTATTGCTTTCTCCAAAACTTATACATGTTCCTATGACTATGAGATCATGCAACTCCCGAATAACGGAAGAACATTTTGTGTGCTACCAAACGTCACAACGTAACTAGGTGATTATAAAGGTGCTCTACAGGTGTCTCCGATGGTGTTTGTTGAGTTGGCATAGATCGAGATTAGGATTTGTCACTCCGATTGTCGGAGAGGTATCTCTGGGCCCTCTCGGTAATGCACATCAATATAAGCCTTGCAAGCAATGTGACTAATGAGTCAGTTGCGGGATGATGCATTACAGAACGAGTAAAGAGACTTGCCGGTAATGAGATTGAAATAGGTATTGAGATACCGACGACTGAATCTCGGGCAAGTAACATACCAATGACAAAGGGAACAACGCATATTGTTATGCGGTTTGACCGATAAAGATCTTCGTAGAATATGTGGGAGACAATATGAACATCCAGGTTCTGCTATTGGTTATTGACCGGAGACGTGTCTCGGTCATGTCTACATAGTTCTCGAACCTGTCGGGTCCGCACGCTTAACATTCGGTGACAATCGGTATTATGAGTTTATGTGTTTTGATGAACCGAAGGTTGTTCGGAGTCCCGGATGTGATCACGGGCATGACGAGGAGTCTTCCAATGGTCGAGACATAAATATCGATATAATGGAAGCCTATGTTTGGACATCGGAAAGGTTCCAAGTGAGTTCGGGCGTATACCGGAGTATCGAGGGGTTACCGGAACCCCCCGGGGAGTATATGGGCCCTAATGGGCTTTAGTGGAGAGAGAGGGAGAGAGGGAGAGAGAGAGAGTCAGCCAGGGCAGGCCGCGCACCCCCTCCCCATCTGGTCCGAATTGGACTAGGAAGGGGGCGGCGTCCCCCTTTCCTTCCTCCCTCTCCCCCTTCCTTCTCTCCTAGTCCAACTAGCGAAGGAGGGATCCTACTCCCGGAGGGAGTAGGACTCCTCCAGGGCGCGCCATAGAGGGCCGGCCCTCCCGCTCCTCCACTCCTTTATATACGGGGGAAGGTGGCACCCCATTGACACACAAGTTGATCATTGATCTCTTAGCCGTGTGCGGTGCCCCCCTCCACCATAATCCACCTCGGTCATATCGTAGCGGCGCTTAGGTGAAGCCCTGTTCCGATAGCATCATCATCACCGTCATCACACCGTCGTGCTGATGAAGCTCTCCCTCGACACTCTGATGGATCGTGAGTTCGTGGGACGTCACCGAGCCGAACATGTGCAGATCGTAGAGGTGCCATACTTTCGGTAGTAGGATCGGTCAATCGTGAAAACGTATGACTACATCAACCGCGTTGTCATAACGCTTCCGCTTATGGTCTACGAGGGTACGTAGACAACACTCTCCCCTCTCGTAGCTATGCATCACCATGATCTTGCGTGTGCGTAGGAATTTTTGAAATTACTGCGTTCCCCAACAGTGACATCCGAGCCAGGTCTATGCGTAGATGTTATATGCACGAGTAGAACACAAAGGAGTTGTGGGCGTGGGTATATACATATTGCTTGCCGTCACTAGTTGTTTCTTGATTCGGCAGTATTGTTGGATGAAGCAGCCCAGACCGACATTACGCGTACGCTTACACGAGACTGGTTCTACCGACGTGCTTAGCACACAGGTGGCTGGTGGGTGTCAGTTTCTCCAACTTTAGTTGAATCAGATTCAATGAACATGGTTCTTTCTGAAGATCAAAAATCAATCACTATACCGCATTGTGGTTTTTGATGCGTAGGTAAGAACGGTTCTTGCTCAGCCCGTAGCAGCCTCGTAAAACATGCAACAACAAAGTATAGGACGTCTAACTTGTTTTTGCAAGGCATGTTGTGATGTGATATGGTCAAGACATGGTGCTAAATTTTATTGTATGAGATCATCATGTTTTGTAACACAGTTATCGGCAACTGGCAGGAGCCATATGGTTGTCGCTTTATTTTATGAAATGCAATCGCCATGTAATTGCTTAACTTTATCACTAAGCGATAGGGATAGCCATAGAAGCAATAGTTGGCGAGACGACAACGATGCTTCGATGGAGATCAAGGTGTCAAGCCGGTGACGATGGTGATCATGACAGTGCTTTGGAGATGGAGATCAAAGGCATAAGATGATGATGGCCATATCATATCACTTATATTGATTGCATGTGATGTTTATCCTCTATGCATCTTATTTTGCTTAGTTCGGCGATAGCATCATAAGATGATCTCTCACTAAATTTCAAGGTATAAGTGTTCTCCCCGAGTATGCACCGTTGCTACAGTTCATCGTGCCGAGACACCACGTGATGATCGGGTGTGATAAGCTCTAGTTCACATACAATGGGTGCAAGCCAGTTTTGCACACACAGAATACTCAGGTTAAACTTGACGAGCCTAGCATATGCAGATATGGCCTCGAAACACTAAGACCGAAAGGTCGAGCGTGAATCATATAGTAGATACGATCAACATAGTGATGTTCACCATTGAAAACTACTCCATCTCACATGATGATCAGACATGGTTTAGTTGATATGGATCACGTGATCACTTAGATGATTAGAGAGATGTCTATCTAAGTGGGAGTTGTTAAGTAATTTGATTAATTGAACTTTAATTTATCATGAACTTAGTACCTGACAGTATTTCGCATGTCTATGTTGTTGTAGATAGATAGCCCGTGTTGTTGTTCCGTTGAATTTTAATGCGTTCCTAGAGAAAGCTAAGTTGAAAGATGATGGTAGCAACTACACGGACTGGGTCCGTAACTTGAGGATTATCCTCATTGCTGCACAGAAGAATTACACCCTGGAAGTGCTACCTCTTGAGCATGCGTTGGTTTTCCCTTGAAGAGGAAAAGGTGATGCAACAAAGTAGCGTATGTATTTTCCCTTAGTTTTTGAGAACCAAGGTATCAATCCAGTAGGACACTACACGCAAGTCCCTCGTACCTGCACAAACAATCAAGAACCATGCAACCAACGCGATAAAGGGGTTGTCAGTCCCTTCACGGCCACTTGCAAAAGTGAGATCTGATAAAGATAATAAGATAAATATTTTTGGTATTTTTGTTGTATAGATTGAAAAGTAAAGATAGCAAAATAAACGGCAACAAAAATAGCTAGTTGACGGGAAAATAATATAATGGAGAATGGACCCGGGGGCCATAGGTTTGATTGGTGGCTTCTCTCAAGATAGCATAATCTACAATGGGTGAACAAATTACTATCGAGCAATTGATAGAAAAGCGCATAGTTATGAGAATATCTAGGCATGATCATGTATATAGGCATCATGTCCGTGACAAGTAGACCGAAATGATTCTGCATCTACTACTATTACTCCACATATCGACCGCTATCCAGCATGCATCTAGAGTATTAAGTTCATAAGAACAGTGTAACGCATTAGGCAAGATGACATGATGTAGAGGGATAAACTCAAGCAATATGATATAAACCCCATCTTTTTATCCTCGATGGCAACAATACAATACATGCCTTGTTGCGCCTGCTGTCACTGGGAAAGGACACCGCAAGATTGAACCCAAAGCTAAGCACTTCTCCCATTGCAAGAAAGATCAATCTAGTAGGCCAAACCAAACTGGTAATTTGAAGAGACTTCAAAGAAATTTAAATCATGCATATAAGAATTCAGAGAAGAACCAAATATTGTTCATAGATAATCTTGATCATAAACCCACAATTCATCGGATCTCGACAAACACACCGCAAAAAGAATTACATCGAATAGATCTCCAAGAGAATCAAGGAGAACTTTCTATTGAGATCCAAAGAGAGAGAAGAAGCCATCTAGCTAATAACTATGGACCCGAATGTCTGTGGTAAACTACTCACACATCATCGAAGAGGCTATGGTGTTGATGTATGCTACCTCTTGAGCACTGCATTGGTTTTCCCTTGAAGAGGAAAGGGTGATGCAGCAGAGCAGCGTAAGTATTTCCCTCAGTTTTTGAGAACCAAGGTATCAATCCAATAGGAGGCCACGCACGAGTCCCTCGCGCCTACACAAAGAAATAAACTCCTTGCAACCAACGCGATAAAGGGGTTGTAAATCCCTTCACGGTCACCTACGAGAGTGAGATCTGATAGATATGATAAGATAATATTTTTGGTATTTTTATGATAAAGAGAAATAGAGATGCAAGTAAAATAAATGGCAAAGGAAATAACTAAGTATTGGAAGATTAATATGATGGAAGATAGACCCGGGGGCCATAGGTTTCACTAGAGGCTTCTCTCGAGAGCATAAGTATTACGATGGGTGAACAAATTACTGTTGAGCAATTGATAGAATTGAGCATAGTTATGAGAATATCTAGGTATGATCATGTATATAGGCATCACATCCGAGACAAGTCGACCGACTCCTGCCTGCATCTACTAATATTACTCCACACATTGGTCGCTATCCAGCGTGCATCTAGAGTATTAAGTTCAAGAGAACAGAGTAATGCTTTAACCAAGATGACATTATGTAGAGGGATAAACTCATGCGATATGATATAAACCCCATCCTGTTATCCTCGATGGCAACAGTACAATACGTGCCTTGCTGCCCCTACTGTCATTGGGAAAGGACACCGCAAGATTGAACCCAAAGCTAAGCACTTCTCCCATTGCAAGAAAGAACAATCTAGTAGGCCAACCCAAACTGATAATTCAAAGAGACTTGCAAAGATAACCAATCATACATAAAAGAATTCAGAGAAGATTCAAATATTGTTCATAGATAAACTTGATCATAAATCCCTAATTCATCGGTCTCAACAAACACACCGCAAAAGAAGATTACATCGAATAGATCTCCACAAGAGAGGGGGAGAACTTTGTATTGAGATCCAAAAAGAGAGAAGAAGCCATCTAGCTAATAACTATGGACCCGAAGGTCTGAAGTGAACTACTCACACTTCATCGGAGAGGCTATGGTGTTGACATAGAAGCCCTCCGTGATCGATACCCCCTCCGGCCGAGCTCCGGAAAAAGCCCCAAGATGGGATCTCGTGGATACAAAAAGTTATGGCGGTGGAATTAGGGTTTTGGCTCCATATCTGGTAGTTTGGGGGTACGTAGGTATATATAGGAGGAAGGAGTACGTCGGAGGAGCAACATGGGCCCCACGAGGATGGCGGGCGCGCCTGGGGGGTAGGCGCGCCCCCCTACCTCGTGCCTTCCTAGTTGATTGCTTGACATAGGGTCCAAGTCCTCTGGATCATGTTCGTTCTTAAAATCACGTCCCCGAAGGTTTCATTCCGTTTGGACTCCGTTTGATATTCTTTTTCCGCGAAACTCTGAAATAGGCAAAACAACAACAATTCTGGGCTGGGCCTCCGGTTAATAGGTTAGTCCCAAAAAGAATATAAAAGTGCATAATAAAGCCCAATAAGGTCCAAAACAGGATATAATATAGCATGGAACAATCAAAAATTATAGATATGTTGGAGACGTATCAATGTAGAAGCCCTCCGTGATCGATTCCCCCTCCAGCGGAGCGCCGGAAAAGACCCCAAGATGGGATCTCACGGGTACAGAAGGTTGCGGCGGTGGAAATAGGGTTTTGTGGTGCTCCTGAATGTTTTCAGGGTATATGAGTATATATAGGCGAAAGAAGTAGGTCGGTGGAGCTGCGAGGGGCCCACGAGGGTGGGGGCACGCCCTCCTGCCTCGTGGCTTCCTCGCTGCTTCCTTGACATCCACTCCAAGTCTCCTGGATTGCGTTTTTTCCAAAAAGGATCCTCGCAAAGGTTTTATTCTGTTTGGATTCCGTTTGATATTCCTTTTCTACGAAACACTAAAATAGGCAAAAAAAATAGCAATTTGCACTGGGCCTTCGGTTAATAGGTTAGTCCCAAAAATAATATAAAAGTGCATAGTAAAGCCCATTAAACATCCAGAACAGATAATGTAACAGAATGGAACAATAAAAAAGTATAGATACGTTGGAGATGTATCAGGAAGCACCGCTAGGTGACAAACCCGCTGCAGGAGCAATGCCAATTGTTGTGAACACCTGGTAGAGCAAAGCTGATGACTACTCAATAGTTCAGTGTGGCATACTTTACGGCTTAGAACTGGGACTTCAACGATGTTTTGAACGTCATGGAGCATATGAGATGTTCCAGGAGTTGTAGTTAATATTTCAAGCAAATGCCTAGATTGAGAGATATGAAATCTCCAATAATTTCTATAGCTGCAAAATGGAGGAGAATAGTTCTGTCAGTGAACATATACTCAGAATGTCTAGGTACCACAACCACCTGACTCAGCTGGGAGTTAATCTCCCTGATGATAGTGTCATTGACAGAGTTCTTCAACCACTGCCACCAAGCTATAAGAGCTTCGTAATGAACTATAATATGCAAGGGATGGATAAGACGATTCCTGAGCTCTTCACAATGTTAAAGGCTACAGAGGTAGAAATCAAGAAGGAGAATCAAGTGCTGATGGTCAACAAGACCACCAATTTCAAGAAAAAGGGTAAATGGAAGAAATGGAACTTCAAGAAGAACAGCAAGCTAGTTGCTGCTCAAGTGAAGAAACCCAAGTCTGGACCTAAGCCTAAGACTGAGTGCTTCTACTGCAAAGGGACTGGTCACTGGAAGCGGTATTGCCCCAAGTATTTGGCGGAGAAGAAGGATGGCAAAGTGAAGGGTATATTTGATATACATGTTATTGATGTGTTCCTTACTAATGCTCGCAGTAGTGCCTGGGTATTTTATACTGGTTCAGTTGCTAACATTTGCAACTCGAAACCGGGGCTACGAATTAAGTGAAGAATGTCTAAGGATAAGGTGATGATGCGCGTGGGAAATGGTTCCAAAGTCGATGTGATCGCCGCCGGCACGCTACCACTACATCTACCTTCGGGATAAGTTTTAGACCTAAATAATTGTTATTTTGTGCCAGCGTTGAGCATGAACATTATATCTGGATCTTGTTTGATGCAAGACGGTTATTCATTTAAATCAGAGAATAATGGTTGTTCTATTTATATAAGTAATATCTTTTATGGTCATGCACCCTTGATGAGTGGTCTATTTTTACTAAATCTTGATAGTAGTGGTACACATGTTCATAGTATTGAAGCCAAAAGATGCAGAGTTGATAATGATAGTGCAACTTATTTGTGGCACTGCCATTTAGGTCATATTGGTGTAAAGCGCATGAAGAAACTCCATTCTGATGGACTTCTGGAATCACTTGGTACTTGCGAACCATGCCTCATGGGCAAGATGACTAAAACTCTGTTCTCAACAATGGAGCGAGCAACAGAGTTATTGGAAATCATACATACTGATGTATGTGGTCCAATGAACATTGAGGCTCGCGGTGGATGTCATTATTTTCTCACCTTCATAGATGATTTGAACAGATATGGGTATATATACTTAATGAAACATTTGATAAGTTCAAAGAATTGCATAGTGAAGTGGAAAATCATCGTAACAAGAAAGTAAAGTTTCTATGATCCGATCATGGAGGAGACTATTTGAGTTACGAGTTTGGTCTTCATTTGAAACAATGCGGAATAGTTTCGCAACTCACGCCACCCGGAGCACCACAGCATAATGGTGTGTCCGAATGTCGTAATCGTACTTTACTAGATATGGTGCGATCTATGATGTCTCTTACTAATTTACCGCTATCATTTTGGGGTTATGCTTTAGAGACGGCTGCATTCACATTAAATAGGGCACCATCTAAATCCGTTGAGACGAGACCTTATGAATTGTGGTTTGGCAAGAAACCGAAGTTATCGTTTCTTAAAGTTTGGGGCTGCGATGCTTATGTGAAGAAGCTTCAACCTGATAAGCTCGAACCAAAATCGGAGAAATGTGTCTTCATAGGATACCCAAAGGAGACTGTTGGGTACACCTTCTATCACAGATCCGAAGTGTTGGGGATATAACTACTGAGTATAAACCGCCCAGGAGGGGCCGGGTTATACCCATAAGGAGTAATCCATATTGAAGCACATGAAGACAAGGAGCATGGCGCCTTACTATAGAGATCTAAAGGCCCAGGGCCCAAAGGCGGATTAGGGCCCGTAGACATAAACCGCCATATGGTGTGTAACTTCTGTTGTAAGATAGGAAAGGGTAGAAACCGAGTCGGACACGTTTATGAGCCGGCCGGGATTCTATAAACCGCAGGGCGTCAACCTGTGTATATAAAGGGATGACCCGGCAGCGGTTCAAGGACAAGAAACAACAGATCAAGAGCCGGGCAAAGCGAATTCGCTCCCTGGTCATCGAAACTCTAGCAATTCCACCACAACTCTAGTAGGCTTCTACCTTCACCGCAAGGGGCCGAACCAGTATAAACTCCTTGCGTCCTTTGTCCCGCTTCAAACCCTTTAAGATAACCCGTCGCGATGGCTCCACAACTAAGTCCTTACAATAGGACATTAGCCATGACAAAACCACGACATTTGGCGCCCACCGTGGGACTATCGCACGTTGGTTTCAAGTTCTTAAAGGGAAACTTCGAAGGGCTCAAGGGATACGTTGTGGGCCGGATGACCAAGAGTCGTCGCGGCAAGCTCTACATCGACGATGCAGGCTGGGCCCTGAGGCCGGCTCAGTTGAGTATGGATATCGGGTCCCCTTCGGCGGTATTCATGTTTTCATTGGCAAGATCGGCGAACCGGGCCCTGAGCCGGACATCTGCATCGATATCGTCGAAACGGCTCAGCGTTCGAGATCCGCCTGGGTTCAGCCTGCCATGAAGCGTACCTTCGTGGGAGTCGTCCACGGAGCAGAGTCTGAGGATATATCGGTATCTGGTGGTGAAACCGTCGTCTACTCTAATGACGAGTCATCTACCGGAGAGACCGAGTCATTGTACCAACTTCAAGATGGCTGGTTTGGGGGCTGTTCCGATGGCGACAGTATTCCGTACCCCTTTGATCCACCGAGCCGAGTTGCGATCTTCATGGCCGGTACACAGTCAACACAACATTCATCAACCGCAGCAGCAATGATCTCCGCTTCAGCAGCAGCGACAGCAGATGGGGCAGGAGGCCCTGCGCAACCGCCGACTCCGGTTTTGTCTAAGTTATTTGACGCTCTGGCAACCCTGCTGGCGGCTGAAGTTAACCCAGCAAATCTGGATCAGCATAACATAGAAGTCGCAAAGGTGAAGGATCAGATAGCTCAAGCCAAGGCAGACTTGGCAGCCGAGAACACTAGGATGGCTGCGGAACAGGCTGATTTGGATGCGCAGGCTTATCAACTTATGTTGGATCAGAACGCGTCAAATGATGTAATAAGGAGAAGGTACCGGTCTCACCTGCCTCCGGTTTATGAGCCAAGGAATCTCTTTAACACGCCAGGAGTAGGAACAAGTAACCAGCCAGTGGTAAACCGGGTCGAAGCACCTGGAACAGGGGCGCCGGTTCAGCCACGCACAATGGATCTGCCTCGTCTGAATATCCCGTCGCATCACGTGTCAACGCCTCTGGGTCATTTCTCCAACCCCTTCGATAACATAGTCGCCGCCGCTTCACGATTAGCAGCCCTCCCGATCAACGGTGAGTCCCCCGTGGCGGTTGAGATGCGGCGGGCTAGGGAGCTCCTTCAGACAGCTTTGACTCAGCAGCAGGCTTATTCGTACAGTCGTGAGAGGATCCATTCCACCCCTCGCCCAAGCCGGAGTTACAGCAGACATACCGATGAAGCAGCTGTGTCAAGCAGTGCGCGGAATCGTAATCCGCCTCGTGGTCATAACCTGGCGGGCGGTGGTGCCGATGTTCAGAACGTAGGGGACCAAGGCGGAGCACGTCGAGAGGCTGAGTTAGCAGCACAACATGCGGCCCATCAACCTTCTCCGTTCCATCCAGCGACTTCGGTTGAAACAGGAGTAACTTTTAGATCTCTGGGCGTGCCGTGTTTGGCCCCGGCTTTGCGGAACGTACGGTTACCCAAGGATTTTAAGACCCCCCGTAAGGTACCCAATTATACGGCCGATTTACCTCCGGAGGCATGGGTCAAGAGTTATGAGATGGCGATGGAGCTATTGGATGTTGACGAGGCTGCATGTGCTAAGTATTTTACCATGATGTTAGAAGGAACGGCTCGTACGTGGTTGATGGGACTACCAGCTAACTCCATTGGGCCGTGGGCCGAGTTAAAACCCGGTTTATCTAGAATTTCAAGGACACGTGCAAGCAACCCATGTCGATTGTGGATTTGGCCTCCTATATCCACGAAGAAGGTGAATCAACAACCCATTGGGTGCGCCAGGTTTCAACGATATTGCATTCTTCAGACCGGATTAATGCTGATTCAGCAGTCCTGACGTTGGAGAAAGACTGTCGTTTTATGCCCCTCAAGCAGAAATTAGGGCGGCTCAAACGTCATTGCAATGACATGTAGACACTTATGGCAGCTCTGGTTAAGTACACTGACTCTGACAGTACCAAGGACCCCGAATCTGATGATGACTAACCGGGAAAGGGAAAGAAGAGCAGCAGCACCAAAGGGCAGTAGCATAACCCGACAGCAAATCAAGGAGGTAATGGTAAGCGCAAGGCTAATAACAACCTAAACTTTGTAGCGAATACCAATACGCAGAATGATGGCTAGGGCTGCAAGGACCCGCCCCCGCAAACCGGAGGATCAGGCATGAATCTTGAGTATCTGTTGAATCAGCCCTGTCCAAAGCATGGTACACGTCAGAGACCGTCTACTCATCTCTGGAAGGATTGTTATATCACGAAGGAGTTCAAGAATTCAAATCTTTTTCAAGGTAACCATGGACAGGGAGGTGGTCCAGGATCCGGTTCACACGGGCTGGGTTACGGTGGTAGCGGTTCTGGCTCTAGATTTCAAGGTCATCAAGGCACTCAGAGCAATCAGGGGGCTATCATCAATAGTCCGGTCAGGGGAATCAGCAGCAGCAGTCTGGATATCAGAGTAACCCGAAACAGCTGAATAGTGGGCAATACCACATCTTCACCACAAGTTTGTGTAAGCGGGATCAGAAGCTTCATAAAAGGGCAGTAAACACCATTGAACCGTCCATACCCCGTTACTTGCGCTGGTCTGAGCAGCCCATTGTGTGGAGTCAAGAGGATTATCCGCCCCGGGTTGATAATCCGGGTCATCTGGCGTTGGTGGTTGCACATCAGGTTGGAGGGTATAAATTCACCAAGGTACTCATGGACGAAGGGAGTGGCATCAACATCCTCTATTATGAAACCTTCCGTCGTATGGGGTTGACAGATAAAAACCTTAAACCGTCCAACACTGTTTTTCATGGTGTGGTGGCTGGTAAGTTAGCATATCCGGTTGGTAAGATAGCTCTGGAAATTGCGTTTGGAGATGAGTATGACTCCCGATCCGAGACATTGACCTTTGAGATGGTGAAAATCAAAAGCCCTTATCATGCCCTGTTTCGACGGCTGGCTTATGCTAAGTTTATGGCAAGACCCTGTTATGTTTATCTGCAGCTCAAGATGCCACGTCATAAGGGGACCATCACTATACATGGGAGCCGAAAGATAGCCTTGGAATGTGAGGAAGGTGATGCGGCTTATGCTGAGGCAGTTTGTGCAATAGAGGAGTTGAAATTTTATAAAGACAATGTTGATCCGGCGGATATGACTTCTTTGAAAAAGCCAACTGCAGAGCATGGTCCGGCATTGAAGTTTAAATTGGCTGAGGAAACCAAGTCAGTTGATTTTGTTCCTGGCGATTCATCCAAGCAGTTTAGCATCAGTGCTAATCTAGATCCGAAATAGGAAAGCAGGCTCATCGAGTTCATCCGTGAGAACCGGGACATCTTTGCATGGAAACCTTCTGACATGCCAGGTGTACCGAGGGAACTTGCTGAGCACACTCTTAATATTGATCCTAAGTTTAAACCAGTCAGGCAATTTCTCCGCCACTTCAATGAAGAAAGGTGTAAGGCTATTGGTGAAGAGGTAGCCCGGCTCTTGGCAGCAGGTTTTATTGTGGAGGTTTTTCACCCTGAGTGGTTAGCTAACCCGGTGCTAGTACTTAAGACGAACGACACTTGGCGTATGTGTGTGGACTACACAGATTTGAACAAAGCTTGTCCGGTTGATCCCTTTGCTCTCCCTCGTATTGATCAAATCATTGATGCTACGACGGGTTGTGAGCGTTTGAGTTTTCTGGATGCTTACTCTGGTTATCATCAGATCAAAATGGCAGTTAAGGATCAGGAGAAGACGGGTTTTATAATTCCCTTTGGAGCCTTCTGCTATGTATCTATGCCTTTTGGGCTCAAAAGTGCCCAGGCGACTTATCAGCGCTGCGTGCAGAATTATCTTCATAATCAGATTGGGTGCAATGTTCATGCTTATGTGGATGATATGGTTGTCAAGTCCAGGAAGGAGGAAACGTTGAGAGATGATTTGAAGGAAACTTTTGATAATCTAAGAGTTTATAAGATGATGCTTAATCCATCCAAGTGTACCTTTGGTGTACCGGCGGGCAAGCTCTTGGGTTTTCTAGTGTCTAACAGGGGTATTGAGGCTAACCTGGACAAGATCAAAGCAATCACTTCTCTAGATAAATCAGCGTGCATTAATGATGTTCAACGACTGGCGGATCGTATTGCAGCATTGAGCCGGTTTATCATCCGGTTGGGGGAGAAGGCTATCCCTCTGTATCAGATGATGAAAAAGACAGATAATTTTGTCTGGAGTGATGCGACTGATGCAGCATTTGAGGACTTGAAGAAACAATTAGCCGAGCCTCCCGTGCTTGCTGCTCCCGTTGATAAAGAGCCACTGTTGTTATATGTGGCTGCTAATGCCCGGGCTATCAGTGTGCCTATTGTGGTAGAGCGGAAGGAGGCAGACAAGGAATATCCGGTTCAATGGCCGGTTTATTATATCAGTGAGGTACTCATTGAGTCCAAACAAAGATACCCACATTGGCAGAAGCTGGTGTATGGAGTTTTTATGGCAAGCCGGAAGATAAAACAATATTTTTAGGGTGACCCCATCACTGTGATGAGCCCTGCTCCTTTGGGGGATATAATCCAAAACAGGGAAGCAACTGGCTGGGTTGCCAAGTGGGCCATTGAGCTTGGACCTCACGGGTTAAAGTATATGCCTCGAATGGCAATCAAGTCCCAGGCACTTGTGGATTTCATCAATGACTGGACAGAATTTCATACACCACAGGAAAAGCCGGATAACACATATTGGACTCTTCACTTTGATGGGTCCAGGCAATTGGAGGGCTCGGGGGCTGGAGTTGTGCTAGCTTCCCCTCGAGGTGATAAATTTTGTTATGTCCTCTGTTTAATGTTTCCTTGCACTAACAATGCAGCCGAATATGAGGCTTTACTCCACGGACTTCGAGTGCTTTGGTGACTCAGATTTGGTAGCTCAACAAGTATCAGGTACTTAGGACTCTAAGGATCCACTCATGGCGGCTTATCGACGGAAGGTGGATATTATCACCGGTCATTTCAAGGGTTACCAGGTTGAGCATGTGGAATGGAGGAAGAATGAAGCGGCAGACGCTTTAAGCCGGCTGGGTTCTCAATGTAAATCGGTGCCACCCAACGTTTTTCTTGATGTCCTTCATAACCCGTCGGTCAAGTTACCCACAGAGGAGGATTTGGCTATTCCTGACCCGGAGGCTCAATAGGTGGCGGTGATGACCCACAAGTATAGGGGATCTATCGTAATCCTCTCGATAAGTAAGAGTGTCGAACCCAACGAGGAGCAGAAGGAAATGATAAGCGGTTTCCAGCGAGGTATTCTCTGCAAGTACTGAAATAAGTGGTAACAGATAGTTTTGTGATAAGATAATTTGTAACGAGCAACAAGTAACAAAAGTAAATAAGGTGCAGCAAGGTGGCCCAATCCTCTTTGTAGCAAAGGACAAGCCTGGACAAACTCTTATAAGATGTAAAGCGCTCCCGAGAACACCTGGGAATATCGTCAAGCTAGTTTTCATCATGCTCATATGATTCGCGTTCGGTACTTTGATAATTTGGTATGTGGGTGGACCGGTGCTTGGGTACTGCCCTTACTTGGACAAGCATCCCACTTATGATTAACCTCTATTGCAAGCATCCGCAACTACAACAAAAGTATTAAGCTAAACCTAACCATAGCATGAAACATATGGATCCTAATCAGCCCCTTACGAAGGAACGCATAAACTAGGGTTTAAGCTTCTGTCACTCTAGCAACCCATGATCTACTTATTACTTCCCAATGCCTTCCTCTAGGCCCAAATAATGGTGAAGTGTCATGTAGTCGACGTTCACATAACACCACTAGAGGAGAGACAACATACATCTCATCAAAATATCGAACGAATACCAAATTCACATGACTACTAATAGCAAGACTTCTCCCATGTCCTCAGGAACAAAAGTAACTACTCACAAAGCATAAACATGTTCATAATCAGAGGGGTATTAATATGCATATAGGATCTGAACATATGATCTTCCACCAATTAAACCAACTAGCATCAACTACAAGGAGTAATTAACACTACTAGCAACCTACTAGCACCAATCCCGGACTTGGAGACAAGAATTGGATACAAGAGATGAACTAGGGTTTTGAGATGAGATGGTGCTGATGAAGATGTTGATGGGAGATTTCCCTCCCCGATGAGAGGAGCATTGGTGATGACGATGGCGATGATTTCCCCCTCCGGGACGGAAGTTTCCCCGGCAGAACAGCTCTGCAAGAGCCCTAGATTGGTTCTGCCAAGGTTCTGCCTCGTGGCAGCGGAGTTTCGTTCGAGAAGATGGCTTATGGTTTTTTTCCCATCGAAAGACTCCATATAGCAGAAGATGGCCACCGGAGGGCCACCAGGGGGCCCACGAGGTAGGGGCGTGCCCAGGGGGTAGGGCACGCCGCCACCCTCATGGGCAGGGTGTGGCCCCCCTGGTGAAGTTCTTGCTCTCAGTATTTTTTTATATATTTGGAAAACATCTTCCTTGAAGTTTCAGGACTTTTGGAGTTGTGCAGAATAGGTCTCTAATATTTGCTCCTTTTCCAGCCCAGAATCCCAGCTGCCGTCATTCTCCCTCTTTATGTAAACATTGGAAAATAAGAGAGAATGGGCATAAGTATTGTGACATAATGTGTAATAACAACCTATAATGCAATAAATATTGATATAAAAGCATGATGCAAAATGGACGTATCAACTCCCCCAAGGTTAGACCTCACTTGTCCTCAAGCGAAAAGCCGAAATCGAAAAATATGTCCACATGTTTAGAGATAGAGGTGTCGATAAAAATAAAATACGGACATGAGGGCATCATGATCATTCTTAGAACAGCAACTTATATAATTCTTGTCATATGATCTCTAATGCTAGAGTAATAATTCAATCACAATATCAAGTATGAATCATAAACTTCATTGAAAACTGACAAACTACAATCTCACTCATTGAAGCAATTGCAATTTATCATAACATAGGAAAGAGTCAATGTATAAGAGCTTTTCAGCAAGTCCACATACTCAACTATCATATAATCTTTCACAATTGCTGAGACTCACGCAATACTTATGGGTATGGAGTTTTAATCGGACACAGAGAAAGATAGGGGCTTATAGTTTTGCCTCCCAACGTTTTACCTCAAGGGTAATGTCAACAGTAATAGTTCATGAAAACTCACATCCAATTAGCCATATATACCAGGATCTTTCCAACATATTGTTCTTGCCAAAGGATAAAGTGTAAAAAGGAAGGGTGAAAATCACCATGACTCTTATGCAATGTAGAAGATAAAAGTAAGAGATAAGCCCTTCGCAGAGGGAAGCAGAGGTTGCCGTGCGCTTTTATGGTTGGATGCACAAAATCTTAATGCGAAAGAACGTCACTTTATATTGCCACTTGTGATATGGACCTTTATTATGCAGTCTGTCGCTTTTATTACTTCCGTATCACACGATCGTATAAAGCTTATTTCCTCCACACCAATCAATCATACATATTTAAAGAGCAATTTTTATTGCCTGCACCGATGACAACTTACTTGATGGATCTTACTCAATCCATAGGTAGATATGGTGGACTCTTATGGCAAGACTGGTTTAAGGCTATTTGGAAGCACAATTAGTATCTCTACTTGGTGCAATGAATTTTGCTAGCATGAGGGGGAAAGGCAAGCTCATTATGTTGGAAGATCCAAGACAATATAATTCATCTCAGATGTAAGAAAACATAACCCACTATGTTGTCTTTCTTGTCCAATGTTAACTCTTTAGCATGTCATATTTTAATGAGTGCTCACAATCATAAAAGATGTCCAAGATAGTATATTTATATGTGAAGACCTCTCTTTCTTTATTACTTCCTATTAATTGCAACGATGACCAAAACTGTGTTTGTCAACCCTCAACAACTTTTATTCATCATACTCTTTCTATGTGAGCTCATTACTCTCCATAAGACTCACATGATCTCTTTGTTTCTTTTTATTTCTTTCTCTTTTCTTTTATTCACTTAGGATCATGGCAAAATAATCAAGCCCTTGACTCAACACTAATCTTTATTATATAGCTCACGGACTCGATTACATAGAAGGATAATAAAGCAAAACTCACGACTAGATCATACTAAGAACTTTTATTCTACTAGATCAAGATATTACCAAAAGGATCGAGCTAAGAAAAACGGTAAAGATAAGGTGATGGTGATACGATACTGGGGCACTCCCCCAAGCTTGGCAGTTGCCAAGTGGAGTGCCCATACCAGATACTCAATTCTTCTTTGTTGGTGGAGACGGTGGTGATTTTGTTGATGGCGTAGGCTTCTTCCTTAATTTGCATTTGAGAACAGAATTTTGGTCCCTTAGGTCCTCAATCTCCTGCTCCAAGCTCAGTATCTTTTTGCATAGTTCCTGTTTGTTCTCCTGCAAGAGGCGAAAAGGGATAAACTCGATCTTAGGTTTCCTTACCCTATCCGGGAGGCTTGACTTTTTGAACTCCACATGCATGTCCCCAGGTTGAGGTAGTGGGACTTCATCTTCATCTGAGCTCATCTCCTCCTTTCCCTTGGGTTCATAGTCCTCTTCTTCTTCCGTAGTCCAACCGCAGTGCTCTGCATCCCCGTAAACCTTAGGATCTGCAAGGTAATCAGCCATGTAGCTTTCACCTTCCGATTCCTGGGACGACATGTTGCTCTGTCTGTAGCAGGACAGCTCAAAACAAAGACAAGATATATTTGCATGATACGGGAGTCAAAACCCCCGAGAGATTATATAATGAATTTTTACCGACCAAAATACGTGTCGTGTATGAAAACGGAGTTCGGAGAGCACACGAGGTGCCCACGAGGTAGGGGGCGCGCCCAGTAGGGTAGGGCGCGCCCTCCACCCTCGTTGAGCCCTCGTGTCCTTCCCGGACTGCTACTTATTTTTCTATTTTTCTAAATATTCCAAAACGGAGAAATATTGCCTTAAAAACTGTTTTGGAGTCGGTTTACTTACTGTACCACATACCTATTCCTTTTCGGAGTCTGAAACGTTCCGGAAAGTGTCCCTTATGTATTCCTCCGGGGTTACGGTTTCAATAACATTGGTTTCAACATTTATGGGATTACCTGATATATAGTGTTTCATTCTTTGACCGTTCACCACCTTCGGATTTGTGCCTTCGAAGTTGTTGATTTTTATGGCACCGGAACGGTAGACCTCCTCAATAACGTAAGGACCTTCCCATTTAGAGAGAAGTTTTCCTGCAAAAAATCTTAAACAAGAGTTGTATAGCAATACATAATCACCTACATTAAACTCGCGCTGTTGTATGCTTTTGTCGTGCCATCTTTTAACTTTTTCTTTAAACAACTTGGCATTTTCGTAGGCTTGGGTTCTCCATTCATCAAGTGAGCTAATATCAAATAACCTCTTCTCACCGGCAAGTTTAAAATCATAATTAAGTTCTTTAATAGGTAAGTGACATGCTTTTCCATAGACCATTTTATACAGAGACATACCCATAGGATTTTTATATGCAGTTCTATAGGCCCATAATGCATCATCAAGTTTCTTGGACCAATTCTTTCTAGACCTATTAACAGTCTTTTGCAAAATTAATTTGAGTTCTCTATTAATCAATTCTACTTGACCACTAGACTGAGGGTGATAAGGGGATGCAATTCTATGATTAACATCATATTTAGCAAGCATTTTATAGAAAGCACCATGAATAAAATGTGAACCACCATCAGCCATTAAATATCTAGGGACTCCAAATCTTGGAAAAATAACTTCTTTAACCATTTTAATAGAAGTGTTAGGATCAGCACTACTAGTTGGAATAGCTTCTACCCACTTAGTAACGTAATCAACAGCAACTAAAATATGTGTATAACCATTAGAGGAAGGAAAAGGTCCCATATAGTCAAAGCCCCGAACATCAAATGGTTCAATAACAAGTGAATAATTCATAGGCATTTATGGACGTCTACTAATATTACCAATTCTTTGACATTCATCACAAGATAAGACAAACTTACGGGCATCCTTGAAGAGAGTGGGCCAATGAAAACCAGATTGCAGTACCATATGTGTAGTTCTATCTCCAACATGGTGTCCTCCATAAGCTTCGGAGTGACACTTGCGTAGGATCTATTCCTGTTCATGCTCAGGTACACAACGTCTAATAACACCATCTACTCCTTCTTTATAAAGATGTGGGTCATCCCAAAAGTAATGCCTCAAATCATAGAAGAACTTTTTCTTTTGCTGGTATGTGAAACTAGGTGGTATAAACTTAGCAACAATGTAATTAGCATAATCAGCATACCATGGAGCAGTATGAGAAGCATTTATGACATTTAATTGCTCATCAGGAAAGCTATCATCAATAGGTAGTGGGTCATCAAGCACATTTTCTAACCTAGACAAGTTGTCTGCAACGGGGTTCTCAGCTCCTTTTCTATCAACAATATGCAAATCAAATTCTTGTAGCAAGAGAACCCATCTAATAAGTCTAGGTTTAGCATCTTTCTTTTCCATAAGATATTTAATAGCAGCATGATCAGTGTGAATAGTTACGTTAGAATCAACAATGTAAGGTCTAAACTTATCACACGCAAATACAACTCCTAAGAATTCTTTTTCAGTAGTAGCATAATTTCTTTGAGCATATTGAATAACAATTAGTTTCTTATCAACTCTTTGTCCTAGAACAACACATACATCATAATCACTAGCATCACACATAATTTCAAAGGGTAAATTCCAATCAGGTGGATGAACAATAGGTGCAGAGATCAATGCTTTCTTAAGTATTTCGAATGCTTCTTCACAATCATCATCAAAGACAAATGGTATATCTTTTTTTTAATAAATTAGTCAGAGGCCAAGAAATTTTCGAGAAGTCCTTAATGAATCTCCTATAAAAACCGGCATGACCAAGGAAACTTCTTATACCCTTGATGTCCTTGGGACATGACATCTTTTCAATAGCATCAATCTTGGCTTTATCAACTTCAATACCTCTTTCAGAAACTTTATGCCCCAAGACAATACCTTCATTAATCATAAAGTGGCACTTTTCCCAATTCAAGACAAGATTAGTTTCTTCACATCTCTGCAAAACTCGATCAAGGTTGCTCAAGCAATCATCAAAAGAAGATCCATAGACGGAAAAGTCATCCATGAAAACCTCACAAATCTTTTCACAAAAGTCAGAGAATATAGCCATCATGCATCTTTGAATGGTAGCGGGTGCATTACATAAACCAAAAGGCATATGTCTATAAGCAAAAGTACCAAAAGGGCATGTAAAAGTAGTCTTTGATTGATCTTTGGATGACACATGTATTTGAGAGAAACCAGAATAACCATCTAGAAAGCAAAAATGTGTATGTTTGGATAATCTTTCTAGCATTTGATCGATAAAAGGTAAGGGGTAATGATCTTTTTTAGTAGCCTTATTTAATTTGCGGAAATCAATTACGATCCTATAACCTGTAATAATTCTTTGAGGAATCAATTCATCTTTATCATTAGGAAGAACAGTAATACCTCCCTTCTTAGGGACACAATGGATAGGGCTTACCCATTGACTATCAGCAACGGGATAAATTATACCTACCTCAAGGAGCTTTAGTATCTCCTTTCTTACCACTTCTTTCATTTTTGGATCCAGCGAGCGTTGATGATCACGAACTGGTTTAGCATCTTCTTCCAAATTAATTTTATGTTGACATAGAGTGGGACTAATGCCCTTAAGATCATCAAGAGTATACCCAATAGCAGCACGGTGCTTCTTCAGAATTTTCAATAATCTCTCTTCTTCATGTTCTGAAAGGTTAGCACTAATAATAACTGGATATATATTTTTCTCATCAAGATAAGCATATTTAAGAGTATTAGGGAACGTTTTAAGCTCAAACATGGGATCACGCTTGGTGGAGGAGGATCCCCTAGGATTTCAATAGGTAAATTGTTTTTCAGAATAGGCTCCTGTTTAAAGAATACTTCATCTAATTCCCTTCTTTCATTCATAAACATATCATTTTCATGGTCTAGCAAGTATTGTTCTAAAGGATCACTAGGAGGTACGGCAATAGAAGCAAGACCAATAATTTCATCCTTACTAGGTAATTCTTCTTCTCGGTGTTGTCTACTAAATTTAGAAAAATTAAATTCATCAGTCATATCATCTAAACCGATAGTAACAACATCTCTTTTGCAATCTATGGTAGCATTAACAGTATTTAAGAAGGGTCTACCAAATATAATGGGACAAAAGCTATCTTGTGGGGAACCAAGAACAAGAAAATCAGTAGGATATTTAGTTTTCCCACACAATACTTCAACATCTCTTACAATTCCCATTGGTGAAATAGTATCCCTATTGGCAAATTTAATTGTGACATCAATACCTTCCATCTCAGCAGGTGCAATATCGTGCATAACTTCTTGGTATAAGGAATAAGGTATTGCACTAGCACTAGCACCCATATCACATAAGCCATGATAACAATGATCTCCTATTTTAACAGAAATAACAGGCATGCCTACCACAGGTCTAGGTTTATCTTTATGACGGGGTTTAGCAATTCTAGCAGTTTCATTATAGAAATAAATAACATGCCCATCTATATTATCAGACAAGAGATCTTTAACAATAGCAATATTAGGTTCAACTTTAACTTGCTCAGGAGGTGTATATGTTATAATATTGCTTTTACAAACTACAGTTGAAGCTTTAGCATGATCCTTTATCCTAACAGGGAAAGGTGGTTTCTCAACATAAGAAGTAGGAACAATAGGACCATTATAAGTGATAGTCTTTTCTTCAACTTTAATAGGTGCAGCTACTTTTACTTCTATGGGAGGATGATATTTAAACCACTTCTCCTAGGGGAGATCAACATAAGCAGCAAAAGATTCACAGAAAGAAGCTACTATCTCAGAGTCAAGTCCATATTTAGTGCTAAATTTACCAAAAAAAATATCGGTATCCATAAAAGATTTAACGCAATCAAAACTAGGTGTCATACCTGACTCCTTACCATTGTCGAGGTCCCAATCTTCAGAGTTGCGTTTAATTCTTTCCAATAAATCCCATTTGAATTCAATAGTCTTCATCATAAAAGAGCCAGCACAAGAAGTATCAAGCATGGTGCGATTGTTACCAGAAAGCTGAGCATAAAAATTCTGAATAATCATTTCTCTTGAGAGCTCATGATTGGGGCATGAATATAAAATTGATTTAAGCCTCCCCCAAGCTTGAGCCATGCTTTCTCCTTCGCGAGGCCAAAAATTATATATGTAATTGCGATCACGATGAACAAGATGCATAGGATAAAACTTCTGACGACATTCCAATTTCAATCATTTGTAATTCCAAGACCTCATATCATCACATAGCCTATACCATGTCGATGCATCTCCCCTCAAAGATACGGTAAATACCTTCTTCTTGACAACATCTCTAGATACACCTGCAAGCTTAAATAATCCACAAACTTCATCAACATATATCAGATGTTCATCAGGATGTTTTGTTCCATCTCCTAAAAAAGGATTAGCTAGCAGTTTTTCTATCATACCTGAAGGAACTTCAAAGCAAGCATTTTCATTTCCATTTTCAGTAGGTTCGGTAGGTTGAGGAGCAACTCTTTGCTCTACTGGTCGGGGTGAAGATACCCCGAACAAGCCCCTCAGAGGATTACCTTCCATGGTAACAAGTGACAGTAAATTTTAGCACACTATATAAATTTTTCCTCACCAAATTCCACCTACCAAAGGCGCTTCACTCCCCGGCAACGGCGCCAGAAAAGAGTCTTGATGACCCACAAGTATAGGGGATCTATTGTAGTCCTTCCGATAAGTAAGAGTGTCAAACCCAACAAGGAGCAGAAGGAAATGGTAAGCGGTTTCCAGCGAGGTATTCTCTGCAAGTACTGAAATAAGTGGTAACATATAGTTTTGTGATAAGATAATTTGTAACGAGCAACAAGTAACAAAGGTAAATAAGGTGCAGCAAGGTGGCCCAATCCTTTTTGTAGCAAAGGACAAGCCTGGACAAACTCTTATAAGATGTAAAGTGCTCCCGAGGACACCTGGGAATATCGTCAAGCTAGTTTTCATCACGCTCATATGATTCGCGTTCGGTACTTTGATAATTTGGTATGTGGGTGGACCAGTGATTGGGTATTGCCCTTACTTGGACAAGCATCCCACTTATGATTAACCTCTATTGCAAGCATCCACAACTACAACAAAAGTATTAAGGTAAACCTAACCATATCATGAAACATATGCATCCAAATCAGCCCCTTAGGAAGCAACACATAAACTAGGGTTTAATTAAGCTTCTGTCACTCTAGCAACCCATCATCTACTTATTACTTCCCAATGCCTTCCTCTAGGCCCAAATAATGGTGAAGTGTCATGTAGTCGACGTTCACATAACTACTGATGGCAAGACTTCTCCCATGTCCTCAGGAACAAAAGTAACTACTCACAAAGCATAAACATGTTCATAATCAGAGGGGTATTTATATGCATATAGGATCTGAACATATGATCTTCCACCAAATAAACCGACTAGCATCAACTACAAGGAGTAATTAACACTACTAGCAACCTACTAGCACCAATCCCGGACATGGAGACAAGAATTGGATACAAGAGATGAACTAGGGTTTTGAGATGAGATGGTGCTGATGAAGATGTTGATGGAGATTTCCCTCCCCCGATGAGAGGATCATTGGTGATGACGATGGCGATGATTTCCCCCTTCGGGAGGGAAGTTTCCCCGGCAGTACAGCTCCGCCAGGGCCATAGATTGGTTCTGCCAAGGTTCCGCCTCGTGGCGGCGGAGTTTTGTCCGAGAAGATGGCTTATGATTTTTTTCCCATCGAAAGACTCCATATAGTAGAAGATGGCCACCGGAGGGCCACCAGGGGGCCCACGAGGTAGGGGGCGCACCCAGGGGGTAGGGCGCGCCCCCCACCCTCGTGGGCAGGGTGTGGCCCCCCTGGTGAAGTTCTTGCTCTCAGTATTTTTTATATATTTGGAAAACATCTTCCGTGAAGTTTCAGGACTTTTGGAGCTGTGCAGAATAGGTCTCTAATATTTGCTCCTTTTCCAGCCCAGAATCCCAGCTGCCGGCATTCTCCCTCTTTATGTAAACCTTGTAAAATAAGCGAGAATAGGCATAAGTATTGTGACATAATTTGTAATAACATCCTATAATGAAATAAATATTGATATAAAAGCATGATGCAAAATGGATGTATCAGGCGGCTCTTCATGTTATCCCGGATTGGACGGTTCCCTATTTGGCATATATGACCCGGGGCGAATTACTCGAGGATGAGGTTTGGCCCGAGAGATAATCCGGCGGTCCAAGTCAAAGACTATTGTCAACGGAGAGTTGCATCATTGCAGTGTTACAGGGGCGTTTCAACGTTGTGTGTCTCCGTAAGAAGGCTGTGAGATCCTCCGTGAGATCCATGAAGGGGACTATGGGCATCATCTTGGTTCAAAGTCTCTGGTAGCCAAAGCTTTTCATCATGGTTTTTATTGGGTGACGGCTCATGTTGATGCTGAGGACTTGGTCAGAAGGTGTGACTGTTGTCAGAAATTTGCACGTCGAGATCATGTTCCGACTTAGGAGTTAAGGATGATTCCAATCACTTGGCCATTTGCAGTCTGGGGGCTTGATATGGTGGGGCCCTTTAAGAGATCCAAGGATAAGAAGACCCACCTCTTGGTGGCAGTTGACAAGTTTACTAAGTGGGTAGAGGCCTAGCCAGTGAGAAAATGTGATGCAGCGACGGCGGTTCAGTTCATGAAGAAAGTGATCTTCCGCTTTGGCTTTCCACATAGCATTATCACTGACAATGGCACTAACTTTTCCAAGGGAGCTATGGAAGATTTTTGTCAACGTGAGCATATCCGGCTTGATATATCGTCAGTAGCTCACCCCCAGTCTAATGGTCAAGCTGAGAGAGCCAATCAAGAGATCTTAAGAGGTATTAAACCCCGGCTTATGGTTCCCTTGCAGAGGACGCCGGGCTGTTGGGTCGAGGAGTTACCTTCGATATTATGGAGCATTAATACCACCCCCAACAGGTCTACGGGTTATACGCCCTTTTTCATGGTTTATGGAGCAGAAGTAGTTCTCCCTAGTGACATCCGTCATGACTCGCCCCGTGTGGCGGCTTATGTTGAAGCTCACAATGAAAAAGCACGTCAGGAAGCACTTGACCTGTTGGATGAAGAGCGTGATATTGCAGTGGCTCGTTTGGCGATTTACCAGCAAGACCTGCGCCGTTACCACAGCCGTCGGGTTAAAACCAGAACTTTTCAAGAAGGTGATCTGGTGCTCCGGCTCATCCAGGATCAGGCTGATATGCACAAGTTATCCCCACCTTGGGAAGGACCCTTTGTGGTCAGCAAGAATCTAAACAATGGGTCATATTACCTTATCGATGTTTGAGACCACAAGGACTCACGCACATCGGAGGAGGAGACCCGCCGGCCCCGGAATATTACTTAGCTTAGGCCATATTATACATGAGCCACAGGCTCTCCATATGTACATATTTAAACAATGTATATATTATGATTGATATAATAAACCGACATCCTTGCTAAAGCGGGGCTTCTGTCGTTCTCTTACATGAGTTTTTGATTATTTTGTTAATCCGGCTATCAAGCCCATATTATAAGAGCACAACTCTGTTACCTTGGTAATCCTATTATCAAGCCCATATTATAAGAGCACAGCTCTTTTACCTTTGTAATCCGGCTATCAAGCCCATGTTATAAGAGCACAGCTCTGTTACCTTGGTAATCCGGCTATCAAGCCCATCTTATAAGAGCACAGCTCTATTACCTTGGTAATCCGGCTATCAAGCCCATATTATAAGAGCACAGCTCTGTTACCTTGGTAATCCGGCTATCAAGCCCAAATTATAAGAGCACAGCTCTGTTACCTTGGTAATCTGGCTATCAAGCCAATATCACAACTTCATATGAGCAGGGCTCTGATCTACTGAAGGCTTAATGCCCGGATTAGAGGGACCAAAGAGAGTCTGATGCATAGCACAGCTCAAACATAGGTATCTCTTGGGCACAACCCACATAATCACTTGGGGGCTTGGTCGTATTCGAACCATAGCTACACCTCTTGATAAGCTTAAAGCCATAAGGGAAATCACTTGGGGGCTTGGTCATATTCGAACCATAGTTACACGTCTTGAATGGCGTAAGGCCACCAGGGAAATCACTTGGGGGCTTTGGTCGTATTTGAACCATCGCTTTAACCCTCTTGATCATTGTAATACCACAATTATGACTACTTTCGACTTTTTTGATTTTTTCTTCAGTTTATAATGCTTTATGAGTATTTATTTATGTTATTTAAATTTGGTCTGGGCCCGTTCATAAAACCGGCAATAGCTGAGGAATATCAATGTTCAATTTATGGGTTATCACCCTTATTATACTACCTTGTTGATCCAGCGGTGTGATAAAATATCGCAGGTATGCTATCTTTCACATTTATTTACTCTTAAGTACAACTTTGGTTATAAACGCAGGTTATATGTTGGGCATTATGACTAGTCCGGCGGTAAACCACCAGGACACTTTACACTTGTTTTATGCAGAAACAGGTTGAATAAAACTGCTAAAAATCATAAGCAGACATAGCATAATCATGGCGGATTAACAGTGTCATGCAAAACGAATATGCACGATGGCATAGCAGACCAGGTGTTTAAACTAGCCTATTACAAGGCGTTCTGATGCCCAGAAGGATAATTGTTTTCAACAAGTATTGCAATATGCAGAAGGCTAAACTGGCCTCCGGATCATGACTCTTCGTCGGGCTGACTTGACAGTTGTGGATCATCCTGCGCCGGTTCATCCTCCTTCTCTCCACCCAGTGGCTGGAAGTCAATGGTTTCCCAGTCGATTCCAGTCATGGCCTTGAATACAACCTTGTCGCTTATAAGTGTGGAGGGATCAACATCAGGGGCGTAGGTATGCTTACGGATTGGCGGGATAAGATTCTCCACATCATGAGTTGGCGCATTAACCCGTTTGTTGTCGGTGTCATAAATCGACTGGTAATGAGAAAGATCTGTCTCTTCAGCAAATTTGTTCGCTAATGGGCGCATTTCCTTCATCAAAGCTCGGAGATCATCATTGTCAAAATTTGACTCATCTTCCTTTATGCTTGGATAGATGCATCCTATATCAGCTGGGTCAAGATCTGGTATCCATGCTTTAGCCCGGATTAGCGCAGTTAGAGCACCTGCCCTTGTAGCTGATCTATTTAACTCCTCAAACCGGGCAGGTAGCATTAACAACTTCTCTAATGTTCCCTTGATCAAAGTTGGGGGCGGTTTGTTATGAGAGGCAGTACAAATGATCCGTTGCACGCCGGCATATAATTGCTCTATGAGAGTATAGGAAGCCTTCAATTTCTTCTGCATATCAGAGCCCAGATGGGTAATGCGAGATCCTGCATCATTGCGCACATCGATAAACCGGCAGTTCATAGGATAATACATGTTAACAGCTGACAATAAGGGTACTTACCAAACACAGCAGTGGTCATGGAATTGATTTGCCGCTTCAAGCCAGTCAGTTCTTCTGCTACCGGATTAAGAGCTGTTTTAGCATCCTCCGCCCATTTTAGCAGAGTTGCTTTTTCAGCATCCCACCCTACCCGTTCGCTTTTAAAGCTTTCCTTCAGTTGTCCCATGGTTGCTAAAGTGCTAGTTAGCTCTTCTTTAGCCTTGGAAGTTTCTGCATGCTGGGACTTGATATTTTCTTGAAGGTCGGCGATTTGAGATTCCTTTTTGCCCAGATCAGCCTGCAAGAGACATTTAATGAGTTGGTAGTGCATATTTGAAGTCCCAAGCACATAACAAGTTATACACTTGGCACTTGGGGGCTAATGCATCTTGCTTTTTATCAACTAACATTTTAAGTACCAAGCACATAACAAGTTATACACTTGGAACTTGGGGGCTAATGCATATTTGCTCAAGTCAAGGTTATGGATTTTTCCTCCTCAGTCAGATTACAAAGATGATTATCAAGAATTTTAGAAGCTTCATGACAGAAAGGTATCGATTCATCCTAAAGGTATAAACCGGTCCCTGGGAGCTACGCAAGCAAAGTTAAATACTGTTCTGCTACAAGTCCCGGTTCACATTAATATTATGAACCGGCTCTTGGGGGATACTGTAATTGATAGTCTAAGCTGGTCATAAGGAAAGAAATCTTATGCAGAGTGAGTGATATTTCCCTTGTACCGCTCCTTCATCAGGCCCACTAAACCAGCTTCATAGTCGCGGCTTGTGTACAGGTGGTTTAAGAATCCAGAATGAATATCTTGGGCATTGAGGAGGGCATAGCTTGATAAATCTGTTTTCCACTTGCCCTTATCCATAGCAGAAAATTCTTCCTTGGCACTATGTTTTGATAAAGCAACAAGATTACCAGGAGTTGTATAGCCTAAACCGGTAACAATGACATCATCCGATTGGTCATCAGCCGCTTTGATTGGGCTTGGTGGTTTATCAGCAGTTTTAGCCGGGCTTGGCGGCTCAGTAGCATGGCCTGTGGGATCATCTTCCGTCTCTTCAGCAAAGGTTTCATGATGTTCCAGTGGCGGATCATCAGGAGTAGTGTCAGCATTTGGCTCAAATTGTTCTGGGATTTGTTCCAATTCAGTGGTCGGGTTATCATCAGCCGGTGTACTCAATTTGGCCTTTTTGTTGGGCCTAGCTTTGGCTCCAAAATGAATGGAAATAAAGGTTAGTATATTAAACAGGTGCAAGGGATAAAGAGTTAAGCGTAGTATGCTTAGCCAGGAACAGTCTTAAGAGGTGGAAGCTGTGTCCCTGTTGATTCTCCAGAGGATGAATGGGAAGTTCCCTGGTAGTTTGAGTCAGATGGATTAAGAGGTTGCCGAAAATAACCAGCCTTGGGATAAGATGTGTCAGGAATGGATGAAACCTCTGGTCGGCGTTTACGAACTGGCGTGTTCGGTAAACCGGATGAAGTAACCACCTGGCCACTATGCCGGGTTGTGCGGCGAGCTTCATGTTGTTGTTTCTTCAAAAGAAAGTTTGGATGTAGATAAGCTAGAGGGTGTGAAAATTTTACTTTCCGGTTTGCTTGAAGGGATTTCTGTGTTGGTTGAGGATCTGAACCGTAGGAAAGAATAATTACCTCTACATCATTAGCCCGGCTAGCTTCAGCATCATCCTGATAAGGGTCATTGTCAATGAGGTGTATGAAAAATGAACCAATAGAATCAAGTTCTACCTCTGATTCCGGATTGTCAAGATCTTCATCGAGGTTCATCTTGGTGGATTCAGATGCTTTCTTCTTGGCAGGCTTTTTGACAACCTTTGTCTTGGATCGAGGGGTCTTGGACGGTTTATCCTGAGGTTTCTTCTTCCAAAATGGGTCGTCACCCTGTTAAAAGATTGACAAAGGTTATAAGGAAGAGATCAGAATATCAGGTTCAGAAAGGGGTTAGGCAATCCTTATAGCTGGCGGTTTATTTGAAACACAGAAGGGACTTAGTCCTGTTTTGCTGCAGACAGCCACCGATTCATCAAATATCTTTTTGACAGCTTCAGTGATTTCAGCATCAGTTAACTGAATGTTAGTGTGCCATTGAGGGTATTTCAAGTCCCCTGTGTCTTTGCACATTAAACTGGGGCGACGGCTTAGAGGCAAAATACTGCAAGATATCCAACAACGAACAAAGTCAATTCTTGTCAGACCATTAGCCACAAAGGCTCTGAGCTTCGAAAGTTGTGGTGCATACTTGGCCCGTTCTTTTGCAGTCAGCCTTTGGGGGAATGGGTGTGTATTGGTAAGTCGGTGAGGACAATAACCCGGCAGAGGATTCTCATCATCAGGGGAAGTATCTTTGCAATAGAACCAAGTCTGGTTCCAATCCTTAGGGTGACTATGATGCTTGGCGTGAGGGAAGCTGACGTCTTTCCTTTTCTGAATTGAAACACCGCCAAGTTCAGTATTGGGCCCGTCTACAAATTTGGTACGGCGGTTTAAATAGAAAAGGTCCCTGAACAGTTCAACGGTCGGTTCTCATTGTAGATAAGCCTCACAAAACACTTGAAAATTAAAAATATTGGACACAGAGTTAGGTCCAATATCTTGAGGGTGGATCTTGAAGCTAGCAAGCAAATCATGAAAAAACTTTGATCCGGGAGTGATATGTCTCCAACGTATCTATAATTTATGAAGTATTCATGCTATTATATTATCAACCTTGGATGTTTTATATGCATTTATATGCTATTTTATATGATTTTTGGGACTATCCTATTAACCTAGTACCTAGTGCCAGTTTCTGTTTTTTCCTTGTTTTTGAGTTTTACAGAAAAGTAATATCAAACGGAGTCCAATTGACGTGTCAATTTTTGACGATGTTTTATGGACCAAAAGAAGACCCCGGAGTAAAAGAGTTGGGCCAGGAGAGTCCCGGGGCGTCCACGAGGGTGGGGGCACCCCCCCTCCCCAGGCGTGTGGTCCTGCCTCGTGGACGCCTCGGGCACCTCCTTGACGCGAGACCGATGCCAAAAATTCCTATAAATATAGAAACCTCGGAAAATTAACCTAGATCGGGAGTTCCACCGCCAGAAGCCTCCGTAGCCACCAAAAACAAATCTAGGCCCTCTCTGGCACCCTGCCGGAGGGGGCCATCATGACCGAAGGGCATGGAGGAGGATCCCAGAGGGGCCATTATTGTCATGAAGGCCAAGGACCAGAGGGAGAACCTCTCCCAATCCAGGGGGAGGTCATGGAGGAGGAAGCACAAGGGGGAGAACCTCTCCTCCTCTCTCTTGGTGGCACCGGAGTGCCATCGAGAGGGGAATCATCGCCGCGGTGATCATTTTCATCAACATCACCATCATCATCTCTTTTACGCAGTCCACTCTCCCGCACCCCGTTGTAACCCCTACTTGAACATGGTGCTTTATGCCACATATTATGATCCAATGATGTGTTGCCATCCTATGATGTTTTGAGTAGATATCTTTTGTATTTGGGTTGATTGATGATCTAGATTGGTATGAGTTGTATGTTTTACTTTGGTGCTGTCCTATGGTGTCGTTTGTATCATGCAAGCGTCAGGGATTCCTGCTGCAGGGTGTTGCAATACGTTTATGATTCGCTTATAGTGGGTTGAGTGAGTGACTGAAACACAAACACGAGTAAGGGGGTTGTTGCGTATGGGATAAAGAGAACTTGATGCTTTAATGCTATGGTTGGGTTTTACCTTAATGATCTTTAGTAGTTGCGGATGCTTGCTAGAGTTCCAATCATAAGTGCATATGATCCAAGTAGAGAAAGTATGTTAGCTTATGCCTCTCCCTCGTATGAAACTGCAATAGTGATTACCGGTCTTGTTAACGATTGCCTAGGACAATTCCGCACACCGATCCACCATTCTTCCACACTTGCTATTTATAATATTTAGTAATATATTCCAACTTCATGATAACAGCACCTACTTTTATATTTTAGCTCTCCGATATCATACAAAGTTATCCTCTTCATACCCACAACATTGTTTTATTTCTCGTTGCTAGTTGGAAGCAAACGTTCGGTGTACATAGAGTCGTATCAGTGGCAGATAGGGCTTGAGAGAATATTGATCTTACCTTTAGCTCCTTGTGGGTTCGACACTCCATACTTATCACTTAATACCCACAACATAGTTTTATTTCTCGTTGCTAGTTGGAAGCAAACGTTCGGTGTACGTAGAGTCGTATCAGTGGCAGATAGGGCTTGAGAGAATATTGATCTTACCTTTAGCTCCTTGTGGGTTCGACACTCCATACTTATCACTTCCACCTTTGTAAATTGCTACGATGATTCCTTGCACTTGGGGATTATCAAGCTCTTTTCTGGAGCCGTTGCCGGGGAGCAATAGCGTGGGGTTGATATTCTCGTGTATGCTTGTTTGCTTTCTTCACTAAGTAGATTTTGTTTTTGATTTTTGTTCCTGTTGAGTTGTGGGTGAAACATACAAAAAAATTAAAAGAATGAAATTGCAAAACAAATACTTGCCTCTCATGCCTAAAAAGTTTTTTCAAAAAGAGAAGTGATTGGAAAGTTATGCATTGAACAAGTGAGGGTCGACCTTGAGCACTTGTGTTCATGCTCACAGAAACAATGTAGAATTTTTCATGGAAGTTTCTCCGTAAATAATTATCCCCTTATACATATCCATTGTATTATAGAAATAATGTGCCGAGCTTTCGTTTTAGGATGATTAGATTGCTTGTTTACTATGTGCAGAACAAAAACAGAAACTTTGTCTGTAGCGCGTGATTTTACATTTTTTACTGGAAAGTCAAATGGGTCTGAAACTTTTTGCACTTTACTTTGTATAAAATTTTCAAATTTCAAATTTATTTCATAATTTTTGGAGTTACATAAGTTTACTAAACCTTCAGATTACTACAGACTGTCCTGTTTTAGACAGATTCTGTTTTTCGTGTGTTGTTTGCTTATTTTGATGAATTTGTGGGTAGTATCGGGGGGTATGAACCATGATGAAGTTGGAATACAGTAGATATAGTTCTAATATGAAATTGGAATGAGTTTGCAACAATACCTAAAGGTAGTGATTTGCTTTATTATACTAACGGATCTCACATAGTTTTTGTTAAAGTTTTTTTGTGGATGAAGTGTTCGAAGAACGAGGAGTTACCGATGTGATAAGAATAAAGAGAGGCAAGAGCTCAAGCTTGGGGATGCCCAAGGCACCCCAATTAAATATTCTAAGGATACTCAAGCATCTAAGCTTGGGGATGCCCCGGTTGGCATCCCATCTTTCTTCTTCAACAATTATCGGTATACCTCGGTTTTTGTTTAGTTCACATGATTTGTGTCCTTTTTTTGTTCTCCCTTTGTGAACCATGCTAGTATGAGATAGCCCTTCATTGATTTATAGAATGCTTCATGTGCTTCACTTATATCTTTTAAGTATGATATTATAGAATTGCTCTTTGTGCTTCACTTAAATCTTTTGAGTATGGTTTTATAGAATGCTTCGTGTGCTTCACTTATACATTTTGAGATTGGACATTGGTTAGTTTATATTAATTGTAGAAAGCTCCATGAACTTAACTTATATCTTTTGGAGTATGAATAATACTATCATCTAAAGCGGGTTTGGAAGAGTGTCAACTCTAGGAACTAGTGATCCCGCTATTCCAATGAGAAGAATTTTGCTTATGTGGAGAGTAGAAAAATTTCTATGCTTGTAGATCATGAAAAGAATGCTTTATGTGATGGTTATATTGTTGAAATCATTCATAATGTTACTGAAAATTATTATGAGGGAGGAATACATGCTTGTAGGAGTGCAATAATATCAAGTTTTTCTCTCTATGTGCTTAAGTTTTGAAGTTATACTTGTTTTTCCTTCCTATGCTAGTTGATTCTCGTTCCCATAAATTGTGTGCTCACAAAATCCCTAGGCATAGGAAGTGGGTTAGGTTTAAATGTGATAGTCATATTCTTCATGATGCTCTCTTTATGTTCAAGTCTTATCTTTCATGTGAGCATCATTGAAATCATCATGCCTAGCTAAAAGGCATTAAAGAAAAGCGTTTGTTGGGAGACAACCCAATATTTGCCCTTACTATTTTTGTGTGTTTACATGATTAAGATACTGTAGTAATCATGTTTTACAGCTTTTGTTTTAATAAAGTGCCAAGTAAGACCTTTGGGAAGACTTGGGTGAAAGTTAATGTGATCTTGCTGTAAAAAACAGAAACTTTGCGCTCACAAGATTAGCTGCCATTTTTTACAGAAGAGTGCTTTGGTTCTGATTCTTTTTTGCAGAAGATTAATAGACAAATTCCTCACGTCCACCAATTTATTTCATAATTTTATGAGTAGCAGAAGTATGGTTAGTGTTCAGATCATTACAGACTGTTATGTTTCTGACAGATTCTGTTTTCATTGCATAGTTTGCTTGTTTTCTAGTTTCTATGACTTATATTCCTCAATATAAATTATAGAAATGGTATGATACAGTAGGCATTGTGTGAGAACAATTACAATCTTTGTCTTTGATAGTACCCATGTGAATGGTTTACTCTTTATCATACTAACCTATCTCACGAAGTTCCGTTAAGTTTTGTGTGATTGAAGTTTTCAAGCTTTGGGTGAGATATCGATATGAGGAGAATAAGGAGTGGAAAGACCCTAAGCTTGGGGATGCCCAAGGCACCCCAAGGTAATATTCAAGGAGGACTCAAGCGCCTAAGCTTGGGAATGCCCCGGAAGGCATCCCCTCTTTCGTCTTCAAAACTATCGGTATACCTTACTCGGAGTTATATTTTTATTCGTCACATGGTATGTGTTTTGCTTGGAGCGTATTTTGAATTTTACTTGATGTTTTAATAAAATCATTGGATCTGAAATCTTAAATGAAAAATAATCCTCCCATGGCTAGTTAATTATTTGACTACTCAGTGTCCTTCACTCATATCTTTTTGGAGTAGTTTGTCATTACTCACGTGCTTCACATATATCCTATGCGTAAATGGTTGAATGAAGTGAATATCATAAATCTCAATTTATATATGTTTCATATGCTTATACCATGGGGAGTAATGACTTCACATAGAATAAGTATAGTTAGTAAACTTATTGAAATTTAGCAAACGTGGAATTGGTCACTTGAACAATTCATGAAAGAATATTGAAGGAAGAGAGATTTCACATATAAATATACTATCTTGGACATCTTTTGTAATTGTGAGCACTCATTAAAATATGACATGCTAAAAGGTTGATGTCGTACAAGGAAGACAACGTAATGGGTTTTGTTTTCTTATATCCGAAATAAAGTATATTGTCTTGGATCATCCAACATGTTGAGCATGCTTTTCCCCCTCATGCTAGCCAAATTCTTTGCACCAAGTAGAGATATTACTTGTGCTTCCAAACATTCCTTAAACCAGTTTTACCATGAGAGTCCACCATACCTACCTACGGATTGAGTAAGATCATTCAAGTAAGTTGTCATCGGTGCATGCAATAAAAAATTTCCTCTAAATAGGTATGATCTATTAATGTGGAGAAAATAAGCTTTATACGATCTTGTGATGCGGAAGAAATAAAAGCGACAGACTGCATAATAATGGTCCATATCACAACTGGCAATATAAAGTGACGTTCTTTTGCATTAAGATTTTGTGCATCCAACCATAAAAGCACATGACAACCTCTGCTTCCCTCTGCGAAGGGCCTATATTTTACTTTTATCTTCTACCTTATGCAAGAGTCATGGTGATCTTCACCTTTCCTTTTTACATTTTATCCTTTGGCAAGCACATTGTGTTGGAAAGATCCTGATATATATATCCAATTGGATGTAAGTAATCATGAACTATTATTGTTGACATTACCCTTGAGGTAAAAGGTTGGGAGGCGAATCTATAAGCCCCTATCTTTCTCTATGTCCGATTAAAACTTTGAACCCATAAATATCACGTGAGTGTTAGCAATTGTGAAAGATTAAATGATAGTTGAGTATGTGGAGTTTGCTAAACCAAAGCTCTGACATAGACTCTTCCTGAAAATAAGATGAATTGCAATTGTTTGATGACTGAGAATATAGTTTGTTAGTTTCAAGAAAGTTTATGATCTATACTTTAACATGTGAATAGCTTGTTACTTGATCATGAAAAGTTTCATGAAGATGAGCTACTATTATGATATATAATGATGTTATAAAAAGTAATTGAAACAATCATTGATGAAACTTATGCACTTGCTAGCATTCACACTTCATAAATTATTTCGTTTATCATTTACCTACTCGAGGACTAGCAGGAATTAATCTTGGGGATGCTGATATGTCTCCAATGTATCTATAATTTATGAAGTATTCATGCTATTATATTATCAACCTTGGATGTTTTATATGCATTTATATGCTATTTTAGATGATTTTTGGGACTAACCTATTAACCTAGTGCCCAGTGCCAGTTTCTATTTTTTTCCTTGTTTTTGAGTTTTACAGAAAAGGAAAATCAAACGGAGTCCAATTGACGTGCCAATTTTTAATGATTTTTTATGGACCAAAAGAAAACCCCAGAGTAAAAGAGTTGGGCCAGGAGAGTCCCGGGGCGTCCACGAGGGTGGGGGCGCGCCCACCCCCCCCCCCAACCCCCCCAGGCGTGTGGTCCTGCCTCGTGGACGCCTCGGGCACCTCCTTGACGTGAGACCGACGCCAAAAATTCCTATAAATATAGAAACCTCGGAAAATTAACCTAGATCGGGAGTTCCGCTGCCACAAGCCTCCGTAGCCACCGAAAACCAATCTAGGCAGGCCATCATCACCGGAGGGCATGGAGAAGGATCCCAGAGGGGCCATTATCGTCATGAAGGCCAAGGACCAGAGGGGGAACCTCTCCCAATCCAGGGGAGGTCATGGAGGAGGAAGCACAAGGGGGAGAACCTCTCCTCCTCTCTCTTGGTGGCACCAGAGTGCCATCGAGAGGGGAATCATTGCCGCGGTGATCGTCTTCATCAACATCACCATCATCATCACCATCCTCATATCTTTTACGCGGTCCACTCTCCCGCACCCTATTGTAATCCCTACTTGAACATTGTGCTTTATGCCACATATTATGATCCAATGATGTGTTGCCTTCCTATGATGTTTTGAGTAGATATCTTTTGTCTTTGGGTTGATTGATGATCTAGATTGGTATGAGTTGTATGTTTTACATTGGTGCTGTCCTATGGTGCCCTCCGTGTGCGCAAGCGTCAGGGATTCCTGCTGTAGGGTGTTGCAATACGTTTATGATTCGCTTATAGTGGGTTGAGTGAGTGACTGAAACACAAACACGAGTAAGGGGGTTGTTGCGTATGGGATAAAGAGGACTTGATGCTTTAATGCTATGGTTGGGTTTTACCTTAATGATCTTTAGTAGTTGCGGATGCTTGCTAGAGTTCCAATCATAAGTGCATATGATCCAAGTAGAGAAAGTATGTTAGCTTATGCCTCCCCCTCATATGAAACTGCAATAGTGATTACCGGTCTTGTTAACGATTGCCTAGGACAATTCTGCACACCGATCCACCATTATTCCACACTCACTATTTATAATATTTAGTAATATATTCTAACTTCATGATAACAGCACCTACTTTTATATTTTAGCTCTCCGATATCATACAAAGTTATCCTCTTCATACCCACAACATAGTTTTATTTCTCGTTGCTAGTTGGAAGCAAACGTTCGGTGTACGTTGAGTCGTATCAGTGGCAGATAGGGCTTGAGAGAATATTGATCTTACCTTTAGCTCCTTGTGGGTTCAACACTCCATACTTATCACTTCCACCTTTGGAAATTGCTACGATGATTCCTTGCACTTGGGGATTATTAGGGAGGTTTAAACCATGGTTCGGATGATCAACAAACAGAACTATCTCACCATCCTTGGGCTCAGGAGGATTTTCTGGACCGGGGGCTCGCCAGTGGATTTCACTCTGTTTCGGTAAAGCGCCAGTTATAACACATTCTTTCAGATCTTCTTCCGTAATCCGAGATGGAACCCAATTACAAGCATAAAAAGTCTTGGCCATTTCTTGGACAACCTGACGGAAGGTTTGTGTCGGTTTAAGATTCATGGTTGACAAGCATAAAGCATTGCAGGTTAAGAGACAAAAGGTATTTAGGCATGCAAAATTTTTAAACCAGAGGTTGATGCTATTATAAATGATAAAGCGATTGGTGGTTTACAAGGGGACTAATGGTATATGGCAGGTTATTTTTATAAAAGATAAACCACCAACACGGACAATGAGAGTATAGATCTGAAGCCAAAAAATGACTAAGTGAGGAAGAAAAAGTTTCACATTAGAATTTCAGATCTACTGCATATCAGGAAAAGGAAAATATTTAGACCTAAAGGTTGGTGCTTAAGCAGTCCTTGAAATTCCAGATCGGGTTTTTCTACACAAAAGAGATAATCTGATGGCCAAAGAAGGACTATCATTGCTACCGCATAAGGATATATCAGGTTTGGAATCTATCATGTAGGCTATGATGAAGAACAGGGGAAGAACACCACGATGCTTTCATGAGCCCATGCGAACCCTAAACAGATATATAGAGGAGAAGAAGAAGAAATTACCGAAACTATTGAATGGCGGAGTTGCGTGAGTAGGGTTTGGTCCGAACAAGTCGATGCAGCGGCCAAAGTCGAAGCAGAGGTGAAGTCCGACGGCGGTGACGGATCTCGAGCGCTGGGGCGACGCGAGGAAGACGACTAGACGAAGGGGCACGAGGGGAAAAGTGAAAATGACCCTCGGCCCTATTTATAAGGTGAATGGATAAATGGCAGGAGCGAGAATCGAGGATGTTGAAAAATGGATATGCAGACATGCGGACGCGTCAATTTTCGGAGATCCATTAAAGAAGATGCATTAAAAGATTTGGGTTCTGTGTAAAGTTAATAGCAGATGATGTCACGATGGGTTATCATGGTCTTGGAAGGTGACGTCACGGCGGTTTACGAGATTTTTGTGTAGATATTGAAGATGGAATTTTCCTAAGTGTTGAAGATTGACATGAACAGGTTCAAATCAATCTATGGCCTAATGTTGGGGATATAACTACTGGGTATAATCCAACCAGGAGGGGTCGGGTTATACCCATAAGGAGTTATCCATATTGAAGCACATGAAGACAAGGAGCATGGCACTTTACTATAGAGATCTTAAGGCCCAGGGGTCAAAGGCGGATTAGGGCCCATTGACATAAACCGCCATATGGTGTGTAACTTGCATTGTAAGATAGGAAAGGGTAGAAACCGAGCCGGACACATTTATGAGCCGGCCGGGATTATGTAAACTATCGGGCGTCAACCTGTGTATATAAAGGGACGACCTGGCGGCGGTTCAAGGACAAGAAACAACAGATCGAGAGCCAGGCAAAGTAGATTCGCTCCCTGGTCATCGAAACTCTAGCAATTCCACCACAACTAGAGTAGGCTTTTATCTTCAGCGCAAGGGGCCGAACCAGTATAAACTCCTTGCGTCATTTGTCCCACTTTAACCCCTTTAAGCTAACCCGTCGCGATGGCTCCACAACTAAGTCCTTACACTAGGACATCTGCCGTGACAAAACCATGACACAAAGGCAAGATATTCGTTGCAAAGAATGGATCCTTTCTAGAGAAGGAGTTTCTCTCGAAAGAAGTGAGTGGGAGGAAAGTAGAACTTGACGAGGTAATTGTACCTTCTCCCTTATTGGAAACTAGTTCATCACTGAAATCAGTTCAAGTGATCCCTACACCAGTAAGTGAGGAAGCTAATGATGATAATCATGAAACTTCTGATCAAGTTACTACCGAACCTCGTAGGTCAACCAGAGTAAGATCTGCACCATAGTGGTACGGTAATCCTGTTCTAGAAGTCATGTTACTTGACCATAACAAACCTACGAACTATGAGGAAGCAATGATGAGCCCAGATTCCGCAAAATGTCTTGAGGCATGAAATCTGAGATGGGATCCATGTATGAGAACAAAGTACGGACTTTGGTTGACTTGCCCGATGATTGGCAGGCCATAGAGAATAAATGAATCTTCAAAAAGAAGACCGACGCTAATGGTAATGTTACTGTCTACAAAGCTCGACTTGTTGCAAAAGGTTTTTGACAAGTTCAAGGAGTTGACTACGATGAGACCTTCTCACCCGTAGCGATTCTTAAGTCCGTCCAAATCATGTTAGCAATTGCCGCATTTTATGATTATGAAATTTGGCAAATGGATGTCAAAACTGCATTCCTTAATGGATATCTTAAAGAGGAGTTGTATATGATGCAACCAGAAGGTTTTATCGATCTAAAAGGTGCCCGGTCGACGACCTCTTCGAGGACTGGTTAGACCGCATCCCCGAGCTCGTCAGCGCCGCTGGGGGCTCCCCCGCACCATCCCTCTTGCTGCCTCGCCCACCTCCAGCCGCGGGCGATGTAGCTCATGGAGCGCCTCCGCCACCTCCACATCAAGAGGGCGCCCTCGCGTCGAGACGCGCAGCTCAGACTCAGAATCACGGTTACCAGACATTTCGACAATGGTAAAACAAGACCAGCAAAGCCGCCCGATGTGCCGACAATCCCGATAGGAGCTGCACATATCTCGTTCTCAGGGCAACACCGGATAGGTCAAGCTACGAGTAAAACCAGCCCTCGAGTTGCCCCGAGGTGGCCCCGCAGGCTGCCCGGTTCGGACCAACACTTAGACATGCACTGGCCCAAGGGGTTAAAATAAAGATGACCCTCGGGAGCACGACTCCCAAGGGAAAAGTAGGTGGTGGTGAGGCAAATGGTAAAACCAAGGTTGGGCCTTGCTGGAGCAGTTCTATTCAAAGTGAACTGTCAAGGGGTTCCCATAACACCCAACCGCGTAAGGAACACAAAATCAAGGAACATAACATCGGTATGACGGAAACTAGGGCGGCAAGAGTGGAACAAAACACAGGGCATAAGGTCGAGCCTTCCACCCTTTACCAAGTATATAGATGCATTAATTAAATAAGATATAATAATGATATCCCAACAAAATCCAAGTTCCAACATGGAACAAACTTCATCTTCACCTGCAACTAGCAACGCTATAAGAGGGGATGAGCAAAGCGGTAACATAGCCAAACAACGGTTTGCTAGGAATGGTGGGTTAGAGGCTTGACATGGCAATATGGGGGGGCATGATATAGCAAGTGGTAGGTATCACGGCATATCAATAGATCGAATAACTAGCAAGCAAAGATAGAAGTGATTTCGAGGGTATGGTCATCTTGCCTGAGATCCCGCAAGGAAGAAGAACAAGTCCATGAAGAAGACAAACGGACGAAGTCGAACGAATCCTCACAAACGTGATGTTATCGGAACCAACCCGAAGAAGCACACCGGAAAGAAGCAAACAACATGGTAAACAACCATCACATAATCATGGCATGATGCACAACCAAGTATGATGCATGTCCGGTTTAATGAGGCATGGCATGGCAAAAGTGCACAAGCAAAACTACAAGTTAAGTGGAGCTCAATATGCAATGAGTTGCATATTGACGAAACACCACAACAATTTTTTAGTTCTCTCCCATTTAAGTACTCAACAAAATTAAATGCTGGTTAGCATGGCAAGGGGTGAAGCATATGAAAACTATCTATCTAGGCAAGTTTAAATGAGGTCAGAATAACAAGCAACAAGTCCAGAAAAAATCCCCATGTGCATATTTTAGAATTGGCACTATTCTGCCCTAAACCATATTTTAGAGTTGTTAAACATGCAAAGTACTGCCACCATGTTAAACTAGGCATTTTTCTACCCCATTTACATATAAAGTTTATTAAATTCAGAGCTATGGTAAAATAGATATGAAATTAACCATTTTAGCATGGCCTTTGAGCAAAATATAAGCAAACATCATTTTTAACATTTCAAACATGGATGAAAGTGGAATATTATGAAACCAGATGAAATTCTAGTCATTTTTCATATTAAGTTTGTTTAATTCCGATGCATGGTTTGTGACATATGATATGCATGAAGCTTAGGGGTTTTTCTGCAAAATAGTTAAATCCTGGATAAGTTGATAAAATCGCACAAAGGAAAAAACCTAAGGGCCGAATTTAAAGTGCACCGGGCTGGGGGAGCTTCTCACCTCGCGGGCCTTGGGGCCAGCGGATCTGGTGGGCTAAGCCTTCAGCAAGGCGCGGGGCGGCTGGGCCACGCACGAGGAGATTGGGGAGGCGTTGCAGGGAAGGTCAACGCGTCCACGTTGTAGCGGTTTGAGGCAAAGCACGGCGCGGCTGGAGACGAACAGGGGTCATGCCTACAGGGGAAGCAGGCTCGATGCAGGTGAGCGGCAGCGTCAACGCGAGCGGGAGGCAAGCGGTTGGGCGTCGAGCTACCTAGATCTGCGCGACGAGGAGGAAGACGGGGCGCAGGCAAGCTCATGCCCGAGCGCGTGAAGATGGCGCGGCGGCGGAGCTGCAAGGCCATGGCGCGGGGTGAGGGAGAGGAACGGGGGGAATTGAAAGAAAACGGGGAAGGGAGAGGAACGAGGTCACCAACGGCGAGGTTTCGGGCCAAGGCATGAGAAGGAGGGCCGGGGAGGTCCTGGTGCTCGCTGGAGATCGAAGCAGCGGGGACGAGCTGCTCGTGATCCCCTCGGGATCGAGTAGAGGAAGGGGCCTCAGCGCCTGTGGGCACAGGGACAAGGAGGCGGGCACACACGAGAGGACGAGGAAGGGAACGTTATCGAGCGCGGGAGGCTGGCACTGGGTTCACCGGCGGCGACGGCGCCACTGGCCTGGTGCGGCAGAGAGGAGGCTGTCGAAGAGGCGTTGTAGGTGCTGGTTGGTGGGGATCGCTAGATTGGGGGACAGGGTAGATCGAGCAGAGGAGGGGGCTCACTGGTTGGGTGAGAAAGAATCTGGGAGGGTCCCGAGGAAGATGCAGTGGACTGGTGGCGGCGGAGGGATTCGGAGGATGGGATAGCTCTCCTCAAAATTAGGGTTATACTCATATTTATAGCTGTGGGTAAGATTAGGGGCTATCTCGTCCCTCCGATCAAATCGGACGGTCGGAAAAAATAGGCTAGGGAGTCCAAATAAGAAAACAGTGATATTTTAGGGGTGTTTGGGGATGATCCGGACCCAACGGTGACGACTGTCCGGGTTGGGTCCGGGACAGCTTTCGGACACGCGCGTGAGGAGGGCCGCGGGCTGACGAGAGAGGTTAAGTTGGGCCTGGAGGTGAGTGGTAGTGGGCTGTGCGGAAACCTTGGGCTGAGAGAAGAGAAGAGAGAGACCCGGCGACTGTTTCCGAAGATCGAAAACGTCCGACGTTTGACCGACTATACTGCCGCTATAGTTACCTGTTGGGGCGTCAAACGGACTCCGAATGCGATGTAACTTTGCAGGCGGCCTACCGACAACATAACAACACCGCATGCCAACTTTCACCCGATCCGAGAACATTTTCCCGGTCACTTATAAAATAATATTTCGGACATGCCACGGGCGCGTGCGAGTGTGTCTGGGCTCAGAACAGACAACGGAAGGAACGGGGGGAGCGGGACGGACGCAAGTTTCAAAAACATGCAGATGCAATGCACATGATGCAAGGATGAATGCAATGAACCAAACAAAACACTCGATGAATCTCGGAAACCATGGAAGGCATCTAAAGCTCCGGTCTTGGGGTGTTACACGGGTGACCTGCCCCGCATCAAGCAACAGTCGGGAGAAACCTTGCAGAAGTACATCCAGCGCCTCAACAGCGTTCGTCTGAAGATCCCCAAGGTGATGGACGAGGCCATCATCTCAGCGTTTTCCGATGGCGTCCGTGACATCAAGATGAAGGAGGAGCTCGCCATCCACGAGGAGCTATGCACGACTCTGGAGCTGTTCAACATAGCAACCAAGTGTGCAAGAGCTGAGGAGGGGCGTCTCTCCCTCCGCAAGCTCCCTACTGCCGACCCAGAAGAGAAGAAGGCCAGGGTCAAGGACGTGAAGTGCAAGGGAGTAGCCGTACTCGCGGCAGAGCCGGACATGAAGCGCGGTCGGGACCACCCCGAGTCGTCCAAGGGCAGTCGTCCGTTCTGCACCTTCCACAACATGCACAACCACAACACCAACGATTGTCAAGAGCTCGGGGCCCTCCGAGATGGACGCTTCGGTCGATGCCCTGAGAGCAACAACCGGGGATAGGGCCGAGGAGGAGGACGAGGTGGAGGACGCTGGGACGACCGCAGCCCCCGCTAGGAGTGGCGCGATCGGCCTCGTGAGGACCACTGGCAGGAGTAGCCTCGTGAGGGCGCCTGGCACGACCAGCCTCGCGAGGACCGTCCTCAGGGCAATGCCAGCCTCCCTCCGCTACCGCCATCACCAAGAAGGAACGATGACCACCATCAGGACGAGGGGGCTAGGGGCTTCTAGGAGCCGCGCGCCATCGCTTGCATCTTGGGTGGTGCTCAGGCCCCGGCTTCCCAACGCATCTTCAAGAAGTTCTCTCACGAGGTGAATGCAGCCCTTCCCAGGCTCGAGGCCACATGCCCGCTCAGGTGGTCCAAGTACGCCATCACCTACAACTCAGCGGACCAGCTCAAGTGTGCGGCGACCGCCGGTGTCCTCCCGGTACTCTGCTCACCCGTCATCAGCAATGTCCAAGTCACCAAGACCCTCATTGACGGTGGCGCGGGGCTCAGTGTCATGTCCGTTGAGACATTCGACAGCCTCTAAGTGCCATACGATCAGCTTCAACCCATCAATCCATTCTCATGAGTGACTGACGGCTCCACCACCCCGATAGGGCAAGTTCGTCTCCCTGTCACCTTCAGTCAGCGCGACAACTACCACACTGAGCTCGTCGACTTCGACGTCGCCCACATCCGTCTGCCGTACAATGCCATCCCCTAGTATCGGGCCCTGGCCAAGTTCATGGCAGTGACCCATCATGGCTACAACGTCCTCAAAATGCCAGGAAGCGACGAAATCATCATAGTCCCCTGCGATGAAAGAGATGCGGTGTGCTCCCTCGAGCGGGCCTTCCAGGCCACAGCAATCGAAGACCCTGACAGCAAGGACGCGTACCCTCCCGAGGCCACCTCCAAGAAGAAGAAGGAACTACTCCGCACAGGGCCTCAGGGGAGCAACGCCTCTAGCAGTGCCACATCGGGATCGGCGCCCGCACCTAGGGCGCCTCCCTCCCTTGCATAGGAAGGCGCGCCTGGTGCCCTCCTCGGGCAGAGCTCGGGGGCTCTCTTCTGGGGGGCCTCAGACCTAGCCTACATCACGAGGGAGGCGCTCGGGCACCACGTGGAGGCGTGCTTCGCGGCACGTTTCCTTAGGAGGGCACCGGGCGAGGAGCGCCCGGCGCTCAGGAGTTCATCGTCAAGGCCACCCAGGAGCTTCAAGAAGCAAGGGCAATATGCGGCAACAACCGCCCTCCTGGGGCAGCTCCCCATCCAGGCGAGGGTGGCGAGTTGTGCGTCTGCATCGACATCCCAGGGCTCAACAGGGCCGCATCTCAGGAGCGCTTCTGGCCTTCGCGCGTGGGACGTTGCGAGGGCCCACCTCACAGCTACGTTCGCATGCCGTTTGGCCTGCCGAGCGTGGCAACCGCTTTCCAGCACAACCTATGGGGCATCCTGGCAACCCAGGAGGCCAGGCATCACGCGGTCCTGGCGGAGATGGAGACGGTCCTCAGGGAGCCACCTGAGCCCCGAGAGCCTCCCGAGGCATATGGTCTTGGCGGCTCGTGAGGAGTGACTTCTTTAGCGCGCGCCTTCAGCTACCCCAACGCTCCTTCGACAACAAAACCAGGTGACATTTTCCAAGTTCATTCAGCTGGGAGCGCCCCTCGGGCTGCATTTTTCGCAGGTCACATGGGCCTGTCCCTGCGGCATGTATCCTCTTGCATCTTTAGCTTACCTCACTGGGGGCGCCCCTCGGGCTACATCATCCTCAGGCCGCTCGGGTCCGTCCCAGTGGCATGTATCGTTCTCGCATCTATCTAAGCTAGCTAGTTCCCATGCATGATTTATTTATTGTCATCACCTACTTGATTGCCACCCACCACGGGAGTCACTCATGCTGGCACGACGCCTGTGCTCGGGTCCGTCCCTGCAATGCTGAAAAATCTGAGCGGTCGAGCTCTGGCTCGCGGCACGCCCGTGCACGTCACCTCACTAGACCCTCAGTGCCTTCATATTCTTGCAGAGCGACCAGTGGCAGACCGCCAATCATAGTGGCAATTTGTGTCCCTCCTCGCGCTAACCTGCAGGAACCTCCTGAGGACAACAGCAGGCAGTACCGCGAGCTCCCTCTTCTCCCATGCAATCCGCTTGCACGTTAAAAGGGGGGCTCCCGAGCATCGCGGCTGAGGAGGTCCTACTGGCTCTCCAGCCCTCACCCCTGGCCTTAACCACGGCACCGCGACCTGGCATACCAGCGGTGGCTGAGCTCACTCGAGGGCCGGGATCTGAAGACGTAGAGCACATAGAAGAGTGTGGAGAAGAGGGGGAGGCTCGCACGGGCCTAACCTAGCTACACTATGGCCGTTGATGTGCAAGCCTGGCACTGCACAAGGAATCAACTCTGGACTGCCAAGATAAGTTTCGCATCCAGGTCGGCCGAGTGCTACGGCATAAGATTCCCACCTCTCGCAACCCTGCTGCGGCAACGTCGCCTCCCTTTCCCACCTTTAGGTAGCTGCTTGCGCACTAAAGGGGACCTCTTGAGCATCGTGCCTCAGGAGCTCTTACTGGACCTCGGGCCGCTCACCTCCTGGCCTTGACCACGGCATCGCGACCTGGCATACCAGCGACGGCTGCAGCTTGCCTGGGGACCGGGACCTGTCGGCGTAGAGCACCAAGCTGCCACGGGGTTGGAAAGGGGAGACCGAGCCGAAACAGGACATGCGTTCACAAATTTTAATAATGAGGATAATATCAACAAAAGACATTACAGACCCTCTACGCACCCCCATGGGGTCCATCTTGATTCCTTGCAGGAAACAAAAGAAGGAAGTGCTAGGAGCCCTATCTACATGCGCTAGCGTGGCCGACGCCATCATCAACAGTGGGCCACGGGAGGCCGCGCCAACCCCATCCATATCAGCGGCGGCGGTGGCCGGACGCTGCAGCCTTGCTCCGGGCGCGGCGAGAGCTCGGGGTCACGTAGCTGTCGTCGCTCGTCTCTATAGTCTCGTCGGGCTCGGGAGAATCGCTGGACCACCAGGAGTCATCGCTGCTGCTGGAGGAGCTGCTGGCGAAGCCAGCGGTAGGCTCGGCGTTGGCCGCTGCGCCGTCCCGACGACCCCCTCCTGGATAGCACTCCAAGCGGCGGCCTTTCTCGTCGAAGACCTTGAAGAACATCGTGGAGGCGTCGTCGTACTCAAAATGGATGGCGAGGGGTCCTTCCGCATAGCAGACTCGAGCAACCTCGCCCCAGCCACGGGTCATGAAGATCTTGCCTAGGGAGACGGCTTCAACCTCCGCTCCAACCGCCGGGCGTCGCAGTCAGCGTGCTACAGCCAAAGCTCGAGGGGGCCCCTCGGCGGCATCTCGGTGGAGAAGAACTGCGGAAAGCGAATCCAAGTGCGCGGAGGCATCGCCGCCCACATCACGAGTTCGCGTGAGGAGTCCGCGACATGGGCTCCTGGGGTGACAGCGTGCATCACCATAGTGCGGTGACCACGGCCACGGCGTGGGCGGCGCCGCTCGCCGCCTCTCCCTCCGAAGCCCTTGGCTTGGGCGTACAGAGGCAGCGGATACCCGGGAGGTGGCCGCTCGCACCAAGGCCTCGACACCTCCAGCATCACGACTATGTCACGGTGGTGGGCCAGCCTCTTCTTCGACGGAAGTGGCCCAGGCTCGTCGCGGGGGTTTTTCCCTTCTCTGCGGCCGAGAACCTCCGAATTGGCGCCATGGGAGATGTGGTGCAGCAGCAAGGCAAAGAAGAAGAAGAAGCGGGAGGAGCGAAGGAAGAGAAGGGTGGTGGGGGCTCCGATCCCCCTTCCCATTTATAGCCAGGAGGAGGCCAACCGCTGGCCTCCACAATCTAAGGTAATAATGGCCTTTTTTCTACATGCGGTAGGGACTCATCAAGTCGGGCAGTTGCCGAGGCAGCATGGGGAAGCGGAGATGCCCACGTCCCATCAATCGCCATGCGTCAACCGAGGCCGCAGGCTGTTGGGGCCCGCGGCGCTCCGCACTTGCCCCTTGGCTTCGCCTCGAAGCCAAGTCCGAGCGCGCCTTGGGCCCGGGGGCTACTGTCGGCGTCCTGGGAACGGGGGTCCCCAGACTTGCCTGCCTGCAGCCCACGGCGTGGCTCCACCAGCGGCCCCGTATGGCCCATCTTCACCAGCAAACACTCAAGACCCTCGCGAGGGGCCGAGCCTCACGAGGGGCCATGCCTCGCGAGGCGGACGATGCAAGACCTCCTCGGGGGCGGCCTCACCAGGCTGGCTCGTGAGGGGTGGAGAGATCAAGGCAAGTGGCACCTCATGAGGTTCCTGTGATGCAAGCCATGATAACCAAGGCCAGGCGGGTGCCAGTGCGCATAGTGTCCTAGTTTCCTCTTTGGTGCTAAGGAGGCAAGCGCAGGCGAGGAGTCCCGAGGCATCAGACAAAGGTTTCCATATCGGTGCAACAAGACCAAGACCAGCAGGACGGCAGGACGGAGGTCACCATGGAGCCCAGGACGGCGTCCCCACCAGAGCCTTTGGCAGGCGAAGACCACCTTTTGTCAGGATAGCTTGTACTAGTTGTCCCCCTTCAAATTGGCCATTGTGGGATCCCTTCCCGCCTAATATTTTGGAAGAGGACCCGAGCCTCTATATATAGGACTAGCCACCACCGTAGGGAGGCAACTCATCTTGGACCGGATCCATTCCACCAAGGCCACCACACAAGCTCACCGAGGTCAAGAACACCTCCCCTCAGGAGGCTGTTCATCCCTTGTACCTGTTCATCCTCATCCCAAGAGGCAATCCACCACACCACACTGGAGTAGGGTATTACACCACATTGCTGGCCCGAACAAGTATAAATCTTGTGTCCCTTTGTTCTGCGAGTTCGACGCGCCGAGCCTTGATATCACGGTGAGGGGGAGTCCGGGGGGAGGAGAGATCTTCATGCGCACCCCAATGTTCAAACCTCAACGGTTTTGCCGGAACTCGAAATCCAACACTAACAAAGTGTGCAAGCTCCAGCGATCCATTTATGGACTGGTGCAAGCCTCTCGGAGTTGGAATATACGCTTTGATAGTGTGATCAAAGCATATGGTTTTATACATACTTTTGGAGAAACCTATATTTACAAGAAAGTGAGTGGGAGCTCTGTAGCATTTCTGATATTATATGTGGATGACATATTGTTGATCGGAAATGATACTGAAATTCTAAATAACATAAAAGGATACTTGAATAAGAATTTTTCAATGAAAGACCTCGGTGAAGCTACTTATATATTGGGCATCAAAATCTATAGAGATAGATCAAGACGCTTAATTGGACTTTCACAAAGCACATACCTAGATAAAGTTTTGAAGAAGTTCAAAATAGATCAGGCAAAGAAAGGGTTCTTACCTGTGTTACAAGGTGTGAAGTTGAGTCAGACTCAATGCCCGACCACTGCATAAGATAGAGAGAAAATGAAAAGTGTTCCCTATGCTTCAGCCATAGGCTCTATCATGTATGCAATGATGTGTACCAGACCTGATATGTGCCTTGCTATCAGTTTAGTAGGGAGGTACCAAAGTAATCCAGGAGTGGATCACTGGACAGCAGTCAAGAATATCCTGAAATACCTGAAAAGGACTACGGATATGTTTCTCGTATATTGAGGTGACAAAGTGCTCGTCGTAAATGGTTACGTCGATGCAAGCTTTGAGACTGGTCCGGATGACTCTAAGTCACAAAATGAATACGTGTTTTTATTAAATGGTGGAGCTGTCAGTTGGTGCAGTTCCAAGCAGAGCGTCGTGGCAGGATCTACGTGTGAAGTGGAATACATAGCTGCTTGCTACCTCTTGAGCATTGTGTTGGTTTTCCCTTGAAGGGGAAAGGGTGATGCAGCAAAGTAGCGTAAGTATTTCCCTCAGTTTTTGAGAACCAAGGTATCAATCCAGTAGGAGGCCGCGCACGAGTCCCTCGCACCTACACAAACAAATAAATCCTCGCAACCAACGGGATAAGGGGTTGTCAGTCCCTACACGGTCACTTACAAGAGTGAGATCTGATAGATATGATATGATAATATTTTTGGTATTTTTATGATAAAGAGAAATAAAAGATGCAAAGTAAATAAATGGCAAAGGAAATAACTAAGTATTGGAAGATTAATATGATGGAAGATAGACCTGGGAGCCATAGGTTTCACTAGTGGCTTCTCTCAAGAGCATAAGTATTTCCGGTGGGTGAAAAAATTACTGTTGAGCAATTGATAGAATTGAGCATAGTTATGAGAATATCTAGGTATGATCATGTATATAGGCATCACGTCCGAGACAAGTAGACCGACTCCTGCCTGCATCTACTACTATTACTCCACACATCGACCGCTATCCAACATGCATCTAGAGTATTAAGTTCAAGAGAATGGAGTAACGCATTAAGCAAGATGACATGATGTAGAGGGATAAACTCATGCAATATGATATAAACCCCATCTTGTTATCCTCGATGGCAACAATACAATACGTGCCTTGCTGCCCCTACTGTCACTGGGAATGGACACCGCAATATTGAACCCAAAGCTAAGCACTTCTCCCATTGCAAGAAAGATCAATCTAGTAGGCCAAACCAAACTGATAATTCGAAGAGACTTGCAAAGATAACAAATCATACATAAAAGAATTCAGAGAAGATTCAAATATTGTTCATAAATAAACTTGATCATAAACCCACAATTCATCGATCTCAAAAAACACACCGCAAAATAAGATTACATCGAATAGATCTCCTCAAGAGAGGGGGAGAACTTTGTATTGAGATCCAAAAAGAGAGAAGAAGCCATCTAGCTAATACTATGGACCCGTAGGTCTGAAGTAAACTACTCACACTTCATCGTAGGGGCTATGGTGTTGATGTAGAAGCCCTCCGTGATCGATGCCCCCTCCGGCGCAGCTCCGGAAAAGGCCCCAAGATGGCATCTCATGGATACAGAAATTTACGGCGGTGGAATTAGGGTTTTGGCTCCGTATCTGGTAGTTTGGGGGTACGTAGGTATATATAGGAGGAAGGAGTACGTCGGTGGAGCAACAGGGGGCCCACGAGGGTGGAGGGCGCGCCTGGGGGGGTAGGCGCGCCCCCTACCTCATGCCTTCCTCGTTGATTGCTTGACGTAGGGTCCAAGTCCTCTGGATCATGTTCGTTCTAAAAATCACGTTCCTGAAGGTTTCATTCCGTTTGGACTCCATTTGATATTCTTTTTCTGTGAAACCCTAAAATAGACAAAAACAACAATTCTGGGCTGGGCCTCCGGTTAATAGGTTAGTCCCAAAAATAATATAAAAGTGTATAATAAAGCCCAATAATGTCCAAAACAGAATATAATATAGCACGGAACAATCAAAAATTGTAGATACGTTGGAGACGTATCACTGCTTTGGAAGCAGCAGATGAAGGAGTCTGGATGAAGTAGTTCATATCCGATCTAGGTGTCATACCTAGTGTATCGGGTCCAATGAAAATCTTTTGTGACAATACTGGTGCAATTGCCTTGGCAAAGGAATCCAGATTTTTCACAAGAGAACCAAGCACATCAAGAGACGCTTCAATTCCATCCGCGAACAAGTCAAGGAAGGAGACATAGAGATTTGCAAGATACATACAGATCTAAATGTTGCAGACCCGTCGACTAAGCCTCTCTCATGAGCAAAACATGATCAGCACCAAGACTCGATGGGTGTTAGAATCATTACAATGTAATCTAGATTATTGACTCTAGTGCAAGTGGGAGACTGAAGGAAATATGCCCTATAGGCAATAATAAAGTTGTTATTTATATTTCCTTATATCATGATAAATGTTTATCATTCATGCTAGAATTGTATTAACCGGAAACTTAGTACATGTGTGAATACATAGACAAACAGAGTGTCACTAGTTTGCCTCTACTTGACTAGCTCACTGAATCAAAGATGGTTAAGTTTCCTAGCCATAGACATGAGTTGTCATTTGATTAACAGGATCACATCATTAGAGAATGATGTGATTGACTTGACCAATTCCGTTAGCTTAGCATGATGATCGTTTAGTTTGTTGCTATTGCTTTCTCCATGACTTATACATGTTCCTATGACTACGAGACCATGCAACTCCTGAATACCGGAAGGACACTTTGTGTGCTACCAAATGTCACAACGTAACTGAGTGATTATTAAGGTGCTCTACAGGTGTGTTCGATGGTGTTTGTTGAGTTGGCATAGATCGAGATTAGAATTTGTCACTCCGATTGTCGGAGAGGTATCTCTGGGCCCTCTCTGTAATGCACATCAATATAAGCCTTGCAAGGAATGTGACTAATGAGTTAGTTGTGGGATGATGCATTACGGAACGAGTAAAGAGACTTGCCGGTAACGAGATTGAACTAGGTATTGAGATACCGACGATCGAATCTCGGGCAAGTAACATATCGATGATAAAGGGAACAACGTATATCGTTATGCGGTTTGACCGATAAAGATCTTCGTAGAATATGTGGGAGCCAATATGAACATCCAGGTTCCGCTATTGGTTATTGACCGGAGACATGTCTCGGTCATGTCTACATAGTTCTCAAACTCGTAAGGTCCGCATGCTTAACGTTCGGTGACGATCGGTATTATGAGTTTATGTGTTTTGATGAACCGAAGGTTAGTCGGAGTCCCGGATGTGATCACGAGCATGACGAGGAGTCTTGAAATGGTCGAGACATAAAGATCGATATATTAGAAGCCTATGTTTGGACATTGCACTGCTAGGGAAAAGGCTAGCAGCAGCGCGGCTTCTAGGTATATCAGTAGCGCGGGGACCGGCGCTACTAATAAGGTGCTACAGCTAACCCGTAGCAGTAGTGCGTGCACACCCGCGCTACTGCTATACAAGTGTAGTAACAGCACGCTTCGTGGAAGCTCGCTACTGCTAATAGCTCTAGCGCGCTTTGCCTGGACGCGCTACTGCTACTGTGGCGCTGTTGCTAACTTTTCTCCACTCGCTACTGCTAATTTTAGTAGTTGTTGTTTTTTCTGCATATTTGTTTTGTATTTGAATAGGCTGTATACAATAATCTTTAGCATATGATACACATACAAATGTAATCATAGCATATACATACAAATAGTCTCATCAAATCATGTCATCATCATAATCATCATCCAACACAAAGTGGTCTCTCGTCATCATCTCGAAAATAGCGGTACAAATCTCGATTACTTGCAACTACATCATCATCAATGATATACGCGAGAAGAGCTATCACTTTGCGTGAACCTAGACTAACTACTGGCTGTCGCTCGGAAACCGGAAACCGGTACACCTGGGCCTGACATTCCGGCCACTCGTCGTATACTCCTGGCGTAGCACTTCTTCGCCATCAATGATCTATACACCTGCATTGTCACATGAGTCGATGATATGCAACATATATAGTTGAGCAACAAAAAGAGACAGACTTGGCAAAAATAGAAGCAACATATCATAAGTATAAATAACAAAGTTCATCGTACCCAAAATGCCCTAACTAGAGTGATCTTCGCTAGTCGAGGAGGACGGTTTAATTACATCACAAATAAAGTTTCGTCGTGCATAATTCAAAGTTTCGTCCTACAGATAATATGGACTAAACGGACACATTGTCATACATTGACAATCACTCCATGTCGTGCCATCCATCCAAGTCAGGGAGATAGTCCCCGAGTTTAGTGAAAGGCTTCAGGTCGAGACGCTGAGCGGCTACGCGTGTTCGGACGTCTTCCCGCGACATTTTTCCTTCCTCGTAGAACATCCCTATTTTTTCGATGACCTCCTTCATGATGATTTGGGCAAGTTCGAGCTGGATGTGATAGAACTCAGCTCGAAGTCGATGATCCTTGATATCTCCTAAGTTCTTTGCCCATTGCATAATATGGGCATCGCCGGATGTAGGTGACATGCGAAGGTTCTGGTGATCCCGTCTGTACTCCAGCATCTGGCGTAGGACATAGAATCCATCATTAAGAGAATCACTCGGTTGCTGGATGCAACAGAAGTTGGTCTTATGGTCGAAGGCGGGCCTGTCGTCCTTTTTCTTCTTGTCCTTGACCTCTCCACCCTGTGCGCCGTAGTAAAACATAGCACTGTCGAGAACAGACTTGATGTGGGTGTAATCCTTTTTGTTCATGTTCTTCGACGAGTCCAAGTAAAGAGTGTGGGAGTATCGAGGGTAGAGGATGATGAGGACGGCGCGCCCGCCCCTGCGCAAAATAAGTACACCTCAAATTAATTAGCCTCCACCGTGCAAATGAATGATTGAAATCAAAGGAAGGATATCCGCGCAGATGACTTACATGGGATGATAAGGCATGAGAATCGCCTCCTTGTCCTTATTGGCGAGCATGAAATTGACGATGTATTCCCTCGCGTATTCATGGTGCTTTGCGCAGACTCCCAAGAAGGCCTCGTGCATGAAGTATAGGTCAGCAACACAGATATGAGGTCTCTGCTCAACCCTGATGAGGTAGTTCATGTGCAAAGCATAAAGGCGGACATACGCAAAATCCAGCTTCTTCAAGTGAAACATGTCGAAGATGTAATCGAATCGAAGGAAGAACTTCTCCGCGGGGAATGTGTCAACGTATGACAATCCCCACGGCACGTTAACCACGTAGAGTGGGTATCCTGGATTTTTTGAGGCAATGAGGCCTTTCTCTATCCGCAGCACATCATCATGAAGTCTCTTAGATCGCTGAATCTGGCCCCTGGCGCTACTTCAGGTAGGATTGGTTGACCGGGGATATGCCATTTCGCCGCACCGGGGATATCTATACGGTCTTGAGCCCAAGGCTACTGAGGCGGCTGGATCATAGAAGTAGCTTTTTTGCCTTTCCTCGGTCTCCTCCTAGACTTCTTTACTACCGGAAGGTTGTCCATAATACATTTATACTCCGGAGGTGGCAATTCAGGACCAACTCATGAGGCTCAAACTCTAAGTAGGCGTCAGTATTGACATACTGTTGAGTGTCATCCTCATCCTCATCCTCATTTATGGCGACGTCACCAGCGACTAATGGCGTAGGCGAGGTGTTGATGTTCATACCTAACTGCGTGCTCGTGGGTGTGCTCCCGGCCACCTCCAGACGAAGCAGACTCTTTGGCCACAACAGGACCCACCCATTGCAACAATCACCAAGTCGCTACGGGGTCGCTTCGTCATCCCCCACTAGTACCAGAGGAGCCAAATTCTCGTGGCTCGGTTTGACACTGGCCACGGAAACCTTGAAGACTTCCGGGGGGATCGGCCGGCTATGGAACAATGGTTCCTTCGGCTCCATTATCGTCACCTTCCCCATGTCCACCTTCTGGTCGCCGATGGTGTACAATATGGTGCACGGGATTTCGTCGGCCGGCAAAGAAAAGTCTGCGACGTGAGACATCCGAAAGGCAACGAAAATGGGAGATTATACATTTATTGAAGAGGGCCGGTGTGACAGATACCATGAGGGCGTCGAGCTCAGCCAAAGACGAAGCACCGCCGAGCACGTCCGGTGCCAGAGCCAGTGAACGAAGCAGGTGCGGAAGCCGGTGCCGGAGCAGGTGCAGGAGCCGATGCGGGAGCAGGTGCAGCTGCAGGTGCTGGTGCAACGCTGGTCGAGATGCTCCTGAGGAAGTCGGCAAGGGGAAAGTCTACTGCATTTTTTCTAGGTTTTCCCTGCTCCAATTGAAAACGGTCGGAACCAAGGTAGTAGACATATCTACAACTACCTGTTTTGCGGCAGCTACCGTTGTTGCGACTGTCTCGGATGATTTCTTTTCAACCGCAATCTCAACCTTCTTGTCGATGATTTCTTCAGTTAACCTCCATCTTTCCTTTCTCTCCTCCGTGGTTTCACAGTAGTACTTCTTCCACGTGACGCCGTCTCCGACACCGTGCACGCGTCCATACGACGGTCGAGTCTCCACCAGGAGTCTTTTCAATATGTTCAACGCCTGGTTGAATGGAGTGTCCCACTTGGGCCTCACCAATGCCTCAGACGGTGAGTCGCTTTCGGCCGCAATCCTGTGATGCTCTCTCTGCAAAAGGCACAAGGATCGTTTACAAATTAATATGACTAACATGCAGTCGAATTGATCAGAAACTAAAATTACCAGTAGTCTCATGAACTCCGTTGTGACCGCGTTCTTCTCGAAAACCTTTTTCACTGGGTCCCAACAGTGCCAGGCCCTGAGGACATCACGCTCCTACGGGACGGTGAACTCCGCCATGGGGTCTGGGATGCCCAGACTCGCGGCTTCCGCGTCCTCCTTGGCCCATATGGACCTCTTCCCGCCGTAACTACGGCTTCCGAGGTGGTGGCACCCAATGTTCTTTTGTTGAAGCCCCTTCATGTACTTCGACTTTTTTATGGCAGCTTCGGCCTCGCAAGCCGCCTTGAATATTTCAAAGTGCTATGCTGTGATTGTCGGATTATCCTTTAAAATCTCGGAGTAGGGTTCCTTTTCATTGATGATCCGATATTTCACCCTTGCTTTCCAGGCGGCCAACGCGTCGCTAAACTTGCTCATGGCATGTTTGTTTATCTTCTTCATTGTCGGGTCCTTATCTGGATCTTTATAATACTTTTCATTCCGGCCCGGGAACAAGAATATCTGGTGCAGCTCCTTTAGGAGGGAGGGCCTCATATTATCTATCTTGTTTAGTTTCTCATCGTTGATGGTGGCGGTTGTCCATATGATGCAGCCTATTTGATTGCCGTAGCACGCGCGCTCTTCCTCGGGCGCGTTTGGCTCAAAATTGCCATCGTCCACCTCCGTCACCACCAGTCTAGTAGTCCTGAGCTTCTTAGGAAGTCGTCGCCTCTTTGCTTTCCGTTCTATACCGGCTCCGCTCCCCGAGGCAGCGCCGGTCTCGATGTTGGTCTGAGTCTCGCCGGTCTCAGTCTCAGCACCGGTCTACGTGTCGGTCTCAGTCCCTGATGCGACCGGTGGGCCTAGCAACAACATCGGTTGATCGTCGGTAAGGCTCAAAAATTTGTCTGCCGCCAGGTAGACATCCTCGCAATCACCAGAACCCTGTCCTTCATCGTTGCTAGCCATGTTTCCTACGATTAAATCTGGTCAATTAATTCTAGACCTAATAAAATGAATAATTACATAAAAAGGCCTATGTTTTGCAGGAACATTGACTCCTTCCCGGTGCGGCAAATCCCGGGCACTCGATATGTCCTAGTTTGTAGCACAAGTCATGCCAAAATTCACGGCAAATTTCGGCATGACCTTTGCTAAAAAGTGGACAAATCGAGAACCTGAAATTTGCCAGAACGGAAATGAATCAACAATTCCGGCAAAACATAGGCCACTCAGCTTCATTCCTTGGAAACAGTGTTCAAATATCCATCTTCTACACCGCAACACATGTCCAAATATACATGAGCAACCACATGTCCAAATATACATGTCCAAATTTCACAAGCTAATTCAAAAACAAAGTATAGAAGAAAATTCATTTAACTACTAATAGAACAAAATTCAGTTAACTTTAGTGCTCTATAATGATGGAAGGAAAAAAATCAGTTAACTACTAATTTCATTCATTTAGGTTATTCATTTAACTTCACCTAATTAACCTACTGTACCACTACTACTAGCAGCACTACTAACCTAATTAACCTAGCAAAACTCTACTTCCCTAGCAAAAAACATGTAATTAACATCTACTAGTACCACTACTGCCCTAACCTAATTAACATCTACTAGTATCACTACATACTACAAGCAGCATCTACCCTAATTAGACCACACTGCCCTAACTAACTTTTGCTGTAAACCAAATTTTTTGCTCTAAACTAATTTTTGCTCTAACATCTACTACTTAACATCTTTTGCTCTAAACTAATTTTTTTGCTATAAACTAACTTTTGCTCTACTAATTTTTGCTCTAAAATGCAGAGAGAGAGGAGTGGTGGGGGAGGGGTGGGGGACTTACATAGAGGGAAGAGACGGTGGCGGGGAGGTGCTCGGCGACAGAGGCATGGGCGGAGAGGGCAGGCTCGGGCATGGGCAGAGGCGGTCCTGGGCGGGCTCTGGCGGCGGTGACGTCGAGGGCGGCGACGGTGAGGTCGAGGGCGGCCACGGGCGGCGGCGGTGAGGATGACGGTGGCCTCGGGGGGAGACGGTGAGGTTGCGGGCGTCCACGCCGGCAGGAGACAGCGGCGAAGTGGGGCGACGAAGAATTGGGGAGATGGCGGCAAGGGCGAGGGATTTGGGGGAGAAGTGGTGCCCGGGGGGAGGGAAACCACTGTTTAAGTGAAACGTAACGGTAGCGCATTCCTGAAAACGCGCTATAGCTAAGTTAGCTACAGCGCATTTCCTGAAACGCGCTACTGCTATTCCTTTCTCCTGTTTTCCCCTTTTTCATTTATTTTTCTTTACATTTTATTTTTTTTCCTTTATCCTTTTTCTATTTCTTTCATTTTCATTAACTTTTCTACTTGTTTTTCATTATATTTTATTTTCGTTAGCAGTAGCGCCTTACACATAAACACGTTGCTACAACAAAATTAGCGGCAGTGCTGTTTCTAAAAGAGTGCTACTACTATGTGTAGCTGATCGTCTTAGTGGTGGGAATTTTTGTAGTAGCGCTTTTACAACGGGACACGCTACTGCTATATATGTATCTGCAGCGTGGTTATTTAGCGCGCGCTACTGATGTCTAGCAGTAGCACCCTTTTTTAACATGCGCTACTGCTAAAGTTCTGTGTATAGGATTTTCCCTAGTAGTGTTGGAAAGGTTCCGAGTGAGTTCGAGCATATACCTGTGTACCGGGGGGTTACTGGAACCCCCGGGGAGTATATGGGCCCTAATAGGCTTTAGTGGAGTGAGAGAGGCAGCCGGGGCAGGCCGCGTGCCCCTCCCCCTCTGGTCCGAATTGGACTAGGAAGGTGGGTGGCGCCCCCCTTTCCTTCCTCCCTCTCTCCCCCTTCCTTCTCTCCTAGTCCAACTAGGGAAGGGGGGAATCCTACTCCCGGATTGAGTAGGACTCCTCCAAGGTGTGCCATAGAGGGACGGCCCTACCCCTCCTCCACTCCTTTATATACGAGGGAAGGGGGCACCCCATAGACACACAAGTTGATCATTGATCTCTTAGCTATGTGCGGTGCCCCCCTCCACCATAATCCACCTTGGTCATATCGTAGCGGTACTTAGGTGAAGCCCTGTTCCAGTAGCATCATCATCATCGTCATCACGTCGTCATGCCGATGAAGCTCTCCCTCGACACTCTGCTGGATCATGAGTTCGTGGGACGTCACCGAGCCGAACGTGTGCAGATCGCGGAGGTGCCTTACTTTCGGTACTAGGATCGGTCGATCGTGAAGACGTATGACTACATCAACCGCGTTGTCATAATGCTTCCGCTTACGGTCTACGAGGGTATGTAGACAACACTCTCCCCACTCGTTGCTATGCATCACCATGATCTTGCGTGTGCATATGATTTTTCTTGAAATTACTGCGTTCCCCAACATTTTGATCCAAGGTGAGCTGGAAAGAATCCGCCTGAATCTGTTGTGCTTGGGTGTCCAAAGCAGCTCCCTCCATAGCCATCCTAGCGTTCTCAGCCGCCAGCTCCTCCTTGGCTTGAGCAATCTCGTCTTGTAGCTTTGCCACATCAACCTTATGATGTTCCTGAGTGTCCGGGGTTACCTCCACCCCCATCAGAGTCGCCAAAGCCTACAACAACTCCGTGAGAACTTGAGCTAGCGGGCACGCAGAGCCGCTAGCACCAGCCGTCGCCGCAGCTGTTGAGTTGGAGGTCATAGCCGCGGGGTTGTTGAGCCAAGCACCGGTTGTGTACCGGCCATGAAGATCGCCACCCCGTTCGGCGGCTCATAGGGGTCCGGTATACTGTCGCCATCGGAACAGCCCCCAAGCCGGTCGTCTTGTAGTTGATACATTGAGTTGGTCTCACCAGTTGACGACTCACCATCAGAGTAGATGGCTGTCTCACCGCCAGACATAGATCCTTCCTCAAGTTCTAACCCATGGATAAAACCAACAAAGGCGTGCTTCACGGCGGGTTGAACTCGGGCGGGTCGTGCATGCTGAGCGTCTCGATGATGTCGGTGCAGGTGTCCGGCTCAGGGCCCAGTTCGCCAATCTTGCCGATGAAGACGTGGATTCCACCGAAGGGGACCCGGTACCCGTACTCAATTGAGTTGGCCTCGGGGCCCCAGCCTGCATCGTTGATGTAGAGCTTGCCGCGATGACTCTTGGTCTTCCGGCTCACACCGTATCCCTTGATCCCTTCGAAGCTTCCCTTCAAGAACTCGAAACCACCGTGCGCTGGCCCCACGGTGGGCGCCAACTGTTGTGGACTTGACATGATAGGTGTCCTAGTGGAAGGACTTAGTCGTGGAGCCATCGCAACTAGGTTAGCTTAAAGGGGTTAAACGGGACAAAGGACACAGAGAGTTTATACTGGTTCAGCCCGTTGCAGTGAAGGTAAAGGCCTACTCTAGTTTGGGATTGTATTGCTTGGGTCTCGATTACCAGGGATCGAATACGCTTGACCTAGTTCTCCATCTCTTGTTTCTTGCCCCTAACTCGCCACCGGGTCGTCCCTTTATATACACAGGTTGATGCCCGGCGGCTTACAGAGTCCCGGTCGCTCATACACAACGTGTCCGTCTCGGTGACTAACTAAACTTTCCTTACAATACAAGTCATTCATATGGCGGTTCATCCTCTTGGGCTTTAAGTCGCCTCTGGGTCTTGGGCCGTCAATGGGCTTGCTATGACCCGCCATCTTCACTGATAAGTCGCCAGTGGTATAACCTGGCCCCTCCTGGGCGGTTCATACCCAGTAGTTATATCCCCAACACCTGCTCTAAAGATGGATCGGTGGATGATGGCGGCAGCGACATCTGAGAGTGCACCGAACCGGTGTGTGCCTCAGACCCGACAATGTGGCTTGGTTGGGGCCTCCGACTTTAGATGTTAGGCTTTGCTGTGAGGTCTATTTGGTATTTGATACATACAATCGACACTTCTTCATCAACTGTATAGGAGTAGCGACAGATGTTGTCAAGATGATGACTTCAGACTTACGATGTATTAATCTGTAAGGTCTATGGGCTCCCCTAGGACGAAACCACTAATTAAGATGCACTTTTCACAAAAGTCACTCACACCTTCCCAGGTTGCGAGAAGTGACGCATTGCATGTGCGCCACTTATCACAACCTGAGAGTTTTTCTTTTTTCGTAGATCTGTTTTTTATGTTTTAAACCGCGCGTGCAAATCACAAACCATCTTCGTCATTGGATTTCTCGCGTCGAGATATTCAAAACTAGCTACCATGTTGATAGTTTTTCACGAACTTTTTTTAACGGAAAAATCAAACAAAAAACTGAACCGGGAGCACGCTTTTTCCTTTTCAAAAGAGACACGACTGTGCCTCTCATAGAACGAAAAAAAATCCCCGTTTCCGAGAGGCACGGCCGTGCCTCTTGCGGAGGAAAAAATGCGTATTATTTTACGTTTTTGCGAGGCATACTTGTGCCTCTCGTGGAAGGAAAAAAAGAAAACACATTTTTTCGTTTACGAGAGGTACGGTCGTGCCTCTCGAGCAAGCAAATCCGTGCCTCTCGCGGAATGTAAAAAACATGTTTTTTCGTTTTTTGAGAGGCACGACCGTGCCTCTCGCATAACTGAAAAAAACATGTTTTTTCCGTTTCCGAGAGGCACGGCCGCGGAAATAAAAAAAGACACCTTTTCCGTTTCCGAGAGGCACGGCCATGCCTCTCACGAAAGAAAAAAAAATCGTGCCTTCTTGTGTAATTTTTTTTATTTTTTGTCCAAAAACTAAGAAAGACCGGTGAAAATCGAAAAGCCAAAAAACCGGGAAAAACGATCTAAAAAGTCTAAAATGTGTGCAGAAAAATAAAAATAAATCAAAATCCAGAGGGAGCGCCCACAATGCGACACATGACGGTGGCTGATAGTGCACTAAGTGGCGCCCTCTCAACTGTTGGGCAACATAGTAGAAATTTTTTTGCCCTATGAACACCCAGGGACAATATGAAGATGCATATAGGGTTTGGATCAACGATCGTTACCGACTCCGGAGGGCAGCGAAAGAAGACGAGTCGGTGTAGACCATACATGGAGTCCGATGACAATCCCGCGAACCGCCCTCGAATGATCCCTCGAACGGAAGACCGAAGGCGCAACCTATCTTCTTTGTTGCAAGCCTACGGTCTTCACAATCCAGCACCGCTTCACCATCCAGAGCTAATCATCGCCGGAGAATTAGAGGGATGAGATTAGAACCACACTAGGCTTCTAATTATGAGGACTAGAGGATCTAGGTCAAGCTCTAATTGATCAATTAGGATCAACTAGAAATAGAACTAGAGGAGGCTCCAAAACTTGTGTATCAAATAGGACCAACACCTCTAGTATATATAGGTTAGGAGGGGAGGAGGGGGGACCACACAAGGGGGGGAGTCCTCCCCCCTTTTGCCGGCCATGTGGAGGGGGAATCCCTCCCCAATTCGGCCTCTCTCCCTCCTTTCCAGTAGGAGAAGGGCCGCCTTCACTACTAGGGAAAACCCTAGTATTAGTGCTGGATATAGTGCTAGCAGTAGCGCGGGTGCCCGAGCTACTGGCTAACTTGTAGCGGTAGCGTTGGTTGAACTGGCGCTACTGCTAGCCCCACCTAGCAGCAGCGTGGGTTGACCAAGCGCTATTGCTAGATATCTGTAAGCCAGCGCTGCTGCTAACCCCGCGCTGCTACTTCTGTCTAACCAGCGCTATTGTTAACATTACTTGTATTTTTTCTGCTGCATATTTGCGTTGTATTTGTACAGTTTTATACATTAGTCTAATCATATCATAAACATACAATATTCTCATCATATCATACACATAATAGTCTCATCATATCATCACATCATCCAACACAAATGATGTTGTCTCTCATCATCATCTCGATATAGCGATACAAGTTGTGTGACATGTCTCGAATACAAGCAACTACATGTTCAACGAGCTCCCCTACTTGGACCTTGGTGGCCCAAGTTGCCTTCCACCACTTGGCATTTTTAGGTCCGTTGATATTAAATTAATTACAAAAGCCCTCCAACACAATTACTAGAGCATATTATATATAATTTCACATCACCGAAAACATTTTCCACATATATATTAATTATTAGTAATACCCAGTATTGCCCAATAAGCTCTGAAACCCTTCCTTTGACCCTGAAAGGTCGGAACACTTCTAGTTTCTCTCAGAGCTATTCCGAATATCAATGAAACAATTTCACAAATAAATTATCAATACTCTTGTCCTACTAACACTCAGCAGATCATGATTACCTTAAGCTTGTGACCCCGTAGGTTCGGTAAATCATAGACATGTACGAAAAATCCTTCGTTCAATGAATGATAGCGGAACCATGGACGTCCATATTGATCACTATGATTAGATGAATGACATTTGAGTGAACCTTTGGTTATTATGTGATGTTTCCTATGCTTCCCGATACTTCACAAAACCCGAGGTGCATCGTTATCCTCTTGAGTCATGCACATGCTCACTATACCGTTGATCTCGTTGCCGGTTTTGTTCTTCTTTTTCGTTGAAGTGTTCCGGCATCCCCGTGACATAGTCACTTGTGTCCGGACAGACGATGCCGTCACAATGAGAGGGCCCTACGAATATCTTTCAATCGTCGGAGGAGCAAATCCCACTCCCGAGCTATCTAGTCCCTTGTCAGACTTTCCGATGAACCCGTAAGTTGTCATAACTAAGTTGTCGTTATGATCACCATGTTACTGATGACATTTCAGCAACTGATGGCTCTATATTTTATGCACTTTAGAGCTCATTTGTTGCATGTTCTCTTTATATATCATGTCCCATTGAACCAAATAGTTGTTCATTATGCATGAATACCGGCATTTACACCTTTTCTTGTGAGCATTGCACATTTAGTATTTTATTTGGTTTTTATTAGTTTTCTTTGTTTTCTTGTGTCCGAGGGTGTTTTGGAGCAACCTAGGACCAAACACAATGAAAGAACCAAGGAGGGGTTCAATACGGAGACACCCGGGGGCAGACTTAGCCATTTTGGAGGTCGAAAAAGTCATTTTTACAAAGTTCTCCAAATCAAGATCTAACACCATAAATGGATCAACGTTGTTCATATGAATCCAACGAGCCCAAGAACATCAAATTCCGAGTTCGTATGAAGAAATGACAACCGTTTTACTAGACAAAGATCAAACAAAAAGACGGCCTTTCGAACAACCGCGCAGGGTCGTTTTGGCGGTCGTTTGACATGTAGACAGCTCCAAAAGTTGCCCTTCCAGACGAGATCCTTCACCAATTTTGTACCTGTTCGATCCCACGGAATCCTTGGCTAGTAAAGAAGAGATTGGGAGAGGATTTGACTCATTGAGAGCCCTTGGGTGAAGCCCATCAAGAGAGGAGCCTAGGGAGGCTCCTTGTATACACCTCCTCAACCCTAGCTGGTGCCATCTCATCTCATTCATCAAGAATACATCCAAGTCCATCCCCATTGCTGCTCCATCACCACCATATAGGAAGGGACAAGATCAAGAGGAAGAGGAGGAGGCTCCACCACGTGAGCACCAGCCTTCGGGCTGGTGCCCTCTCCACCGCGCCGACGCCCTCATCACCGCCATCTTCACCGCGCTACCGCCACCATCATCATCACCACCATGCCTTCTACATTCACCGGCACGATGTCGGCTTGTAACTTGACACTCTCTACTATGTGTACCATTAACTTGTTTGAGTAATTATAATAGTCCTTGAGGATATGGTTGAACCCTATGTGATTCTTGTTGCGATCCAATATCTTCTGTTCATGATTTGAGTTAGTGTTCTCACTAGTGTTGAGAGGAGGCCTCGCTCGCACTATTGCCATGTAGGTCATAGAGGAACTATTGTCGTTAGTGGCCTCACCAGTGTTGGACCACTAGGGTAATTAGAGGTGACAGTAAAGGCCTTCGATTCCTTGCCGTCACAATTTATAGGGGAATAACAGAGAACCCTTAGAGAGGTTGTGTCCATGGGGTAACCTTTAATTATCATTAGTTTTAACACTATGGGGGAGACTATGATAGTGGCGTGCGTGGCACGAAGTCTACTTCGACTAGAACGTGTTCTGTACCCGGCTCTGCCCACTTATGCATTTGACTAGTGAGTAGAGGATTTGATAGTTCATACGTGTTAGTGATTCCAAAACCCTCAAGAATACTTTATTACTCAAGCACCGTACTTACTAACTTAGTATCTTTTATTTACAGTTTTTTACCTTCCTACTCTTAGTTTAGTAAACACACTTTTTATCTAGTTTCCCTAGCAACTTATAGAGTAGACTATTTCCAAACTCTACTTTGGGTGCGTACGTGGCTGCGTGAAGTGACAACGTAGTTGCAGGGTTTGCGGTTCCTTCCTATTCACTCCCTGTGGGATTCAACACTTACTTATCACAGAAGTACTATAACAGCCTTGTGCACTTGCAGGTCATCAGCAACCCCAAAGTCCACTATACAGTAGGAAGTGACTACGATACTCTTATGGTCAGAGGAACTAAAACACATGGTAACACTCCATGTTATAACAATTGATTCCAGATGATATTATCTCAAAGTATAACAAACAAGATTGGGTCGATTCAATATGATCGTTCTTCCAACGTCATACTCTCAATATTGTTTCAGGACTATCATTACACTTAACGATATCCTAAGATCCGGAAAACATGATCACCAACAACACTTGAGCGGGTCTCACATACAAGACCAGAAATCTATGTTGGGCTCCAACCACTAAATGTGCATGTCGTTTTATTTGTGTTGCAAACAGTACCACTATTTCATCAGCCACTTTGCCTCCATGGATTTATACATTGGTATGTTTATAAGGAAAGCTTCCTACCAGCTTCAAACTCATGCGATTGGAGCCCAACATAGAACTTGTCATCAAGCCATCAGAGCATTTTTGACGCCATTGCCGGGAGGTAAAATTTCTGAATAGGTTATGAACTATTTCTATTATCTTCCTTATTTTTAATCTATCTTAGTTGATGTTTTTTATGATTATGAAATTTGTCAAATGGATGTCAAAACTGCATTCCTTAATGGATATCTTAAAGAAGAGTTGTATATGATGCAACCAAAAGGTTTTGTCGATCCAAAAGGTGCTAACAAAGTGTGCAAGCTCCAGCGGTCCATTTATGGACTGGTGCAAGCCTCTCGGAGTTGGAATATACGCTTTGGTAGTGTGATCAAAGCATATGGTTTTATACAGACTTTTGGAGAAGCCTCTATTTACAAGAAAGTGAGTAGGAGCTTTGTATCATTTCTGATATTATATGTGGATAACATATTGTTGACGGAAATGATACTGAATTTCTGAATAGCATAAAAGGATACTTGAATAAGAATTTTTCAATGAAAGACCTCGGTGAAGCTGCTTATATATTGGGCATCAAAATCTATAGAGATAGATCAAAACGCTTAATTGGACTTTCACAGAGCACATACCTAGATAAAGTTTTGAAGAAGTTCAAAATGGATCAGGAAAAGAAAGGGTTCTTGCTTGTGTTACAAGGTGTGAAGTTGAGTCAGACTCAATGCCCGACCACTTCAGAAGATAGAGAGAAAATGAGAAGTGTTCCCTATGCTTTAGCCATAGGCTCTATCATGTATGCAATGTTGTGTACCAGACCTGATGTGTGCCTTGCTATCAGTTTAGCAGGGAGGTACCAAAGTAATCCATTAGTGGATCACTGGACAGCGGTCAAGAATATCCTCAAATACCTGAAAAGGACTAAGGATATGTTTCTCGTATATGGAGGTGACAAAGAGCTCATCGTAAATGGTTACGTGTGAAGCGGAATACGTCGTAAATGAAAACTTTGACACTGATCCGGATGACTCTAAGTCACAAACCGAATACGTGTTTTTATTAAATGGTGGAGCTGTCAGTTGGTGCAGTTCCAGGCAGAGCATTGTGGTGGGATCTATGTGTGAAGCGGAATACATAGCTGCTTCGGAAGCAGCAAATGAAGGAGTTCATATCCGATCTAGGTGTCATACCTAGTGCATCGGGTCCAATGAAAATCTTTTGTGACAATACTGGTGCAATTGCCTTGGCAAAGGAATCCAGATTTCACAAGAGAACCAAGCACATCAAGAGACGCTTCAATTCCATCCGCGATCAAATCAAGGAATGAGACATAGAGATTTGCAAGATACATACAGATTTGAATGTTGCAGACCCGTTGACTAAGCCTCACTCACGAGCAAAACATGATCACCACCAAGACTCCATGGGTGTTAGAATCATTACAATGTAATCTAGATTATTGACTCTAGTGCAAGTGGGAGACTGAAGGAAATATGCCCTAGAGGCAATAATAAAGTTGTCATTTATATTTCCTTATATCATGATAAATGTTTATTATTCATGCTAGAATTGTATTAACCAAAAACTTAGTACATGTGTGAATACATAGACAAACAGAGTGTCACTAGTTTGCCTCTAACAGACTAGCTCATTGAATCAATGATGGTTATGTTTCCCAACCATAGACATGACTTGTCATTTGATTAAAGGGATCACATTATTAGAGAATGTTGTGATTGACTTGACCCATCCATTAGCTTAGCACAATGATCGTTTAGTTTGTTTATATTGCTTTCTCCATAACTTATATATGTTCCTATGACTATGAGATCATGCAACTTCCGAATACCGAAGGAACACGTTGCGTGCTACCAAACGTCACAACGTAACTGAGTGATTATAAAGGTGCTCTACAGGTGTCTCCGATGGTGTTTGTTGAGTTGGTATAGATCAAGATTAGGATTTGTCACTCTGATTGTCGGAGAGGTATCTCTGGGCCCTCTCGGTAATGTACAACACTATAAGCCTTGCAAGCAATGTAGCTAATGAGTTAGTTACGGGATGTAGCATTACAGAACGAGTAAAGAGACTTGCCGGTAACGAGATTGAACTAGGTATTGAGATACTGACGATCGAATCTCGGGCAAGTAACATACTGATGACAAAGGGAACTACGTATGTTGTTATGCGGTTTGACCGATAAAGATCTTCATAGAATATGTAGGAGCCAATATGAGCATCCAGGTTCCGCTATTGGTTATTGACCGCAGACGTGTCTCTGTCATGTCTACATAGTTCTCGAACCCGTAGGGTCCGCACGCTTAACGTTCGGTGACGATCGATATTATGAGTCTATGTGTTTTGATGTACCGAAGATAGTTCGGAGTCCCGGATGTGACCATGGACATGACGAGGAGTCTCGTAATGATAGAGACATAAAGATTGATATATTGGACGACTATATCGGACACCGTATGAGTTCCGGGGATCACCGGATATTTATCGGAGTGCCGGGGGGTTATCGGAACCCCCGGGGGAACTAATGGGCCAACATGGGCCTTGTGGGAGAGAGAGGAGAGGGCCTAGGGCTGACCGCCCCCCCCCTTGGGAGTCCGAATTGGACAAGGAGGGGGGCGGCGCCCCCTCTTTCCTCCCTCTCTCCTCTCCTTCCTTTCCCCTTCCTAGTTGGATTAGGAAAAGGGGAGTCCTACTCCTACTAGGACTCCCCCTCTCCTTGGCGTGCCTTTAGGCCGGCCAGCCTCCCTCCTTGCTCCTTTATATACGGGGGCAGGGGCACCCTAGAACACACAAGTTGATTGTTTCCAGCCGTGTGCGGTGCCCCCCTCTACCATAATCCACCTCGGTCATATCGTAACGGTGCTTAGGCGAAGCCCTGTTCCGGTAGCATCATCATCAGCGGCATCACGCCGTCGTGCTGACGAAGCTCTCCCTCGAATCTCTACTGGATCGTGAGTTCGTGGGACGTCACCGAGACGAACGTGTCCAGATCGTGGAGGTGCCGTACCTTCGGTGCTAGGATCGGTCGATCGTGAAGACATACGACTACATCAACCGCATTGTCATAATGCTTCCGCTTACAATCTACGAGGGTATGTGGACAACACTCTTCACTCTCGTTGCTATGCATCACCATGATCTTGCATGTGCGTAGGATTTTTTTTGAAATTACTGTGTTCCCCAACAGTGGCATCCGAGCCAGGTCTATGCGTAGATGTTATATGCATGAGTAGAACACAAAGGAGTTGTGGGGGTGGGTATATACATATTGCTTGCCGTCACTAGTTGATTCTTGATTCGGCGGTATTGTTGGATGAAGCGGCCCAGATCGACATTACGCATACGCTTACGTGAGACTGGTTCTACCGACGTGCTTCACACATAGGTGGCTGGTGGGTGTCAGTTCCTCCAACTTTAGTTGAATCGGATTCAATGAACATGGTTCTTTCTGAATATCAAAAAGCAATCACTATACCACATTGTGGTTTTTTGATGCGTAGGTAAGAACGGTTTTTGCTCAACCCGTAGCAGCCACGTAAAATTTGCAACAACAAAGTAGAGGATGTCTAACTTGTTTTTGCAGGGCATGTTGTGATGTGATATGGTCAGGACATGATGCTAAATTTTATTGTATGAGATGATCATGTTTTGTAACACAGTTATCGGCAACTGGCAGGAGCCATATGGTTGTCACTTTATTGTATGAAATGCAATCGCCATGTAATTGTTTTACTTTATCACTAAGTGGTAGCGATAGTCGTAGAAGCAATAGTTGGCGAGACGACAATGATGCTTTGATGGATATCAAGGTGTCAAGCCGGTGATGATGGTGATCATGACGGTTGAGGGAGTCCTGGATTAGGGGGTCTCCGGACAGCCGAACTATATCCTTTGGCCGGACTGTTGGACTATGAAGATACGAGATTGAAGACTTCGTCCCGTGTCCGGATGGGGCTCTACTTGGTGTGGACGGCAAGCTAGGCAATATGGATATGCATATCTCCTCCTTTGTAACCGACCTTGTGTAACCCTAGCCTCCTCCGTGTCTATATAAACCGGAGGGTTTTAGTCCGTAGGACAACATACAATCATACCATAGGCTAGCTTCTAAGGTTTAGCCTCTCTGATCTCGTGGTAGATCAACTCCTGTACTACTCACATTATCAAGAATAATCAAGCAGGACGTAGGGTTTTACCTCCATCAAGAGGGCCCGAACCTGGGTAAAACATCGTGTCCCCTGCCTCCTGTTACCATCCGCCTTAGACGCACAGTTCGGGACCCCCTACCCGAGATCCGCCGGTTTCGACACCGACATTGGTGCTTTCATTGAGAGTTCCTATGTTTCGTCATCATTAGGCTTGATGGCTCCTTCGATCATCGATAGCGATGCAGTCCAGGGTGAGACTTTTTTCCCGGGATAGATCTTTGTATCCGGCGGCTCCGCACTGCGGGCCAACTCGCTTGGCCATCTGGAGCAGATCGAGAGCTACGCCCCTGGCTATCAGGTCAGATTTGGAAGCTTAAACTACACGGCTGACATCCGGGGAGACTTGATCCTCGATGGATTCGAGCCCTTGCCAAGTGCGCCGCACGGTCACGATGAGCATGATTTAGCTCTACCATCGGACAGTGTTCGGGAGATCGCACCGGCGACCGCTAAGACCCTCAATTTGGAGCCAATTGCGCCATCCAATGACGGGTGGATAGACCCCGCCTCGGAGGCCGCATTCTCATCGGCGATCGAGCCGAGTATCGACCTTACCCTTCACGAGAGTCGTGACGCCAAATTGCCGGATTCTTCCCCGGCCACGGACTTCGAACCGCATGCGCCTGTGCCTATCGAGTCCGACTGGGCGCCGATCATGGAGTTCACCTCCGCGGATATCTCTCAACACTCACCCTTTGGTGACATACTAAGCTCATTAAGGTCTCTCTCCCTGTCAGGAGAGTCCTGGCCGAACTATGTTCGGCAGGATTGGGATGCGGGTGACGAAGAAATGCGCTGCCCACCCACCACCCACTTAGTAGCCACTGTCGACGATTTGACCAACATGCTTGACTTCGACTCCGAAGACATCGACGGTATGGACGACGATGCAGGAGACGAACAGGAACCACTTCCCACAGGGCATTGGACGCCCACTTCATCATATGATGTATACATGGTGGACACACCAAAAGAAAACGACAACGAGGAACGGAAGGACGCAGCGAAGGGTTGTTCCCTCGAGAAGCAGTCAAAGCGGCGGCGTAAGCACCGCTCCAAATCCCGCCTCGGCAGAAACATCGATCATATAGACCCAGCGATAGAGCAGGGTGAACCATCGCCCGACCACGGCAAAGCGGAGAATCAAACCGAACAACCCGACCCCGTCGAAGATAACAGTCCGGACGACATCACACCGGACAGGCACCCGAAGCAACAGAACGCCCATCAAAGGCTGGTTGCCACTGCGAGGAGTCTAAAAAAGCAGAAGCAAAGGCTCAGGGCTGCACAAGACACACTCAAAATCAGATGGAGTGAAGTACTCAACACCGCAGTGAAGTACGGCGATAATCGCCACACCAAGAGCTACCCCAAGCGAAAGTTGCTACCTGAATTCGATGAGGAGGCCTTAGATCCCAAGCAACCAAAAATCAAAATGGCCATCCGGTCGGATTGACGACCTCGTGGCCAACATAGAGCGGCAAATGACGCCACACACAAGCCAGTACGCGATCCGCGTGAAGGCTCGCATCAAAAGGACGGCACAACTAGATCCATCTACGGGTCACGCAAGCGCGCTCCAGCATGCAATGCAACACAACAAACATCCCAACACCACGGTACACCCAGATACAGGGGTGCCGCACACCCCCTATGTTTCACCGATGAGGTGCTGGACCATGAATTTCTAGAGGGATTCAAACCCGTAAACATAGAGGCGTACGATGAAACGACAGACCCTGGGGTCTGGATTGAGGATTACATCCTCCATATCCATATGGCTCGAGGAGACGATCTCCACGCCATCAAGTACTTACCCCTCAAGCTCAAAGGGCCAGCTCGGCACTGGCTTAAAAGCCTCCTCGAAAACTCCATTGGAAGCTGGGAAGAGCTCGAAGACGCTTTTCGGGCAAATTTTCAAGGGACCTATGTCCGACCACCGTATGCAGACGATTTAAGTCATATAACTCAACAGTCCGGAGAGTCAGCCCGAAAGCTTTGGAACAGGTTCCTCACTAAAAAGAACCAAATAGTCGACTGTTCGGACACCGTAGCCTTAGCAGCTTTCAAGCACAGCGTTCGAGACGAATGGCTGGCCAGACACCTCGGCCAAGAAAAGCCGAGAACAATGGCAGCATTAACAAGCCTCATGACCTGCTTTTGCGCGGGCGAGGACAGCTGGTTAGCCCGATGCAGCACCAGCGACCCAAGTACATCCGAAGTCAGGGACGGAAACAGGAAATCACGACACAGCAAAAAACAAGCGCCGGAATAAAGAAGACAGCCCGAAGAGCACGGTGGTAAACGCTGAATTCAGGAGCTCTCGGCCAGGTCAGCAAAATCTGCCCTCCAAAGGCAACAGAGACGAACTGTCCAGCCTAAACAAGATTCTGGACCAAATATGTTAGATCCATACCACCCCCAATAAACCTGCAAATCATACCCATAGAGAATGTTGGGTCTTCAAGCAGTCCGGCAACCTCAACGCCGAACATAAGGGACAGGACACACCAATCGAAGACGAGGACGAGCCTCGCAAGCAAAGCACTGGGGAACAGAAGAAATTCCCACCAGAAGTCAAAACAGTAAACGCGTTACACGTGACAAAGGGGAGAAACAGAGCGGCACTCCTAGAGACACATGCCCCAGGGCCTATCACCGCAGAGTTCTGCCATTGGTCGTCCCAACCGATCACCTTCGACCATCGGGATTACTCGGCAAGTATGCGGCGTGCAGGATGGGCTGCCTTGGTATTAGATCCAATAATAAATGGATACCACTTCACACGAGTCCTGATGGACGGCGGCAGCAGTTTAAACCTGATATACCAGGACACAGTCCGCAAATTGGGGATAGACCCAACAAAAATTAGCCACAACAATACTACCTTTAAAGGAGTAACGCCAGGCCCAAAGGCCCATTGCACGGGCTCCCTGCTACTACAGGTTGTATTCGGCTTTCCCGATAACTTCCGCAGCAAAAATTTAACATTCCACATCGCTCCGTTCCAAAGTGGTTATCAAGCACTACTAGGACGCGAAGCTTTCGCACGCTTTAACGCAATACCGCATTACGCTTCTCTCATACTTAAGATGCCCGGTCCACGTGGCATCATTACAGTAAATGGAAATATTGAGCGCTCCTTGCGCGCGGAAGACCGTGCGGCTGCCTTGGCAGCCGCACACTAAGCGGCCCCACCAACTAATGCATCTGCCAGGTCGTTAAGACCGCGGACGCGGTTAGACGAGTCCGGCGCAGCTATATGTACTTGATACAGGTTTGATGGCTATACCCCTATTACAATACAAGGGGTTCAACGCGCGCAAACAAGTGGCAATTAGGCTCAACTTTACTCATCTCGAACTGTATATAGTTTATTGAGTACTAGCAAAAATGCTCGTGTGTTGCAACGGAAGCAAATACCAATAATTCTGATTAGGTTGGCCAGATAGAGGATAAGTTTGATGATTACACACCACAATTTTCGTCTGACTCAGTATAACGTTGTAGATCAGATCGTCGATGCCAGGTGAAAAAATACCACACCAGATTATTAATTGTAGTCTCTTATAGACAATAAAAATGTTGAGCATGCATTACTTTCAAGGTAATTTTACCTCGATGCAGTTGTTGTTGTTCCTCCATAGCATCAATGTTTGGGTCAAAAGGGTGTATCATGTGGTTGCCAACTTCCTCCATACCACCTCCAATATGTCCATCTTTAGGGACGTTAGGCATGACATCCTTTTTATGATCTAGATTAATAGCTTCATTAAGATCAACTGACATATAAACGTCTGTGTTCTTGTTTGTTGGCGTCAACACTGCATGAAGACAATTTATTTTGTTGGACGTGGGGGCTATATGTTTTTGCCGTGTGTGTCCTAACCTATGTATATATATTAATCTTCCAGTTTTCATGTCTTCGTAATCAGTCAGTGTGAGTTCGTGAGAGAGACAAGCAGAGCCAAAACCTACCTTATAACAAAAATATCTAGTAGCAAATCCGATAACGTGTGCATATAGGTTCGGAGAACAAACATATGTGTGCATGCTGACACGTCCGTGTGATTTACAAGTCGACATACATGCACACTGACATGTTGTAACACGTTATCTTGCAAAGTTTCACGTGTTGCTCGCAGAGCCGTGATCTTCCAAGATTTCTCCTCCATGAGCCGTAATCACATAAAAGGTTTCATTGTTTTTGTTAGCCTTCGCCCATTTATTTCCTATGCTTAAATGGAAAAAAGGAGACATGAGCAGCGCAAAGCCATCCCGAGCTGCTCCCCAGCGCTCATCTAACCCTCGCATCCATTAGGCCCAACCGCCCCCAGTTTCTTCTCCTCCCGTCGGTCCCTTGACGCAGCTCCTCAGCGTCGCGGCCACACACACACAAACGCACGCCAGCGCCTGCCTCTATCCCAACTGGCTGCCCCATGGGTCTTCCCTTAGACTCCTCTTCCCAAGCCTTCCCCGGCCGAAGCCGCCCCCGCAAGCCGTCATGGCCTTTCCCCGGCTGCAACGTGACCTTCCGCCGGCACCTCGAGCTCTGCCCCAACATCCTTGCCGCCCGCCGCCCGGATCCACCAGCCGGCCTGCTACGTCGTCCCACCGACCGGGCCATCTTGGATAGGCTGCTCCGCTCTTCTTCGTCGGAGATATTTTATCGATTGGTGATGCATACATGCAGCAGATCTCCATGTTTGTTTTGCCTTGGCTGTTTGATTCTTGTGACTGGAGAACTTATATAAGTTGCTAGGATACGATATAATATAGCAGGGTGGGACTATTAGTTACAGAAGAATTTCAAAAAAAATTAACACAATGGATCGATAGGCTGGACTGGACGTGCTGCATCAAATGGGTTTAGTTGGGCCGTGCCCAGATGGACGATAAAGCCAAACATGTAGTTCTGATTCGGTTCAAATCGATCGATTCAACTGACGTACGGAACTTTTGGAGGACGGTCCGAAAACGGACAAAAATTAGGGAGGAAGAAGCGATAACCCTTTTATTAGTAGGTATAGATATAGATTATTGGTTAGAAAACAGAAGTAATTTATTACCACTCAAATGTTACAACAGGTGTTCAGTTGGCGATGGAAATGGGTGTTAAAAAACTTTGTCTCAAGACAAACAATCAAGGTGTGGCACCTGCTTTCCAATCAAGAGATCAAGACTGTCCGAGGTTTAGCCCTCTTATAGAAGAGATCAAGGAGTTGGTTGTTGGTGTGAATGAGCACCGGGTGATCTGGTCGAGGCGACCGGCGAACAAAGCGACGGGTACTCTTGTGAGGGAAGGCTGTGTTAATAAGTTATGAAAAACTTGGTTTAATGTATCCGCATTTTCTATTCATGATGTATTTTGGACGAAATGGTCGTGAACTAAAGAATAAATAAAGTAGCGATTACCCTAAAAATAGTAAAACAAAATTAAAGTACGAACAAGAATTCATGCATCAAATGTGACGAACTAAGAAGGTTTGAATTACTTGAATTGAGGGTCTTCGTCAAAAGGAAGGATTCAAGCCAATACTTAACAACACTTTATATGAGCATTGGGATCAAAAGGTTAATTTGGGTTAATATTTGATGCATAGCTCAGCTTGAGTACATCCACACTACATCATCGGTTCACTTTTGTGGTAACCCAAATATATTAATAGTCTTATTAAATTACATCGGAACTGTGTTTCAGTCACTCAATAAATCCGTTTATTTGTGTCTGTTGTAAAAAACAAACCAACAAATATACCGTTAGAAAAACATCATAAGCAAGCACTATGCAACACGATCTTCCTCTCTTTTTTTCATCTGCAAAGTACTCAATATAGTGCGCCTCTGGTTCAGCTCCAATAGTAGCAGCACTAACACCGAAGATCGTCATAAAAATAAAAAAATCATCACAACTCTCTCTTCTCACTTTGATCTCTCTCTCTCTCTCTCTCTTTTCTCCATCTTATAAGCAGCATAAAACAACCTACTCCATCTCATCTCATCGAACAACAACATAGTATAAAAGAATATCATCTCATCTCTCTGTGTCTTCATCTGACTACATCGAAGCTGCATGAACAACTAGTTGTCACAAAAATTTGTATCTCTCTCATCTCTCTCCCCGTCCCGAGCCCGTCTCCAGCATCGCGTCGTGCTGCGCCGCTCCTGCCATGCTCCAGCGCTGTGCTGCAATAGGAAAGCAATTATATTATACATTAAAAATCTTTGATTTCTTTCCACCACACACGTGCCTATCCTATCCTCTGATTCCTATGCTCCTGTAACCACTGATACACTCTCTCCCTCTCTCTCTCTCCTCATTAGTTTTGCTTAAGCATCCAAGAAAATTAGAGCACAAGAGCAGCAGTAGCAGCTCCGTGTGATGGCTGATGCGGTGGCGCTGAACTCCACGGGCCAGGGTGCAGCTGGAGCTAGGACCGACGGGTCAAGCTCAGCGAGTCATGGTGCAAATTGGAGCCCATGGGAGGACCAGTGCACGCACGGCTGGGTGCGGACAGGCACAAGCAGAGCATGCATGGCCACCGGCGTGCAGCACACACGGCCCCTGGCTTCCCCGCAACGAACAACCTTGTCCAGGAGGTCCGCAACCTTGAGATCTCCTTCCTCGTGCAACGACTCGGCCGAATTCACCCTGAAGCCCTCGCCATCATCCTCCGACTCCAAGTCCGAGTATCGTCGTTCGTCATTGATTACCTTGCCATTGCTGCTTCCCCGGCCTCACCGACCTCGCCGCCGGGTTCACCGTGAGTCCCCGTAGCTTTTCCCTTTGTTTCCCCTTCTGATTAGGACTCGTAGCTAGCACCATGGTTACTGCCACCTCGCCATGTCTGGTCCTCTTCGTCTGGACCGAGCTTTGACGCCGCATGTCTGGTCCCTAAAAACAGGAGCGTGAAGTTGCTTGGTCCTGTCCGGTCTAGACTGCCGGCGGCCGGTCCAAACGGCAGCTCGGTGAGGGCCCGACCCCCGTCCACCCCCAGGAGGACGCGTCTTCATGCGTAAAAGATCTTGCCGAGAAAAGGCAAAAGGGGCACCGGTAGATGTGGTTCGCAGTTGATGATGGACATGGTAAACAGGTGGCGGAAAAGAAGCGACATGCTCATGGCCGGAAGGAGATGCGCTGCCCGTGTTCCAGAAGGACGCGTCCCGTTGCTATCGAAGAAGATGCGGTGGCGCGCAGGAGCAAGTGGCAATGGGCGCGCGAGTAGCCGGGCCGGCAGCGCAGTCGAGAGAGGAGGAGGCATGAGGTACGCGGCAGCGGCCTATGGTGTGCCGAGACGTTCGGGAAGAAGGGTGCCATCATGCATGGTGCGCTCGGCCCAGAGCTCCGCTAGGCAGGCGGGGCACCAACGTTTGATAAAATTTACACTCGGCGTACGCATCCTCGTCCGCTTCTCCTCTACTCCCCTCTTTCTGGGAACCGATATTTATTGGAGGTTAGCAAAGGCGGCGAGGAAGGTGAAGTTTGACTCCAACTCATGTTCCACACGGATAATTTCTGACAAAAGTGCATCTAGTCAGGACTATTGATTGATTTTTGGAAGATTATAGAGACTTTTAGGGTATCGATCACATACCAAAGAGGCTGGGTGATGCCACGGGCGATGGCCAACCCAGTGCGTGCGGCGCCCAGGTCCAAACGGACGAAATTTAGTACCACCTCACGTATCTTTATCTTTACCCAATAATAAAGAATTGTGGGTTCTATTTTTGAAAAGCAAAGGGACTATTTTATAAAAACGTCGCGATGGTGAACCCGGAGACTCAATCTGTGCTTTATTATTAGGGAGAGATAACCTACCTTTTTGCACGACAACTTTTTCAACTAAGTTCCTCTCTTTTACAGATGACCATCGTGCTACACCCGTCCAGGACACGGCACAATGGAGACACAGACGCAGACGTGCAGCAGGGACCCGTTCCAAGGATTCTTTTTAGATTAAGACCCTGCATAAACCTTTTTTATTATCTCTTGTTGATACACATCCCTCGGATTCTCAGTATAATTGAGAAGGATGCTGACGTATTGGCATGTGGCCACGTCAGAATATTGCACGTACCTGGAAACCAGGGGCTTATTAAATAGGGCACTGTTTTAGCTCGGTTTACATCATAAAGACCGAATACCTTAGGGAGTGTTCGGCGTCGCGAGTTTGGCCTTATATGCATCAGCTCCGAATCATGTCTTTGGTCAAATGTTGGGTTTGCCCGGCTCCTGTGTTTTGCTGCCTTACGTTCCGCTCTATCGGCTAAGGCGGCACCAGGAGAACTACTGCGATTGTGCCCTGGTTCATCCGGACGAGCACCTCAGTAGAGAAAGCCGAAAATTGACTATCATGATATAGTGTGAGACTGGTCAACCACTCGATGACCTAGCGGAATCTTCGGGATTCCTCCGCCTTAACGAAGGGCCGTTTCCCGGCCAGGCATGTACGCACCCCGAATTCGGATGAGTGCGGAGCCACTAGGGGCTATATAGTAGCCCCACTGTCAAACTCCTCTAGCTAAGTGAAAGTGTTAAAGCATTATAGTCCGATTGCCTAGTTTGCTGTGCTATCACCTCCTTAACGGACCAAGGCGTTGGATCAAGTGTGAACATGCATCTTCTGCGAACACCCACGCATTATATGCGTGGGGGCTGAAGCCGACGACTGCCATCTTTCAGGTTATATACATATATACATAAACGGCCGCACATGAGGCATCATAGTACTTTCGGGAAAAAGTATAAATACAGCCTTGATAAACTCAACAAAACATTGTTTTTACAATGGGAATACATGTCACTCAAACATAATATTCTTCGAGCACTGAGCCTCTATCGAACGAGCGCCTTCAAGAACTTCTTCAAAGTAGTGCTCGACAGCCACTCGGCCTATGGCCGAACCCTGTGCCGCAACAGTGGTGGCATCCATCTCAGCCCAGTATGTTTTGACACGGGCAAGGGCCATCCGCGAGCCTTCTATGCACGCCGACCTCTTTACAGCATTGATGCGTGGCACAGCACCAAGGAATTGTTGCACTAAGCTAAAGTAGCTATCCGGCCTTGTCCCTCCTGGCCACAAATGATCCACAACGGACCTCGTGGCCAGTCCGGATAATCTATGGAGCTCGGCCCAACCGGTCAATCGCTCATTCAGCAACAGCGGACGGACTGGAGCATGAAACTGTGACCAGAACAACTTCTCCACTTCAGGACCTTTCTGATCCTTGAAATACTCCGTCGCATCCGCAGCACTTGCAGCCAAATCCATGTACTCATCCGCAGAACTCCATAGCCGGTTCAGAGGAGCATATTTTGGATCTCCAAACTTCGTCCGCAACAAGAAGGGCTTCCCAGAAACGATATATGTAGCTTGATTCAACTCCTCCTTCGTCACTCTAATTTTGGAGCAGGCTTCCTTGGCAGCCACCCGGGCCTTCTCCAGGTCCATCGTCTTCACCCGGTTTTCTTCTTCAAGAAGCCGGTAACGGTCAGTAGCATCTTTTAACTCCATGGCCATCTTGGCAATTTTTTCTTTGCTCCCGCAATGTGCGGCCTGTTCGGCCCTTAACTCTTCGGCTGCCTTTAAAGCGGCCGCATTACTACTCCTTGCTTGCTCCTTGGCTCGGGCAAGCTCCGCCCGAAGGGTCTCCACGGTGGCAGCTCCATCTGCAGTCACAACATATTAAAGATACTGGCATCATGCTGCTCTTACTATGTGACATTCACCAGAAAAATCACTTACCCTGTGCCTCGTCAAGCCGCTTGTTAACAAGCACGATGTTGGCATCTGCCGCATCCAGTTGCCGCTTTAGTTCGGCAAACCCGTCAGTCTGGCTAGCCACCGGAGCTTCAACCACCTGCGCATATAGGCGGTTTGGTTATTACCTGGGACTATGATCCCCTGTTTGCCACCGTTTTCGACGACAACCAGAGTCTCAGGGGATACTATCTACACAGGGCACACCTAAAAATGTGCAGTATTGTCAAAAATGTACATCATTTCACGTACCTCGAAACCCGTCAGTAGACTCACAAAGGCTTCATGCAACCCGCTTTCGGCGGACGAAATCCTTTCAACCACCGTACCCATCAACGTACGGTGCTCTTCTGAGATAGTTGCTCGCTCTAGCAGATCCCTTAGTATGTCCGACCGCATACCAGACGGTGCCGGACTCTTTTGATTGCTCTCTTCAAGAGCCGGATACTGAGGACTTCGGGTGGCCATAGGATTACCTTCTGGCCTTGCCGGATCAGGAGAAACCCTCCGCGATGACACCTCGGGGTCGCCCGCCTCGTGAGGCGGTGTAGTAGGGGAGGTGTTTCGCTCTCCATCATCTCTGGAAGAAGATCCCCTAAAGACGAGCTCTGATGAGTAGGGCTAAGATCCGAACTGCAAGATAAATGCTTCGGTTATTTTCCTCAGAAGTAAGGTAGGATATCTTCACTATTAAGTACTTTTTGATTACTTACAGCTCGATAGAGGATTGATCCCCACGCGGATATTGTGCGGCAAGAATACCCTCCGAGGCAGGACCCTCTAGCGGAGATTTCTTCTCCCGTTTGGAAACCTTAGTTTCCGGATCTTCAGAGGTAGTCCTCTTCTTTCCCCGGGAGAGAGAATGTCAGATTCTTCCCCTCGGTTATCCTCCCTCGCGGAGGCGCTCATTCCCTCGATTGGAATAGGTAGCGATGGAGGCCCGCTTTCGCCCTCTTTATTCCCCCCTTCATCTTCCTTTGAGGGCACTAGACAAGGGGCTGGCTCGAGCATCTTTTCCAGCACCGGATTGTCCAAGCCTTCAGAAAGGGGGGCCGAACACCGGATCATCTTCGCCTTTGTTATCCAGTCCTGGTCAAAGAGCGATTCTTCAAAATGATGTCATGATAAATAAAAGGACAGTGTGTTCGGCCATGGGATTACTTACTTGGTCAGCGGGGCGGTTGCAGCTCAGGCCCGCATCCTTGGTAGTGTCCGGACACTCTATTTGGGGTCCGAAGAACGATTTGTACATCTCCTCGTGCCTCATGCCAAGGAAATTTTGAATAGTGCGCGGTCCTTCCGGATTGAATTCCCACATGCGGAGGGGCCGGCGTTTGCAAGGCTGGACTTGACGAACCAGCATAACTTGCATTACCATAACCAAACTGAAATCTCCCTCGAAGAGATCTCGGATACGGCTCTGCAGTATTGGCACGTACTTGGCTGGACCCCAGCTCAGCCCCTGCTGATCCATGACATCAGTTGTGGTGGAGGGCCCGAGCGAAAGGTGGGGGCAGCTACCCACTTGGCACTTCGGGAAGCTGTGACGTAAAACCACTCCCGTTGCCACAATTCGGACACCTCTGGAAAGGAACCCTTTGGCCATGGAGCGTCAGCAATTTTGCTTATTAGAGCACCTCCGCACGCTGCGTACTGCCCCTTGACCATCTTCGGCTTCACATCGAAGGTCTTGAGCCACAGGCCGAAATGAGGGGTAATGCAAAGGAAGGCCTCACAAACGACAATAAATGACGAGATGTGAAGAAGGGAATCCGGGGCCAAATCATGAAAATCCAGCCCGTAATAGAACATAAGACCCCTAACAAAGGGATCCAGAGCGAGGCCTAGTCCTCGGAGAAAGTGGGAGACGAACACGACACTCTCGTTGGGTTTGGGAGTAGGGATGACCTGCCCTCGGGCGGGCAGCCTATGCGAAATTTCGGCAGTCAGGTATATGGCTTCCCGCAACTTCTTGATGTCCTCCTCTGTGACAGAGGAAGGCATCCACTGGCCTTGAAGGCTGGATCCGGACATGATTGAAGGTCCGAAGCACCTGACCTGGGCTTTGGGTGTTAGAACTCGAAGCGGGGGAAGGATTCGATTGAGCACGGGAGGGAAAAAGGAAAAAACCTTGTCACTTTATAAAGGGGATGAATATCAGGCGTCCTCCTTTTGGCCGTTCGAGACTTACCTAAGATCTAGGAGTCATACCAACAGGCACGGTTCGGTTACCCACGTTTGTATTGATGAGAATCCCGTGATAAGGGGAACACGATCTCTGCTTTGACAAGACGTGTGAAGAAACCGCCTCGCGTTATGTGCGGGGCTGGGTAAAGAAAAACGGTTCAAATAATTACCGGGCCGTGGCGTGATGTCATGTTGCCAAAACGTGTCAGCAGATTAGATTTGTGGAAATATTATTCTCTCTACGATGGTATGTGGAACTTATTTTGCAGGGTCGGACACTATCCTTGTATTCAAACTCTTCCGTGGTGTATTCGGAGGAGGAACCCGCCTTGCAATGCCGAAGACAACACTGCGCGCCAGACTCATCGTCATTGAAGCCTGGTTCAGGGGCTACTGAGGGAGTCCTGGATTAGGGGGTCTCCGGACAGCCGGACTATATCCTTTGGCCGGACTGTTGGACTATGAAGATACGAGATTGAAGACTTCGTCCCGTGTCCGAATGGGACTCTACTTGGCGTGGACGGCAAGCTAGGCAATACGGATATGCAAATCTCCTCCTTTGTAACCGACATTGTGTAACCCTAGCCTCCTCCGGTGTCTATATAAACCGGAGGGTTTTAGTCCGTAGGACAACATACAATCATACCATAGGCTAGCTTCTAGGGTTTAGCCTCTCTGATCTCGTGGTAGATCAACTCTTGTACTACTCATATTATCAAGAATAATCAAGCAGGACGTAGGGTTTTACCTCCATCAAGAGGGCCCGAACCTGGGTAAAACATCGTGTCCCCTGCCTCCTGTTACCATCCGCCTTAGACACACAGTTCGGGACTCCCTACCCGAGATCCGCCGGTTTTGACACCGACAACGGTGCTTTGGAGATGGAGATCAAAGGCACAAGATGATGATGGCCATATCATATCACTTATATTGATTGCATGTGATGTTTATCCTTTATGGATCTTATTTTGCTTAGTTCGGCGGTAGCATTATAAGATGATCTCTCACTAAATTTCAAGGTATAAGTGTTCTCCCTGAGTATGCACTGTTGCTACAGTTCATTGTGCCGAGACACCACATGATGATTGGGTGTGATAAGCTCTACGTTCACATACAACGGGTGCAAGCCAGTTTTGCACACGCGGAATACTCAGGTTAAACTTGACGAGCCTAGCATATGCAGATATGGCCTCGGAACACTGAGACCAAAGGTCGAGCGTGAATCATATAGTAGATATGATCAACACAGTGATGTTCACCATTAAAAACTACTCCATCTCACGTGATGATCGGACATGATTTAGCTGATATGGATCACGTGATCACTTACATGATTAGAGAGATGTATATCTAAATGGGAGTTCTTAAGTAATTTGATTAATTGAACTTTAATTTATCATGAACTTAGTACCTGATAGTATTTTGCATGTCTATGTTGTTGTAGATAGATGGCCCGTGCTGTTGTTCCATTGAATTTTAATGCATTCCTAGAGAAAGCTAAGTTGAAAGATGATGGTAGCAACTACATGGACTGGGTCCGTAACTTGAGGATTATCCTCATTGCTGCATAGAAGAATTACGTCATGGAGGCACCGCTAGGTGACAAACCCGCTGCAGGAGCAATGCCAGATGTTGTGAACACCTGGCAGAGCAAAGCTGATGACTACTCGATAGTTCAGTGTGCCATGTGCTACGTCTTGAGCTTGCGTTTGTTTTCCCCGAAGAGGAAGGGATGATGCAGCAGAGTAGCGTAAGTATTTCCCTCAGTTTTTGAGAACCAAGGTATCAATCCAGTAGGAGGCCATGCTCAAGTCCCTCGTACCTGCACAAAGCGATAGCTACTCGCAACCAACGCGATTAGGGGTTGTCAAGCCCTTCACGATCACTTACGAGAGTGAGATCTCATAGATAGAATATTTTTGGTATTTTTGATATAAAGATGCAAAGTAAAAGTAAAGGCAAAGTAAATAGCAAAACAATATTAAAGTGATGGAGATTGATATGATGAGAATAGACCTGGGGGCCATAGGTTTCACTAGTGGCTTCTCTCAAGAGCATAAGTATTCTACGGTGGGTGAACAAATTACTGTTGAGCAATTGATAGAATTGTGCGTAATTATGAGAATATCTAGGCATGATCATGTATATAGGCATCACGTCCGTGACAAGTAGATCGAAATGATTCTACATCTACTACTATTACTCCACTCATCGACCGCTATCTAGCATGCATCTAGAGTATTAAGTTAAAAACAGAGTAACGCCTTAAGCAAGATGACATGATGTAGAGAGATAAATTCATGCAATATGAAATAAACCCCATCTTGTTATCCTCGATGGCAACGATACAATACGTGCCTTGCTGCCCCTTCTGTCACTGGGTAAGGACACCGCAAGATCGAACCCAAAGCTAAGCACTTCTCCCATGGCAAGAACTACCAATCTAGTTGGCCAAACCAAACGGATAATTCGAAGGGACTTGCAAAGATAACCAATCATGCATAAGAGAATTCAGAGAAGATTCAAATATTATTCATAGATAGACTTGATCATAAACCGACAATTCATCGATCTCAACAAACACACCGCAAAAAGAAGATTACATCGAATAGATCTCCACGAGAGTGGGGGAGAACTTTGTGTTGAGATTCAAAGAGAGAGAAGAAGCCATCTAGCTACTAACTATGGACCCGAAGGTCTGAGGTAAACTACTCACACTTCATCGGAGAGGCTATGGTGATGTATAAGCCCTCCGTGATGACGGCCCTCTTCCGGCGGAGCTCCGGAACAGGCCCCAAGATGGGATCTCGTGGATATAGAAAGTTGCTGCGGTGGAATTAAGTTTTTGGCTCCTGTTCTGATCGTTTGGGGGTACGTATGTATATATAGGAGGAAGAAGTACGCCGGAGGAGCAACGAGGGGCCCACGAGGCAGGGGGGCGCGCCCTAGGGGGGGCGCGCCCCCCACCCTCGTGACCGCCTCTTTTGTTCCTTGGAGCAGGGCCAAGTCTCCTGGATCACGTTCGGTGAGAAAATCACGTTCCCAAATATTTTATTCCGTTTGGACTCCGTTTGATATTCCGTTTCTTCGAAACACTGAAATAGGCAAAAAAACAGCTATTCTGGGCTGGGCCTCCGGTTAATAGGTTAGTCCCAAAAATAATATAAAAGTGGAAAATAAAGCCTAATATAGTCCAAAACAGTAGATAATATAGCATGAGCAATCAAAAATTATAGATACGTTGGAGACGTATCAGGCATCCCCAAGCTTAGTTCCTGCTCGTCCTCGAGTAGGTAAATGATAAAAAGAGAATTTTTGATGCGGAGTGCTACTTGGCATAATTTCAATGCAAATCTTCTTAATTATGGTATGAATATTCAGATTAGAAAGATTCAAGACAAAGGTTTATATTGACATAGAAAATAATAATACTTCAAGCATACTAACAAAGCAATTATGTCTTCTCAAAATAACATGGCTAAAGAAAGTTATCCCTACAAAATCATATAGTCTGGCTATGCTCCGTCTTCCCCACACAAAGTATTTAGATCATGCACAACCCTGATGAAAAGCCAAGCAATTGTTTCATACTCTAACTTTTTCAATCTTCACGCAATACATGAGCGTGAGCCATGGATATAGCACTATGGGTGGAATAGAATGGTGGTTGTGGAGAAGACAAAAAGGGAGAAGATAGTCTCACATCAACTAGGCGTATCGGCGGGCTATGGAGATGCCCATCAATAGATATCAATGTGAGTGAGTAGGTATTGCCATGCAACGGATGCACTAGAGCTATAAGTATATGAAAGCTCAAAAAGAAACTAAGTGGGTGTGCATCCAACTTGCTTGCTCATGAAGACCTAGGGAAATTTGAGGAAGCCCATCATTGGAATATACAAGCCAAGTTCTATAATGAAAAATTCCCACTAGTATATGAAAGTGATAACATGAGAGACTCTCTACTATGAATATCATGGTGCTACTTGGAAGCACAAGTGTGGTAAAAGGATAATAACATTGTCCCTTCTCTCTTTTTCTCTCATTTTTTTTATATTTTTTATGGCCTTTCTCTTTTTATGGCCTTTCTCTTTTTTTTTGGGCTTCTTTGGCCTCTTTTTTTCGTCCGGAGTGTCATCCCGACTTGTGGGGGAATCATAGTCTCCATCATTCTTTCCTCACTGGGACAATGCTCTAATAATGATGATCATCACACTTTTATTTTTCTTACAACTCAACAATTACAACTCGATACTTAGAACAAAATATGACTCTATGTGAATGCATCCGGCGGTGTACCGGGATATGCAATATGACAATGATGAATGTGTCATGATGAACTAGATGGTGGAAAGTTGCATGGCAATATATCTCGGAATGGCTATGGGAATTCCATAATAGGTAGGTCTGGTGGCTGTTTTGAGGAAGGTATATGGTAGGTGTATGATACCGGCGAAAGTTGCGCGGTATTAGAGAGGTTAGCAAGGGTGGAAGGGTGAGAGTGTGTATAATCCATGGACTCAACATTAGTCATAAAGAACTCATATACTTATTGCAAAAATTTAGAAGCTATCAAAGCAAAGTACTACGCGCATGCTCCTAAGGGGATAGATTGGTAGGAAAAGACCATTGCTCGTCCCCGACCGCCACTCATAAGGAAGACAATCAATAAATAAATCATGCTCCGACTTCATCACATAACGGTTCACCATACGTGCATGCTACGGGAATCACAAACTTCAACAAAAGTATTCTTTAAATTCACAACTACTCAACTAGCATGACTTTAATATTATCACCTCCATATCTCAAAACAATTATCATGCTTCAATCTTTTCTTAGTATTCAACACACTCAAAAGAAAGTTTCACAAATCTTAAATACCAAGCATATTATTATTAGGCAAATTACCATGCTATTAAGAGACTCTCAAATTAATTAAGTGAAGCATGAGAGATCAATAGTTTCTTTAAAATGAATCCACCACCGTGCTCTAAAAGATCTAAGTGAAGCACATAGAGCAAAATTATCTACCTCAAAAGATATAAGTGAAGCACATAGAGCAAAATTATCTAGCTCAAAAGATATAATTGAAGGACATAGAGCAAAATTATCTAGCTCAAAAGATATAAGTGAAGGACATAGAGCATTCTATCAAATTTTAATTCATGTATGGCTCTCTCAAAAGGTGTGTACAGCAAGGATGATTGTGGTATACTAGCAAACAAAGACACAAATAATACAAGACGCTCCAAGCAAAACACATATCATGTTGGTGAATAAAAATATAGCTCCAAGTAAATTACCGATGGAAGTGGACGAAAAGAGGGGATGCCTTCCAGGGCATCCCCAAGCTTTAAATTTTTGGTGTCCTTGGATTATCTTGTGGGTGCCATGGGCATCCCCAAGATTAGTCTCTTGCCACTCCTTGTTCCATGATCCATCAAAAGAATTCACCCAAAACTTGAAAACTTCACAACACAAAACTCAAAATAGAAAACTCGTGAGCTCCGTTAGCGAAAGAAAACAAAAGACCACTTCAAGGTACTGTAATGAACTCATTCTTTATTTATATTGGTGTTAAACCTACTGTATTCCAACTTCTCTATGGATTATAAACTATTTTACTAGCCATAGATTCATCAAAATAAGCAAACAACACATGAAAAACAGAATCTGTCAAAAACAGAACAGTATGTAGTAATATGTAGCTAGCGCAAGATCTGGAACCCCAAAATTTATAAAATAAATTGCTGGACGTGAGGAATTTATCTATTAATAATCTGCAAAAAGAATTAACTAAATATCACTCTTCAAATAAAAATTACAGCAGTTCTCGTGAGCGCTATAGTTTCTGTTTTTTACAGCAGGTTCAACAAGACTTTCCCCAAGTCTTCCCAACGGTTCTACTTGGCACAAACACTAATTAAACACAAAAAACACAACCAAAACAGGGGCTAAATAATTTATTTATTACTAAACAGGAGAAAATAACAAGGAATAGAAATAAAATTGGGTTGCCTCCCAACAAGCGCTATCGTTTAACGCCCCTAGCTAGGCATAACAAGCAAGAATAGATCTAGGTATTGCCATAGTAATAAGATAGATTGGTGAAACTCATTTCATATTATCTATGTTCGGCAGCAAGTTTTGTTTGAGGCAAGCAAAAGTAATCAAAAGGACTAAATTTAACGGGACAAAAGTCCCCAAGATCAACCTTGGGAGGTATAGGTTCCTCCTTTGGTCCTTCATAATGCACAACCAATTCATCATCATAAGCATTCTTTTGACAGAACTTTGTGAGCCTATATTCAAGAGAATATCCTAGTTCATTATTTCTAATAGCCAAATCATCATTAAGTTCAGAAATTTTATCAACTAAAACATTGGTAGGAACCCTTCTTCTAAGATTTTCATTAAAAGTAACATAATCTAGAGATTGAAAACGCATTATTTCTTCTTGATCAAAGAGGATAGCCTCTATGGGAGGACTGCAAGCGTCCACCCTATAATGCGCAAAGATTTCTTTGGCTTCTCTTATTATAAATCTAAACTCATGAGCCAAAAAGATAGTAGAGGCACGCTTAACAGATGAATGTTCAATATTAGAAAATTCCAGAAAAATCCTTTGTATGGAAGGATGCATGTGCATGAATTGTCTTTCAAGTTCAACTACAAGCATGGCAATAGCGTCCGCAAGACTACTAGTTCTGTGAAGGATAGAACTACCCATAGAAGGTAAAGCACTAGCACAAGTAAATAAATCTTGAATAACTCCTTTTCCAATAATATTACCACTACCAACACGGAATTTTTTTTTGTATGAAAGATGGTAGGTTCTTTAGCAGGAGCATCAGATTTTTCCATGATATTGTTATCGCCCATATTGGCGATAACTTCCCCAATTTCAGACATAACGACAAGCAAGCAAACTAGCACACGAGCAAACAAAGAGGCAAATAGAGAGGGAGGATAGGGAGAGAGGGCAAATAAAACGGCAAGGGTGAATTGGGGGGAGAGGAAAACGAGAGGCAAATGGCAAATAATGTAATGCGAGAGATAGGGATTGTGATGGGTACTTGGTATATTGACTTTTTGCGTAGACTCCCCGGCAACGGTGCCAGAAATCCTTCTTGCTACGTCTTGAGCTTGCGTTGGTTTTCCCCGAAGAGGAAGGGATGATGCAGCAGAGTAGCGTAAGTATTTCCCTCAGTTTTTGAGAACCAAGGTATCAATCCAGTAGGAGGCCATGCTCAAGTCCCTCGTACCTGCACAAAGCGATAGCTACTTGCAACCAATGCGATTAGGGGTTGTCAAGCCCTTCACGGTCACTTACGAGAGTGAGATCAGATAGATAGAATATTTTTGGTATTTTTGATATAAAGATGCAAATTAAAAGTAAAGGCAAAGTAAATAGAAAAACAATATTAAAGTGATGGAGATTGATATGATGAGAATAGACCCGGGGGCCATAGGTTTCACTAGTGGCTTCTCTCAAGAGCATAAGTATTCTACGGTGGGTGAACAAATTACTGTTGAGCAATTGATAGAATTGTGCATAATTATGAGAATATCTAGGCATGATCATGTATATAGGCATCACGTCTGTGACAAGTAGATCGAAATGATTCTGCATCTACTACTATTACTCCACTCATCGACCGCTATCCAGCATGCATCTAGAGTATTAAGTTAAAAACAGAGTAATGCCTTAAGCAAGATGACATGATGTAGAGAGATAAATTCATGCAATATGAAATAAACCCCATCTTGTTATCCTCGATGGCCACAATACAATACGTGCCTTGCTGCCCCTTCTGTCACTGGGTAAGGACACCGCAAGATCGAACCCAAAGCTAAGCACTTCTCCCATGGCAAGAACTACCAATCTAGTTGGCCAAACCAAACGGATAATTCAAAGAGACTTGCAAAGATAACCAATCATGCATAAGAGAATTCAGAGAAGATTCAAACATTATTCATAGATAGACTTGATCTGAAAGTGCTAGTGATCGACTAGAGGGGGTGAATAGGCGATTTTTATGAAAGTCTTCAAAACATGGAAGGTTCGAAGACAAACGACAGAAATAAACCTATTACCATGCAGCAGAAGGTAGACTACACTAGGCAAACCATAGTCAAGTATTCAATGAATTGAAAGCACAATGACTAATAGCAGCTAGGCAGTAAAGATCGGGTAGGAAGGTATTGTGAAGACAATCAGAACAAGCAGTCACTCAGTGAAGACAAAAGATAATGCAATCATACAATGACTTTACAAGGACCAATAGTGTAACACCCCGGATGTAACTTTCCCAATTTGTACTCCAACTCTTGCCATTTCCGGCGTTAAGTTATTTTATTTTCTTGGGTTCGGGTATTTGTCTCCGTGTGTTGTTGTCGTTGTCATGCATCTCATATCATGTCATCATGTGCATTGCATTTGCATACGTGTTCATCTCATGCATTCGAGCATTTTCCCCGTTGTCCGTTTTGCATTCCGGCGCTTCGTTCTCCTCCGGTGGTCATTTCTACCTTTCTTTCGTGTGTGGGGATTAAACATTTCCGGATTGGACCGAGACTTTCCAAGCGGCCTTGGTTTACTACCGGTAGACCGCCTGTCAAGTTTCGTATCATTTGGACTTCGTTTGATACTCCAACGGTTAACCGAGGGACCAAAAAGGCCTCATGTGTGTTGCAGCCCAACACCCCTCCATTTTGGCCCAAACCCCACCTAAAGCCTCCCCATCATCTAGAGCGTTCGATCACGATCGCGTGGCCGAAAACCGCACCTCATTTGGACTCTCCTAGCTCCCTCTATGCCTATAAATATCACCCCTCCGAAAATCTCGGATCCACTCCAACCCTAACCCTAGTCCCCGTCCATCCGGCGCGCCGGACACGTCCGGCCGCAATCGGACGAAATCGCCCCGCCAACCGCGAGCCGCCACGTGGGTAGCCGCGCCCACATCGCCGCCTCCTCCTGCCGCCGGCCCGCTCGGCCCGCGAGGGGCCCTCCCGGCCCACGCGCGTGCCGCCGCCCGAGCCTTCGCCCCGTCGCCGCCACCTCTCGCTCCGGCGGCCAGCCCCGCCGCAGACGCCATCGCCGGCGGGCTCAAGTGCCCCTTCCGGTCAGCGCCGCGCCAGGCCGCCGCGGTCAGCGCCGCGCCGGGCCGCCGCGGTCACCGCCGCCCCCGACGCCGCGTGCGCCCTCCGACCAGCCGCCGCCTTCCCGACCTTGTCGCCAGCCAGATCCGGCCGCGGGAGAGCCGGATCCAGCGACCCTGTCCTCGTCGGCCGCCGTCTGAGTCTTCTCCGGCGAGATCCGCCACCGCTTCATTTTGTGTGCCCGGGTCAACCCTAGATCCGCGGGTGATGATTTTCTTCTAAGTCCTCAAATTCCCAGATCCATATGCCCATGTTCATTGTGCCGTAACTTTGCATCCGTAGCTCCGTTTTGGGCATATAGCATATCAAAATGTTCATCTCAGAGAGAACATCATTTCATTCCATTGCATCATTTTCATTTGAGTTCATCTTGATGCCCGAAATGCTGTTGGAAGAGTGCTACTTGAGATAATTGTCAGATCTGTTGCTCCATTTAGATATTTGTCATTTTTGCCATGATTATTGTGTGCATGCTATGCCCATGAGCTCTACATATGTTTTGTTAAGGGTTTTGCCATCTTTCCAGAGGTGCAACCCATGTATTTTTGTGATGTGTGTGGTGACTAGCACAAGCTTGCAAAGTGAGGCACTTGGTAATGCTGATTTCAGGGACTTAGCATTTCCACTAAGTCCTTGAGCTGTTTATCTCATATGGCCATATGTTCATGCTGTTTCCTAGTGATCCGTGTCTCTTTTGAGGATGATCAGTAAGGATGTTTTGTTAATCTTGTAGTGCTCTATCCATCCATGTATTTTTTGCAATTATGGAGCACCCTAGCTTGAGTCAATCGAGCTCTACTTTTGCTACTTCATGAATCTGGGTAGATTGTCTACTTGTTAGCGATTTTGCCGATGATGTTGTAGTTGATCCGTGCATGCTATGTTATTGTTCTTGCCATGTCTAGCTTGCATTTTCTGTATTCTTGATGGGTGTATGCTTATATTGTCATGACTTGCTCCGCAGTGAGTGCATCGAGCTCGTAAACATGCCTACTTGATATCTATTTTTTGCATGCTCCAGTTTTACTAAGTCCGAGAATTGATTATGTTTTTGCCATGTTCACATGCTTGCAATTGTATTTTCTGATCCCTTTTGGCTCAAGGTCACTAAGGGACTTTTGTTAAGCTCTTTGAGTAGCTCCATGCCATGCTTTACTTTGCCATGTTCAGGTCCTGTAGCTTGTAGTTTTTTTGCTCCGAAGAGTGCTATCTGATCTGAAATTCCAGACAAGTGTTAAGTTCACTAAGCCTGAGATCTGTTTACCATATGCATTTTTGCCATGCTTGTTTAAACCTGTTCATGGATGAATTGGCCGTATCTTAGTGCTAGACTTTTGTTAAGTATCATGAATGCATCCCTGCCATGTATTTTTATGCCATGTTTGAGTGCTGTAGCTTGTTCATCTTGTTGCATTTAGATGGCTACTTGCTGTAAATCACAGACCGGTGTCATATTTGAATTGCTTGCCATTTCCAAACCGTAACTCCGATTCCGGCATTCTTTATATCGTTTTGAAGCGATTTCATCTCATCTTTCCAGTGGCACACTTGGATTCCCAGGTTGAGGCCAGGATCATGCATTCCTTGTCAAATATTGCATATGCATCCCGCATCGCATCCCGCATAGCATTCCATGTTTGCATCATATTGTTTGATCCTTGCACGTGGTTGATTGTGTCCTTGTTGCTTGTTTGTCTTGTTTGGGTAGAGCCGGGAGACGAGTTCGCTAACGAGGAGCCCGTTGAGTTTGCTTTCAAGGATCCAGTCAACTCTGACAACCTTGCAGGCAAGATGATCATACCCTCGAAATCACTACTATCTTTGCTATTCTAGATTGCTCGCTCTTTTGCTATGCCAATGCTACGATGCCTACCACTTGCTTTCAAGCCTCCCAAATTGCCATGTCAAACCTCTAACCCACCATGTCCTAGCAAACCGTTGATTGGCTATGTTACCGCTTTGCTCAGCCCCTCTTATAGCGTTGCTAGTTGCAGGTGAAGATTGGAGACCGTTCCTTGTTGGAACATTATTTACTTGTTGGGATATCATTATATTGCCATGTTATCTTAATGCATCTATATACTTGGTAAATGGTGGAAGGCTCGGCCTCTCGCCTAGTGTTTTGTTCCACTCTTGCCGCCCTAGTTTCCGTCATATCGGTATTATGTTCCCGGATTTTGCGTTCCTTACGCGGTTGGGTTATAATGGGAACCCCTTGACAGTCCGCCTTGAATAAAACTCCTCCAGCAATGCCCAGCCTTGGTTTTACCATTTGCCACCTAGCCTTTTCCCTTGGGTTTCGCGGACTCAAGGGTCATCTTATTTTAAACCCCCGGGCCAGTGCTCCTCTGAGCGTTGGTCCAACCTAGAGCACCGTGCGGGGCCGTCTCTTGGCAACTTGGGTTACGTTGGCTCCCGTACGCTTAGCTTATCCGGTGTGCCCTGAGAATGAGATATGTGCAGCTCCTATCGGGATTTGTTGGCATAGCGGGTGGTGTTGCTGGACTTGTTTTACCATTGTCGGAGTTGTCTTGAAGAACCGGGATGCCGAGTCTGATCGGAATGTCTCGGGAGGAGGTCTATTCCTTCGTTGACCATGAGAGCTTGTCATGGGCTAAGTTGGGACTCCCCTACAGGGATTTGAACTTTTGAAAGCCGTGCCCGCGGTTATGGGCAGATGGGAATTTGTTAATGTCCGGTTGTAGATAACTTGAACCTTAACTAAATTAAAATGAATCAACTAAGTGTGTTACCGTGATGGCCTCTTCTCGGCGGAGTCTGGGAAGTGGACACGGTGTTGGAGTAATGTTTGCCGCGGGATTTTCCCTCTAGTTATGCGTTCGTGCTTTGCCTCCTCTTCTCGCTCTCTTTTGCGAACAGGATAGCCACCATATTTGCTAGCCGCTTGCTGCAGCTCCTCATATTTACCTTGCCTTACCTATTAAGCTTAAATAGTCTTGATCGCGAGGGTGCGAGATTGCTGAGTCCCTGTGGCTCATAGATTACTTCCAAACCAGATGCAGGGCCTGATGATTCCGCTCCAGGTGACGCGCTTGAGCTCAAGTGGGAGTTCAACGAGGACTCTCAATGATACTATGTTTCCTTTCCTGATGATCAGTAGTGGTGCCCAGTTGGGGGTGATCGGGACCGTGTCGCATGTTGGGTTATCTTTTATTTTGGCGCCGTAGTCGGGCCATGAGTATTTGGTTGATGTAATGTTATTTATGTACTTGATTGACGTGGCGAGTGTAAGCCAACTATGTTATCTCCCCTTTTTATTACATATATATTACATGGGATGTTGTGAAGATTGCCTAACTTGCGACATATGCCTTCAATGCGATTATGCCTCTAAGTCGTGCCTCGACACGTGGGAGATATAGTCGCATCGAGGATGTTACAAATAGTAAGTAAAGGGAAGGGAAGGATGAAACCAATGACTCGTTGAAGATAATGATTTGTTGGACCAGTTCCAGTTGCTGTGACAACTGTACGTCTGGTTAGGGAGGCTGAGATTCAACTCAAAAGACCTCGTCTTCACCTTATTCCCCTTGAGCTAAGGACAGCCAGTCCTCGCCCAATCACTCTGGTAAGTCTTCAAGGTAGACTTCCAAACCTTCACAGACTTTGTTCACCGGCGATCCACAATGACTCTTGGATGCTCAAAACGCGACGCCTAACCGGCTGGAGGATTCACAGTCCTCAAGTGTAATAAGTCTTCAGATCACACAGACAGGAAGACTTAAGTGATGCCTAACACTCTTTGCCTCTGGGTGTTTAGGGCTTTATCCTCGCAAGGAATTCTCTCTCAAAGGCTTCGAGGTGGGTTGCTCTCAAACGACAAAAGCCGTACTCTAACTCTGAGCAGCCAACCGTTTATGGTTGTAGGGGGTGGGCTATTTATAGCCACTGGGCAACCCGGCCTCGTTTGTCCGAAATGACCCTTGGTCACTAAGGAACTGACACGTGTTCCAACGGTCAGATTTCAAACACACACGGCAACTTTACTTGGACTACAAGCAAAGCTGACTTATCCAACTCTGTACAAGATTTGCTCTCATAGTCTTCACTCGAAGACATAGGATTTTGGTTAAGCATCACTTCAGTCATTTTGACTGGTTCTCTTGGACCCCACTTAACAGTACGGTGGTTCCTATGACTCAACAAAGAAAAACACAAAACGACGAAACTGCTAAGTCTTCGCGCTCCATAGTCTTCACGCGATGTCTTCTCTTATCATAGTCTTCAATGTGAATGTCTTCACATACCACCTCTGACTTCAATGTCTTCATACATTTTTAGGGGTCATCTCTCGTAGGAAACCCGAATCAATGAGGGACTTCTACCTGTGTTATCCTGCAATTCTCACAAACACATTAGTCCCTCAACTAGGTTTGTCATCAATACTCCAAAACCAACTAGGGGTGGCACTAGATGCACTTACAATCTCCCCCTTTTTGGTGATTGATGACAAACTAGTTGGAAGTTTTCAACAGGGAATATAATATGTGAAATTGTAAAGGATAGGGGATTGTTTTCATAAGTTGCAAGGGCTCCCCTGAAGATGTGCATATAAGTAATTTGCTTTTGGAATGCAAATGCACATGGCAGGTTGTACTTGTGGAGATCCTCTTCAACTTATGATGACAATTCATTATGCAAGATATGACGTAACGAAGATAATGATATGCATAATGAAAAATGGACGCCTGCAAAATGATCTAAGTGCGGAATTTATCGTCGCACATGCGGAATTTATCATCGCATCACAGAAAAGCAAATAAGTAGCAGACGACCATCGAGTTTGAGTGTTACAACTCAAAGAACCAAATGTATCAAAACGCGAGAGTTGTAAACACTAGGCAAAATATAAAACTACCGCCCATATGAACCCGCTTGAAGACTATCAAACTCATATGCTTCTCCCCCTTTTGTCAGTGAGGACCAAAAAGGTTTGAAGACATAGAGCACCTACTCGTCCCCGTGAGGAGTTGGTGAAGCAGCAGGGTCTGCGGTGTTGGTTCGCGGTGCAGACGAACTCGGTGCAGTGTTGATTCGCGCTGAAGGTGGTGAAGTAGCATCGTCTTCATCATCAATGACACGTGCATTCACTGTTGCAGCAGAGGAGGAGAACTCAGAGTCTTCAAGAGACGGAGTTCGTTGCAGCACAGTCCTTCTTGGAGGTGTTGAGTCAAACTTGAAGCGTTCAGAGAAGCCATCCTCTTGAAGATCATCTTTAGAACACATAAGCGTCAGCCCTTTCCATGTACGCCGATAGGTTTCATGGGCAACAAAGGCATTCTTGGTGGCAAGGTTACGAATCCTGTTTACATCCACCAAGAGGCTTTGCATTTGGCGCTTCAGCCAGTCATGATGCTTATCCTGTTTCTGATGAAGGGCAACCAGAAGCTCTCGGTCATTGAGAACACGGGATCGCTTCTTGGGCCGTTGTGCAATGGTGCTTTTAGTGGCTTTAGTGAGGGCACGATGAGGTGCACGGGTAGTACCAGCCAGAGGATAAACACGAGTGACTGCTGGGTCGCCTTCAATGTGTTGAGAGAAACTTTGCTTGTCAGCATTCTGAAGACTAAGGGGCTCCTTGGCAGGCTCTGGATAGATGGCTTCAACTGACATATCGACGTCAGGCAGAAAGATCTGATGATTGCGAGCAGAGGGCTGATAGGTGACAGATGAGTGTAGTTTGATCAGCCGCATAATCCATGGAGTATAAAACTTCAAGCCAAAGAGATCAGATCCTGATGCAGCAAGTTGGCGGATGAAGAAGTCTTGTGCATTGAAGCATTTGCCGTGAAGAATATGGAAGACCAAAGTCTTCATTGCACCTTCCAGCTTTGCATGTGGAGAATGTCCTTTGATGGGCCAAAGAGTTCGCCTTATAATGTGATAGATAGTGCGTGGCAGATACTCAAGGTCTTCAACAAAGAACTCCTTAGGATATGCAGCATCTGGAGGCAAAGGCTTCATCATGCTAAGCATCTGACTCATGTTTGGTTCGGGATTGTGAAAAATGCTCTGCATAGCTGCACTGTGAAGCTGACAACCAGGTTCATAAAGATCTCCTAGAGTGGGCAGACCAGTGAGCTCAATGATATCAAAGGCTTTGGCTTCGTGATGAACATTGCCTGTCATCCACTCAAGGACCCAAGCCACGAATATGAAGAGTGGCATAGAATTGGAGCAGCAATTCTTCGTTCCAGTGTTCCTTGTCAGTGACGAACAGCAACAATCCAGACTCTCTGAAGCAATCCAGAGCTTCTTCCAAACAAGGCAGACCAGTTATGGCTTCAGTGTCAAGGCGCATATGTGGGAAAACGCAACCTTGATTGTATAGAATGCATGAGTAATAACTGCGCTGCTGATAGCTCCAGAACCGATCAGAAGATATTCTTGCCTTTGAGTAGGGGTTCTTGGCGCTATTGAAGAAGGTGTTGTGTGCCTTGAAGCCATCGATATTAAAAGATCCGGGTGCAGATGCAGTACCTGGAAACCTGGGCAACCTTGGCATTGGCTTCTGAACCTGAGGCATGTGCTCAACGTGATAGTCAAACTAAGGACCAGCAGCAGGCGGAGGTGTCAGAAAAGGCCATTTGACAGTGATAAGTTGGCCATAGTTGAATGCTTGCTCGATAGTGTGTGGCCTTGGTGGCGGAACAGGAGCAGTGGCATCAACAGAGGCGTCAGGCTGCACATCTGTTGCAGGTGCATCATTGGCTTCATTGGCCTCTGGCATAGTGTTAGGTGCAGGCTCCACAGTGTCTTCAGCCATGACCACGTCATTGGCTTCAGTGGTGTTAGTGGTGGCAGCCTCAGGATTCTCAAACTCCACTTCAAAAGCTGGAGGGTCGGTCACGTTCTCCTCGAGAAAAACGTCTTGGTGAGACGGGGGTGTAGCAACTCTTGGGGCTTCTTCTTCATCGGCTGATGCAGCCGGAACATCTTCAGCCACTTTGGCTTCGGATTCAGAGACAGTCACAGTAGGAGTGGCATCTGGAAACACTTGATGTGCAACAGATTGGTGGTGCACTTCTCCTTCTGGAACGCTCGAAAGAGGGACTTGAGGCCTTGGTCCTTTGCGAAGCCTGCGTAGCGCTGGCGACGCCTGTGGAGATGGAGTTGGCTGGGCCTCAAAGTCGTCTTCTTCGTCTTGCACAGGTGGTGTGACTTGTTGTTGTTGGGGAGTACTCGGGGTGTCTTGTTGTTGTGGGTGATCAGCCCACGATGCATCCTGAGCAGTTGGCGTCAGAGGACGACCAATGTTGATGAGTTCGCTGTGCGTGAGCACAGGCGATGATACCAAGTTGTGTTCGATCTGAGGAAGAACTACATCATCTTCAACATTGTCATTGTGACCAATGTCTTCAACAGCGGTGGGGTCAACTACTGGATTGTCTTCAGCTTCAGGAGCCTCTGTGGAAGCAGGCTCATGAACTATCATCCGTCGTTCCTGATGAGAAGAGTCAGGACGAGCAACTGAGATGGGTTCAACAACTAGGGGCTCTGTGGTAGCAGCCCGATCCTTCTTGGTTTGGTGCTTCTTCTTAAAGGGAGCGGCATCAGAAGCTTCAGGATTTTTCCTTTTTCTGGCTTCAGCCTCGGCAGTCCTCGTCTTCTTCAATTATGAAGCGGTTGACTGGACCTTTGGCTTCAAGCCAGTCATGCTGCTTGGAAAGACTATGCGTGGCTCTTCCCGCCTTGAAGGTGCAGTTTGGTCTGTTGATGGCTTCTTCTTCTTTGCAGCCATTCTTGGGTCGATGCCAGGACGACCAAGAGCCTTGCGCTTCTCAGCCTCATTGTAGGCTTGCACACTTGTCAGCCAGGATCTTCATGCGCTCACGAGAACCTTTAGCTTCTTCACGCTTCTTGAGAAAGGCTTCCTTGAGCTCATGCAGCATAATCTTGAAGTTCTTCACATCTTGCACGCTGAGCTTGGCCATGTGCTTCTTGAACTGAGCTTTCTCATAGTCGATCTTTTGCTTCAGTTCAACGATGCGCTGAGCTAGAGCTAGCTCAGAAGCAATGGCGCTAGTGAAGGCGACACTGAGGCCAATTGGAAGTTGTAGATCTTCAAAGCTGAGATTGGGGGTTTCAAACCACTCATCAATGAAGTTGTGGATGATTGCCACGTCAAAGAGAGGCAAATCATTGAAGATTTCTACTTCTTCCTTGCTCTTAATCAGTTGCTCAAGAGCGTCATCTGCAAGATCTTCATCGCTGGACAGATCAATGGCGTCGTTGCGCAGAATTGCAGCAGCAGTCAGTTCTTGGCTGGTGGGTTGCAAGGGCATCTTTACTCTCGAGGGCTTGGAGATGCGTGACAAATCTTTAGACTGCACACTGTGTTCAGGAGGTGCAGTGGCTAGAGGCTTCGCCTGTAAGACCTTTGGTGCAGGAGCAGGCTTTGAAGCTTTAGGCTTCTTCAGTTTCTTTGGCTTCGGCGGTGCAGGCGCTTCATCAGATTCAGCGTCATCTGCAGGCTCATCCACGGCTGTCCCTTGAACCATGATATGAGTGATGAGACCTTCCAGGTTGTAGGAGGGCCCAACAAGATTGGGTTCAGCTTCACGGGTGCCATCGGCGCGGGGAGCAGAAGGACCAGGGTTGAAGTCTAGTCCCAATGACTTCTTGTTTTGCTTAGCCGAATTCTTGGCAAACTGGAAGTTGCGCTTGAACAGATTGTTGTCACGACACCATAGCAATGACGATGGGTCTGCATCCGCAGGCTGTGGTCCACGGACCATGCAGGGATAGAAGCCTTGTTCAATGGCTTCATCTATGGACCTGGGTTGAAGATTTTTGTATAGGATGTCTCCCCATGGTCGCTTGATGGCATTCTTCTCAGCATATTCCTGGGTCACAAACTTGTACTTGAACCATTTCTCAGCCCAGTATCTTCGAATCCATTGGATTCGTGTCTTGCACTGATTGTAATCCTCTTCTGGATCTGTCTTGTACAACTCTGAGAGGTCATCAAGCAGATCTCTTGATGTTCCCCCTTGACGCTGTCTGCCACCCTTCCTTGCTGATTTCTCTATAGCCATGAACTTCAAACTGAATGGCTTCAACACGTTCAAAGGTTTCAAAGGCTTCCGCTTGCTGGTCAAACAGGAACTGGCTCCGGGAGAATTTATATGATGCTGTAAGAATTCTGCAAATGAATGCAGACTATGAGAACCAAGGGATTCTCCCACGGACATGTACCTGTGACAGCATTAAGGTGCGAGGGAAGGGGAAGAGGTCATATGCATTCTCAGAAGATTTTGAAGATAAATCAGTTTAGAAGACATTGACCTCATAGTGCGAAGACATTCACTCATAGATAGAGAGTTAGTTCCAGATTTGTACGAATCCACGAATAAGTACAAGTGAGGAATCTAACTACTTTGTGAAGCATAAGTGAACATACTAGGCATATTATGAGATGCAGTATGAAATAGATCCAACTTGTGTGAACAGACACTGCTTGTGGTAGAAAGTGATGAATCTATAGGATCAAAGGGGCCGTAAAAAGCAAGTTTTATTTACCACACAAAGAACTGCTAGACGGAGTGGGAGAGGAGGCCGAGCAGTTCGATCGTCCGTGCCCTAACTTGGCGACGGAGGACACCTACGGCGACGGCGGAGAAAACGATGTCCGCGGCCGGCGTGAAGATGGCGTCGGTGAGGTCGCGGCAGCTAAGCGCTTCGTCGCCGGCGTCGTCGAGGGCTAGCGGTGGCGCTAGGGTTTGTGCGAGAGTGGAAGAAAGGATAATGACTGTGGTGAGGCATGTATTTATAGGGACAGGGACGGCACAGTGTTATTACATAGGTGCCCCTGGCGATTCACATCTGAAGGGCACGTGGCTATCATGCAACATATCGGAGGTTGTTCCACGTTCCCACGCACGCCTGGATTGTCGGGTGGTCGTTCCCACTTCTCCGGGTTTCAGGTGAAAGGATTTAGCATTGAAAACAGACTTAATGTTTATCTCTGTATCTTCTGCTGACAAGGACGCAGAGAAGATATTCGACAGTTTCAACAGAATGCATATGATTTGGAGAGATAGAGTTTGAGATAGAAAGCATAGAGAGGTTAGGGTCCGATCACATTCACTTAGTTCAAAAGATTCAACAAGAAGACATAGCTATAAGTGAATGCTGTAGAGGACAGAACACTAGTGTGTGTGTGTGTGTATGAGAAAGACAATCAAATCAACATAGTGAAGATAATCATGAAGACAAGTTGAGATTGAAGCCAAACCAAATGTGAATACATACCAAATGTAACGCCATGAGTGAAACACTTCAAACAGAAAATTTTGGTGGTGGCGTTACCCACCTTATGGGAAGTATTAGACCCAGACACGGTGCACAATTATCGTGGCACTCAGAAGTCAAATTCCACATTAATGTATTCACACTTAGAATGTAAGTCTTCATTGATTGAAGATATACTTTACTTTGTGTGTTGCACATCTAAGTCACCAATATGCATAAGTGTTAGGATGTGTGCCTGTTCACAGGACATTTGAGGATTCCAAGATATATAGCTCATACCGTAACTTGCAAAACCTCTTCTCATCCAAGGGCTTGGTGAAGATATCTGCCAATTGCTCTTCAGTGTTGACATGTATGATATCAATATCTTCCTTCATAACATGATCTCTAAGAAAGTGATGACGAATTTCAATGTGCTTTGTCTTCGAGTGCCGAACTGGGTTGTTGGCAATCTTGATGGCGCTTTCGTCGTCGCAGTAGAGTGGCACTTGCTTCAGATGAATGCCATAGTCTTTGAGTGTTTGCTTCATCCATAGAAGCTGAGCGTAGCAAGATCCAGCAGCAATGTATTCAGATTCAGCAGTGGAGAGAGATACACAGTTCTGCTTCTTTGAAGACCAACATACAAGTGATCGTCCCAAAAAATGACATGTGCCTGATGTAGACTTGCGATCCACCTTGTCACCAGCATAATCAGCATCCGAGAATCCAACCAGATCAAACTCCGAGCCCTTTGGATACCATAATCCTAATGTTGGGGTGTAAGCCAAATATCGAAGAATTCGCTTCACAGCTAAGTGATGCGATTCCTTTGGTGCCGCTTGGAATCGAGCACACATGCAAACACTAAGCATAATATCTGGCCTAGATGCACATAGATAAAGTAAAGAACCAATCATGGAGTGGTATACCTTTTGATCGAACTCTTTACCATTGTCATCGGTACCCGGATGATGTTTGGCTGGCATTGGCGTCGTGAAGCCTTTGCAGTCTTGCATCCCAAATTTCCTCAGGCAATCTTTGAGGTACTTCTCTTGAGATATGAAGATGACGTTGTGTTGCTGACGTATTTGAAGACCAAGGAAGAACTTCAGCTCACCCATCATGGACATCTGATATTGCTCTTGCATCATATATCCAAACTCTTCACTGTATTTCTGATTGGTGCAGCCGAAGATAATGTCATCCACATATATTTGGCACACAAATAGTTCACCATCATATATCTTCGTGAAGAGAGTGGGGTCGAGGGAACCAGGTTTGAAGCCTTTGCTCTTCAGGAAGTCTTTGAGTGTGTCATACCAAGCCCGAGGGGCTTGTTTGAGGCCATACAGTGCCTTGTTGAGCTTGTACACCATGTCAGGATGTTTTGGATCTTCAAAGCCAGGCGGTTGTGCAACGTACACTTCTTCAATCTTGCCATTGAGAAAAGCGCTCTTCACATCCATTTGATACAGAAGAATGTTATGATGATTTGCATAGGCCAGCAGTATGCGTATGGCTTCAAGTCTAGCCACAGGAGCAAATGTTTCATCGAAGTCAATCCCTTCAACCTGAGTGTACCCTTGAGCAACGAGACGAGCTTTGTTTCTGACAACTTGACCATGCTCATCTTGCTTGTTGCGATATATCCATTTGGTGCCTATTATATTGTGCTTGCGAGGATCAGGACGCTTAACCAGTTCCCATACATTATTCAGCTCAAACTGTTGAAGCTCTTCTTGCATAGCTTGAATCCATGAAGGCTTCTTCAACTTTCTTGGGTTCAGATATTGAGACGAATGCGAAGTGCCCACAGAAATTTGCTAGCTGTGTTGCCCTCGAACGAGTGAGTGGACCTGGTGCATTGATGCTATCAATTATTCTCTCAATCTGTACTTCATTTGCAACACGAGGATGTACAGGACGAAGATTTTGCTCTTGCTGATCATTGTCATTGTTAGAAGGATTGTCTTCAGGTTGAGCATTGTCTTCAGTTTGATCAGGTGCGGAGATGATAAGTTCCTCTTCAGGCTGAGATTCAGATGGTATGATTTCTCCGGTTCCCATAAGTTTGATTGATTCACTGGATGGAACTTCATCTAGCATGTTTGGCAGGTGCTCTCTTTGTGAGCCGTTAGTCTCATCGAACCGCACATCCACTGTTTCAACCACTTCATAGTGAAAAAGGTTGAAGACTCTGTAGGTGTGTGAATCATTTCCATATCCAAGCATAAAACCTTCATGTGCTTTTGGTGCAAATTTTGAAGTGTGATGTGGATCCTTGATCCAGCACCTGGCACCAAATACTCTGAAGTAACTGACATTTGGCTTCTTGCCAGTAAGGAGCTCATAGGATGTCTTGTTGAGAAGCTTGTGAAGATAAACACGGTTGATGATATGGCATGCAGTATCAATGGCTTCAGGCCAGAACTTTCTTGGAGTCTTGTATTCATCAAGCATCGTCCGGGCCATCTCAATAAGTGTTCTGTTCTTGCGTTCCACGACGCCATTCTGCTGCGGTGTGTACGGAGCTGAGAATTCATGTGTAATGCCCAAAGTATCAAGATAAGTGTCTAGACCAGTGTTCTTGAATTCAGTGCCATTGTCACTTTTGATGTGCTTGATCTTGACGCTGTAGTTGTTCATGGCTTGATTGGCGAAGCGTCTGAAGACATCCTGCACTTCAGTCTTGTAGAGGATTATATGCACCCAGGTATATCTTGAATAATCATCAACAATGACAAAGCCATAGAGACAAGCAGTAGTAGTAAGAGTTGAGTAATGAGTGGGACCGAAAAGGTCCATGTGGAGCAGTTCGAAGGGTTGAGTCGTTGTCATGATTGTCTTCGAGGGATGCTTGGCCCTCATCATCTTTCCTGCTTCACAGGCACCGCATAAGTGATCTTTCTTGAACTTGACGCCCTCGATGCCTATGACATGCTTCTTCCTTGCAAGGGTGTGCAGGTTCCTCATGCCAGCATGCCCTAGCCTCCGATGCCAGAGCCAGCATTCAGAAGCTTTTGCTAGAAGACATACGACAAGTTGTGGTCCTGCTGAGAAATCTACCACGTACAAATCATCTTTCCGATACCATTCAAACACTAGAGACTTGTTAGATTCCATTAGAACAAGGCAACGATATTTTCCAAACATTACAATCATGTTTAAATCGCAAAGCATGGAGATAGACATTAAGTTGAAACCAAGGGATTCAACAAGCATGACTTTATCCATGTGTTGATCCTTTGATATTGCAACTCTACCTAGACCCAATACCTTGCTTTTACCAGTGTCAGCAAATGTGATGTGACTTTTGTCAGATGGACGTAAGGTTGAGTCCATAAGAAGGCTTCGCTTGCCAGTCATGTGATTAGTACACCCACTATCAATAATCCATTCTGAAGCAGCTGGTGTCGTACCCTACAGTGCAGTTAGGGGGATAGGCTTCACGAAGAGAATTGTGAAGCATAAACATTTGACGAGCAAGTGGATTATGAAAGCTTAGATCGAGGTTAGGACTGATAGGGCAAGTGGCAAGCGACTCAGGAACAAAATACATAATAAGACCATTTGGGCATTTGATCTTGCGCCCTACAAGATGTTTAAGGTCCCCAGCAATGGCTTCAGATGATTTTGGTTTTCGGCTGGAGACCTTTCCCTGCAAAAGAGATTTAAGCTTTCTTAGCCACCCACATCTTCAAGGGTGGCTTCGAAGCAATGAGTCTAAGTGCAGCATCTGAGAACTTTGGCTTTGGAGCCCTAGCAAAAAGTCTTGCAGGTGGACAATAGTACTCATAAGGATAAGCAGAATAGTTTTTGGTCGTATGAACATGGCGGTTTGATGAAACACACTCGTATTCATAGGCTTGAGTAAGGTTTCCCTGCAAAACATTTGCGTTAGTGCGACTCAGGTGATTCCTCTGTCTGTATGAAGCCTTTGGACCATATGAAGCCTGTGGTCTGGGGTTTGTCTTCTTCACTTGTGGTGTCATGACGACATTCACAGGAAGATTCTCCAAACACCTTTTCGGCACCCAGACTTTCTTCATAGGCGGCCCATTCCTGCAGTTACTACCAATATACCTAGCAAACACTTCACCATTCTGATTTTTAAACAGTTTATAGTTTGCATCAAAGGATTCATCAATAACAATGGGATTAGCACAAGTGAAGCCAGATAGGGTGGATGGATCCGCTGAAGGTTCCTTTGCAGCAACCCATCTGGTTTTGGGGTACTGCTCAGGTTTCCAGTAAGAGCCATCAGCATTCATTTTCCTTTCGAACCCAACACCCTCTTTCCTAGGGTTTCGGTTCAGGATCTGCCTTTTGAGGACATCACATAGTGTCTGATGCCCTTTGAGATTTTTGTACATCCCTGTTTCAAGCAATGTCTTCAGCCTAGCATTCTCATTAGCAATAGCAGTGGTATCCTTAGCAGAGGGGTTAGTTACCACATCAACAGTTGAAGATATTGCAATAGTAGCAGGAGTAGAACACCCAGCAACAGAAGTAGCATTGTCACGCTCGATGCATTTAAGACATGGTGGTTCAAATCCTTCCTGAGCTGAACTGATCTGTTCGGCGCGAAGTGACTCGTTTTCCTTTTGAAGATCTTCATGAGCCGCTCTCAATTTCTCAAGATCTTGCTTCCTTTGAAGATAATCATAGGAAAGCTTTTCATGAGTTGTTGAGAGCGTTTCATGACGACTTTCAAGTTCCTCATACTTAACGTGAAGATTTTTTATGTCTTCAATTAAGGACTGAGATCGAGTCATTTCAGCATCTAACAGATCATCGCTTTTGTCTAATAGTTTTTGAATATGTTCCATAGCTTTCTGTTGTTCAGTTGCAATTTTAGCAAGTGTTTTGTAGCTGGGTTTGGAACCACAATCAGAGTCATCTTCACTAGATGTTTGATAGTGAGTAGTGCGTGTGTTTACCTTGGCACCGCGTGCCATGAAGCAGTAGGTAGGAGCGGAGTAGTCCTTGTCATTTGCATCGGTGTCGGTGATGAAGTCATTTTCTTCAGTGTTGAAGATGGACTTGGCAACGTATGCTGTAGCCAGACTCGCAGCGCCAGAATCGGACTCCTCCTCAGAATCCACCTCCGCCTCCTCAGAAGCGGACTCCTCCTCTGAATCCATTTCCTTGCCAACAAACGCACGTGCCTTGCTAGATGAGCTCTTCTTGTGTGATGAAGACTTTGAGGAAGACTTGGAAGAGGACTTTGAGTATTTCTTCTTCTTCTTGTCGTCAGAGTCATACTCCTTGCCCTTCTTGTTGTTGTTGTTCTCATTGTCCCACTGCGGACACCCAGAGATGTAGTGGCCAGGTTTCTTGCACTTGTGGCATGTTCTCTTCTTGTAGTCATGAGCAGAAGCTTCATCATTCCTTGAGCTTGATCGTGAAGACTTTCTGAAGCCTTTATTCTTGGTGAATTTTTGGAACTTCTTCACAAGCATAGCAAGCTCCTTTCCAATGTCTTCAGGATCATCAGAACTGCTGTCAGATTCTTCTTCTGATGAGGAGACAGCTTTTGCCTTCAAGGCACGAGTTCGCCCATAGTTGGGACCGTAGATGTCTCTTTTCTCAGAAAGCTGAAACTCGTGTGTGTTGAGCCTCTCAAGTATGTCAGACGGATCGAGTGTCTTGAAGTCAAGACGTTCTTGAATCATCAGGGCTAGGGTGTCAAATGAGCTGTCAAGTGATCTCAGGAGTGTCTTGACGACTTCATGCTTGGTGATCTCAGTGGCGCCGAGAGCTTGAAGCTCATTTGTGATGTCAGTGAGTCGATCAAACGTGAGCTGGACATTCTCATTGTCATTTCTCTTGAAGCGATTGAAGAGGTTGTGAAGGACACTGATTCTCTGATCTCTCTGGGTTGAGACGCCTTCATTGACCTTGGAGAGCCAGTCCCAGACTAGCTTAGATGTTTCCAAAGCACTCACGCGGTCATACTGTCCTTTGGTCAGATGACCACAGATGATGTTCTTGGTAGTGGAGTCCAGTTGAACAAACTTCTTGACATCAGCAGCGGTGACACCTTCACCAGCCTTGGGAACACCATTCTTGACGACATACCATAGGTCGACATCAATGGCTTCAAGATGCATGCACATCTTATTCTTCCAGTAGGGATATTCAGTTCCATCGAAGACGGGGCATGCAGCGGAGACTTTAATTATCCCTGTAGTCGGCATAGCTAAAACTCTAGGTGGTTAAACCGAATCACACAGAACAAGGGAGTACCTTGCTCTGATACCAATTGAAAGTGCTAGTGATCGACTAGAGGGGGGGTGAATAGGCGATTTTTATGAAAGTCTTCAAAACAAGGAAGTTTCGAAGATAAATGATAGAAATAAACCTATTACCATGCAGCGGAAGGTAGACTACACTAGGCAAACCATAGTCAAGTATTCAATGAAGTGAAAGCATAATGACTAATAGCAGCTAGGCAGTAAAGATCAGGTAGGAAGATATTGTGAAGCCAATCAGAACAAGCAGTCACTCAGTGAAGACAAAAGATAATGCAATCATACAATGACTTCACAAGGACCAACAGTAAGTAAAGGGAAGGGAAGGATGAAACCAGTGACTCGTTGAAGACAATGATTTGTTGGACCAGTTCCAGTTGCTGTGACAACTGTACGTCTGGTTAGGGAGGCTGAGATTCAACTCAGAAGACCTCGTCTTCACCTTATTCCCCTTGAGCTAAGGACACCCAGTCCTCGCCCAATCACTCTGGTAAGTCTTCAAGGTAGACTTCCAAACCTTCACAGACTTCGTTCACCGGCGATCCACAATGACTCTTGGATGCTCAGAACGCGACGCCTAACCGGCTAGAGCATTCACAGTCCTCAAGTTTAATAAGTCTTCAGATCACACAGACAGGAAGACTTAAGTGATGCCTAACACTCTTTGGCTCTGGGTGTTTAGGGCTTTATCCTCGCAAGGAATTCTCTCTCAAAGGCTTCGAGGTGGGTTGCTCTCAAACGACAAAAGCCGTACTCTAACTCTAAGCAGCCAACCGTTTATGGTTGTAGGGGGTGGGCTATTTATAGCCACTGGGCAACCTGACCTGGTTTGTCTAAAATGACCCATGGTCACTAATGAACTGACACGTGTTCCAACGGTCAGATTTCAAACACACATGGCAACTTTACTTGGACTACAAGCAAAGCTGACTTATCCAACTCTGGACAAGATTTGCTCTCATAGTCTTCACTCGAAGACATAGGATTTTGGTTAAGCATCACTTCAGTCATTCTGACCGGTTCTCTTGGACCCCACTTAATAGTACGGTGGTTCTTATGACTCAACAAAGAAAAACACAGAACGACGAAACTGCTAAGTCTTCGCGCTCCATAGTCTTCACGCGATATCTTCTCTTCTCATAGTCTTCAATGTGAATGTCTTCACATACCACCTCTGACTTCAATGTCTTCATACATTTTTAGGGGTCATCTCTGGTAGGAAAACTGAATCAATGAGGGACTTCTACCTGTGTTATCCTGCAATTCTCACAAACACATTAGTCCCTCAACTAGGTTTGTCGTCAATAGTCCAAAACCAACTAGGGGTGGCACTAGATGCACTTACATGATCATAAACCCACAATTCATCGGTCTCAACAAACATACCGCAAAAAGAAGATTACATCGAATAGATCTCCACGAGAGAGGGGGAGAACTTTGTATTGAGATTCAAAGAGAGAGAAGAAGCCATCTAGCTACTAACTATGGACCCGAAGGTCTGAGGTAAACTACTCACACTTCATCGGAGAGGCTATGGTGATGTAGAAGCCCTCCGTGATGACGGCCCTCTTCTAGCGGAGCTCCGGAACAGGCCCCAAGATGGGATCTCGTGGATACAGAAAGTTGCGGCGGTGGAATTAGGTTGTTGGCTCTTGTTCTGATCGTTTGGGGTACGTGTGTATATATAGGAGGAAGAAGTACGTCAGAGGAGCAACGAGGGGCCCACGAGGCAGGGGGCGTGCCCTAGGGGGGGCGCGTCCCCCACCCTCGTGACCGCCTCTTTTGTTCCTTGGAGCAGGGTCCAAGTCTCCTGGATCACGTTCGGTGAGAAAATCACGTTCCCGAAGATTTTATTCCGTTTGGACTCCGTTTGTTATTCCGTTTCTTCGAAACACTGAAATAGGCAAAAAAACAACAATTCTGGGCTGGGCCTCCGGTTAATAGGTTAGTCCCAAAAATAATATAAAAGTGGAAAATAAAGCCCAATATAGTCCAAAACAGTAGATAATATAGCATGGAGCAATCAAAAATTATAGATACGTTGGAGACGTATCACCATACTTTACGGCTTAGAACCGGGACTTCAATGACGTTTTGAACATCATGGAGCATATGAGATGTTCCAGGAGTTGAAGTTAATATTTCAAGCAAATGCCCGGATTGAGAGATATGAAGTCTCCAATAAGTTCTACAGCTGCAAGATAGAGGAGAATAGTATTGTCAATGAACATATACTCAGAATGTCTGGGTACCACAACCACTTGACTCAGCTGGGAGTTAATCTTCCTGATGATAGTGTCATTGACAGAGTTCTTCAATCACTGCCACCAAGCTACAAGAGCTTCGTGGTGAACTATAATATGCAAGGGATGGATAAGACAATTCCTGAGCTCTTCGCAATGCTAAAGGCTGCGGAGGTAGAAATCAAGAAGGAGCATCAAGTGTTGATGGTCAACAAGACCGCCAATTTCAAGAAAAAGGGTAAAGGGAAGAAGGGGAACTTCAAGAAGAACAGCAAGCCAGATGCTGCTCAAGTGAAGATACCCAAGTCTGGACCTAAGCCTGAGACTGAGTGTTAGAAATATGCCCTAGAGGCAATAATAAAATCATTATTATTATATTTCCTTGTTCATGATAATTGTCTTTATTCATGCTATAATTGTATTATCCGGAAATCATAATACATGTGTGAATAATAGACACCAACATGTCCCTAGTAAGCCTCTAGTCGACTAGCTCGTTGATCAACAGATAGTCATGGTTTCTTGACTATGGACATTGGATGTCATTGATAACGAGATCACATCATTAGGAGAATGATGTGATGGACAAGACCCAATCCTAAACATAGCACAAGATCGTATAGTTCGTTTGCTAGAGTTTTACAATGTCAAGTATCCTTTCCTTAGACCATGAGATCGTGTAACTCCCGGATACCGTAGGAGTGCTTTGGGTGTACCAAACGTCACAACGTAACTGGGTGACTATAAAGGTATACTACGAGTATCTCCGAAAGTGTCTGTTGGGTTGACACGGATCAAGACTGGGATTTGTCACTTCGTATGACGGAGAGGTATCACTAGGCCCACTCGGTAATGCATCATCATAATGAGCTCAAAGTGACCAAGTGTCTGGTCACGGGATCATGCATTACGGTACGAGTAAAGTGACTTGCCGGTAACGAGATTGAACGAGGTATTGGGATACCGACGATCAGATCTCGGGCAAGTAACATACCGATTGACAAAGGGAATTGTATACGGGGTTGCTTGAATCCTCGACATCGTGGTTCATCCGATGAGATCATCGAGGAGCATGTGGGAACCAACATGGGTATCCAGATCCCGCTGTTGGTTATTGACCGGAGAGCGATCTCGGTCATGTCTACATGTCTCCCGAACCCGTAGGGTCTACACACTTAAGGTTCGGTGACGCTAGGGTTGTAGGGATATGTATATGCAGTAACCCGAATGTTGTTCGGAGTCCCGGATGAGATCCCGAACGTCACGAGGAGTTCCGGAATGGTCCGGAGGTAAAGAATTATATATAGGAAGTGCTATTTCGGGCATCGGGACAAGTTTCGGGGTCACCGGTATTGTACCGGGACCACCGGAAGGGGCCCGGGGGTCCACCGGGTGGGGCCACCTATCCCGGAGGGCCCCATGGGCTGAAGTGGGAAGGGATCCAGCCCAAAGTGGGCTGGGGCGCCACTTCCCCCTACGGCCCATGCGCATAGGATGGGGGAAACCCTAAAGGAAGAGTCCTAGAAGGGGAAGGCACCTCCTAGATGCCTTGGGGAGGAGGGATTCCTACCTTGGCCGCCGCCCCCCTAGGAGATTGCATCTCCTAGGGCCGGCGCCCCCCCTAGGCCCCCTATATATAGTGGGGGGAAGGGAGGACCTCTCACCCTTGCCTTTGGTGCCTCCCTCTCCCTCTCCAACACCTCCTCCTCCTCCATAGTGCTTGGCGAAGCCCTGCCGGAGTACTGCAGCTCCATCACCACCACGCCGTCGTGCTGCTGCTGGAGCCATCTTCCTTAACTTCTCCTTCCCCCTTGCTGTATCAAGAAGAAGGAGACGTCACGCTGATCGTACGTGTGTTGAACGCGGAGGTGCCGTCCGTTCGGCGCTAGGATCTCCGGTGATTTGGATCACGTCGAGTACGCCTTCCTCATCCCCGTTCTTTGAACGCTTCCGCGCGTGATCTACAAAGGTGTGTAGATGCATCCGATCACTCGTTGCTACATGAACTCATAGATGGATCTTGGTGAAACCGTAGGAAAATTTTTGTTTTCTGCAACGTTCCCCAACAGTGGCATCATGAGCTAGGTCTATGCGTAGTTCTTCTTGCGCGAGTAGAACACAATTTGTTGTGGGCGTAGATGGTGTCAACTTTCTTGCCGTTACTAGTCTTATCTTGCTTCAACGGTATTGTGGGATGAAGCGGCCCGGACCAACCTTACACGTACGCTTACGTGAGACCGGTTCCACTGACTAACATGCACAAGTTGCATAAGGTGGTTGGCGGGTGTCTGTCTCTCCCACTTTAGTTGGAGCGGATTCGATGAAAAGGGTCCTTATGAAGGGTAAATAGAAGTTGACAAATCACGTTGTGGCTTTCACGTAGGTAAGAAAACGTGCTTGCTAGAACCCTGTTTCAGCCACGTAAAACTTGCAAAGAACAATTAGAGGACGTCTAACTTGTTTTTGCAGCAAGTGCTTTGTGATATGATACGGCCAAAGTTGTGATGAATGATATATATGTGATGTATGAGATGTTCATGCTATTTTAATAGGAATCACGACTTTCATGTCGATGAGTATGACAACCGGCAGGAGCCATAGGAGTTGTCTTTATTTTTTGTATGACCTGCGTGTCATTGAGAAACGTCATGTAAATTACTTTACTTTATTGCTAAACGTGTTAGCCGTAGTAGTAGAAGTAATAGTTGGCGAGCAACTTCATGGAGACACGATGATGGAGATCATGATGATGGAGATCATGGTGTCATGCCGGTGACAAGATGATCATGGAGCCCCAAGATGGAGATCAAAGGAGCTATGTGATATTGGCCATATCATGTCACTATTATTATTTGATTGCATGTGATGTTTATCATGTGTCTGCATCTTGTTTGCTTAGAACGACGGTAGTAAATAAGATGATCCCTCATAATAATTTCAAGAAAGTGTTCCCCCTAACTGTGCACCGTTGCGACAGTTCGTTGTTTCGAAGCACCACGTGATGATCGGGTGTTAGATTCTAACGTTCACATACAACGGGTATAAGACAGATTTACACATGCAAACACTTAGGTTGACTTGACGAGCCTAGCATGTACAGACATGGCCTCGGAACACAGAAGACCGAAAGGTCGAGCATGAATCATATAGAAGATACGATCAACATGAAGATGTTCACCGATGTTGACTAGACCGTCTCACGTGATGATCGGACACGGCCTAGTTAACTCGGATCATGTTATACTTAGATTACTGGAGGGATGTCTATCTAAGTGGGAGTTCATTGAATAATTTGATTAGATGAACTTAATTATCATGAACTTAGTCTAAATTTTTTACAATATGTCTTGTAGATCAAATGGCCAACGTAGTCCTCAACTTCAACGCGTTCCCAGAGAAAACCAAGCTGAAAGACGATGGCAGCAACTACACGGACTGGGTCCGGAACCTGAGGATCATCCTCATAGCTGCCAAGAAAGATTATGTCCTACAAGCACCGCTGGGTGACGCACCTGTTCTCCCTGCAGAACAAGACGTTATGAACGCTTGGCAGGCACGTACCGATGACTACTCCCTCGTTCAGTGCGGCATGCTTTACAGCTTAGAGCCGGGGCTCCAAAAGCGTTTTGAGAGACACGGAGCATATGAGATGTTCGAAGAGCTGAAAATGGTTTTCTGCAACGTTACCCAACACTGAGTGCTTCTACTGCAAAGGAACTGGTCACTGGAAGCGGAACTGCCCCAAGTATTTGGCGGAGAAGAAGGATGGCAAAGTGAAATGTATATTTGATATACATGTTATTGATGTGTACCTTACTAATGCTCGCAGTAGTGCCTGGGTATTTGATACTGGTTCAATTACTAACATTTGCAACTCGAAACAGGGGCTACGGATTAAAGCGAAGATTGGCTAAGGACAGGGTGACGATGCACGTGGGAAATGGTTCCGAAGTCGATGTGATCGCCATCGGCACGCTACCTCTACATCTACATCGGCATGAACATTATATCTGGATCTTGTTTGATGCAAGACGGTTATTCATTTAAATCAGGGAATAATGGTTGTTCTATTTATATGAGTAATATCTTTTATGGCCATGCACCCTTGATGAGTGGTCTATTTTTACTAAATCTTGATAGTAGCGATAGACATGTTCATAGTATTGAAGCCAAAAGATGCAGAGTTGATAATGATAGTGCAACTTATTTGTGGCACTGCCATTTAGGTCATATTGGTGTAAAGCACATGAAGAAACTCCATTCTAATGGACTTTTGGAATCACTTGATTATGAATCACTTGGTACTTGCGAACCATGCCTCATGGGCAAGATGACTAAAACTCCGTTCTCTGGAACAATGAAGCGAGCAACAGAGTTATTGGAAATCATACATATTGATGTATGTGGTCCAATGAACATTGAAGCCCGTGGCGGATATCGTTATTTTCTCACCTTCACAGATGATTTAAGCAGATATGGGTATATCTACTTAATGAAACATAAGTCTGAAACATTTGAAAAGTTCAAAGAATTTCAGAGTGAAGTGGAAAATCATCGTAACAAGAAAATCAAGTTTCTACGATCTGATCATGGAGCTGAATATTTGAGTTATGAGTTTGGACTTCATTTGAAACAATGCGGAATAGTTTCACAACTCACGCCACCTGGAACACCACAACGTAATGGTGTGTCCGAACGTCATAACCGCACTTTATTAGATATGGTGCAATCTATGATGTCTCTCACTGATTTACCACTATCGTTTTGGGGTTATGCTTTAGAGACGGCTGCATTCACGTTAAATAGGGCACCAACTAAATCTGTCGAGACGACACCTTATGAACTGTGGTTTGGCAAGAAACCCAAGCTGTCGTTTCTTAAAGTTTGGGGCTGCGATGCTTATGTGAAAAAGCTTCAACCTGATAAGCTCAAACCCAAATCGGAGAAATGTGTCTTCATAGGATACCCAAAAGAAACTATTGGGTACACCTTCTATCACAGATCCGAAGGCAAGATATTTGTTGCTAAGAATGGATCCTTTCTAGATAAGGAGTTTCTCTCGAAAGAAGTGAGTGGGAGGAAAGTAGAACTTGATGAGGTAACTGTACCTTCTCCCGAACTGGAAAGTAGTTCATCACAGAAATCAGTTCTAGTGATTCCTACACCAATCAGTGAGGAAGCTAATGATGATGATCATGAAACTTCAGATCAAGTTACTACTGAACCTCGTAGGTCAACCAGAGTATGGTCCGCACTAGAGTGGTACAGTAATCCTGTTCTGGAGGTCATGTTACTTGACCATGACGAACCTACAAACTATGAGGAAGCGATGATGAGCCCAGATTCCACGAAATGGCTTGAGGCCATGAAATCTGAGATGGGATCCATGTATGAGAACCAAGTATGGACTTTGATTGACTTACCCGATGATCGGGGAGCCATTGAGAATAAATGGATCTTCAAGAGGAAGACGAACGCTGATAGTATTGTTACTATCTACAAAGCTCGAATTGTCGCAAAAAGTTTCCGACAAGTTCAAGGTGTTGACTACGATAAGATTTTCTCACTCGTAGCGATGCTTAAGTCTGTCCGAATCATGTTAGCAATTGCCACATTTTTTTTGAAATCTATCAAAATGGATGTCAAAACTACATTCCTTAATGGATTTCTTAAAGAAGAGTTGTATATGATGCAACAAGAAGGTTTTGTCAATCCTAAAGGTGCTAACAAAGTGTGTAAGCTCCAGCGATCTATCTATGGACTGGTGCAAGCATCTCAGAGTTGGAATATACGCTTTGATAAGGTGATCAAAGCATATGGTTTTATACAGACTTTTGGTGAAGCCTATATTTACAAGAAAGTGAGTGGGAGCACTACAGCCTTTCTTATAAGTATATGTGAATGACATATTGTTGATCGGAAATGATGTAGAATTTTCTGGAAAGCATAAAGGAGTGTTTGAAAGGAGTTTTTCAAAGAAAGACCTCGATGAAGATGCTTACACATCGAGCATCAAGATCTATAGAGATAGATCAAGACGCTTGATAAGATTTTTCAATGAGCACATACCTTGACAAGATTTTGAAATAGTTCAAAATGGAACAGTCAAAGAAGGAATTCTTGCGTGTGTTGCAAGGTGTGAAGTTGAGTAAGACTCAAAACCCGACCACGACAGAAAATAGAAAGAGAATGAAGGTCATTCCCAATGCCTCAGTCATAGGTTCTATAAAGTATGCTATGCTGTGTACCAGACCTATTGTGTACCTCACCATGAGTTTGGCAAGAGGGAACAATAGTGATCCAGGAGTGGATCACTGGACAACGGTCAAAATTATCCTTAGTCGAATAAGGATATGTTTCTCGATTATGGAGGTGACAAAGAGTTCGTCATAAAGGGTTATGTCGATGCAAGCTTTGACACTGATCCGGATGACTCTAAATCTCAATCTGGATACATATTGAAAGTGGGAGCAATTTGCTAGAGTAGCTCCGTGCAGAGCATTGTAGACATAGAAAATTTGCAAAATACATACGGCTCTGAATATGGTAGACCCGTTGACTAAACTTCTCTCACAAGCAAAACATGATCACACCTTAGTACTCTTTGGGTGTTAATCACATAACGATGTGAACTAGATTATTGACTCTAGTAAACCCTTTGGGTGTTAGTCACATGGAGATGTGAACTAATCACATAAAGATGTGAACTATTGGTGTTAAATCACATGACGATGTGAACTAGATTATTGACTCTAGTGCAAGTGGGAGACTGAAGGAAATATGCCCTAGAGGCAATAATAAAGTTATTATTTATATTTCCTTATATCATGATAAATGTTTATTATTCATGCTAGAATTGTATTAACCGGAAACTTAGTACATGTGTGAATACGTAGACAAACAGAGTGTCCCTAGTATGCCTCTACTTGACTAGCTAGTTCATCAAAGATGGTTAGGTTTCCTAGCCCTAAACATGTGTTGTCATTTGATGAATGGGATATCATTAGAGAATGATGTGATGGACAAGACCCATTAGTTAGCTTAGCATAATGATCGTTTAGTTTATTGCTATTGTTTTCTTCATGACTTATACATGTTCCTATGACTAAGAGATTATGAAACTCCCAAATACCGGAGGAACACTTCGTGTGCTATCAAATGTCACAACATAACTGGGTGATTATAAAGATGCTCTACAGGTGTCTCCGATGGTGTTTGTTGAGTTGGCATAGATCGAGATTAGGATTTGTCACTTCGATTGTCGGAGAGGTATCTCTGGGCCCTCTCGGTAATGCACATCACTATAAGTGTTGCAAGCAATGTCACTAATGAGTTAGTTGCGGGATGATGCATTACGGAACGAGTAAAGGGACTTGCCGGTAACAAGATTGAACTAGGTATGATGATACCGACGATCGAATCTCGGGCAAGTAACATACTGATGACAAAGGGAAAAACGTATGTTGTTATGCAGTTTGACCAATAAAGATCTTCGTAGAATATGTAGGAACCAATATGAGCATCCAGGTTCCGCTATGGGTTATTGACCGGAGATGTGTCTCGGTCATGTCTACATAGTTCTCGAACCCGTAGGGTCCGCACGCTTAACGTTCGATGACGATTGTATTATGAGTTTATGTGATTTGATGACCGAAGGTTGTTCGGAGTCCCGAATGAGATCGCGGACGTGACGAGGAGTCTTGCAATGATCGAGACATAAAGATTCATATATTGGAAGGTTACATTCGGACACCGGAATGGTTCAGGTCGTTTTGGATGAGTTTTGGAGTACCGGGGGTTACCGGAACCCCCCCCCCCCCCCCGGAAGTTATTGGGCCTCATAGGCCTAATGGTGGAAGAGAGGAGGCATGCCGAGGAGTGGCACATGCCCCCCTAGCCCAAACCGAATTGTACTAGGGCTAGGGGGACCGGCCCCCCTTTCCTTCTCTTCTCCTACTCATTCCCCCTTCTCCTTGTGGAAGTAGCAAAGGGGGGGGCGAATCCTACTTGGAGTAGGACTCCCCCAACCCTTGGGCGCGCCACCCTTGGCCGGCCTCCTCCTCCCTCCCCCCTTTATATACGTGGGAGGGGGCATCCCATAGACACATAAGTTGATCTTTTAGCCGTGTGTGGTGCCCCCTCCACAATTTCACACCACGGTCATATTGTCGTAGTGCTTAGGTGAAGCCCTGCGCCGGTAACTTCATCATCACCGTCACCACGCTGTCGTCTGAAGAAACTCACCCTCGGCCTCAACTGGATCAATATTTCGAGGGACATCACAGAGCTGAACGTGTGCAGATCGCGAAGGTGTCGTGTGTTCGATACTTGATCGGTTGGATCGTGAAGACGTTCGACTACATCAACCGAGTTACTAAACTCTTCCACTTTCGGTCTACGAGGGTACGCAGACATACTCTCCCCTCTCGCTGCTATGCATCTCCTAGATAGATCTTGCTAGATCGTAGGTAAAATTTTGAAATACCGCGTTCCCCAATAGTGCCCCCTGGCCAAGTATATAAAGGAGGGGAGGGAAGAGGTGGCCGGCCCATGGGGGGCACTCCAGGTGTGGGGAATCCTACTAGGACTCCCTAGTCCAAGTAGGATTCCCCTCCTCTTTCCTATTCCTAGTAGGAGAAGGAGGGAAGGAGGAGGAGGAGGAGAGAAGGAAAGGGGGCCGCCCCCCAACCCTAGTCCAATTCGGTTTGGGCTAGGGGGCACGCTTCACTCCCTGGCCGGCCTCCTCTCTTCCACCACTAGGCCCATGAGGCCCAATAACTTCCAGGGGGTCCGGTAACCCCCGGTACTCCGAAACTCATCCAAAATGACCCGAACCATTCCGGTGCCTGAAAGTAACCTTCCAATATATGAATCTTTATGTCTCGGCCATTTCAAGACTCCTCATCATGTCCGTTATCTCATCCGGAACTCTAAACAACCTTCGGTCATCAAATCACATAAACTCATCATAAAAATCGTCATCGAACGTTAAGTGTGCGGACCCTATGGGTTTGAGAACTATGTAGACATGACCGAGACACATCTCCGGTCAATAACCAATAGCGGAACCTGGATGCTCATATTGGCTATTACATATTCTATGAAGATCTTTATCGGTCAAACCGCATAACAACATACGTTGTTCCCTTTGTCATCGATGTGTTACTTGCCCGAGATTCGATCGTCGGTATCATCATACCTAGTTCAATATCGTCACCGGCAAGTATATTTACTCGTTCCGTAATGCATCATCCTGTGACTAGCTCATTAGTCACATTGCTTGCAAGGCTCATAGTGATGTGCATTACCGAGAGGGCCCAAAGATACCTCTCTGATACACAGAGTGACAAATCCTAATCTTGATCTATGCCAACTCAACAAACACCATCGGAGACACCTGTAGAGCATCTTTATAATCACCGAGTTACATTGTGACATTTGATAGCACACAAGGTGTTCCTCCGGTATTCGGGAGTTCCATAATCTCATAGTCTGAGGAACATGTATAAGTCATGAAGAAAGCAATAGCAGAAAAAACTAAACAATCATTATGCTAAGCTAACGGATGGGTCTTGTCCATCACATCATTCTCTAATGATGTGATCTCGTTCATCAAATGACAACACACGTCTATGGTTAGGAAACTTAACCATCTTTGATTAACGAGCTAGTCAAGTAGAGGCATACTAGGGACACTCTGTTTGTCTATGTATTCACACATGTACTAAGTTTCCGGTTAATACAATTCTAGCATGAATAATAAATATTTATCATGATATAAGGAAATATAAATAACAACTTTATTATTGCCTCTAGGGCATATTTCCTTCACGAGGTGTGTAACCGTGGAGGGGGGCACCGCACACGGCCAAGAGAAGACTTGGTGTGTCTTTGCGGTGCCCCCCTCCCACGTATATAAAGGGGGGAGGAGAGGAGGCTGGCCATAGGGGGGAGCGCGCCATAGGGGAGTCCAACTAGGATTCCCAATCCTAGTTGGAGTCCCCTTCCTTTCCAAGAGAGGGAGAGAGAGGGAAGGAGGAAGAGGGGACAAGGAAAGAGGGGGCGCCGCCCTCCTCCCTAGTCCAATTCGGACTGGCCATGGGCGGGGGGCGCGGCCTCCCTTGTGGCCCTCCTCTCCTTTCCACTAAGGCCCATGAACTTCCCGGGGGGCGGTAACCCCCGGTACTCCGAAACTCACCCGAAATATCCTGAACCATTCCGGTGTCCGAATGTAACCTTCCAATATATGAATCTTTACCTCTCAACCATTTCGTCCACTTCATGTCCATGATCTCATTCAGGACTCCGAACAAACTTCGGTCATCAAATCACATAACTCATAATACAAATAGTCATCGAACATTAAGCGTGCAGACCCTACGTCAATAACCAATAGCGGAACCTGGATGCTCATATTGGTTCCTACATATTCTACGAAGATCTTTATTGGTCAAACCGCATAACAACATACGTTGTTCCCTTTGTCATCGGTATGTTACTTGCCCGAGATTCAATCCTCAGTATCATCATACCTAGTTCAATCTCATTACCGGCAAGTCTCTTTACTCGTTCTATAATGCATCATCCCGCAACTAACTCATTAGTCACATTCATTGCAAGGCTTATAGTGATGAGCATTACCAAGAGTGCCCAGAGATACCTCTCCGATACACGGAGTGACAAATCCTAATCTTGATCTATGCCAACTCAACAAACACCATCGGAGACACCTGTAGAGCATCTTTATAATCACCCAGTTACGTTGTGACGTTTGATAGCACACAAGGTGTTCCTCTGGTATTCGCGAGTTGCATAATCTCGTAATTTGAGGAACATGTATAAGTCATGAAGAAAGCAATAGCAATAAAACTAAACGATCATTATGCTAAGCTAACGGATGGGTCTTATCCATCACATCATTCTCTAATGATGTGATCCCGTTCACCAAATGACAACACATGTCTATGGTCAGGAAACTTAACCATCTTTGATTAACGAGCTAGTCAAGTAGAGGCATACTAGGGACACTCAGTTTTGTCTATGTATCCACACATGTACTAAGTTTCCGGTTAATACAATTCTAGCATGAATAATAAACATTTATCATGATATAAGGAAATATAAATAACAACTTTATTATTGCCTCTAGGGCGTATTTCCTTCATCTCTGCGGCGAGACAGTCGGCTTCGGTCTGCGACATGGTGTTGACGAAAACGACGCGGATGTAGAGGAAGTAGCTGATCAGAGGCGAGCAGTCACCTATTCACCCCTCTCCCGTACAGGAACCGGAGGGGCGGGGTTTCGAAGACCTGCTCTCCCATCGACCATGTACGTGGCGGACGGGACGGAGTCACCGGCGGCAGCAGCAGCAAAGGAACGACGATGGGCAGTGCACGTGGAGCAGAAGTGATCTGTTCGTGGCGGCTATGGTTAGGAGACATGCTACCTCTTGAGCATTGCGTTGGTTTTTCCCCGAAGAGGAAGGGATGATGTAGCAAAGTAGCGTAAGTATTTCCCTCAGTTTTTGAGAACCAAGGTATCAATCCAGTAGGAGGCTACGCGCGAGTCCCTCATACCTGCACAAAACAAATAAATCCTTGCAACCAACGCGATAAGGGGTTGGCAATCCCTACACGGCCACTTACGAGAGTGAGATCTGATAGATATAATAAGATAATTTTTTGGTTTTTTTATTATAAAGATGCAAAGTAAAATAAAAGCAAAGTAAAAAAGCAAAGGAAATAACTAAGTATTGGAAGATTAATATGATGAAGATAGACCCTGGGGCCATAGGTTTCGCTAGTGGCTTCTCTCAAGAGCATAAGTATTCTACGGTGGGTGAACGAATTACTGTTGAGAAATTGACAAAATTGAGCATAGTTATGAGAATATCTAGGTATGATCATGTATATAGGCATCACGTCCGAGACAAGTAGACCGACTCTTGCCTGCATCTACTACTATTACTCCACTCATCGACCACTATCCAGCATGCATCTAGAGTATGAAGTTCATGAAAACAGAGTAACGCCTTAAGCAAGATGACATGATGTAGAGGGATAAACTCATGCAATATGATGAAAACCCCATCTTGTTATCCTTGATGGCAACAATACAATACATGCCTTGCTGCCCCTACTGTCACTGGGAAAGGACACCGCAAGATTGAACCCAAAGCTAAGCACTTCTCCCATTGCAAGAAAGATCAATCTAGTAGGCCAGACCAAACTAATAATTCGAAGAGACTTGCAAAGATAACCAATCATACATAAAAGAATTCAGAGAAGATTCAAATATTGTTCATAGATAGACTTGATCATAAACCCACAATTCATCGGTCTCAACAAACACACCGCAAAAAAGAAGATTACATCGAATAGTTCTCCACAAGAGAGGGGGAGAACATTGTATTGAGATCCAAAAAGAGAGAAGAAGCCATCTAGCTAATAACTATGGACCCGTAGGTCTGAGGTGAACTACTCACACTTCATCAGAGGGGCTATGGTGATGATGTAGAAGCCCTCCGTGATGGATACCCCCTCCGGCGGAGCTCTAGAATAGGCCCCAAGATGGGATCTCGTGGATACAGAAAGTTGCGGCGGTGGAATTAGGGTTTTGGCTCTGTATCTGATCGTTTGGGGGTACGTAGGTATATATAGGAGGAAGGAGTACGTCGGTGGAGCAACAGGGGGCCACGAGGGTGGAGGGCGCGTCTGGGGGGGTAGGCGCGCCCCTATCTCGTGGCCTCCTCCTTTGTTTCTTGACGTAGGGTCCAAGTCTCCTGGATCATGTTCGGCGAGAAAATCACGTTCCCGAAGGTTTCATTCCGTTTGGACTCCGTTTGATATTCTTTTTCTTCGAAACCCTAAAATAGGCAAAAAAACAGCAATTCTGGGCTGGGCCTCCGGTTAATAGTTTAGTCCCAAAAATAATATAAAAGTGGATAATAAAGCCCAATAATGTCCAAAATAGTAGATAATATAGCATGGAGCAATCAAAAATTATAGATACGTTGGAGACGTATCAAGACACCCCACACTTATATAGGCGCAGCCGCATGGAGAGACGTGGGTTCGACCCACGTCCGTGACAGCCCATGATCCGACGTCTCAAATTGTGGCCTAACTGTCAGAAATCTCTCCATTACCGACTGTCAAAAATAAGCGCGTAGGTGTGAGCTTGGCTCGGCTCATTCCCGCAACCTGCAGCGTGTCGTGATGAGGCGTGGCATGGCGAGGCGGGCGGCGGAGGAGGAGTGCGCGAGGGTCTCTTCAATTCTCAAGCTCCAATAGCATGTAGAAGAGAAACCCTTATAAAGAGGTCCAACTCCTTCTCCACTAGCGGGGTGGGACTAAACTTCCCATTACACCTAGTGCCATATAACCCACATGGGCCCTTAGAGATTTTTTCTGAAATTGTTGGATGGACCTAAAGCCCACCCCATGGCAGATGGCAAAGGACCACAAAGCTGACGGCAAAACTCTTTGCCGTCAGCCGCGAACGGCAAACGTGTCTGGCGTTGTAAACACTGGCAAAGAGTTTCTTTGCCATCTATTTTGTGACAGCGGATGGCAAAGACCCTTTGCCATCGGTAACGGACGACAAAGAAGGTAGACAACAAAGAACCGGCATTAGCCACGTTAGGTGGCTAATCATCAGACTTTGCCGTCAGCCAGCGGATGGCAAAACGTGCTTCGATACGTCACGACGTACACGTCACCCACGTACCCGGCATGATGTCCGGTCAAACCGCCGCGCGTCGCCCCGGGGAAAGCACGTCGTGGGAAAGTGCATCATCTGGCACCCCGACGCCCCATCCCATCGATGGCCGCGTCGCCTTCCACCCCCGCCGTCCCGTCCCATCGTCCCATCCCACCCCGAGGCGACAGCATTAATGAGCAGTAATGTCGGCTGCCGGCTCGGCCGCCCACCTCCCGTTGCCCGGACGGCTATAAGAACCCGCCCCACCGTCATCCCCCCACACCCGACCTCAAACCCGCTGCCGGTGAGAAATCCAGCCCAGCACCGACGATGTCTTACCATCGCGGGAGCAGCAGCGCCGGCGGCGACGACGACGCCCTGAGCACCTGGCCGTCCAGCCTCGGCAATCCGGAGACGAGGAGCTATGCCGATACGGCCTCCTCGTGCCGCCGGGCTGCAGTATTCCCTAGCGAAGGCAAGATATTCGTTGCTAAAAATGGATCCTTTCTAGCAAAGGAGTTTCTCTCGAAAGAAGTGAGTGGGAGGAAAGTATAACTTGACGAGGTAACTGTACCTTCTCCCTTATTGGAAAGTAGTTCATCACTGAAATCAGTTCCAGTGATTCCTACACCAGTAAGTGAGGAAGCTAATGATGATGATCATGGAACTTCTGATCAAGTTACTACCGAACCTCATAGGTCAATCATAGTAAGATCTGCACCAGAGTGGTACGGTAATCCTGTTCTGGAAGTCATGTTACTTGACCATGACGAACCTACAAACTATGAGGAAGCGATGATGATCCCAGATTTCTCAAAATGGCTTGAGGCCATGAAATCTGAGATGGGATCCATGTATGATAACAAAGTATGGACATTGGTTGACTTGCCCGATGATCGGCAGGCCATAGAGAATAAATGGATCTTCAAGAAGAAGACTGACGCTGACGGTAATACTACTGTCTACAAAGCTCGACTTGTTGCAAAAGGTTTTCGACAAGTTCAAGGAGTTGACTACGATGAGACCTTCTCACCCGTAGCGATGCTTAAGTCCGTCCGAATCATGTTAGCAATTGCCGCATTTTATGATTATGAAATTTGGCTTATGGATGTCAAAACTGCATTCCTTAATGGATATCTTAAAGAAGAGTTGTATATGATGCAACCAGAAGGTTTTGTCGACCCAAAAGGTGCTAAAAAAGTGTGCAAGCTCCAGCGATCCATTTATGGACTGGTGCAAGCCTCTCGGAGTTGGAATATACGCTTTGATAGTGTGATCAAACCATATGGTTTTATACAAACTTTTGGAGAAGCCTGTATATACAAGAAAGTGAGTGGGAGCTCTGTAGCATTTCTGATATTATATGTGGATGACATATTGTTGATCTGAAATGATACTGAATTTCTGAATAGCATAAAGGATACTTGAATAAGAATTTTTCAATGAAAGACCTCGGTGAAGCTGCTTATATATTGGGCATCAAAATCTATAGAGATAGATCAAGACGCTTAATTGGAATTTCACAAAGCACATACCTAGATAAAGTTTTGAAGAAGTTCAAAATGGATCAGGCAAAGAAAGGGTTCTTGCATGTGTTACAAGGTGTGAAGTTGAGTCAGACTCAATGCCCGACCACTGCAGAAGATAGAGAGAAAATGAAAAGTGTTCCCTATGCTTCAGCCATAGGCTCTATCATGTATGCAATGCTGTGTACCAGACTTGATGTGTGCCTTGCTACCAGTTTAGCAGGGGAGGTACCAAAGTAATCCAGGAGTGGATCACTGGACAGCAGTCAAGAATATCCTGAAATACCTGAAGAGGACTAAGGATATGTTTTCTCGTATATGGAGGTGACAAAGAGCTCGTCGTAAACGGTTACGTCGATGCAAGCTTTGACACTGATCCGAATGACTCTAAGTCACAAACCGAATATGTGTTTTTATTAAATGGTGGAGCTGTCAGTTGGTGCAGTTCCAGGCAGAGCGTCGTGGCGGGATCTACGTGTGAAGCAGAATACATAGCTGCTTTGGAAGCAGCAAATGAAGGAGTCTGGATGAAGGAGTTCATATCCGATCTAGGTATCATACCTAGTGCATCGGGTCCAATGAAAATCTTTTGTGACAATACTGGTGCAATTGCCTTGGCAAAGGAATCCAGATTTCACAAGATAACCAAGCACATCAAGACACGCTTCAATTCCATCCGCAATCAAGTAAAGGAAGGAGACTTAGAGATTTGCAAGATACATACGGATCTGAATGTTGTAGACTCATTGACTAAGCCTCTCTCACAAGCAAAACATGATCAGCACCAAGACTCCATGGTTGTTAGAATCATTACAATGTAATCTAGATTATTGACTCTAGTGCAAGTGGGAGACTGAAGGAAATATGCCCTAGAGGCAATAATAAAGTTGTTATTTATATTTCCTTATATCATGATAAATGTTTATTATTCATGCTAGAATTGTATTAACCGGAAACTTAGTACATGTGTGAATACATAGACAAATAGAGTGTCACTAGTTTGCCTCTACTTGACTAGTTCGTTGAATCAATGATGGTTATGTTTCCTAACCATAGACATGAGTTGTCATTTGATTAACGAGATCACATCATTAGAGAATGATGTGATTGACTTGACCCATCCGTTAGCTTAGCACGATGATCGTTTAGTTTGTTGCTATTGCTTTCTCCATAACTTATACATGTTCCCATGACTATGAGATCATGCAACTCCCGAATACCGGAGGAACACTTTGTGTGCTACCAAACGTCACAACGTAACCGGGTGATTATAAAGGTGCTCTACATGTGTTTCTGATGGTGTTTGTTGAGTTGGCATAGATCGAGATTAGGATTTATCACTCCGATTGTCGAAGAGGTATCTCTGGGCCCTCTCGGTAATGTACATCACTATAAGCCTTGCAAGCAATGTAGCTAATGAGTTAGTTACGGGATGTAGCATTACAGAACGAGTAAAGAGACTTGCCGGTAATGAGACTGAACTAGATATTGAGATATCGACGATCGAATCTCGGGCAAGTAACATACTAATGACAAAGGGAACAACGTATGTTGTTATGCGGTTTGACCATTAAAGATCTTTGTAGAATATGTAGGATCCAATATGAGCATCTGGGTTCCTCTATTGGTTATTGACCGGAGACGTGTCTCGGTCATGTCTACATAGTTCTCGAACCCGTAGGGTCTGCACGCTTAATGTTTGGTGACGATCGGTATTATGAGTTTATGTGTTTTGATGTACCGAAGATAGTTCAGAGTCCCGGATGTGATCACGGACATGACTAGGAGTCTCGAAATGGTCAAGACATAAAGATTGATGTATTGGATGACTATATTCGGACACCGGATGAGTTCCGGGGGTCACCGGATATTTATCGGAGTGCCGGGGGGTTATGGGACCCCCCGGGGGAACTAATGGGCCAACATGGGCCTTGTGGGAGTGAGAGGAGAGGGCCTAGGGCTGGCCGCCCCCCCTTGGGAGTCCGAATTGGACAAGGAGGGGGGCGCCGCCCCCTCTCTCCCCCCCTCTCTCCTCTCCCTCCTTTCCCCTTCCTCCGTCCTAGTTGGGTTAGGAAAAGGGGAGTCCTACTCCTACTAGGAGGAGGACTCCCCCTCTTCTTGGCGCGCCTTTAGGCCGGCCGGCCTCCCCCTTGCTCCTTTATATACGGGGGCAGGGGGCACCCTAGAACACACAAGTTGATTGTTTCCAGCCGTGTGCGGTGCCCCCCTCCACCATAATCCACCTTAGTCATATCGTAATGGTGCTTAGGCGAAGACCTATTCCGGTAGCACCATCATCGCCGTCATCATGGCGTCGTGCTGACGAAGCTCTCCCTCGAAGCTCTACTGGATCGTGGGTTCGTGGGACGTCACCGAGCCGAACGTATGCAGATCGCAGAGGTGTCGTACCTTCAGTGCTAGGATCGATCGATCGTGAAGACGTACGACTACATCAACCGCGTTGTCATAACGCTTCTGCTTACGGTCTACGAGGGTACGTGGACAACACTCTTCCCTCTCGTTGCTATGCATCACCATGATCTTGCGTGTGCATATGATTTTTTTTGAAATTACTGCGTTCCCCAACAGTAGAATCTATGAATGCTAAGTATGATTGAACTAGACATGATAAACTTTATGATTCAAGTGATGAAGATGATGAATGTTATGAAAAATAAAATTTTTATCGAGTTTCTAATGATGAGTGGGCAGCTAAATGTCTTAGGGAGTAAATTACCTTAGATGGTCCTACTCAAAGTAATGACACACTTGATGAATGTTATGATTATGAAACTATGTCTATTGGCACTATTGAGGATGATTATGTTATGCCTACTACTTATTATGATGATCATGATTGGGGAGGATTATGATACTCCTTAGGGTATAGAAAATGTATGTGAGTACCGAGGAATTTATTATTTATAACAATGATGGATTTACTATTGAAAGTGGGTTCGAAATGGTCAAAAATTTAGCTATTGCTGATCCCTCTAATTTTTGGAAAGTGATAAAATTTATGTGTGCGTATATCATGAGTATAAATGTACTAGGTGATAGCTACATTATTGAGTTTGACTATGATTCAACATATAATTATTATGAAAGGGGAAAACATGGTTATAGATATCTTAATACCATCAAGTTTCTTCTTTTTATGCTGAAAGCTTTGAAGTTGCACCTATCTTTCCCTCCTTTTTTTTAGAAAAGGAGGATGACCCCCGGCCTCTGCATCTGGGCGATGCATGCGGCCACTTTATTAATTATTCTCACAAGACCTTACAAAGTCATACAACAGTAAGACTGAAGCCACCGTCTAAGCAACAACTATCGCTACACCTATCCAGTTGATGAAGGGGCGCTGATAGTCTGGGCCTAATACCAAACAGACATCGCATCCAAACCTAAACATCTAAGACCTGAGGTCCCAACCAGGACGCCTGCCTGGTATGGGGCACCTACCAGTCCGGCGCACTCCTCAACCAGGACGCCTGCCGGGTATGGGGCCGCCGCAGCCACCTGCCACGAGTCCATCTTCAGAGCTGTACTATTGCATCTACCGTGCCAGGTCTCTCAGCCATCGACGCCACCACGACGCCAGACAGCGTCATCCTCCTGCGCGAGTCCATCCTCCCACATCGAACTCCGAATCTGCACTGCGCCACGCCGTCCAGATCCGTCGCCATCAATGTATGGATGAAGCACCGCTCCACCAAAGAAGCCGTCCGCTGATACCTATCTTTCCCTCCTATGCTAAGATTCCTCTGCATAGGAAGTCAGTTAGTCTTAAATATATTTACCTTATGCTTTTTGGTGCTCGTATTGTGCTTTGCAATAATTATGATTCATTCTTGTGAGTTTCAAATAAATTCCATGCCTAGCTCAAAGGCATTAATGAAAGCGCTTGTGTGAGGCAGCCCACAATTGGATTTTAGTTTGGTCTGAATAATATATAACTTACTACCTTATTGTAGGAAAGTACTTTTCATGTTTTCTTTTAATAAAGTGTCAAGTTATGCAATTAGTTTAAGTGTTTATGCCATGTGGTAGATGTTTAACTGTTTTCTGCTACTTGTTGTTCTTCTAGAAATTGACATAATTTGCTGGAGCAGGCTTTTGACTTGAATTTTTTAATAAGCAGAGCCACGTATGCCTAGTATTCATCCTAATTTGTTTGTTTTCTGGGTACTGGAACTGTCCTGATTAATTAGGTTTCTATATGCTATAGTTTGTTTTGACAGATTCTTTCGCAACTATTGTATTTGCTACAGAATCACATAGTGTTGGTTCCCCCTTGATCAAAAGGACCTATGATTGCGTTCTTGGTTGTAGCTATTGTTATACCATGTTGCCATGATTAACAAACAACAAGTGGAACTATTTTATTTTATTTTATTTGTGGACTAACAATTTTGTTTGAGTAATGATTTGAATTTCAGGTTAACTTCATCACAATCACATGCATTCCCTCCAATTCTAAGAAGACCAAAAAGGCAACGCTTAGGGATGACCAAGGCATCCTCATTCTTCATCAACATAACATCGGCAACCACCCGCGCCAGCCGAATTCAATCCCCTGGCGCGGCCCCTGTGCTCCCACCCTCAACCCGCTCCCTTGCCTCCACCGGGTATCGCCAAAAAATCGTGAGATGTGCCCTCACGGAGAGAGGAAGTGCTCGACAGGGGGAGGATTGGTGCACGGAGAATGGGAGAGTTAGTGTGATGAAACTGATGGGGCAAGGGGAAAAACGCCCCATTCGCCCGGATTGACCGGCCGCGGTAAATGATTTGATTTGTGATATGTCAAGGAGGCATGCGTCAAGATTCGTACATAATATCCAACGGGTGTATGTTTGACCGACATCATCGAAAATCCGATGGCAGATTTTTAGACTTCTCGTTTTTTTAAAGACGGCGTAATTCTCTTGAATCAAAGGATCCTTAAACTTCATGTTAACCAAGGTAGTAGACACAATCGGATCAATAGCTCACCTACTGTTCACTGTACGCCCACGGTCAAAATGCCAATCCGGGGCGTGTTGGCCAGGACGCGCACGACGCCCTGTAAAGGCTGTAGACGCCCAAACTTGGTCAGCGAGTTCACACACGGCCTTCCCTTTTGCCCCAAGTTATCGTCAGCCTCAGACTAGGCCACAGCCCACAGCTACCGGAGACCTGCAGCTCCTTCAGTACTGCGCGCACTAGGCGTTAATGGCAAAATCCTTTCCAGACAGTCAGACAGACATCAGTAGATACAGGGAAAAGAGGCATATACCGCATCCTCTACCGTCGATCGGTCGATGGCTTGACCAGACCCTGCACTCTCTCCGTAACCGCGCGGAACAGTTCCCCCGCAGTAAAAAACTGCGCCGAACAGTTTCGGCGAGCGAGACGCCGCTCGTGATTCAGAAACTTACCGGTGCTCCTAAAGCACTTTCAGACGCTATCATTTTCTTCTCGCGCAGGCTTTCAGAAGTTTCAGCTGGCTGGGGCGAAACGAGGGCGTATAATAATACACCCAGACGAATACCCGTTCAGTAAAAAAAAAGTCACTCCTCATCAGCAAAGTAAAAAAAAAAAGAGCCCCTTGATCAATGCAGGAGTACTACTGGCACAGTTCGGTGCGGCATCTGCATTTATCTATCGACCGGCAGCTCGGCCCAAGCTAGGCTCATCATCAATACGAGACGTACTCGACCAGCTAGTAGCACCAATTTCGCTGTGATTTCTTTTAGCGCCTGGCGTGGTATGGCGTAGCGTGCTGCAGCTGCGTTGCTTTGGTCCGCAGGCGTCAGGGGGCTATCCATCCATCTATTGGCTGGCTCCGTCCCTAGCCGTAGGCCCGCGTGCTGCGCGATGGATGGAACGTGACCCACGCCACGCCACACCACACATCGGATGCTCTCCGCTCCGTGCCGCCCGTTCGCGCTCTGGGTCGCGTCCGCCCGCCTCTCTCTCTCTCTGCAGCTGCAGCGCCCTGGCAACCGTTTTCCTCGCACGGACTACGGAGGAACCGATGATGGGCTCCAGCCCAGCCCAGCCCCGCGCCAGACGACACGTACGTGGCGCGCAAGACTAATGGCAAAGCTGGGTGGCGCTTTTGCCGTCGGCCCCACAGGTCAGCCGCGCCCACGTGCGCGACGCACCCCCCGGCGTGCCCGCCCTCCGTCAGCGCGAGCGCGAGCCGGGCGCACGGAAAAGACAGCCACGTCGTAGCTGACCCCCACCGACCCGTGGGCCCGGGATGGGCCATGGCCAGGGCGTGGACGCAGACCTTTCCGTGCGCCCCTCCCCGCTACGAGAGTCAACGTCAAACCACCCGTAAACAGAGACGGGAAAGATATTATAACAATCCGAAACGAAATCCACACACCAATTTTTGAAAGATCTTGGTGCCAGTAAGGACCAACCGGGATTGCAATCACCTGCTATTTTTTGCGATTACGTGGTACCATTAATTTATTGCCCATGTATATGTTGCAGGATTAATCGAGATATACGCTGCATACATACGGGATATTAAACAATCGTAATTAAGGGCCTCATATACGAGCTCTATACGCCAGGCTTGTGTAGCGTATCTCGCCGCGAACGTGACAAGGGAAAGAAAAGAAATAATAATACAAACTTGCTAATAATTAAGAGAAAAGGCAGCCACAGGTATAGGCATAGGCAGGCCGCTAATGATCGTAATTAAGGGCCATATATATATATATATATATATATATATATATATACGAGATTTATACGCCAAAGAATTGTTTAGCATATCCGGCTGCGAAGGTGACAAGAGAAAGGGAAAGAAATAAGGCACAGCTATAGGTAGGCCGATCCTACCCGGCTCCGCCCTGTCATGGCCAAAAACGCAGTTGGTGCTTGTGTCGCACCCAGGCCAAAAGGAGAGCCTTTCAAGCAAAGGCGAAAGGCGTCCGTCCACAGGGAAAAGGCAAGCAGCAAGTAACGCCGTGAGTCAAACCCCTCCTTACACTTGGGCCCCACCCCACCCCCTCTCCGCACCCAACCGTACCGCACCGTATCTCCCCGTGTATCCGTATACGACCCTAATACTACTACCAGTACGAGCCGCGTCTCTCCGCGTGGGCCCCTGGCTGTCCAGGCGCCCTCGTGGCCCAGCCGGTGCGGGCGCGGCCACTCGCTGGCGGGCGGGCCCGGGGGTTCGAATTTTGAAAACGAGGCAGGGGAGACGCTTATTTCTGGCAGTAAAGTGGCGAGGAGGGGGAGGGGAGGGGAGGGCGGGGCCCGCTGGCCCTCCCTTCCCACGCGACGCGACGGGCGCTACTCCTTCTCCGCCTCTCCAACGCCAGCGCCAACGCCCCTCACCCTCTCCCGCCGCTATAAATACCCCTCTGCCTCGTCGTCCCCAGCCCAGCCCCCACCGTCTCCCTCCCTCCCCACCCACGCGGACAAATTTGTTTCTTCCCTGCGTACAACCCAGCCCAGCAGAAGCAGCCAGCCGCGCCGCCTCCCCCTCCCCCGCCGCCCCCCGCCGCCGATCTGGCCGGATCGCGCCCCGGATCGGCCGCCGCCCGCGCGCAGGTACCGGCCCCCCTCCCGATTCCCCGTCCGCTTCGGCCGATTCCGCCGCGCCCCCTCTGGCTTTCCGTTGCGCTTCCCCTCCCCTCCCCTCCCCGGCGGCGGCGGCGGCGGCTGATCCGCCGTGGTAGCGAGCGGCGGGGCACGTGTTTGCGCCGTTCAGCTAACCGCCGCCTGCCCGGGCAGGATTGGCCTGCCTGGCTGGTGATAGAGCAGAGCCGGTCACGTGCGTGCGTGCGTGCCTGATTGGCCCCCCCGTCTCGAAAAGGAAACGTGTAGATTTATCCTGATTTCTTTGATTGATTCCCACTAGTTGCCGTTTCTCGCCAATTATAGTACGAGTAGTAGTATCTTGCTTGTATGCGAGGCGCCGTGTAGCAGGGGGAGCGACCATTTTGGTCCGCTTTGGGTACCGCATCGAGCGAATTTGAAATTTTACTCGCGCACCTGTTCGCGGATAGGCATGCCGTAGTTTTTATTTATCACCTGCCATATCCGGGTCCAGGTTCAGAACTCTAGAATCGCTGTTTGTTGTACAATCCCTGGCACCAATTCTTGGTCGTCGATTGATCCGTCGATATGCTCTCGTTGGCGTGGGACGGGATGCTTGTTTGTACTGTTTATTATTACTTGTGGCCTAGGTGACTCTTAATTTCATGATACAACAGAGTCAGTCGTGTGCATGCTAGGTTGCTCCTCCTTCTGACAAAGGAAACAAAACGGATTGCACTCTGATGGGTTTGCTTAATGACCCTTGCTGCCCTGCTCTCAGCAACCAGTTTGGTCAAATAACATGTTTTCCCTGTGCATCTGTTGACTGATAACCTTGCCCTGTTTCTATCAGCTGCTATATTCTTGAACAAGAATTTGTTGTTAGAAGCCAGTATACTCCATTTAGAAGGGCAATGTTCACCCCTTTTGTCGTAATTCTTCACATTTGCAAAGTATCTCACCTTCAAGTGCTAATTACCTAATAATATAGCACAAAGTCCATTTCTTTCGCTAAAGTAATGGGTGGATTTACTAATCAATCTACCTTCCTAGCTTTGTAGGAGTATATGAAGTCAGTTTCATGTTTGTATACCTGAGTTGCGGCGGTAGCTCAGTCCATAATCCGTGTTCAACTTAATGCTAGCACATTGTTTTCAGTTAGACTAGCATTTTTTGTCCGATTCTAGACTATTGATGTTCATTCAATTTGTGTTTCCAGGTTAAGGGCAACCAGACAGGGCTGTTTCTTGGCTGGACATCATCTGAACCATCTCCAAGTGCCAGAGATGGATCATACTCAACCCAGGGATGGGCATGGCAATGAACCTGTGCCTTTAGGTAGCTATACTTAACCTGTGCTCTGTTCTGCTGTTTATCTTAGTTCTATGATAAAATAGTAATACTCTTGTTTCAATCTCAGGTCAGATGCTTTTTGAGCATTCGGGTAGTGATGCACCCCTTAGACTTGGTCCTCCAGGCTTTGGGAGTATGGCAAGTAGATCAAATGACGTTCCATCTTCAAGTCATGCTACACAGTTTCCAGGTCATAGAGTTGTGAACCTAGGGACCTCACATGTTTCATTAGTTCCCTATCGCACTGCAAGATCCAGCGGCCATGTACCATATGATGCTCAGCCGAAACCTGCCCTAAGTTCCCATGTGGACAACAGAATGGTTGCAATGAAGCGAAAGAACCTCCTTCCTTCAGTGGAGGGAATGGACGCTGTTGACTATTATGTTGGCAGCTCTTCCAACAGTCACTTCTCTGATTTTGTGCAGCCAAATCCTAGTGCACTTACTGAGCCCTTGCATCCGCAAGTGCCTTTAAGCGTTGGTCCAAGCAACTGGATTGACCAACGCTTAGTTAATCAAGAAGGATCTCAGAGGAATGTCAGAGCACGTCATGATAGTGCTAATGTTTCGTTGGAACCTAGGCCAGCTTCAACTTACACACCAAGTAACAATCATCAGCTGCCATTCCATTCAGCCACAAGTGCTTTCGTAAGTACGGCAGCAGAAAGGAACCAAGCACCTTTTTCTGTGCCAACAAGAACATTACCTTCAGGTTAGTAACTAATTCTTTGCTTAATGTACTTGATGCGTCTTTATTGTCTTGCTAATGCACTCCCCCAAGTTTTTCCCTTGACAATTAGCATCTCATGCGGTCTTCTGTTCACATCTTTAATTATGGTATGAGGTTGCTTTTGTGACTTGATTTTAGTAGTTACCTGCGGCTGATTTTCAGTCCTGTGATACAATTTTACCAGAAAAATGCGAATTATCAGTGCCCCAAATCATCTTGTATATGATATAGCATATGAGGTTGTTGTTTTTATGCTATTTATAAATTTCTTTCAAACTTACGGTCTATGTATTTTGACTGTTTAGGTGGCACTGGGATCACTGGTAGGATCTACCATCATCCTATGCCTATGCATAGCAGCAGCTCAAGTGTCGCTGCTGCCCCAACTGTCCATGGTTCTTCAAACAGTGCGATGTTTGCCAATGCTGGCTTTCCTGCTCCTAGAGCTGTTCATGGCTCAGGTGCTGCTGCTGCCCCAACTGTCCATGGATCTTCAGACAGTGCGGTATTTGCTAATGGTGGCTTTACTGCTCCTAGAGCTGTTCATGGTGGCGCCGTTCCTAGCTACGGCCATCCATCCTCCACAGTTTCCTCTGGCTCAAGAGCATTTTCCCATGATGCAGTCATTCCGAACTATCCTGCTTCTACCTCTACATCCATTAGGATCAATCTGCCATCTCCTATCAGTACTGCGGCATCTTCTAGGCATGCAAGGGTATCCATGGCACATGCCAGCACTGGAAGGAATAGATTCGTAGATAGGAGCTCATTCCATTTGATCGCTGAGACACAGGTAGAGGTCTTGTTTCGTGTTTTCAAGTAATTAAGCTGGTATCCATTTAAGTTTGAATATTTTTATTGATCTAGCTGCTGTTTGTGTAGCGGGTTATGATGGAGCAGTTGGCTTTCTATCAACAATCAAGACAAGCAGCTGCTGACCCCCACAGGGACTTGAGACTGAACATTGATGAAATGAGTTATGAGGTATAATCATGGTCGTTTGCTTCTTCTACTCTGGAAACTTCAGGATCTTTTCTTAACCTTTTCCGTCTTGTATGTACAGGAACTGTTGGCCTTGGAGGAATCCATAGGTACTGTGAACACCGGCCTTGCCGACGAAAAGATTTCAGGTTGTGTGAAAGAAGTGGTCTGTTGCAGTTCTGATGAGGAGCAAGACGACGAAGATGATGGGCGCTGTCTAGTCTGCCTGGTACGAATTTCTTATGCTCCTAATTTCCAGTTCCATGTTGAAAAATTCATTACAGGCATGCCCTGAATCGTTTGCTCCTCCAATTCTGATTATGATTTTTGAACTATGGCAGGAGGAGTACAAAGACAATGATCTCCTAGGGATACTGAAGTGCAGGCACGACTTCCACACCGACTGCATCAAGAAGTGGTTGCAAGTGAAGAACGCATGCCCGGTATGCAAATCCGCCGCGGCTTAGGGCTGGAGAGGAAGCAGAATAACCGATGTTCCTCTCCATTGATTCTAGATTGAGATTGAGTTATGCCGGTCCCCGGTCCATTCTTTGGTGCCTGAGCCATGGAAATAAGTGCGCTAGGACCACTTGTTTCGTGGGTTGCTGTAGCTGTGTTATCATGTCTTGCTGTAAAAACTTTCATTCAACAAGCAATTGGTAGAGATATTCTCCAGCCATTTATTTATCTATGTATCACATGTTGAGCCGTTGTGAGGTGTGATGGCGAATCATCCCCTTGTACATTGGTGCCTGTTAACTTATATGGTTTTGATACTCAGCTGTCAGGTTGTTGGCATGAGACCGATAATGTGGCTTGACGTCGTTGGGTATGCGCATGTCGTCGTTGGCTCGTTGGCTGTGACAGTTTGACTACTTGCTCTGGTAATTCCCTTCTGTGAAACTAGTAAAACAAAAGGTTAGTACTCCCTGTGTAAACTAATATAAGATCTTTTAGATCATTATAAAAATATCTTATTAGTTTCTAGACTAATATAAGATCTTTTAGATATTAGTCCTCTGAAAACTAATAGAACTTTTAGCTCGCTAAAAAGATCTTATAGTAGTGATCTAAAAGATCTTATATATTTATTAGTTTTCTTGAACTATATATTTATTAGTACTAGTTTACAGAGGGAGTACTTGCCACCCCCCAAGATCCAAGATGGGCTTCACAAAATTGCAACCAGTTCGTAAACTTTGATTACCAAGTCATTTTCTCATTTTTATTGATTGTCTTTTTTATTTTTCTACTTACGTGTGGGTAACCGGTTATGTACCGGCTTCGACCGAGCCACCTGCAGCTCTGCCGTCGCCGCTCGGCCAGCTCGCCCGCTCACCAGCGACTTGTTCGAGAAGAACCCAAGGTCTAACAATTTCGGACGCCAGAGACCAGGTTCTGTCGGCGGCTGGAGGCCCCGTCGCTGTTGGATCGCGTAGGCAGCCATGGCTATCAGCAGACAGCTGTTGCATTGTATCAGCCGTGCGCTCGAGAAGCAGCCAGTGTTCGCGTTATTGTCTTCTTTCTTAGCGTGGGGATAGTGGATCTAGATCGGAATGGGGATTTGTCTATCAATCGAGGAATTCGAATTCGAGAGGAGCGAGCCACTGGTTCTGGCAAATGGTTCATAACCGGTTTAAGGAACCTTGATCCGGTTTTTCTTCCTTTTTGTTTTCTTTATTTTTTTTGTTTTCTCTCGGTTTTTGTTTTTCCTTTTTTTTTCTGTTTCTTTTCAAATCAAATTTCAGAATAGTTCACGCTTTCAAAAAATTTCACATATTCATAAAATGTTGGCCTTTTCAAAAAATATTTGGGGAATTTCAAATCATGTTCGGGTTTTTCAAAATTTTATTTCGAAATTTGAAGAAGTTCCTGTTTTAATTTTTTTTCACATATTCAAGTGATTTTCTTGTTTTTTTAATATTCATATTTTTAAGAGTTTTTCCCGTTTTTAAGTTTGTTCAGAAATTTTAAAAAACAGGAATTTTTGGAAACTGTTTCCTTTAAAAGATGTTAACAATTGGAAAAAAAATATTTGCATTTTTCAAAAAATGTTCAGAATTTTCAAAATCGTTCATGGTTTTTATCTAGCTAATCATATTTTCCAATTTTCATGTCATACAAACGCACGATGGGAGGTCCCTGTTTACATGTCATAAAAACAATACGGAGCAGCGAGGTAGTAGGGATTAGAAGGATTTTGAACGGAAGCCGCTATGCATCGTCCGTTTATATGACATGAAGCCCAGGTTTCAAAACATGACAACCTTCCATGTGTTAACGGGCCCGTGACCCATTGGTCTTGAGTGTAGGGATTAGAAGTATGATGTATCCTTCTGCACGTGCTCGATAGTTCCCTCGAGTTAGGGTTTTTGTTCTCGCGGCGGCGTTTGCGGCGCTGTCGAGTGGTTTCCCTTCCCTATCGCCAATCTCTCCATGTCGATCTCCAGATCGTCTCTCTAGAATCTGGGCTAGGCAGGGACGGCGGTTCTAGGGCTCCCCCCTACAATTTACCCGGTCATAGAAGCATCGGGTGAGGTTTTCTGATGGCGGCTGACGGGGCCTCGGGCTCCTTGGGCGTGAGTGATGTCGAGCGGATGATGCAAGAACTTGGTCTGACGGAAGAAGACCTTGACGACGTGATCTTCGATGAGAAAGATGCGCCTTCGGAGGGACCTAGATGGACTGCGCTGGCAAGGGTAAACACCTCCAAATCTTATAGTCAGACTTGGTTCTTCAGAAACATGCGAGCGGCATGGAATATAGCGCAGGTTGCTAAGTTTAAGCCCCTGGAGGAGAATCTGTATACGGTTCAACTACCTGTCTAGGGGATTGGGAGAGGGTTATGCATGAGGGACCTTGGAACTTCCGAGGGGATGCAGTTCTTCTAGCGCCTTATGATGGGGTCTCAAAGCCCTCAACCATCAAGCTGGAGACGATTGACATATGGATTCAGATACAGGATGTTCCAAATTTGTTTGCCCACTTGGTTACTCCACTAGCTGCAAAGGTGGGGGAAGTGCTTTTCACAGAACAACCATCCCATGATTTTGTTGGGAATTTTCACAGAGTGTGGATTCAACTTAATGTCTTTAAGCCCTTGAAGAATGCTGTATCCATGATCAGAGGTGGGGAAAGGCAAATTTATAAGGTGAAGTATGAGAAACTACCCGATTGGTGTGCCGTTTGTGGTATGTTGGGTCATCTATACAAGGAACATGGTAATGGGATTCATCCCCCTTTAGCTTTAGTTTTCAAGGATCTTCGAGCAAGCTGGGTCATGCGCGCTAGTCAGGGGCCTCAAGAGGGCCGAGGAAGAAAAGGCGGCCGAAGGGGAGGCCGGTCAGGGGGACGGTCAGGTAACCGTTATGAGGATGAGATGAACAACTTCCCAATTTATCCTGCGAAGGGAAGGAAAAAGGATGACAAGGTCGAGGAGGGCACTGGAAAAGATGTAGATATGGAAGATCTTACAAGGAAGAGGATAGCAGGTGGGGCGCTGGAGGGCAACGTGCAGAATACTAACAGCATAGATGCCACAGAAAACTTGAAGGCGTTGGCATTTGTGCCAGTAGGCACTTCCCTGGCGAGTCCCCCTCCAAAAAGAGACCCCAAGAGGACACGCATGGATGATGGCAACGATGGACAGACTTCGGCAGTGAAAACTTTGGCAGGCTCCTTCGAGGAGCACCGTTGGGCCCAATGAGTGCCCTATGCTGGAACTGCCGCGGAGCGGGCAAACCCACGGCAGCCCGAGAACTTCGCGAATTTGCGAGGAAGTTTGCCCCTACCCTACTGTATATTGTGGAGACACAAATAGAAGGTTCTAGGGTAGAAGCTTTAGCTAGTTCTATTGGCTTTGATAATGCTTATGCAGTAGATAGTCAAGGTCGGAGTGGTGGTATTGGGTTGTTCTGGAACAATGAAATAAAGATTGAAATTCTTGGTTATTCTGTTTATCACCTTGATGTATCAGTAGAGGAGCAGGGTGAGGATAAGTGGAGACTAACCTGTGTTTATGGAGAGGCACAGACGCACTTGCGACATCAAACGTGGACAGTCTTGAAAAACATTAGTACAATGAGCAGTTTGCCTTGGCTTTGTCTTGGAGATTTTAACGAAGTTTTACGTCCGGAAGAGCACGAGGGTGTTGGGCAATGAAGCAATGCACAGATACAGGCTTTCAGAGATACAGTTGATGTTTGCATGTTACTAGATATGGGCTATACTGGCCGGTTTTGGACTTTTGAGAAGAAGGTCATCGGAGGCACATACACACGTTCCAGGTTGGACAGGGCATTGGTCAACACGGATTGGATGGCGAGGTTTCCCTTAGCAGCTGTTACACATGAAATAGAAGCTAGTTCAGACCACTCGGCCCTGCTGGTCGACTTGGGACGGCAGAAGAAGCAACATGCAAAACCTGAGTTCAGATATGAGATTATGTGGGAAACACATGAGGGACTCCATGACGCCCTAGTGGATGGGTGGGATGCGGAAGCGCCCTGTTTGACAGTCCAGGACATGCGCCACAAGCTCAGAAACTTGGCTACATGGCTAAGCAGATGGAGTAACGACACCTTTGGCAATGTGAAGAAGGAGATTAAATTTCTAAAGAGAAAGCTTGATGAGCTGCGTGGTGACCCGCTTAGAACTGGACCCTCACATGTGGAGCTCAAGATCAATGAGCGTTTAATTGAGATGTACCACAGGGAGGAAATTATGTGGCGCCAACGAGCGAGGATCCAGTGGTTGTCAGCGGGCGATAAGAATACCAGATTCTTTCACCTTCGTGCTAGTTTGCGACGGAAAAAGAATATGATTAAGGCATTGCAAAATTCCTTGGGAGCAATTGTTGTTGACCCGGATGAGTTGAGGGCAATGGCGAATAGTTTTTATCAAACTTTGTATTCGTCGGAGGGAGTTGAGAACATGGATGCAGTGCTAGATCATGTGCCGAGGAGGGTAACAGAGGAAATGAATGAACGCCTTAATGCTGATTACACTTCTGAGGAGGTTAAAGTAGCGTTATTCCAAATGTTCCCAATGAAAGCACCTGGCCCAGACGGATTCCCTGCTCATTTTTATCAACGCAACTGGGATATTTGCGGTGAAGATGTCACAAGAATTGTATTAAGGATAGTGCGTGGTGAGGAAAGCCCAGAAGACATTATTGACACAGTTTTGGTTCTAATCCCAAAGGTAATGAGTCCTTCTCAGTTGTCTCAATTCAGACCCATAAGTCTTTGTAACATGCTCTACAAAATTGCATCCAAGGTAGTGGCCAATAGACTCAAGATTATTTTGCCTGATATCATATCTGAGGAACAGTCTGCTTTCGTGCCTGGAAGGCTTATCACAGATAACATCATATGTGCTTATGAGTGTTTGCATTTCATGAAAAGAACACGTTCAAGATCAAATAGCTTCTGTGCTTTGAAATTGGACATGATGAAAGCCTATAACAGATTGGAGTGGCCTTATTTGAAAGGCATCATGGTCAAATTGGGTTTCTCTCAACAATGGATTGACACAATAATGGGTATGGTTTCATCAGTGTCTTTTTATGTCCTCTTCAACGGGGAGAAACTTGAATCCTTTAAACCAACAAGGGGTATCCGGCAGGGAGATCCAATCTCCCCCTACTTATTCCTAATTGCAGCAGAGGGCCTTTCGTGCCTCCTGAAATCCAGTTCTCGGTCATCAATTGTAGGTATTAAGGTGGCTCCAACAGCACCCACCATTAACCACCTTTTATTTGCAGATGACAGCCTGCTGCTTTTTAAGGCTAATGTGGAGGGGTCAGATGAAGTGTCAAACCTGCTTGATACTTATTGTAGAGCATCGAGACAGAGGATAAATCATGAGAAGTCTTCCATCTTCTTTAGCAAGGGTTGTCCAGATTCCATCAAGGAAGAGGTGAAGAATTCTTTACACATTCAAAATGAATCGTTGAATGAGCGTTACCTGGGTATGCCAACTGATGTAGGCCAGTCGAAGAATGGCACTTTCAAATACTTGCGAGACCGGGTATGGGAAAAGATCAAAGGATGGAGGGAGAAATTACTCTCGGCAACGGGGAAGGAAGTTTTAATTAAGTCGGTTGCATAAGCGATTCCTGTTTTTTCAATGTCCTGTTTTCGTTTGCCAAGGGGTTTATGTGACAGCATCACATCCATAATCCGCCAATTCTGGTGGGGAAGCAAACATGGTAAGAGGAAACCTAGTTGGGTTGCTTGGGAGATGATGACCAGGCCTAAGCATCTGGGTGGTCTTGGTTTTCGTGATTTGGAGATTTTCAATTTAGCACTCCTGGCGAGACAAGCATGGCGGCTTATGACAGATGAGGCCTCGCTCAGCGCAAAGGTGTTAAAAGTGGTATATTTCCCTCAGTGCTCTCTCTTGGAAGCTGAGTTGGGTTTCCATCCCTCCCAGATATGGCGTGCGGTGTTGGATGGTAGGGACATTGTAGCACAAGGAGTGATCCGAAGAATTGGTAATGGGGCCTCGACAAGTATATGGCAGCATAATTGGATTCCTCGAGATAACTTCAAAAGGCCGATCACATCGCTTACCCATAATCCGCCAGTAATGGTGTCGGACCTGATTGATTCTACGTCGGCTCAATGGAAGGAAGACTTGATACGATCTGTTTTCAGTTTTTTTGACGCAGAAGAGATCCTCAAGATACCGTTGTGCACGAGGAATATAACGGACTTCTGGGCATGGCATGAAGAGAAACGGGGTATTTTCACAGTACGTTCTGCCTATCATATGATACCGCGAACGAAGCTTAGCAGGGAAGGTTGGCTACACGAGGAAGAAGGTACATCAAATACCCAAGAGAGTAAGCAGTGGAGTGCAATATGGCATATACAAGTACCTTCGAAGTTGAGAATGTTTGTGTGGCGACTAGCGAGGCAGTCGATGCCCACAGGTGAGGTCCTTCACCATCGCCATATGGCTGATGAAGATACATGCCACTTATGCGGAGCCACAGATACATGGAGACACGCGCTGCTCAATTGCTCAATGTCGAGGTGTATCTGGGCCTTAGCTCCTGTTGAGTTTGCTGAAAAGGTGATCAGTTGCCAACATGAGAACCCAAAGCAATGGCTTTTTGCTCTACATGAGGTGTTGGAGTCTGAAGAGTTTAACCACCTGGTGGTGACAGCATGGGCGATTTGGAGTGCCAGGAGAAAGGCGATCTACGAAGACATTTTTCAGTCTCCCTACGCTACAAACGGCTTCATACTGAGTTATATGGCAGAATTACAACAGATCAACAGGCGGGATCCAAGGCCAATTACTATTTCAGCGCCAAGACCAACTCGGTGGTTGCCTCCGGTCCAGGGGTGTGTTAAAGTAAATGTGGATGCAGCGGTCTCGAGAGGAGGAAGGTATGGCACGGTTGGTGCTATATGCAGAGACCAAACCGGCCTGTTTCTTGGCGCTTCGGCCATAGTGTACCGGCATATCAATAATCCTCAAACACTTGAATCATTGGCTATTAGGGAAGCTCTAGCGCTGGCGAATGATTTATATGTTCAAAGCATTCACGTGGCTTCCGATTGCAAGACGGTGGTGGAAGACGTAAAGAGCGCGACTTCGGCTGAATATGGTGCGGTGATACATGAAATCATAGAACATTCTTCTGGTTTTCAACTTTGTAAAATAGTTCATGAATTTAGGAGAACAAACTTTGAGGCTCACAACTTAGCGAAGCATGCCTTATCTCTCGGGGGTGGCCGCCATGTTTGGTTAGGTCATCCTGGAGATCTTTCTTTCATCCCTGTAAACATTGTGATGGGTTAATAAAAAGCTTTGCGAGGTTGTCTAAAAAATGTATCCTTCTGCACTGGCGATGCATCTAGAGGCTTGGTCGCTAACTTTGTCGCTATTGACTTGGCCCCGTCCCGAACAACTTGTCCCCAAACTGTGGCTCATGGAAACCTTTGCTTGAGCTCATCTAAGACCCTGTTTGGTTCGGCTATGGATTTCTAAAAGCAGCTGTGAAAAATCCGTTGTGGAAAAACAGCTGTGGAAAGTCTTATGTGAAAAAGATGTAGGTCATTTGGCAAACCAGCTGATACAACCTTTTCAGATTTTGGCCCACAACGGAATCAGATTTTGAAAAGCACGTCCTGGCTGCTTCCGCTTTTGGTTCAGATTTTGGCAGCGGATTTTTGGAAGCGGATTCTGTTGGGTTCGCCCTTTGGTTCAGATTCTGCTGCGCGGCAGCGGAATCTGTAGATAAAAGCTAAACCAAACAGGACCTAAGTCTTCCCATATTGCAAAAAATTCCGGTTAATCCGATATCTGAATCATTGCACCATCGTGTTGCCTTCATGCCAAAATCGAAGCTGTAACACTTTTCATGGTACAAATAATTGAGCATCTTCAGGTGGATCGATGTGAGATTTAGGAGAAAATTAGAGACGATAAGCTATGTAACCAACCCGTCAAGCACTTTGAACGGACCATAAAACTTGAACAACAACTTGGGCTGTCCTCGTGATGCAAATGTAGACTGACTATAGGGTTGCATCTTAAAAAGAGTCGCTAATCTGGAGCACTCGGCCTGAACGCTTCTTGTTGCCATGGTTTTTCATATGAGCGCGTTCCTGTAACAATCTCAGCATAAGGCCACACTCTTTAACCACACATCCAATTCAGGAACAGGGCAAGTGTCGGCAGATGTAACACTAAAGTGGCGAGAAGAATGGCCATAGAGCACCTCGAATGGAGATTTGTTGTCCAAAGTAGAGCGTATGCTGAAATTATGCCAAAATTTAGCAAGCAACAACCATTGTGCCCTCTGGACAGGACAAGCATGAGTAAAACATCGCAAGTAGCCATCCAACCATCACTACTAGAATCAGAGAATTTTCCATCAACCTCTTCTTTGCCGTCGGCTTGCTGACGACAACAAAACTTTGCCATCCGCTAGCTGAAGGCAGAGAGGTGGGTGGGGTCCACTGGAGGCCAGCTATTGTAACGGCCCACCCCACCCCCTCACTTTGCCGTTAGCTAGCGGACGTCAAACAAGCCCCTACCTAACGTCCCTAATGCCCCCTCCTCTCTTCGTCTCCCACCCCCTCCTCTTCCCCCCTGACCGCACCCCACCGCCGCCCGCCGCCACCGACGACCCGCCGCTAAGCCCCCCAGGTCGCACGCCGCTCCCCCCGCCCCGTTGGCATAAAATTCAACATAGATCTATTTTTCAAATTGCATTTTCACTCAACATAGATATATTTGACATAATGTTTTTACATATAGTCGTCGTCATCGCTAGCGAGCAGGTCGATCACGACGGTGCCTTCGCCGTCACCGCCGTCGTCACAGCTGCTATCTGCGACGACGTTGTCCCAGTCGACAGGGCCGTCATCCTCCTCCTCCGCCGGCGCTGCCACCTCCTCCTCCGATGGCGCCGCCTCCTCCTCCTTCGCCGGCGCCATCGCGGCCTCCTTTGCCGCTGTGGCCGCGACAGTGTCGATGGCGGCCGCTACCTCGGCGGCTTCCCTCGCAGCCGCCTCCGATGCTCGTAGGGCAACATGCCACCCCGGAGTGTCGTCCGGATCATCACCCTCACGGAGGAGAACTTGTTCCGGCGGCAGCTCAACGATAGGGGGGACGGCCGGTGTGCGTGCGGGCGCCGGGAGGGCTGGCTAGCGGCGGTCAGATCCGCGAGGGTGCTCCCGCGGGGGAGGGCCCTGCACCGACGCCGGGGGGGGGCAGGTTCATATAGCCGTCCGGGCAACGGGAGGTGGGTGGCTGGGCCAGCAGCTGGCATTACTGCTCATTAATGCGGGCGCCTCGGGGCGGGATAGGACGATGGGACAGGACGATGGGGGTGGAAGGCAAGGCGGCCGTCGACGGGATGGGGCGTCGGGGTGGCAGATGATGCACTTTCCCAGGACGCGCTTTCCCCGAGGTGACGCGTGGCGGTTTGACCGAACTTCATGCCGGGTATGTGGGTGACGTGTACGTGGTGACATGTCGAAGCACGTTTTGCCGTCCGCTGGCTGACGGCAAAGTCTGACGTTAGCCACCTAACGTGGCTAACGCCGGTTCTTTGTCGTCTACCTTCTTCGTCATCCGTTACCGATGACAAAGGGTCTTTGCCGTCCGCTGCCACAAAATAGATGACAAAGAAACTCTTTGCCAGTGTTTACAACGCCAGACACATTTGTCATCCACGGCTGACGGCAAAGAGTTTTGCCGTCAGCTTTGTGGTTCTTTGCCGTCTCCCGTGGCAGACAGCAAAATAGCCGATTCCTGTAGTGCATTGAATTTTTCTTTCAATGGTGCCATTTGTGTGTGGGGTGGGCTTTAGGCCCATCCAACAATTTCAGAAAAATCACTAAGGGCCCATGTGGGTTACATGGCACTAGTGTTGGGGAACGCAGTAATTTCAAAAAAATCCTATGCACACGCAAGATCATGGTGATGCATAGCAACGAGAGGGGAGAGTATCGTCTACGTACCCTCATAGACCGTAAGCGGAAGCGTTATGACAATGTGGTTGATGTAGTCGTAAGTCTTCATGATCGACCGATCTAGCATCGAAGGTACGACACCTCCGCGATCGGCACACGCTCGGCTCGGTGACGTCCCGCGAACTCACGATCCAGTAGAGCTTCGAGGGAGAGTTTCATCAGCACGACAGCGTGATGACGGTGATGATGATGCTACCGGAACAGGGCTTCGCCTAAGCACCGCTATGATATAACCGAGGTGGATTATGGTGGAGGGGGCACCGCACACGGCTAAAAGATCAACGATCAACTTGTGTGTCTATGGGGTGCCCCCTCTGCCGTATATAAAGTAGTGGGGAAAGGGGAGGGGGGCGGCCTCTCTAGGCGCGCCCAAGGGAGTCCTACTCCCACCGGGAGTAGGATTCCCCCTTCCCTTGTTTGGTTTTAGGAGAGAAGGAAGGAGGAGGAAGAAGGAAGGAAAGGGGGCCCCACCCCCCTCCCAATTCAGATTGGGCTTGGGGGGAGGGCGCCCCCTCCTTTGCTTCTTCTCCCTCTCTTCCACTAAGGCCCAATAAGGCCCAAACCCCTCCTGGGGGGTTTCGGTATACTCCCGATTTCACCCGGAACCATTCCAATGTCCAAACATAGGCTTCCAATATATCAATCTTTACGTCTCGACCATTTCGAGACTCCTCGTCATGTCCGTGATCAAATCCGGGACTCCGAACTACCTTCGGTACATCAAAACACATAAACTTGTAATACCGAACGTTAAGCGTGCGGACCCTACGGGTTCTAGAACTATGTAGACATGACCGAGACATGTCTCCGGTCAATAACCAATAGCGGAACCTGGATGCTCATATTGGTTCCTACATATTCTATGAAGATCTTTATCGGTCAAACCGCATAACAACATACCTTGTTCCTTTTGTCATCGGTATGTTACTTGCCCGAGATTCGACCGTCGGTATCTCAATACCTACTTCAATCTCATTACCGGAAAGTCTCTTTACTCGTTCTGTAATGCTACATCCCGTAACTAACTCATTAGCTACATTGCTTGCAAGGCTTATTGTGATGTACATTACCGAGAGGGCCCAGAGATACCTCTCCGAAAATCGAAGTGACAAATCCTAATCTTGATCCATGCCAACTCAACAAACACCATTGGAGACACCTGTAGAGCACCTTTATAATCACCCAGTTACGTTGTGACGTTTGGTAGCACACAAAGTGTTCCTCCGGTATTCGGGAGTTGCATGATCTCATAGTTATAGGAACATGTATAGCTATGGAGAAAGCAATAGCAACAAACTAAACGATCATCGTGCTAAGCTAACTGATGGGTCAAGTCCATCACATCATTCTCTAATGATGTGATCTAGTTCATCAAATGACAACACATGTCTATGGCTAGGAAACTTAACCATCTTTGATTAACGAGCTAGTCAAGTAGAGGCATACTAGGGACATTCTGTTTGTCTATGTATTCACACATGTACTAAGTTTCCGGTTAATACAATTCTAGCATGAATAATAAACATTTATCATGATATAAGGAAATATAAATAACACCTTTATTATTGCCTCCAGGGCATATTTCCTTCAGTCTCCCACTTGCACTAGAGTCAATAATCTAGTTCACATCGTCATGTGAGTTCACACCAATAGTTCACATCTTTATGTGATTAGTTCACATCTTCATGTGACTAATACCGAAAGGGTTTACTAGAGTCAATATTCTAGTGCACATCGCTATGTGATTAACACCCAAAGAGTGATCATGTTTTGCTTGTGAGAGAAGTTTAGTCTACGGGTCTGCAACATTCAGATCTGTATGTATTTTGCAAATTTCTATGTCTACAATACTCTGCACAGAGCTACTCTAGCTAATTTCTCCCACTTTCAATATGTATCTAGATCGAGACTTAGAGTCATCTAGATCGGTGTAAAAAGCTTGCATCGACGTAACTCTTTACGACAAACTCTTTTATCACCTCCATAACCAAGAAATATTTCCTTAGTCCTCTAAGTATAATTTTGACCGCTGTCCAGTGATCTACTCCTAGATCACTATTGTACTCCCTTGCCAAAATCATGCTAAGGTATACAATAGGTCTGGTACATAGCATAGCATACTTTATAGGACCTATGACTGAGGCATAGGGAATGACTTTTCATTCTCTTTCCATTTTCTGCCGTGGCCGGGTTTTGAGTCTTTACTCAATTTCACACCTTACAACTCAGGCAAGAACTCCTTCTTTGACTGATCCATTTTGAACTCCTTCAAAATCTTATCAAGGTATGTACTCATCGAAAGTCTTATCAAGCGTCTTGATATATCTTTATAGATCTTGATGCCCAATATGTAAGCAGCTTCTCCGAGGTCTTTCATTGAAAAATTCTTATTCAAGTATCCTTTTATGCTATCCAGAAATTTAGTATCATTTCTGATCAACAATATGTCATCCACATATAATATCAGAAATGCTACAGAGCCCCCACTCACTTTCTTGTAAATACATGCTTCTTCAAAAGTCTGTATAAAACTATATGCTTTGATCAACTCATCGAAGCGTGTATTCCAACTCCGAGATGCTTGCACCAGTCCATAGATGGATCGCTGGAGCTTGCGCACTTTGTTAGTACCTTTAGGATTGACAAAACTTTCTTGTTGTATCATATACAACTCTTCTTTAAGAAATCCATTAAGGAATGCAGTTTTGACATCCATTTGCCAGATTTCATAAAATGTGGCAATTGCTAACATGATTTGGACATACTTAAGCATTACAACAAGTGAGAAAATCTCATCGTAGTCAACACCTTGAACTTGTCGAAAACCTTTTTGCGACAATTTGAGCTTTGTAGATAGTAACACTACTATCAGCGTCCGTCTTCCTCTTGAAGATCCATTTATTCTCAATGGCTCGCCAATCATTGGGCAAGTCAATCAAAGTCCATACTTTGTTCTTTATACATGGATCCCATCTTAGATTTCATGGCCTTAAGCCATTTTGCGGAATCTGGGCTCATCATTGCTTCCTCATAGTTCGTAGGTTCATCATGGTCTAGTAACATGACTTCCAGAAAGGATTACTATAGCACTCTGGTGCGGACCATACTCTGGTTGTCCTACGAGGTTCGATAGTAACTTGATCTGAAGTTTCATGATCATCATCATTAGCTTCCTCACTAATTGACGTAGAAATCACTAGAACTGATTTCTGTGATGAACTACTTTCCAATTCGGGAGAAGGTACAATTACCTCGTCAAGTTCTACATTCCTCCCACTAACTTCTTTCGAGAGAAACTTCTTCTCTAGAAAGGATCCACTCTTAGCAACAAAGATCTTGCCTTTCAGATCTGTGATAGAAGGTGTACCCAACAGTTTCTTTTGGGTGTCCTATGAAGACGCACTTTTCAGATTTGGGTTTGAGCTTATCAGGCTGAAACTTTTTCACGTAAGCATCACAACCCCAAACTTTAAGAAATGACAACTTAGGTTTCTAGCCAAACCATAGTTCATACGGTGTCGTCTCAACGGATTAGACGGTGCCCTATATAACGTGAATGTAGCTGTCTCTAATGCATAACCCCAAAACGATAGTGGTAAATCGGTAAGAGACATCATAGATTGCACTATATCCTATAAAGTACGGTTATGACGTTCGGACACACCATTATGCCGTGGTGTTCCAGGTGGCATGAATTTGTGAAACTATTCCACGTTGTTTTAGTTGAAGACCAAACTCGTAACTCAAATATTCGTCTCCACGATCAGATCGTAGAAACTTTATTTTCTGTTTACGATGATTTTCCACTTCACTCTGAAATTCTTTGAACTTTTCAAATGTTTCAGATTTATGTTTCATCAAGTAGATATGCCCATATTTGCTCAAATCATCTGTGAAGGTCAGAAAATAACGATACCCGCCGCGAGCCTCAACACTCATCAGACCGCATACATCAGTATGTATTATTTCCAATAAGTCAGTTGCTCGCTCCATTGTTCCGGAGAACAGAGTCTTAGTCATCTTGCCCATGAGGCATGGTTTGCAAGCATCAAGTGATTCATAATCAAGTGATTCCAAAAGCCCATTAGCATGGAGTTTCTTTATGCGCTTTACACCAATTTGACCTAAACGGCAGTGCCACAAATAAGTTGCACTATCATTTTAACTTTGCATCTTTTGGCTTCAATATTATGAATATGTGTATCACTACGATCGAGATTCAATAAACCATTTATATTGAGTGTATGACCATAGAAGGTTTTATTCATGTAATTAGAACAACAATTATTCTTTGACTTAAATGAATAACCGTACTGCAACAAACATGATCCAATCGTATTCATGCTCAACGCAAACGCCAAATAACATTTATTTTAGGTTAAACACTAATCCCGAAGGTAAAGGGAGTGTGTGATGGTGATCTTATCAACCTTGGAATCAGTTCCAACACACATCATCACATCGCCCTTAACTAGTCTCTGTTTATTTTGCAACTCCCGTTTCGAGTTACTACTCTTAGCAATTGAACCAGTATCAAATATCGAGGGGTTGCTATAAACACTAGTAAAGTACACATCAATAACATGCATATCCAATATACCTTTGTTCAATATGCCATCCTTCTTATCCGCCAAGTATCTAGGGAAGTTCCACTTCCAGTGACCATTTCCTTTGCAGTAGAAGCACTCAGTTTCAGGCTTGGGTCTAGCTTTGGGCTTCTTCATGGGAGTGGCAACTTGCTTGCCATTCTTCTTGAAGTTCCCTTTCTTTCCCTTGCCCTTTTACTTGAAACTAGTGGTCTTGTCAACCATCAACACTTAATGCTTTTCTTGATTTCTACCTTCGCTGATTTCAACATCGTGAAGAGCTTGGGAATTACTTTCGTCATCCCTTGCATATTATAGTTCATCACGAAGTTCCAGTAACTTGGTGATGTGACTAGAGAACTTTGTCAACCACTATTTTATCTGGAAGATTAACTCCCACTTGATTCAAGCAATTGTAGTACTCAGACAATCTGAGCACATGCTCATTGGTTGAGCTATTCTCCTCCATCTTGTAGGCAAGTACTGTCAGAGGTCTCATACCTCTCGACACGGGCATTAGTCTGAAATACTAGTTTAAACTCTTGGAACATCTTATATGTTCCGTGGCGTTCAAAACGTTTTTGAAGTCCCGGTTCTGAGCCGTAAAGCATGGTGCACTAACTATCAAGTAGTCATCATACCGCGCTTGTCAAACGTTCATAACATCTGCATCTGCTCCTGCAATAGGTCTGTCACCTAGCGGTGCATCATGGACATAATTCTTCTATGCAGAAATGAGGATAATCCTCAGATCACGGACCTAGTCCGCATCATTGCTACTATCACCTTTCAACATAGTTTTTCTCTAGGAACATATGAAAATAAACGGGGAGCTACATTGCGAGCTATTGATCTACAACATAGTTTTTGCAAATACTATCAGGACTAAGTTCATGATAAATTAAAGTTTAATTAATCATATTAATTAAGAACTCCCACTTAGATAGACATCCCTCTAGTCATCTAAATGATCACGTGATCCAAATCAACTAAACCATGTCCGATCATCACGTGAGATGGAGTAGTTTTCAATGGTGAACATCACTATGTTGATCATATCTACTATATGATTCACGCTCGACCTTTCGGTTTCCAGTGTTCCGAGGCCATATCTGCATATGCTAGGCTTGTCAAGTTTAACCCGAGTATTCCGCGTGTGCAAAACTAGCTTGCACCTATTGTATGTGAACGTAGAGCTTATCACACCCGATCATCACGTGGTGTCTCAGCACGACGAACTGTCGCAACAGTGCATACTCAGGGAGAACACTTATACCTTGAAATTTTGTGAGAGATCATCTTATAATGCTACCGCCGTACTAAGCAAAATAAGAAGCATAAAAGATAAACATCACATGTAATCAAAATATGTGACATGATATGGCCATCATCATCTTGTGCCTTTGATCTCCATCGTCACCGGCATGACACCATGATCTCCATCATCTTGATCTCTATCAACGTGTCGTCACATGGTCATCTCGCCAACTATTGCTTTTGCAACTATTGCTATCGCATAGCGATCAAGTAAAGCAATTGTATGGTGCTTGCATCTTATGCAATAAAGAGACAACCATAAGGCTTCTGCCAGTTGCCGATAACTCCGTTACAAAACATGATCATCTCATACAATAAAATTTAGCATCATGTCTTGACCATATCACATCACAACATGCCCTACAAAAACAAGTTAGATGTTCTCTACTTTGTTGTTGCAAGTTTTACATGGCTGCTATGGGCTGAGCAAGAACCATTCTTACCTACGCATCAAAAACCACAACGCAGTATAGTGATTACTTTTTGATCTTCAGAAAGAACCCTGTTCATTGAATCCGATTCAACTAAAGCTGGAGAAACAGACACCCACTAGCCACTTGTGTGCGAAGCACGTCGGTGGAATCAGTCTCGCGTAAGCGTACGCGTAATGTCGGTCTGGGCCGCTTCATCCAACAATACCGCTGAATCAAGAATCAACTAGTGACGACAAGCAATATGTATATACCCACGCCCACAACTCCTTTGTGTTCTACTCGTGCATATAACATCTACGCATAAACCTGGCTCGGATGCCACTGTTGGGGAACGCAGTAATTTCAAAAAAAATTCTACGCACACGCAAGATCATGGTGATGCATAGCAACGAGAGGGGAGAGTATCGTCTACGTACCCTCGTAGACCGTAAGCGGAAGCGTTATAACAACGCGGTTGATGTAGTCGTACGTCTTCACGATCGACCGATCTAGCACCGAAGGTACGACACCTCCATGATCTGCACGCGTTCGGCTCGGTGATTTCCCGCAAACTCACGATCTAGTAGAGCTTCGAGGGAGAGTTTTGTCAGCACGACGACATGATGACGGTGATGATGATGCTACCGGAACAGGGCTTCACCTAAGCACCACTACAATATAACCGAGGTGGATTATGGTGGAGGGGGGCACTGCACACGGCTAAAAGATCAATGATCAACTTGTGTGTCAATGGGGTGCCCCCCTCCCCCGTATATGAAGGAGTGGAGGAGGGGGAGGGTGCCGGCCTCTCTAGGCGCACCCAAGGGAGTCCTACTCCCACCGCGAGTAGGATTCCCCCTTCCCTTGTTTGGTTTTAGGAGAGAAGGAAGGAGGAGGAAGAAGGAAGGAAAGGGGGGCCGGCCCCCCTCCCAATTCGGATTGGGCTTGGGGGGGGGGCTCCTTTGCTTCTTCTCCCTCTCTTCCACTAAGGCCCAATAAGGCCCATACACCTCCCGGGGGGTTCCGGTATACTCCCGATTTCACCCGGAACCATTCCGATGTCCAAACATAGAATTCCAATATATCGATCTTTACGTCTCGACCATTTTGAGACTCCTTGTCATGTCCGTGATCAAATCTGGGGCTCTGAACTACCTTTGGTACATCAAAACACATAAACTCGTAATACCGATCGTCACCGAACATTAAGCGTGCGGACCCTACGGGTTCGAGAACTATGTAGACATGACCGAGACATGTCTCTGGTCAATAACCAATAGCGGAACCTGGATGCTCATATTGGTTCCGACATATTCTATGAAGATCTTTATCGGCCAAACCGCATAACAACATACATTGTTCCTTTTGTCATCGGTATGTTACTTGCCCGAGATTCGATCATCGGTATCTCAATACCTAGTTCAATCTCGCGACCAGCAAGTCTCTTTACTCGTTCCATAATGCTACATCCCATAACTAACTCATTAGCTACATTTCTTGCAAGGCTTATTGTGATGTACATTACCGAGAGGGCCCAGAGATACCTCTCCGACAATTGGAGTGACAAATCCTAATCTTGATCCATGCCAACTCAACAAACACCATTGGAGACACCTTTAGAGCACCTTTATAATCACCCAATTACGTTGTGATGTTTGGTAGCACGCAAAGTGTTCCTCCGGTATTCGGGAGTTGCACGATCTCATGGTTATAGGAAAGATGTATAGTTATGGAGAAAGCAATAGCAACAAACTAAACGATCATCATGCTAAGCTAATGGATGGGTCAAGTCCATCACATCATTCTCTAATGATGTGATCCCGTTCATCAAATGACAACACATGTCTATGGCTAGGAAACTTAACCATCTTTGATTAACGAGCTAGTCAAGTAGAGGCATACTAGGGACACTCTGTTTGTCTATGTATTCACACATGTACTAAGTTTTCGGTTAATACAATTCTAGCATGAATAATAAACATTTATCATGTTATAAGGAAATATAAATAACAACTTTATTATTGCCTCTAGGGCATATTTCCTTCAGCTAGGGCACCTTTATATTCACACATGTACTAAGTTTTCTGACTGTTGGGCCATGATTTGACACGTCTAATCATGGGCTATCACGGACGTGGGTCGAAACCATGTCTCTCCACGTGGTTGCGCCTATATAAGTGTGGGGTGTTGATACGTCCATTTTGCATCATGCTTTTATATTGATATTTATTACATTATGGGCTGTTATTACACATTATGTCACAATACTTACGCCTATTCTCTATTATTTGACAAGGTTTACATAAAGAGGGAGAATGCCGACAGCTGGTATTCTGGGCTAGAAAAGGAGCAAATAGTAGAGACCTATTCTGCACATCTCCAAAAGTCCTGAAACTTCACGGAAGCTATTTTCAGAATATATAAAAAATACTGAGCGCAAGAAGTTCCAGAGGGGGCCCACACCCTGGCCACGAGGGTGGGGGGCGCACCCTACCCCCTGGGCGCGCCCCCTGCCTCGTGGGCCCCCTGGTGGCCCTCAGATGCCCATCTTCTGCTATATGGAGTCTTTGGTTGAGGAAAAAATCATAAGCAAGCTTTCGGGATGAGACTCCGCCGCCACGAGGCGGAACCTTGGCGGAACCAATCTAGGGCTCCGGCGGAGCTGTTCTGCCGGGGACACTTCCCTCCGGGAGGGGGAAATCATCGCCATCGTCATCACCAACGCTCCTCTCATCGGGAGGGGGCCAATCTCCATCAACATCTTCACCAGCACCATCTCCTCACAAACCCTAGTTCATCTCTTGTATCCAATTCTTGTCTCTAAGTCTAGGATTGGTACCTGTAGGTTGCTAGTAGTGTTGATTACTCCTTGTAGTTGATGCTAGCCGGTTTATTTGGTGGAAGATCATATGTTCAGATCCGATATGCATATTAATACCCCTCTGATTATGAACATGAATATGCTTTGTGAGTAGTTACGTTTTTTCCTGAGGACATGGGAGAAGTCTTGCTATTAGTAGTCATGTGAATTTGGTATTTGTTCGATATTTTGATGAGATGTATGTTGTCTCTCCTCTAGTGGTGTTATGTGAACGTCGAATACATGACACTTCACCATTATTTGGGCCTAGAGGAAGGCATTGGGAAGTAATAAGTAGATGATGGGTTGCTAGAGTGACAGAAGCTTAAACCCTAGTTTATGCGTTGCTTCGTAAGGGGCTGATTTGGATCCATATGTTTCATACTATGGTTAGGTTTACCTTAATACTTCTGTTGTAGTTGCGGATGCTTGCAATGGGGGTTAATCATAAGTGGGATGCTTGTGCAAGTAAGGACAACACCCAAGCACCGGTCCACCCACATATCAAATTATCAAAGTACCGAACGCGAATCATATGAATGTGATGAAAACTAGCTTGACGATAATTCCCATGTGTCCTCGGGAGCGCTTTCTTCTATATAAGAGTTTGTCCAGGCTTGTCCTTTGCTACAGAAAGGATTGGGCCACCTTGCTGCACTTTATTTACTTTTATTACTTGTTGCTTGTTACAAATTATCTTATCGCAAAACTATCTATTACCTATAATTTCAATGCTTGCAGAGAATACCTTGCTGAAAACCGCTTATCATTTCCTTCCGCTCCTCGTTGGGTTTGACACTCTTACTTATCGAAAGGACTACGATAGATCCCCTACACTTGTGGGTCATCAGGTGTCTCCTAACCATAGCTGCCACGAACGGATCACATCTGCTCCACGTGCACTGCCCACCGTCGTTCCTTTGCTGCTGCTGCCGCCGGTAACTCCATCCCGTCCGTCTCGTACATGGTCGACGGGAGAGCAGGTCTATGAAACCCCGCCCCTCCAGTTTCTGTACGGGAGAGGGGTGAATAGGTTTTTGGGAAGCGACTACGCGACTGCTCGCCTCCGATCAGCTACTTCCTCTACATCCGCGTCGTTTTCGTCAACACCATGTCTCAGACCGAAGCCGACCGTCTTGCCGCTGAGATGAAGGAAATATGCCCTAGAGGCAAAAATAAAGTTGTTATTTATATTTCCTTATATCATGATAAATGTTTATTATTCATGCTAAAATTGTATTAACCGGAAACTTAGTACTTGTGTGAATACATAAACAAAACTGAGTGTCCCTAGTATGCCTCTACTTGCCTAGCTCATTAATCAAACATGGTTAAGTTTCCTGACCATAGACATGTGTTGTCATTTCGTGAATGGGATCACATCATTAGAGAATGATGTGATGGACAAGACCCATCCATTAGCTTAACATAATGATCGTTTAGTTTTATTGCTATTGCTTTCTTCATGACTTTACATGTTCCTCTGACTATGAGATTATGCAACTCCCGAATACCGGAGGAACACCTTGTGTGCTATCAAACATCACAATGCAACAAGGTGATTATAAAGATGCTCTACATGTGTCTCCGATGGTGTTTGTTGAGTTGGCATAGATCAAGATTAGGATTTGTCACTCCGTGTATCAGAGAGGTATCTCTGGGCCCTCTCGGTAAAGCTCATCACTATAAGCTTGGCAAGAAATGTGACTAATGAGTTAGTTGCGGGATGATGCATTAAGGAACGAGTAAAGAGACTTGCCGGTAACGAGATTGAACTAGGTATGATGATACCGACGATCGAATCTCGGGCAAGTAACATACCAATGACAAAGGGAGCAACTTATGTTGTTATGCGGTTTGACCGATAAAGATCTTCGTAGAATATGTAGGAACCAATATGAGCATCCAGGTTCCGCTATTGGTTATTGAGCTTAGATGTGTCTCGGTCATGTCTACATAGTTCTCGAACCCGGGGTCCGCACACTTAACGTTCGATGACGATTTGTATTATGAGTTATGTGATTTGATGACTGAAGTTTGTTCGGAGTCCCGGATGAGATCACGAACATGACGAGGAGTCTCAAAATGGTTGAGAGGTAAATATTCATATATTGGAAGGTTACATTCGGACACCGGAATGGTTTGGGTTGTTTCGGATGAGTTTCAGAGTACCGGGGGTTACCGGACCCCCCCGGGAAGTTCATGGGCCTTAGTGGAAAGGTGAGGAGGGCAACAAGGGAGGCTCCCCCCCCCCGCGCCCATGGCCAGTCCGAATTGGACTAGGGAGGGGGGGGGGCGGCGGCGATAGATCCCCTACAGTTGTGGGTCATCAAGACACTTTTACTTATCGACACTCTTACTTATCGAAAGGACTACGATAGATCCCCTACACTTGTGGGTCATCAAGACACTTTTTTGGCACTGTTGCCGGGGAGTGAAGCGCCTTTGGTAGGTGGAATTTGGTAAGGAAAAATTTATATACTGTGCTGAAATTTACTGTCACTTGTTACTATGAAAAGTAATCCTCTGAGGGGCTTGTTCGGGGTATCTTCACCCCGACCAGTAGAGCAAAGAGTTACTCCTCAACCTACTGAACCTACTGAAAATTAAAATGTCTACTTTGAAATTTCTTCGGATATGATAGAAAAACTGCTAGCTAATCCTTTTGCAGGAGATGGAACATTACATCCTGATGAGCACCTAATATATGTGGATGAAGTTTGTGGATTATTTAAGCTTGCAGGTATGCCCGATGATGTTATAAAGAAGAAGGTCTTCCCTTTATCTTTGAAGGGAGATGCATTGACATGGTATAGGCTATGTGATGATATGGGATAATGGAACTACAAACGATTGAAATTGGAATTTCATCAGAAGTTTTATCCTATGCATCTTGTTCATCGTGATCGTAATTATATATATAATTTTTGGCCTCGTGAAGGAGAAAGCATCGCTCAAGCTTGGGGGAGGCTTAAATAAAAGTTATATTCATGCCCCAACCATGATCTCTCAAGAGAAATGATTATCCAAAAAATTTATGGTCGGCTTTCTGATAACAATCGCACCATGCTCGATACTTCTTGTGCTCGTTCTTTTATGATGAAGACTATTGAATTCAAATGCGATTTATTGGAAAGAATTAAACGTAACTATGAAGATTGGGATCTCTAAGAAGGTAAGGAGTCAGGTATGACACCTTAGTTTGATTGTGTTAAATCTTTTATGGATACCGATGTTTTCCGTAAATTTAGCACTAAATATGGACTTGACTCTGAGATAGTAGCTTCTTTCTATGAATCTTTTGATACTCATGTTGATCTCCCTAAGGAGAAATGGTTTAAATATCATCCTCCCATAGAAGTAAAATTAGTTGCACCTATTAAAGTTGAAGAAAAGAGTATCACTTATAATGATCCTATTATTCCTACTACTTATGTTGAGAAACCACCTTTTCCTGTTAGGATAAAAGATCATGCTAAAGCTTCAACTGTGGTTCGTAAAAGCAATATTAGAACCTATACACCTCCTAAGCAAGTTAAAGTTGAACCTAATATTGCTATTGTTAAGGATCTCTTGGCTGATAATATTGATGGGCATGTTATTTATTTCTGTGATGAAACTGCTAGAATTGCTAAACCTTGTGCTAAAGATAAACATATACCTATGGTAGGCATGCCTGTTATTTCTGTTAAAATAGGAGATCATTGTTATCATGGCTTGTGTGATAAGGGTGCTAGTGCTAGTGCAATACCTATTGACTTATACGAAGAAATTATGCATGATATTGCACCTGCTGAGTTAGAAGATATTGATGTCACAATTAAACTTGCCAATAGAGATACTATTTCACCAATTGGGACTGTTAGAGATGTTGAAGTCTTGTGTGGGAAAACTAAATATCCTGCTGATTTTCTTGTTCTTGGTTCCCCACAAGATAGCTTTTGTCCCATTATATTTGGTAGACCCTTCTTAAACACTGTTAATGCTAGGATAGACTGCAAAAAGGATGTTGTTACTATTGGTTTAGGTGATATGTCTCATGAGTTCAACTTCTCTAAATTTCGTAGACAACACCATGAAGAGGAATTGCCTAGTAAAGATGAAATTATTGGTCTTGCTTCTATTGCCGTGCCTCCTAGTGATCCTTTAGAACAATATTTGCTAGACCATGAAAATGATATGTTTATGAATGAAAGAAGGGAAATAGATGAAGTGTTCTTTAAACAGGGACCTATTCTGAAACACAACTTGCCTGTTGAAATCTTAGGGGATCCTCCTCCACCCAAGGGTGATCCCATGTTTGAGCTTAAACCATTGCCTGATACTCTTAAATATGCTTATCTTGATGAAAAGAAGATATATCCTGTTATTATTAGTGCTAACCTTTCAGAGAAGGAGGAAGAAAAATTGTTGAAAACTCTGAAGAAGCACCGTGCTGCTATCGGATATACTCTTGATGATCTTAAGGGCATTAGTTCCACTCTATGTCAACACAAAATAAATTTAGAGAAAGATGCCAAACCAGTTATTGATCACCAACGACGGCTGAATCCTAAGATGAAAGAAGTGGTAAGAAAAGAAATACTAAAGCTCCTTGAGGCAGGTATAATTTATCCCGTTGCTGATAGTCCGTGGGTAAGTCCTGTCCATTGTGTTCCTAAGAAGGGAGGTATTACTATCGTTCCTAATGATAAAGATGAATTGATTCCGCAAAGAATTATTACAGGTTATAGGATGGTAATTGATTTCCGCAAATTAAATAAGGCTACTAAAAAAGATCATTACCCCTTACCTTTCATTAATCAAATGCTAGAAAGATTATCCAAACATACAATTTTTGCTTTCTAGATGGTTATTCTGGTTTCTCTCAAATACCTGTGTCAGCTGATGATCAATCAAAGACCACTTTTACTTGCGCTTTCGGTACTTTTGCTTATGGACGTATGCCTTTTGGTTTATGTAATGCACCTGCTACCTTTCAAAGATGCACGATGGCTATATTCTCTGACTTTTGTGAAAAGATTTGTGAGGTTTTCATGGACGATTTCTCCATTTATGGATCCTCTTTTGATGATTGCTTAAGCAACCTTGATCGAGTTTTGCAGAGATGTGAAGAAACTAACCTTGTCTTGAATTGGGAGAAGTGCCACTTTATGGTTAATGAAGGTATTGTCTTGGGGCACAAAATTTCTGAAAGGGGCATTGAAGTTGATAAAGCTAAAGTTGATGCTATCGAAAAGATGCAGTGTCCCAAGGACATCAAAGGTATAAGAAGTTTCCTGGGTCATGTCGGCTTTTATAGGAGGTTCATTAAGGACTTCTCAAAAATTTCTCGGCCTCTGACTAATTTATTACAAAAAGATATACGATTCTTCTTCGATGATGATTGTGTAGAAGCATTTGAAATACTTAAGAAAGCATTAATCTCCGCACCTATTGTTCAGCCACCCGATTGGAATTTACCTTTTGAAATTATCTGTGATGCTAGCGATTTTGCTGTAGGTGCTGTTCTAGGGCAAAGAGTTGATAAGAAATTAAATGTTATTCAATATGCTAGTAAAACTCTAGACAATGCCCCGAGAAATTATGCTACTACTGAAAAAGGAATTTTTAGCAGTTGTATTTGCTTGTGATAAGCTCAGACCTTATATTGTTGATTCTAAAGTAACTATTCACACTGATCATGCTGCTATTAAATATCTTATGGAAAAGAAAGATGCTAAACCTAGACTTATTAGATGGGTTCTCTTGCTACAAGAATTTGATCTGCATATTATTGATAGAAAGGGAGCTGAGAACCCCGTTGCAGATAACTTGTCTAGGTTAGAAAATGTTCTTGATGACCCACTACCTATTGATGATAGCTTTCCTGATGAACAATTAAATGTCATAAATGCTTCTCATACTGCTCCATGGTATGCTGATTATGCTAATTACATCGTTGCTAAATTTATACCACCTAGTTTCACATACCAGCAAAAGAAAAGGTTTTTCTATGATTTAAGACATTACTTTTGGGATGACCCACATCTTTATAAAGAAGGAGTAGATGGTGTTATTAGACGTTGTCTACCTGAGCATGAATAGGAATAGATCCTACGCAAGTGCCACTCCGAAGCTTATGGAGGACACCACGCTGGAGATAGAACTGCACATCAGGTATTGCAATCCGGTTTTTATTGCCCTACTCTCTTCAAGGATGCCCGTAAGTTTGTCTTATCTTGTGATGAATGTCAAAGAATTGGTAATATTAGTAGACATCAAGAAATGCCTATGAATTATTCACTTGTTATTGAACCATTCGATGTTTGGGGCTTTGATTATATGGGACCTTTTCTTGCCTCTAATGGATATACACATATTTTAGTTGCTGTTGATTACGTTACTAAGTGGGTAGAAGCTATTCCAACTAGTAGTGCTGATCATAACACCTCTATTAAGATGCTTAAAGAAGTTATTTTTCTGAGGTTTGGAGTACCTAGATATTTAATGACTGATGGTTGTTCACATTTTATTCATGGTGCTTTCCGTAAAATGCTTGCTAAGTATGATGTCAATCATAGAATTGCATCTCCTTATCACCCACAGTCTAGTGGTCAAGTAGAATTGAGTAATAGAGAACTCAAAATTAATTTTGCAACTTGATGATGCATTATGGCCCTATAGAACTGCATATAAAAATCCTATGGGTATGTCTCCGTATAAAATGGTTTATGGAAAAGCATGTCACTCACCTCTCGAACTAGAACATAAGGCTTATTGGGGTATTAAAGAGCTCAATTATGATTTCAAACTTGCCGGTGAGAAAAGGTTATTTGACATTAGCTCACTTGATGAATGGAGAACCCAAGCCTATGAGAATGCCAAATTGTTTAAAGAAAAAGTTAAAAGATGGCACGACAAAAGGATACAAAAATGTGAGTTTAATGTAGATGATTATGTATTGTTATACAACTCTCGCTTAAGATTTTTTGCAGGAAAACTTCTCTCTAAATGGGAAGGTCCTTACGTTATCGAGGAGGTCTATCGTTCCGGCGCTATAAAAATCAACAACTTCGAAGGCACAAATCCGAAGGTGGTGAACGGTCAAAGAATCAAACATTATATCTCAGGTAATCTTATAAATATTGACACCAATGTTATTGAAACCGTAACCCCGGAGGAATACATAAGGGGCACTTTCCAGAACGTTTCAGACTCCGAAAAGGAATAGGTATGTGGTACGGTAAGTAAACCGACTCCAAAACAGTTCTAATGGCAATTTTTCTCCGTTTTGGAATATTTAGAAAAATAGAAAAATAAGAAGTAGTCCGGGAAGGACACGAGGGTGGAGGGCGCGCCCTACCCCTGGGCGCGCCCCCTGCCTCGTGGGCACCTCGTGCGCTCTCCGGACTCCGTTTGCTTGCACGTTACGTATTTTGGTCGGTAAAAATTCATTGTATAATCTCCCGAAGGTTTTGACTCCTGTATCATGCAATTGTCCTCTATTCTTGTTTCGAGCTGTTTTTCTGACAGATCTAGATCATCATGACGTCTCCAAGTGCCCCCAAGGACAAGTTTTTCGAGAAGGTCATGAACCCCTACCTCGCGGAAGTGCTGCAACACCCTCAGACCATTGAGATGCATGAGGGGGTGCTGCACATCAGCGATGTTGAGGGACCAAGGAGGACCGGAAGCGTGGAGACAAGGCTCGAGGCAATGGAGCAACAAGTTTTCAAGTGCCAGGAGATGGTGGAACGCGGACTCAACGCCAACCATATGATGATCGCGGAGTTCACCAAGAACCACAAGCTAAATGCTAAGAACATTGGGGAGACCATATTCAAGCTTCACGAGAAGATCGAGCACCTCCAAGCCCAAATCTATGACCTGCAAAACCAAAACTATGAGTATGAATATAGATTCAAGAGGATGAGTTTGGCTGCAAATTTGAGGATCCCGGAGACTCGTTCATCCTTCTATGATGGTGAGCCTATGCCTTGGAAGATGGACGACAAGCCTACCTCATCATCACCACCATCTTCTTCACCAACATAGGAGACATAATCATATGGGTATGGGCACTCCCCTTGGCAACTGCCAAGCTTGGGGGAGGTGCCCCTGTATTGTATCATCATCACACTCCTATCTTTACCGTTTTTCCTTAGTTCGATCCTTTTAGTAATATCTTGATCTAGTAGAATAAAGTTTTTGGTATGATCTAGTTTTGAGTTTTGCTTTATGATCCCTCTATGTAATCGAGTCAGTGAGCTATATAATAAAGATTAGTGTTGAGTCAAGGGGTTGATTATCTTTCTATGATCTTGAGTGAATAAAATAAAAGGGAAAGAATAAAAAGAAATAAAAGAGATCATATGGACCTTATGGAGAGTAATGAGCTCACATATAAAGAGTATGATGAATAAAAGTTGTTGAGAGTTCACAAGCATAGTTTTGGTCATCGTTGCAATTAATAGGAAGTAATAAAGAAAGAGAGGTCTTTACATATAAATACACTATCTTGGACATCTTTTATGATTGTGAGCACTCATTAAAACATGACATGCTAAGGAGTTGACGTTGGATAAGGAAGACAATGTAATGGGTTATGTTTTCTTACATCTTAGATAAATTATATTGTCATGGATCATCCAACATGATTGAGCTTGCCTTTCCCCTAATGCTAGCCAAATTCTTTGCACCAAGTAGAGATACTACTTGTGCTTCCAAATATCCCTAAACCCAGTTTTGCCATGAGAGTCCACCTATGGATTGAGTAAGATCCTTCAAGTAAGTTGTCATCGGTGCAAGCAATAAAAATTTCTCTGTAAATATGTATGATTGATTGGTGCAGAGGAAATAAGCTTTATACGATCTTGTGATGTGGAAGAAATAAAAGCGATGGACTGCATAATAAAGGTCTATATCACAAGTGGCAATATAAAGTGACATTCTTTCGCATTAAGATTTTGTGCATCCAACCATAAAAGCGCATGCCAACCTCTGCTTCCCTCTGCGAAGGGCCTATCTTTTACTTTTATCTCCTACCTTACATAAGAGTCATGGTGATCTTCACCTTCCCTTGTTACATTTTATCTTTTGGCAAGCACAATATGTTGGAAGGATCCTAGTATATATGGCTAATTGGATGTGAGTTTTCATGAATTATTATTTTTGACATTACCCTTAAGGTAAAATGTTGGGAGGCAAAACTATAAGCCCCTATCTTTCTTTGTGTCCGATTAAATCTCCATACCCATAAGTATTTCGTGAGTGTTAGCAATTGTGAAAGACTATATGATAGTTGAGTATGTGGACTTGCTGAAAAGCTCTTATATTGATTATTTCCTATGTTATGATAAATTGCAATTGCTTCAATGACTGAGATTATAGTTTGTTAGTTTTCAATTAAGTTTATGAGTCATACTTGAAATTGTGATTGAATTGTTACTCTAGCATAAGAGATCATATGACAATAATTATATAAGCTGTTGTTCTAAGAATGATCATAATGCCCTCATGTCCGTATTTTATTTTTATCGACACCTCTATCTCTAAACATGTGGACATATTTTTCGATTCGGCTATAGCTTGAGGACAAGCGAGGTCTAAGCTTGGGGGAGTTGATACGTCCATTTTTCATCATGCTTTTATATCGATATTTATTGCATTATGGGCTGTTATTACACATTATGTCACAATACTTATGCATATTCTCTCTTATTTTACAAAGTTTACATAAAGAGAGAGAATGCCGGCAGCTGGGATTCTAGGATGGAAAAGGAGCAAATATTAGAGACCTATTCTGCACAGCTCCAAAAGTCCTAAAACTTCACAAAAGCTATTTTCAGAATATATAAAAAATACTGAGCGCAAGAAGTTCCAGAGGGGGCCCACACCCTGGCCACTGATATGTCTCCAACGTATCTATAATGTTTTATTGTTCCATGCTATATTATATCCTGTTTTGGACATTATTGGGATTTATTATACACTTTTATATTATTTTTGGGACTAACCTATAACCAGAGGCCCAGCCCAGAATTGCTGTTTTTTTGCCTATTTCAGAGTTTCGCAGAAAAAGAATATCAAACGGAGTCCAAACGGAATGAAACATTCGGGAACGTGATTTTCGGAACGAACATGATCCAGAGGACCTGGACCCTACGTCAAGCAATCAACCAGGAAGGCACGAGAGGTAGGGGACGCGCCTACCCCCCAGACGCGCCCTCCACCCTCGTGGGGCCCATGTTGCTCGATCGATGTACTCCTTCCTCCTATATATACCTATGTACCCCCAAACTACCAAATACGGAGCCAAAAACCCTAATTCCACCGCCATAACTTTCTGTATCCACGAGATCCCATCTTGGGGCCTTTTCCGGAGTTTCGCCGGAGGGGGTATCGATCACGGAGGGCTTCTACATCACCACCATAGCCTCTCCGGTGAAGTGTGAGTAGTTTACTTTAGACCTACGGGTCCATAGTTATTAACTAGATGGCTTCTTCTCTCTTTTTGGATCTCAATACAAAGTTCTCCCCCTCTCTTGTGGAGATCTATTTGATGTAATCTTCTTTTATGGTGTGTTTGTTGAGACCGATGAATTGTGGGTTTATGATCAAGTTTATCTATGAACAATATTTGAATCTTCTCTGAATTCTTTTATGTATGATTGGTTATCTTTGCAAGTCTCTTAGAATTATCAGTTTGGTTTGGCCTACTAGATTGATCTTTCTTGCAATGGGAGAAGTGCTTAACTTTGGGTTCAATCTTGCGGTGTCCTTTCCCAGTGACAGTAGGGGCAGCAAGGCACGTATTGTATTGTTTCCATCGAGGATAACAAGATGGGGTTTATATCATATTGCATGAGTTTATCCCTCTACATCATGTCATCTTGCTTAAAGTGTTACTACGTTCTCTTGAACTTAATACTCTAGATGCATGCTGGATAGCGGTCGATGTGTCGAGTAATAGTAGTAGATGCAGGCAGGAGTCGGTCTACTTGTCTCGGACGTGATGCCTATATACATGATCATACCTAGATATTCTTATAACTATGCTGAATTCTGTCAATTGCTCAACAGTAATTTGTTCACCCACCGTAATATTTATGCTCTCAAGAGAAGCCTCTAGTGAAACCTATGGCCCCCGGGTCTATTTTCCATCATATTAATCTTCCAATACTTAGTTATTTCCTTTTCCATTTATTTTACTTGCATCTTTATTTCTCTTTATCATAAAAATACCAAAATATTATCTTATCATATCTATCAGATCTCACTCTCGTAGGTGACCGTGAAGGGATTGACAATCCCTTTATTGCGTTGGTTGCGAGGAGTTTATTTGTTTGTGTAGGTGCAAGGGACTTGTGCGTGGCCTCCTACTGGATTGATACCTTGGTTCTCAAAAACTGAGGGAAATACTTACGCTGCTCTGCTGCATCACCCTTTCCTCTTCAAGGGAAAACCAACGCAGTGCTCAAGAGGTAGCAAGAAGGATTTCTGGCACCGTTGCCGAGGAGTCTATGCAAAAGTCAACATACCAAGTACCCATCACAAACCCTTATCTCCCGCATTACATTATTTGCCATTTGCCTCTCGTTTTCCTCTCCCCCACTTCACCCTTGCCGTTTTATTCGCCCTCTCTCTCTCCATCCTCCCTCTCTTTCTCTATTCGCCTCTTTTTGCTCGTTTCTTGTTTGCTTGTGTGTCGGATTGCTTGCTTGTCACGATGGCTCAAGATAATACCAAATTGTGTGACTTTACCAATACCAACAACAATGATTTTATTAGCACTCCGATTGCTCCTCTTTCCGATGCTGAATTTTTTCAAATTAATGCTGCTTTGCTGAATCTTGCCATGAAAGATCCGTTTTCCGGCCTTCCTAGTGAAGATGCCGCTACCCATCTAAACAACTTCATTGATTTGTGTGGTATGCAAAAGAAGAAAGATGTGGACAATGATATTGTTAAATTGAGGCTATTTCCTTTTTCGCTTAGAGATCGTGCTAAAGGTTGGTTTTCGTCTTTGCCTAAAAATAGTATTGATTCATGGAATAAGTGCAAAGATGATTTTATCTCTAAGTATTTTCCTCCCTCTAAGATCATCTCTCTTAGAAATGATATTATGAATTTTAAGCAACTTGATCATGAACATGTTGCACAAGCTTGGGAGAGGCTGAAATTAATGATACATAATTGCCCTACACATGGTTTGAATTTGTGGATGATTATACAAATTTTTTATGCTGGATTGAATTTTGCTTCTAGAAATCTTTTAGATTCGGCCGCGGGAGGCACTTTTATGGAAATCACTTTAGGAGAAGCTACTAAACTACTAGATAATATTATGGTTAATTATTCTCAATGGCACACTGAAAGATCTACTAATAAGAAAGTGCATGCGATAGAAGAAATTAATGTTTTGAGTGGTAAGATGGATGAACTTATGAAATTATTTGCTAATAAAAGTGTTTCTTCTGATCCTAATGATATGGCTTTGTCTACTTTGATTGAGAATAATAATGAATCTTTGGATGTGAATTTTGTTGGTAGGAATAATTTTGATAACAACGTGTATAGAGGAAACTTTAATCCTAGGCCGTATCCTAGTAATTCCTCTAATAATTATAGTAATTCCTACAACAATTCTTATGGAAATTTTAATAAGATACCCTCTGATTTTGAATCTAATATTAAAAAATTTATTACCTCGCAAAAGAATTTCAATGCTTTGATTGAAGAAAAAGTGCTTAAGATTGATGAGTTGGCTAGGAACTTTGATAGAATTTCTCTTGATGTTGATTCTTTGAAGCTTAGATCTATTCCTCCTAAGCATGATATCAATGAGTCTCTCAAATCCATGAGAATTTCCATTGACGAGTGCAAATAAAGAACCTCTAGGATGCGTGCTAAGAAAGATTGCTTTATAAAAGCGTGTTCTTCTAGTTTCCATGATAATAAAGATGAAGATCTAAAAATTATTGATGTGCCCCCTATTAAATCTTTGTTTTGTAATATGAATCTTGATAATGATGGGACTGAATATGATCCACCTTTACCTAGAAGGCGTTCCAAAAATTCAGAGTCTTTAGATCTTGATGCTAAAATTGTTAAAAGTGGGATTGAAGAAGTCAAAACTTTAAATATTAATGAACCCACTATTTTGGATTTCAAGGTATTTAATTATGATAATTGCTCTTTGATAGATTGTATTTCCTTGTTGCAATCCGTGCTAAATTCTCCTCATGCTTATAGTCAAAAGAAAGCCTTTACCAAACACATCGTTGATGCTTTGATGCAATCTTATGAAGAAAAACTTGAGTTGGAAGTTTCTATCCCTAGAAAACTTTATGATGAGTGGGAACCTACTATTAAAATTAAGATTAAAGATCATGAGTGCTATGCTTTGTGTGATTTGGGTGCTAGTGTTTCCACGATTCCAAATACTTTGTGTGATTTGCTAGGTTTCTGTGATTTTGATGATTGCTCTTTAAACTTGCACCTTGCGGATTCCACTATTAAGAAACCTATGGGAAGAATTAATGATGTTCTTATTGTTGCAAATAGGAATTATGTGCCCGTGGATTTTATTGTTCTTGACATAGATTGCAATCCTTCATGTCCTATTATTCTTGGTAGACCTTTCCTTAGAACGATTGGTGCAATTATTGATATGAAGGAAGGGAATATTAGATTCCAATTTCCGTTAAGGAAAGGCATGGAACACTTCCCTAGAAAGAGAATTAAATTACCTTATGAATCTATTATGAGAGCCACTTATGGATTGCCTTCCAAAGATGGCAATACCTGGATCTATCCTCGCTTTTATGCCTAGCTAGGGGCGTTGAACGATAGCGCTTGTTGGGAGGCAACCCAATTTTATTTTTATTCCTTGCTTTTTGATCCTGTTTAGTAATAAATAATATATCTAGACTCTGTTTTGGTTGTGTTTTTTGTGTTTAATTAGTGTTTGTGCCAAGTAGAACCGTTGGGAAGACTTGGGGAAAGTCTTTTTAATCTTGCTGTAAAAAAACAGAAACTTTAGCGCTCCCGAGAACTGCTGCCATTTGTATTTGAAAAGTTCTATTTAGTTAATTATTTTTTAAGATGATTAATAGACAAATTACTCACGTCCAGAAATTTATTTTAGAATTTTTGGGGTTCCAGAACTTGCGTTAGCTACAGATTACTACAGACTATTCTGTTTTTGACAGATTCTGTTTTTCGTGCGTTGTTTGCTTATTTTAATGAATCTATGGCTAGTAAAATAGTTTATAAACCATAGAGAAGTTGTAATACATTAGGTTTAACACCAATATAAATAAAGAATGATTTCTTTACAGTACATTGAAGTGGTGTTTTGTTTTCTTTCGCTAACGGAGCTCACGAGATTTTCTACTTTAACTTTTGTGTTGTGAAGTTTTAAAGTTTTGGGTAAAAGATTTGATGGATTGTGGAACAAGGAGTGACAAGAGCCTAAGATTGGGGATGCCCATGGAACCTCTAGATAATCTAAGGACACCTAAAAGCCAAAGCTTGGGGATGCCCCGGAAGGCATCCCCTCTTTCGTCTACTTCTATCGGTAACTTTACTTGGAGCTATATTTTTATTTACCACATGATATGTGTTTTGCTTGGAGCGCCTTGTATTATTTGAGTCTTTATTTGTTAGTTTTCCACAATCATCATTTCTGCACACACCTTTTTGAGAGAGACTCATGATTCAGAAATTGTTAGAATACTCTATGTGCTTCACTTATATCTTTTGAGTTATATAGTTTTTGCTCTAGTGCTTCACTTATATGTTTTAGAGCACGTTGGTAGATTTGTTTTATAGAAACCATTGTTCTCTCATGCTTCACTTAGATTATTTGGAGAGTCCTACAAAACAGCATGGTAATTTGCTGTAATTATGTTAGTCATTCAAGATTAATAATAAAATTTTCTTATGAGTGTGTTGAATACTATGAGAAGTTTGAAACTTGATAATTGTTTTGAAATATAGAGATGGTGACATTAGAGTCGTGCTAGTTGAGTAGTTGTGAATTTGAGAAATGCTTGTGTTGAAGTTTGTGATTCCCGTAGCATGCACATATGGTGAACCATTATGTTAAGAAGTCGGAGCATGATGTATTTATTGATTGTCCTCCTTATGAGTGGCGGCCGGGGACGAGCGATGGTCTTTTCCTACCAATCTATCCCCCTAGGAGCATGCGCGTAGTACTTTGCTTCGATAACTAATAGATTTTTGCAATAAGTAGTTCTTTATGACTAATGTTGAGTCCATAGATTATACACACTCTCACCCTTCCACCATTGCTAGCCTCTCTAATACCACGCACCTTTCGCCGGTATCATACACCCACCATATACCTTCCTCAAAACAGCCACCATACCTACCTATCATGGCATTTCCATAACCATTCCGAGATATATTGCCATGCAACTTTCCACTGTTCCATTTACTATGACACGCTCCATCATTGTTATGTTGCTTTGCATGATCATGTAGTTGACATTTTAGTTGTGGCAAAGCCACAGTTCATAATTCTCTCATATAAGTCACTCATGCATCATTGCTATCTCGGTATACCACCGGAGGCATTCATATAGAGTCTTACTTTGTTCTAGTATCGAGTTGTAATCATTGAGTTGTAAATAAATAGAAGTGTGATGATCATCATTCATAGAGTATTGTCCCAAAAAAGAGAAAGGCCAAATAAAAAAAAGAAGGCCAAAAAAGAGCAAATAATTAAAAAGGGGAAATATTACTATCCTTTTTTCCACACTTGTGCTTCAAAGTAGCACCATGATCTTCATGATAGAGAGTCTCCTATGTTATCACTTTCATATAATAGTGGAAAATTTTCATTATAGAACTTGGCTTGTATATTCCAATGATGGGCTTCCTCAAAATGCCCTAGGTCTTCGTGAGCAAGCAAGTTGGATGCACACCCACTTAGTTCTTTTTGTTGAGCTTGCATATACTTATAGTTCTAGTGCATCCATTGCATGGCAATCCCTACTCACTGACATTGATATCTATTAATGGGCATCTCCATAGCCCGTGAGACTATATTCTCCCTTTTTGTCTTCTCCACAACCACCATTCTATTCTACATAGTGCTATGTCCATGGCTCACGCTCATGTATTGCGTGAAGATTGAAAAAGTTTGAGAACACCAAAAGTATGAAACAATTGCTTGGCTTGTCATCGGGGTTGTGCATGATTTAAATACTTTATCTGGTGAAGATGGAGCATAGCCAGACTATATGATTTTGTAGGGATAACTTTCTTTGGCCATGTTATTTTGAAGAAACATAATTGCTTAGTTAGTATGCTTGAAGTATTATTATTTCTATGTCAATATTGAACTTTTGTCTTGAATCTTTCGGATCTGAATATTCATACCACAATTAAGAGAATTACATTGAAATTATGCCAAGTAGCATTCCACATCAAAAATTCCGTTTTTGTCATTTACCTACTCGAGGACGAGCAGGAATTAAGCTTGGGGATGCTTGATACGTCTCCAACGTATCTACAATTTTTTATTGTTCCATGCTATATTATATCCTGTTTTGGACATTATTGGGCTTTATTATACACTTTTATATTATTTTTGGGACTAACCTATTAACCAGAGGCCCAACCCAGAATTGCTGTTTTTTTGCCTATTTCAGAGTTTCGCAGAAAAAGAATATCAAACGGA